>NW_027207293.1:0-600000 GCF_963455315.2 Globicephala melas
AAGATATCAGTAATACACGGAATGTAAACTTGGCTACACAGGAACTGAATTACAGAACAGAACAGGGTCTCAAATTTAGAAAACCAACTTATGCTTGCTTAAGGGTAAAGGTGAGTTGGGGTGCTGCATAAAACCAGAGATTGAAATGAGCACAGATAAAGTTCCTTAAGCCAAATATGGAATAGACAAGAGCTACTCCTTGCTCAACGAAATGGACTCAACACCGCATATTAAACGCCTAAGAATGTACCTGACTAGTAAGTATCTTAAAACCTATGGATTGCTATGTCTCTGAAAGAGAATCAAGCATGTGTACAGGCGCATAAACGCAGCAGTGATAGGATTTGAGTGTTTCGGTGAACAAATGAAGACCCTTTGAAGTCATATTGCATGGTACCCATTCCACGGGTCTCAACTCTCCAGGTTTAAGGTATTCTTCCTTCAGCTAAAACATGCATGTGGAACCCAGAGTATGATCAACCGTGTGAACGGGAGACGTGTTCAAATATGTCTCAGTTTTCGTACCCTGGTACTCGGGTGCAACATTCCAGACGCTTTACTAACACTCTCCCCACTTGGAGAGTCAGCGTCTTTAACCTCCTGTTTGGCCCAGTTTGCAATTTCTGCGGAAGATGAACAGGAATAGGGAGAACCAATGAGAGACTAGCTGGAGGTGTCTGGACGGGCAAATTTAACTCTCATTTCCCACCAGGAAGAGGAATTAACCAAAGGCTCAGCGTGCCGTGAAGGAATCAGATTAGGGCCTGAAGCCATCCTGCGGTGTTGCGGCCAGCTCACAAGAAAGCGAGTTTAACAAAGGAGCTCAGGGGCACTGTAATTCACAAACCTGCAGAGTTATAAATGACAGCTATCGTCCAAAAATATACTGAAGTAAGGCTGCCAAGAGGACTTGAAAGCGGGGCAGAATTGCAGGAAACTGATTTCAGGAGGTAGACTGGAATTGCTTTGAAAGCATAGGAAAAGAGGCAGAACGTCCACAATGATGCACTTGGCCAAAAAGGGCGTATGCGTTTTTTCCTGAATATATTCAGGAAAAAACGCATACGCCCTTTTTGGCCAACCAAGCAAGCTTGCAAAGGAAATCTGCACTACAATGAAGTCTCACTTCCCCCCGGTCAAAAGGGCCATCTGAAAAAAGTGTAAAATCCAGAAAGGCAGGACAGGCCATGGAGAACTGGGAGCCTTGTTATGCTGATGGGCGGGATGAAATTGCCAACAGACACTCGGGAGAAGTGTATGGTGTTTCCTGAAACATCTAAAAAACAAAGCAACAGAGCCTAGGGCACCTCCACTTATGGTCCTATAGCTTAGGGAAATTAAAATCAAAAAGACACAGCCACCCCAAAGTTTGGGACGCCTCTGTTTACAAGAACCTCGTTTACAGTACAAGTTCAACATCGCAGAAAGTGAAAAATGGATAAAGAAGGTGTGGTATTTACTTACAAAGCAATATCACTCAGCAATGAAATCTATGTCATCAGGCCCTTAGCAGCACAATGAGTGGATTCAGGTACGATGATTCTCACTGAAATAAGTCACACAGAAAAAGAAACATCATAAGATATCACTAATACACGGAATGTAAACTTGGCTACACAGGAACTGAATTCCAAAACAGAACAGGGTCTCAAATTTAGAAAACCAACTTATGCTTGCTTAAGGGGAAAGGTGAGTTGGGGTGCTGCATAAAACCAGAGATTGAAATGAGCACAGATAAAGTTCCTTAAGCCAAATATGGACTAGACAAGAGCTACTCCTTGCTCAACGAAATGGACTCAACACCCCATATTAAACGCCTAAGAATGTACCTGACTAGTAAGTATCTTAAAACCTATGGATTGCTATGTCTCCAAAAGAGAATCAAGCGTGTGTACAGGGGCATAAACGCAGCAGTGATAGGATTGGAGAGGTTCGGTGAGCAAATGAAGACCCTTTGAAGTCATATTGCATGGTACCCATTCCACGGGTCTCAACTCTCCAGGTTTAAGGTATTCTTCCTTCAGCTAAAACATGCATGTGGAACCCAGAGTATGATCAACCATGTGAACGGGAGACGTGTTCAAATATGTCTCAGTTTTCCTCCCCTGGTACTCGGGTGCAACATTCCAGACGCTTTACTAACACTCTCCCCACTTGGAGAGTCAGCGCCTTTAACCTCCTGTTTGGCCCAGTTTGCAATTTCTGCGGAAGATGAACAGGAATAGTGAGAACCAATGAGAGACTAGCAGGAGGTGTCTGGACGGGCAAATTTAACTCTCATTTCCCACCAGGAAGAGGAAATAACCAAAGGCTCAGCGTGCCGGGCCGGAACCAGATTAGGGCCTGAAGCCATCCTGCGGTGTTGCGGCCAGCTCAAAAGAAAGCGAGTTGAAGAAAGGAGCTCAGGGGCACTGTAATTCACAAACCTGCAGAGTTATAAATGACAGCTATCGTCCAAAAATATACTGAAGTAAGGCTGCCAAGAGGACTTGAAAGCGGGGCAGAATTGCAGGAAACCGATTTCAGGAGGTAGACTGGAATTGCATTGAAAGCATAGGAAAAGAGGCAGAACGTCCACAATGATGCACTTGGCCAAAAAGTGCGTATGCGTTTTTTCCTGAATATATTCAGGAAAAAACGCATACGCCCTTTTTGGCCAACCAAGCAAGCTTGCAAAGGAAATCTGCACTACAATGAAGTCTCACTTCCCCCCGGTCAAAAGGGCCATCTGAAAAAAGTGTAAAATCCAGAAAGGCAGGACAGGCCATGGAGAACTGGGAGCCTTGTTATGCTGATGGGCGGGATGTAAATTGCCAACAGACACTCGGGAGAAGTGTATGGTGTTTCCGGAAACATCTAAAAAACAAAGCAACAGAGCCTAGGGCACTTCCACTTATGGTCCTATAGCTTAGGGAAATTAAAATCAAAAAGACACAGCCACCCCAAAGTTTGGGACGCCTCTGTTTACAAGAACCTCGTTTACCGTACAAGTTCAATATCACAGAAAGTGAAAAATGGATAAAGAAGTTGTGGTACTTACGTACAATGCACTATCACTCAGCAATGAAATCTATGTCATCAGGCCCGTAGCAGCATAATGAGTGGATTCAGGCACGATGATTCTCACTGAAATAAGTCACACAGAAAAAGAAACATCATAAGATATCACTAATACACGGAATGTAAACTTGGCTACACAGGAACTGAATTCCAAGACAGAACAGGGTCTCAAATTTAGAAAACCAACTTATGCTTGCTTAAGGGGAAAGGTGAGTTGGGGTGCTGCATAAAACCAGAGATTGAAATGAGCACAGAGAAAGTTCCTTAAGCCAAATATGGACTAGACAAGAGCTACTCCTTGCTCAACGAAATGGACTCAACACCCCATATTAAACGCCTAAGAATGTACCTGACTAGTAAGTATCTTAAAACCTATGGATTGCTATGTCTCCAAAAGAGAATCAAGCGTGTGTACAGGGGCATAAACGCAGCAGTGATAGGATTGGAGAGGTTCGGTGAGCAAATGAAGACCCTTTGAAGTCATATTGCATGGTACCCATTCCACGGGTCTCAACTCTCCAGGTTTAAGGTATTCTTCCTTCAGCTAAAACATGCATGTGGAACCCAGAGTATGATCAACCATGTGAACGGGAGACGTGTTCAAATATGTCTCAGTTTTCCTCCCCTGGTACTCGGGTGCTACATTCCAGACGCTTTACTAACACTCTCCCCACTTGGAGAGTCAGCGCCTTTAACCTCCTGTTTGGCCCAGTTTGCAATTTCTGCGGAAGATGAACAGGAATAGGGAACACCAATGAGAGACTAGCTGGAGGTGTCTGGACGGGCAAATTTAACTCTCATTTCCCACCAGGAAGAGGAAATAACCAAAGGCTCAGCGTGCCGGGCCGGAACCAGATTAGGGCCTGAAGCCATCCTGCGGTGTTGCGGCCAGCTCAAAAGAAAGCGAGTTGAAGAAAGGAGCTCAGGGGCACTGTAATTCACAAACCTGCAGAGTTATAAATGACAGCTATCGTCCAAAAATATACTGAAGTAAGGCTGCCAAGAGGACTTGAAAGCGGGGCAGAATTGCAGGAACCAATTTCAGGAGGTAGACTGGAATTGCATTGAAAGCATAGGAAAAGAGGCAGAACGTCCACAATGATGCACTTGGCCAAAAAGTGCGTATGCGTTTTTTCCTGAATATATTCAGGAAAAAACGCATACGCCCTTTTTGGCCAACCAAGCAAGCTTCCAAAGGAAATCTGCACTACAATGAAGTCTCACTTCCCCCCGGTCAAAAGGGCCATCTGAAAAAAGTGTAAAATCCAGAAAGGCAGGACAGGCCATGGAGAACTGGGAGCCTTGTTATGCTGATGGGCGGGATGTAAATTGCCAACAGACACTCGGGAGAAGTGTATGGTGTTTCCGGAAACATCTAAAAAACAAAGCAACAGAGCCTAGGGCACTTCCACTTATGGTCCTATAGCTTAGGGAAATTAAAATCAAAAAGACACAGCCACCCCAAAGTTTGGGACGCCTCTGTTTACAAGAACCTCGTTTACCATACAAGTTCAATATCACAGAAAGTGAAAAATGGATAAAGAACTTGTGGTACTTACGTACAATGCAGTATCACTCAGCAATGAAATCTATGTCATCAGGCCCGTAGCAGCATAATGAGTGGATTCAGGTACGATGAATCTCACTGAAATAAGTCACACAGAAAAAGAAACATCATAAGATATCAGTAATACACGGAATGTAAACTTGGCTACACAGGAACTGAATTACAGAACAGAACAGGGTCTCAAATTTAGAAAACCAACTTATGCTTGCTTAAGGGGAAAGGTGAGTTGGGGTGCTGCATAAAACCAGAGATTGAAATGAGCACAGAGAAAGTTCCTTAAGCCAAATATGGACTAGACAAGAGCTACTCCTTGCTCAACGAAATGGACTCAACACCCCATATTAAACGCCTAAGAATGTACCTGACTAGTAAGTATCTTAAAACCTATGGATTGCTATGTCTCCAAAAGAGAATCAAGCGTGTGTACAGGGGCATAAACGCAGCAGTGATAGGATTGGAGAGGTTCGGTGAGCAAATGAAGACCCTTTGAAGTCATATTGCATGGTACCCATTCCACGGGTCTCAACTCTCCAGGTTTAAGGTATTCTTCCTTCAGCTAAAACATGCATGTGGAACCCAGAGTATGATCAACCATGTGAACGGGAGACGTGTTCAAATATGTCTCAGTTTTCCTCCCCTGGTACTCGGGTGCTACATTCCAGACGCTTTACTAACACTCTCCCCACTTGGAGAGTCAGCGCCTTTAACCTCCTGTTTGGCCCAGTTTGCAATTTCTGCGGAAGATGAACAGGAATAGGGAACACCAATGAGAGACTAGCTGGAGGTGTCTGGACGGGCAAATTTAACTCTCATTTCCCACCAGGAAGAGGAAATAACCAAAGGCTCAGCGTGCCGGGCCGGAACCAGATTAGGGCCTGAAGCCATCCTGCGGTGTTGCGGCCAGCTCAAAAGAAAGCGAGTTGAAGAAAGGAGCTCAGGGGCACTGTAATTCACAAACCTGCAGAGTTATAAATGACAGCTATCGTCCAAAAATATACTGAAGTAAGGCTGCCAAGAGGACTTGAAAGCGGGGCAGAATTGCAGGAACCAATTTCAGGAGGTAGACTGGAATTGCATTGAAAGCATAGGAAAAGAGGCAGAACGTCCACAATGATGCACTTGGCCAAAAAGTGCGTATGCGTTTTTTCCTGAATATATTCAGGAAAAAACGCATACGCCCTTTTTGGCCAACCAAGCAAGCTTGCAAAGGAAATCTGCACTACAATGAAGTCTCACTTCCCCCCGGTCAAAAGGGCCATCTGAAAAAAGTGTAAAATCCAGAAAGGCAGGACAGGCCATGGAGAACTGGGAGCCTTGTTATGCTGATGGGCGGGATGTAAATTGCCAACAGACACTCGGGAGAAGTGTATGGTGTTTCCGGAAACATCTAAAAAACAAAGCAACAGAGCCTAGGGCACTTCCACTTATGGTCCTATAGCTTAGGGAAATTAAAATCAAAAAGACACAGCCACCCCAAAGTTTGGGACGCCTCTGTTTACAAGAACCTCGTTTACCGTACAAGTTCAATATCACAGAAAGTGAAAAATGGATAAAGAAGTTGTGGTACTTACGTACAATGCAGTATCACTCAGCAATGAAATCTATGTCATCAGGCCCGTAGCAGCATAATGAGTGGATTCAGGCACGATGATTCTCACTGAAATAAGTCACACAGAAAAAGAAACATCATAAGATATCACTAATACACGGAATGTAAACTTGGCTACACAGGAACTGAATTCCAAGACAGAACAGGGTCTCAAATTTAGAAAACCAAATTATGCTTGCTTAAGGGGAAAGGTGAGTTGGGGTGCTGCATAAAACCAGAGATTGAAATGAGCACAGATAAAGTTCCTTAAGCCAAATATGGACTAGACAAGAGCTACTCCTTGCTCAACGAAATGGACTCAACACCCCATATTAAACGCCTAAGAATGTACCTGACTAGTAAGTATCTTAAAACCTATGGATTGCTATGTCTCCAAAAGAGAATCAAGCATGTGTACAGGGGCATAAACGCAGCAGTGATAGGATTGGAGAGGTTCGGTGAGCAAATGAAGACCCTTTGAAGTCATATTGCATGGTACCCATTCCACGGGTCTCAACTCTCCAGGTTTAAGGTATTCTTCCTTCAGCTAAAACATGCATGTGGAACCCAGAGTATGATCAACCATGTGAACGGGAGACGTGTTCAAATATGTCTCAGTTTTCCTCCCCTGGTACTCGGGTGCAACATTCCAGACGCTTTACTAACACTCTCCCCACTTGGAGAGTCCGTCCCTTTAATCTCCTGTTTGGCCCAGTTTGCAATTTCTGCGGAAGATGAACAGGAATAGCGAGAACCAATGAGAGACTAGCTGGAGGTGTCTGGACGGGCAAATTTAACTCTCATTTCCCACCAGAAAGAGGAATTAACCAAAGGCTCAGCGTGCCGTGCCGGAACCAGATTAGGGCCTGAAGCCATCCTGCGGTGTTGCGGCCAGCTCAAAAGAAAGCGAGTTGAAGAAAGGAGCTCAGGGGCACTGTAATTCACAAACCTGCAGAGTTATAAATGACAGCTATCGTCCAAAAATATACTGAAGTAAGGCTGCCAAGAGGACTTGAAAGCGGGGCAGAATTGCAGGAAACCGATTTCAGGAGGTAGACTGGAATTGCATTGAAAGCATAGGAAAAGAGGCAGAACGTCCACAATGATGCACTTGGCCAAAAAGGGCGTATGCGTTTTTTCCTGAATATATTCAGGAAAAAACGCATACGCCCTTTTTGGCCAACCAAGCAAGCTTGCAAAGGAAATCTGCACTACAATGAAGTCTCACTTCCCCCCGGTCAAAAGGGCCATCTGAAAAAAGTGTAAAATCCAGAAAGGCAGGACAGGCCATGGAGAACTGGGAGCCTTGTTATGCTGATGGGCGGGATGTAAATTGCCAACAGACACTCGGGAGAAGTGTATGGTGTTTCCTGAAACATCTATACAACAAAGCAACAGAGCCTAGGGCACTTCCACTTATGGTCCTATAGCTTAGGGAAATTAAAATCAAAAAGACACAGCCACCCCAAAGTTTGGGACGCCTCTGTTTACAAGAACCTCGTTTACAGTACAAGTTCAACATCGCAGAAAGTGAAAAATGGATAAAGAAGGTGTGGTATTTACTTACAAAGCAATATCACTCAGCAATGAAATCTATGTCATCAGGCCCTTAGCAGCACAATGAGTGGATTCAGGTATGATGATTCTAACTGAAATAAGTCACACAGAAAAAGAAACATCATAAGATATCACTAATACACGGAATGTAAACTTGGCTACACAGGAACTGAATTACAGAACAGAACAGGGTCTCAAATTTAGAAAACCAACTTATGCTTGCTTAAGGGTAAAGGTGAGTTGGGGTGCTGCATAAAACCAGAGATTGAAACGAGCACAGATAAAGTTCCTTAAGCCAAATATGGAATAGACAAGAGCTACTCCTTGCTCAACGAAATGGACTCAACACCGCATATTAAACGCCTAAGAATGTACCTGACTAGTAAGTATCTTAAAACCTATGGATTGCTATGTCTCCGAAAGAGAATCAAGCATGTGTACAGGGGCAAAAACGCAGCAGTGATAGGATTGGAGAGGTTCGGTGAGCAAATGAAGACCCTTTGAAGTCATATTGCATGGTACCCATTCCACGGGTTTCAACTACCCAGGTTTCAGGTATTCTTCCTTCAGCTAAAACATGCATGTGGAACCTAGAGTATGATCAACCATGTGATCGGGAGACGTGTTCAAATATGTCTCAGTTTTCGTACCCTGGTACTCGGGTGCAACATTCCAGACGCTTTACTAACACTCTCCCGACTTGCAGAGTCCGTCCCTTTAATCTCCTGTTTGGCCCAGTTTGCAATTTCTGCGGAAGATGAACAGGAATAGCGAGAACCAATGAGAGACTAGCTGGAGGTGTCTGGACGGGCAAATTTAACTCTCATTTCCCACCAGAAAGAGGAATTAACCAAAGGCTCAGCATGCCGTGCCGGAACCAGATTAGGGCCTGAAGCCATCCTGCGGTGTTGCGGCCAGGTCACAAGAAAGCGAGTTGAAGAAAGGAGCTCAGGGGCACTGTAATTCACAAACCTGCAGAGTTATAAATGACAGCTATCGTCCAAAAATATACTGAAGTAAGGCTGCCAAGAGGACTTGAAAGCGGGGCAGAATTGCAGGAAACCGATTTCAGGAGGTAGACTGGAATTGCATTGAAAGCATAGGAAAAGAGGCAGAACGTCCACAATGATGCACTTGGCCAAAAAGGGCGTATGCGTTTTTTCCTGAATATATTCAGGAAAAAACGCATACGCCCTTTTTGGCCAACCAAGCAAGCTTGCAAAGGAAATCTGCACTACAATGAAGTTTCACTTCCCCCCGGTCAAAAGGGCCATCTGAAAATAGTGTAAAATCCAGAAAGGCAGGACAGGCCATGGAGAACTGGGAGCCTTGTTATGCTGATGGGCGGGATGAAATTGCCAACAGACACTCGGGAGAAGTGTATGGTGTTTCCTGAAACATCTAAAAAACAAAGCAACAGAGCCTAGGGCACTTCCACTTATGGTCCTATAGCTTAGGGAAATTAAAATCAAAAAGACACAGCAACCCCAAAGTTTGGGACGCCTCTGTTTACAAGAACCTCGTTTACAGTACAAGTTCAACATCACAGAAAGTGAAAAATGGATAAAGAAGGTGTGGTATTTACTTACAAAGCAATATCACTCAGCAATGAAATCTATGTCATCAGGCCCTTAGCAGCACAATGAGTGGATTCAGGTACGATGATTCTCACTGAAATAAGTCACACAGAAAAAGAAACATCATAAGATATCACTAAAACACGGAATGTAAACTTGGCTACACAGGAACTGAATTCCAAAACAGAACAGGGTCTCAAATTTAGAAAACCAACTTATGCTTGCTTAAGGGGAAAGGTGAGTTGGGGTGCTGCATAAAACCAGAGATTGAAACGAGCACAGATAAAGTTCCTTAAGCCAAATATGGACTAGACAAGAGCTACTCCTTGCTCAAGAAATGGACTCAACACCCCATATTAAACGCCTAAGAATGTACCTGACTAGTAAGTATCTTAAAACCTATGGATTGCTATGTCTCCAAAAGAGAATCAAGCGTGTGTACAGGGGCATAAACGCATCAGTGATAGTATTGGAGAGGTTTGGTGAGCAAATGAAGACCCTTTGAAGTCATATTGCATGGTACCCATTCCACGGGTCTCAACTCTCCAGGTTTAAGGTATTCTTCCTTCAGCTAAAACATGCATGTGGAACCCAGAGTATGATCAACCATGTGAACGGGAGACGTGTTCAAATATGTCTCAGTTTTCCTCCCCTGGTACTCGGGTGCAACATTCCAGACGCTTTACTAACACTCTCCCCACTTGGAGAGTCAGCGCCTTTAACCTCCTGTTTGGCCCAGTTTGCAATTTCTGCGGAAGATGAACAGGAATAGCGAGAACCAATGAGAGACTAGCAGGAGGTGTCTGAACGGGCAAATTTAACTCTCATTTCCCACCAGGAAGAGGAAATAACCAAAGGCTCAGCGTGCCGGGCCGGAACCAGATTAGGGCCTGAAGCCATCCTGCGGTGTTGCGGCCAGGTCACAAGAAAGCGAGTTGAAGAAAGGAGCTCAGGGGCACTGTAATTCACAAACCTGCAGAGTTATAAATGACAGCTATCGTGCAAAAATATACTGAAGTAAGGCTGCCAAGAGGACTTGAAAGCGGGGCAGAATTGCAGGAAACCGATTTCAGGAGGTAGACTGGAATTGCATTGAAAGCATAGGAAAAGAGGCAGAACGTCCACAATGATGCACTTGGCCAAAAAGGGCATATGTGTTTTTTCCTGAATATATTCAGGAAAAAACGCATACGCACTTTTTGGCCAACCAAGCAAGCTTGCAAAGGAAATCTGCACTACAATGAAGTCTCACTTCCCCCCGGTCAAAAGGGCCATCTGAAAAAAGTGTAAAATCCAGAAAGGCAGGACAGGCCATGGAGAACTGGGAGCCTTGTTATGCTGATGGGCGGGATGTAAATTGCCAACAGACACTCGGGAGAAGTGTATGGTGTTTCCTGAAACATCTAAAAAACAAAGCAACAGAGCCTAGGGCACTTCCACTTACGGTCCTATAGCTTAGGGAAATTAAAATCAAAAAGACATAGCCACCCCAAAGTTTGGGACGCCTCTGTTTACAAGAACCTCGTTTACAGTACAAGTTCAACATCGCAGAAAGTGAAAAATGGATAAAGAAGGTGTGGTATTTACTTACAAAGCAATATCACTCAGCAATGAAATCTATGTCATCAGGCCCTTAGCAGCACAATGAGTGGATTCAGGTATGATGATTCTAACTGAAATAAGTCACACAGAAAAAGAAACATCATAAGATATCAGTAATACACGGAATGTAAACTTGGCTACACAGGAACTGAATTACAGAACAGAACAGGGTCTCAAATTTAGAAAACCAACTTATGCTTGCTTAAGGGTAAAGGTGAGTTGGGGTGCTGCATAAAACCAGAGATTGAAATGAGCACAGATAAAGTTCCTTAAGCCAAATATGGAATAGACAAGAGCTACTCCTTGCTCAACGAAATGGACTCAACACCGCATATTAAACGCCTAAGAATGTACCTGACTAGTAAGTATCTTAAAACCTATGGATTGCTATGTCTCCGAAAGAGAATCAAGCATGTGTACAGGGGCACAAACGCAGCAGTGATAGGATTGGAGAGGTTCGGTGAGCAAATGAAGACCCTTTGAAGTCATATTGCATGGTACCCATTCCACGGGTTTCAACTACCCAGGTTTAAGGTATTCTTCCTTCAGCTAAAACATGCATGTGGAACCTAGAGTATGATCAACCATGTGATCGGGAGACGTGTTCAAATATGTCTCAGTTTTCGTACCCTGGTACTCGGGTGCAACATTCCAGACGCTTTACTAACACTCTCCCCACTTGGAGAGTCCGTCCCTTTAATCTCCTGTTTGGCCCAGTTTGCAATTTCTGCGGAAGATGAACAGGAATAGCGAGAACCAATGAGAGACTAGCTGGAGGTGTCTGGACGGGCAAATTTAACTCTCATTTCCCACCAGAAAGAGGAATTAACCAAAGGCTCAGCGTGCCGTGCCGGAACCAGATTAGGGCCTGAAGCCATCCTGCGGTGTTGCGGCCAGGTCACAAGAAAGCGAGTTGAAGAAAGGAGCTCAGGGGCACTGTAATTCACAAACCTGCAGAGTTATAAATGACAGCTATCGTCCAAAAATATACTGAAGTAAGGCTGCCAAGAGGACTTGAAAGCGGGGCAGAATTGCAGGAAACCGATTTCAGGAGGTAGACTGGAATTGCATTGAAAGCATAGGAAAAGAGGCAGAACGTCCACAATGATGCACTTGGCCAAAAAGGGCGTATGCATTTTTTCCTGAATATATTCAGGAAAAAACGCATACGCCCTTTTTGGCCAACCAAGCAAGCTTGCAAAGGAAATCTGCACTACAATGAAGTCTCACTTCCCCCCGGTCAAAAGGGCCATCTGAAAAAAGTGTAAAATCCAGAAAGGCAGGACAGGCCATGGAGAACTGGGAGCCTTGTTATGCTGATGGGCGGGATGTAAATTGCCAACAGACACTCGGGAGAAGTGTATGGTGTTTCCGGAAACATCTAAAAAACAAAGAAACAGAGCCTAGGGCACTTCCACTTACGGTCCTATAGCTTAGGGAAAATAAAATCAAAAAGACACAGCCACCCCAAAGTTTGGGACGCCTCTGTTTACAAGAACCTCGTTTATCGTACAAGTTCAATATCACAGAAAGTGAAAAATGGATAAAGAACTTGTGGTACTTACGTACAATGCAGTATCACTCAGCAATGAAATCTATGTCATCAGGCCCGTAGCAGCATAATGAGTGGATTCAGGTACGATGATTGTCACTGAAATAAGTCACACAGAAAAAGAAACATCATAAGATATCACTAATACACGGAATGTAAACTTGGCTACACAGGAACTGAATTCCAAAACAGAACAGGGTCTCAAATTTAGAAAACCAACTTATGCTTGCTTAAGGGGAAAGGTGAGTTGGGGTGCTGCATAAAACCAGAGATTGAAATGAGCACAGATAAAGTTCCTTAAGCCAAATATGGACTAGACAAGAGCTACTCCTTGCTCAACGAAATGGACTCAACACCCCATATTAAACGCCTAAGAATGTACCTGACTAGTAAGTATCTTAAAACCTATGGATTGCTATGTCTCCAAAAGAGAATCAAGCGTGTGTACAGGGGCATAAACGCAGCAGTGATAGGATTGGAGAGGTTTGGTGAGTAAATGAAGACCCTTTGAAGTCATATTGCATGGTACCCATTCCACGGGTCTCAACTCTCCAGGTTTAAGGTATTCTTCCTTCAGCTAAAACATGCATGTGGAACCCAGAGTATGATCAACCATGTGAACGGGAGACGTGTTCAAATATGTCTCAGTTTTCCTCCCCTGGTACTCGGGTGCAACATTCCAGACGCTTTACTCACACTCTCCCCACTTGGAGAGTCCGTCCCTTTAATCTCCTGTTTGGCCCAGTTTGCAATTTCTGCGGAAGATGAACAGGAATAGCGAGAACCAACGAGAGACTAGCTGGAGGTGTCTGGACGGGCAAATTTAACTCTCATTTCCCACCAGAAAGAGGAATTAACCAAAGGCTCAGCGTGCCGTGCCGGAACCAGATTAGGGCCTGAAGCCATCCTGCGGTGTTGCGGCCAGGTCACAAGAAAGCGAGTTGAAGAAAGGAGCTCAGGGGCACTGTAATTCACAAACCTGCAGAGTTATAAATGACAGCTATCGTCCAAAAATATACTGAAGTAAGGCTGCCAAGAGGACTTGAAAGCGGGGCAGAATTGCAGGAAACCGATTTCAGGAGGTAGACTGGAATTGCATTGAAAGCACAGGAAAAGAGGCAGAACGTCCACAATGATGCACTTGGCCAAAAAGGGCGTATGCGTTTTTTCCTGAATATATTCAGGAAAAAACGCATACGCCCTTTTTGGCCAACCAAGCAAGCTTGCAAAGGAAATCTGCACTACAATGAAGTCTCACTTCCCCCCGGTCAAAAGGGCCATCTGAAAAAAGTGTAAAATCCAGAAAGGCAGGACAGGCCATGGAGAACTGGGAGCCTTGTTATGCTGATGGGCGGGATGAAATTGCCAACAGACACTCGGGAGAAGTGTATGGTGTTTCCTGAAACATCTAAAAAACAAAGCAACAGAGCCTAGGGCACTTCCACTTATGGTGCTATAGCTTAGGGAAATTAAAATCAAAAAGACACAGCCACCCCAAAGTTTGGGATGCCTCTGTTTACAAGAACCTCGTTTACCGTACAAGTTCAATATCACAGAAAGTGAAAAATGGATAAAGAACTTGTGGTACTTACGTACAATGCAGTATCACTCAGCAATGAAATCTATGTCATCAGGCCCTTAGCAGCACAATGAGTGGATTCAGGTATGATGATTCTAACTGAAATAAGTCACACAGAAAAAGAAACATCATAAGATATCAGTAATACACGGAATGTAAACTTGGCTACACAGGAACTGAATTACAGAACAGAACAGGGTCTCAAATTTAGAAAACCAACTTATGCTAGCTTAAGGGGAAAGGTGAGTTGGGGTGCTGCATAAAACCAGAGATTGAAATGAGCACAGATAAAGTTCCTTAAGCCAAATATGGAATAGACAAGAGCTACTCCTTGCTCAACGAAATGGACTCAACACCGCATATTAAACGCCTAAGAATGTACCTGACTAGTAAGTATCTTAAAACCTATGGATTGCTATGTCTCTGAAAGAGAATCAAGCATGTGTACAGGCGCATAAACGCAGCAGTGATAGGATTTGAGTGTTTCGGTGAACAAATGAAGACCCTTTGAAGTCATATTGCATGGTACCCATTCCACGGGTCTCAACTCTCCAGGTTTAAGGTATTCTTCCTTCAGCTAAAACATGCATGTGGAACCCAGAGTATGATCAACCGTGTGAACGGGAGACGTGTTCAAATATGTCTCAGTTTTCGTACCCTGGTACTCGGGTGCAACATTCCAGACGCTTTACTAACACTCTCCCCACTTGGAGAGTCAGCGTCTTTAACCTCCTGTTTGGCCCAGTTTGCAATTTCTGCGGAAGATGAACAGGAATAGGGAGAACCAATGAGAGACTAGCTGGAGGTGTCTGGACGGGCAAATTTAACTCTCATTTCCCACCAGGAAGAGGAATTAACCAAAGGCTCAGCGTGCCGTGAAGGAATCAGATTAGGGCCTGAAGCCATCCTGCGGTGTTGCGGCCAGCTCACAAGAAAGCGAGTTTAACAAAGGAGCTCAGGGGCACTGTAATTCACAAACCTGCAGAGTTATAAATGACAGCTATCGTCCAAAAATATACTGAAGTAAGGCTGCCAAGAGGACTTGAAAGCGGGGCAGAATTGCAGGAAACTGATTTCAGGAGGTAGACTGGAATTGCTTTGAAAGCATAGGAAAAGAGGCAGAACGTCCACAATGATGCACTTGGCCAAAAAGGGCGTATGCGTTTTTTCCTGAATATATTCAGAAAAAAACGCATACGCCCTTTTTGGCCAACCAAGCAAGCTTGCAAAGGAAATCTGCACTACAATGAAGTCTCACTTCCCCCCGGTCAAAAGGGCCATCTGAAAAAAGTGTAAAATCCAGAAAGGCAGGACAGGCCATGGAGAACTGGGAGCCTTGTTATGCTGATGGGCGGGATGAAATTGCCAACAGACACTCGGGAGAAGTGTATGGTGTTTCCTGAAACATCTAAAAAACAAAGCAACAGAGCCTAGGGCACCTCCACTTATGGTCCTATAGCTTAGGGAAATTAAAATCAAAAAGACACAGCCACCCCAAAGTTTGGGACGCCTCTGTTTACAAGAACCTCGTTTACAGTACAAGTTCAACATCGCAGAAAGTGAAAAATGGATAAAGAAGGTGTGGTATTTACTTACAAAGCAATATCACTCAGCAATGAAATCTATGTCATCAGGCCCTTAGCAGCACAATGAGTGGATTCAGGTACGATGATTCTCACTGAAATAAGTCACACAGAAAAAGAAACATCATAAGATATCACTAATACACGGAATGTAAACTTGGCTACACAGGAACTGAATTCCAAAACAGAACAGGGTCTCAAATTTAGAAAACCAACTTATGCTTGCTTAAGGGGAAAGGTGAGTTGGGGTGCTGCATAAAACCAGAGATTGAAATGAGCACAGATAAAGTTCCTTAAGCCAAATATGGACTAGACAAGAGCTACTCCTTGCTCAACGAAATGGACTCAACACCCCATATTAAACGCCTAAGAATGTACCTGACTAGTAAGTATCTTAAAACCTATGGATTGCTATGTCTCCAAAAGAGAATCAAGCGTGTGTACAGGGGCATAAACGCAGCAGTGATAGGATTGGAGAGGTTCGGTGAGCAAATGAAGACCCTTTGAAGTCATATTGCATGGTACCCATTCCACGGGTCTCAACTCTCCAGGTTTAAGGTATTCTTCCTTCAGCTAAAACATGCATGTGGAACCCAGAGTATGATCAACCATGTGAACGGGAGACGTGTTCAAATATGTCTCAGTTTTCCTCCCCTGGTACTCGGGTGCAACATTCCAGACACTTTACTAACACTCTCCCCACTTGGAGAGTCAGCGCCTTTAACCTCCTGTTTGGCCCAGTTTGCAATTTCTGCGGAAGATGAACAGGAATAGTGAGAACCAATGAGAGACTAGCAGGAGGTGTCTGGACGGGCAAATTTAACTCTCATTTCCCACCAGGAAGAGGAAATAACCAAAGGCTCAGCGTGCCGGGCCGGAACCAGATTAGGGCCTGAAGCCATCCTGCGGTGTTGCGGCCAGCTCAAAAGAAAGCGAGTTGAAGAAAGGAGCTCAGGGGCACTGTAATTCACAAACCTGCAGAGTTATAAATGACAGCTTTCGTCCAAAAATATACTGAAGTAAGGCTGCCAAGAGGACTTGAAAGCGGGGCAGAATTGCAGGAAACCGATTTCAGGAGGTAGACTGGAATTGCATTGAAAGCATAGGAAAAGAGGCAGAACGTCCACAATGATGCACTTGGCAAAAAAGGGCGTATGTGTTTTTTCCTGAATATATTCAGGAAAAAACGCATACGCCCTTTTTGGCCAACCAAGCAAGCTTGCAAAGGAAATCTGCACTACAATGAAGTCTCACTTCCCCCCGGTCAAAAGGGCCATCTGAAAAAAGTGTAAAATCCAGAAAGGCAGGACAGGCCATGGAGAACTGGGAGCCTTGTTATGCTGATGGGCGGGATGTAAATTGCCAACAGACACTCGGGAGAAGTGTATGGTGTTTCCGGAAACATCTAAAAAACAAAGCAACAGAGCCTAGGGCACTTCCACTTATGGTCCTATAGCTTAGGGAAATTAAAATCAAAAAGACACAGTCACCCCAAAGTTTGGGACGCCTCTGTTTACAAGAACCTCATTTACCGTTCAAGTTCAATATCACAGAAAGTGAAAAATGGATAAAGAACTTGTGGTACTTACGTACAATGCAGTATCACTCAGCAATGAAATCTATGTCATCAGGCCCGTAGCAGCATAATGAGTGGATTCAGGTACGATGATTCTAACTGAAATAAGTCACACAGAAAATGAAACATCATAAGGTATCACTAATACACGGAATGTGAACTTGGCTACACATGAACTGAATTCCAAAACAGAACAGGGTCTCAAATTTAGAAAACCAACTTATGCTTGCTTAAGGGGAAAGGTGAGCTGGGGTGCTGCATAAAACCAGAGATTGAAACGAGCACAGATAAAGTTCCTTAAGCCAAATATGGAATAGACAAGAGCTACTCCTTGCTCAACGAAATGGACTCAACACCGCATATTAAACGCCTAAGAATGTACCTGACTAGTAAGTATCTTAAAACCTATGGATTGCTATGTCTCCAAAAGAGAATCAAGCGTGTGTACAGGGGCATAAACGCAGCAGTGATAGGATTGGAGAGGTTCGGTGAGCAAATGAAGACCCTTTGAAGTCATATTGCATGGTACCCATTCCACGGGTCTCAACTCTCCAGGTTTAAGGTATTCTTCCTTCAGCTAAAACATGCATGTGGAACCCAGAGTATGATCAACCATGTGAACGGGAGACGTGTTCAAATATGTCTCAGTTTTCCTCCCCTGGTACTCGGGTGCAACATTCCAGACGCTTTACTAACACTCTCCCCACTTGGAGAGTCAGCGCCTTTAACCTCCTGTTTGGCCCAGTTTGCAATTTCTGCGGAAGATGAACAGGAATAGGGAACACCAATGAGAGATTAGCTGGAGGTGTCTGGACGGGCAAATTTAACTCTCATTTCCCACCAGGAAGAGGAAATAACCAAAGGCTCAGCGTGCCGGGCCTGAACCAGATTAGGGCCTGAAGCCATCCTGCGGTGTTGCGGCCAGCTCAAAAGAAAGCGAGTTGAAGAAAGGAGCTCAGGGGCACTGTAATTCACAAACCTGCAGAGTTATAAATGACAGCTATCGTCCAAAAATATACTGAAGTAAGGCTGCCAAGAGGACTTGAAAGCGGGGCAGAATTGCAGGAAACCGATTTCAGGAGGTAGACTGGAATTGCATTGAAAGCATAGGAAAAGAGGCAGAACGTCCACAATGATGCACTTGGCCAAAAAGGGCGTATGCGTTTTTTCCTGAATATATTCAGGAAAAAACGCATACGCCATTTTTGGCCAACCAAGCAAGCTTGCAAAGGAAATCTGCACTACAATGAAGTCTCACTTCCCCCCGGTCAAAAGGGCCATCTGAAAAAAGTGTAAAATCCAGAAAGGCAGGACAGGCCATGGAGAACTGGGAGCCTTGTTATGCTGATGGGCGGGATGTAAATTGCCAACAGACACTCGGGAGAAGTGTATGGTGTTTCCTGAAACATCTAAAAAACAAAGCAACAGAGCCTAGGGCACTTCCACTTATGGTCCTATAGCTTAGGGAAATTAAAATCAAAAAGACACAGCCACCCCAAAGTTTGGGACGCCTCTGTTTACAAGAACCTCGTTTACCGTACAAGTTCAATATCACAGAAAGTGAAAAATGGATAAAGAACTTGTGGTACTTACGTACAATGCAGTATCACTCAGCAATGAAATCTATGTCATCAGGCCCGTAGCAGCATAATGAGTGGATTCAGGTACGATGATTCTCACTGAAATAAGTCACACAGAAAAAGAAACATCATAAGATATCAGTAATACACGGAATGTAAACTTGGCTACACAGGAACTGAATTCCAAAACAGAACAGGGTCTCAAATTTAGAAAACCAACTTATGCTTGCTTAAGGGGAAAGGTGAGTTGGGGTGCTGCATAAAACCAGAGATTGAAATGAGCACAGATAAAGTTCCTTAAGCCAAATATGGACTAGACAAGAGCTACTCCTTGCTCAACGAAATGGACTCAACACCCCATATTAAACGCCTAAGAATGTACCTGACTAGTAAGTATCTTAAAACCTATGGATTGCTATGTCTCCAAAAGAGAATCAAGCGTGTGTACAGGGGCATAAACGCAGCAGTGATAGGATTGGAGAGGTTCGGTGAGCAAATGAAGACCCTTTGAAGTCATATTGCATGGTACCCATTCCACGGGTCTCAACTCTCCAGGTTTAAGGTATTCTTCCTTCAGCTAAAACATGCATGTGGAACCCAGAGTATGATCAACCATGTGAACGGGAGACGTGTTCAAATATGTCTCAGTTTTCCTCCCCTGGTACTCGGGTGCAACATTCCAGACGCTTTACTAACACTCTCCCCACTTGGAGAGTCAGCGCCTTTAACCTCCTGTTTGGCCCAGTTTGCAATTTCTGCGGAAGATGAACAGGAATAGTGAGAACCAATGAGAGACTAGCAGGAGGTGTCTGGACGGGCAAATTTAACTCTCATTTCCCACCAGGAAGAGGAAATAACCAAAGGCTCAGAGTGCCGTGCCGGAACCAGATTAGGGCCTGAAGCCATCCTGCGGTGTTGCGGCCAGCTCAAAAGAAAGCGAGTTGAAGAAAGGAGCTCAGGGGCACTGTAATTCACAAACCTGCAGAGTTATAAATGACAGCTATCGTCCAAAAATATACTGAAGTAAGGCTGCCAAGAGGACTTGAAAGCGGGGCAGAATTGCAGGAAACCGATTTAAGGAGGTAGACTGGAATTGCTTTGAAAGCATAGGAAAAGAGGCAGAACGTCCACAATGATGCACTTGGCCAAAACGGGCGTATGCGTTTTTTCCTGAATATATTCAGGAAAAAACGCATACGCCCTTTTTGGCCAACAAAGCAAGCTTGCAAAGGAAATCTGCACTACAATGAAGTCTCACTTCCCCCCGGTCAAAAGGGCCATCTGAAAAAAGTGTAAAATCCAGAAAGGCAGGACAGGCCATGGAGAACTGGGAGCCTTGTTATGCTGATGGGCGGGATGTAAATTGCCAAGAGACACTCGGGAGAAGTGTATGGTGTTTCCTGAAACATCTAAAAAACAAAGCAACAGAGCCTAGGGCACTTCCACTTATGGTCCTATAGCTTAGGGAAATTAAAATCAAAAAGACACAGCCACCCCAAAGTTTGGGACGCCTCTGTTTACAAGAACCTCGTTTACAGTACAAGTTCAACATCGCAGAAAGTGAAAAATGGATAAAGAAGGTGTGGTATTTACTTACAAAGCAATATCACTCAGCAATGAAATCTATGTCATCAGGCCCTTAGCAGCACAATGAGTGGATTCAGGTATGATGATTCTAACTGAAATAAGTCACACAGAAAAAGAAACATCATAAGATATCAGTAATACACGGAAGGTAAACTTGGCTACACAGGAACTGAATTACAGAACAGAACAGGGTCTCAAATTTAGAAAACCAACTTATGCTTGCTTAAGGGAAAAGGTGAGTTGGGTTGCTGCATAAAACCAGAGATTGAAAAGAGCACAGATAAAGTTCCTTAAGCCAAATATGGAATAGACAAGAGCTACTCCTTGCTCAACGAAATGGACTCAACACCGCATATTAAACGCCTAAGAATGTACCTGACTAGTAAGTATCTTAAAACCTATGGATTGCTATGTCTCTGAAAGAGAATCAAGCATGTGTACAGGGGCATAAACGCAGCAGTGATAGGATTGGAGAGGTTCGGTGAGCAAATGAAGACCCTTTGAAGTCATATTGCATGGTACCCATTCCACGGGTTTCAACTACCCAGGTTTAAGGTATTCTTCCTTCAGCTAAAACATGCATGTGGAACCTAGAGTATGATCAACCATGTGATCGGGAGACGTGTTCAAATATGTCTCAGTATTCCTCCCCTGGTACTCGGGTGCAACATTCCAGACGCTTTACTAACACTCTCCCGACTTGGAGAGTCCGTCCCTTTAATCTCCTGTTTGGCCCAGTTTGCAATTTCTGCGGAAGATGAACAGGAATAGGGAGAACCAATGAGAGACTAGCTGGAGGTGTCTGGACGGGCAAATTTAACTCTCATTTCCCACCAGGAAGAGGAATTAACCAAAGGCTCAGCGTGCCGTGCCGGAACCAGATTAGGGCCTGAAGCCATCCTGCGGTGTTGCGGCCAGGTCACAAAAAAGCGAGTTGAAGAAAGGAGCTCAGGGGCACTGTAATTCACAAACCTGCAGAGTTATAAATGACAGCTATCGTCCAAAAATATACTGAAGTAAGGCTGCCAAGAGGACTCGAAAGCGGGGCAGAATTGCAGGAAACCGATTTCAGGAGGTAGACTGGAATTGCATTGAAAGCATAGGAAAAGAGGCAGAACGTCCACAATGATGCACTTGGCCAAAAAGGGCGTATGCGTTTTTTCCTGAATATATTCAGGAAAAAACGCATACGCCCTTTTTGGCCAACCAAGCAAGCTTGCAAAGGAAATCTGCACTACAATGAAGTCTCACTTCCCCCTGGTCAAAGGGCCATCTGAAAAAAGTGTAAAATCCAGAAAGGCAGGACAGGCCATGGAGAACTGGGAGCCTTGTTATGCTGATGGGCGGGATGTAAATTGCCAACAGACACTCGGGAGAAGTGTATGGTGTTTCCTGAAACATCTAAAAAACAAAGCAACAGAGCCTAGGGCACTTCCACTTATGGTCCTATAGCTTAGGGAAATTAAAATCAAAAAGACACAGCCACCCCAAAGTTTGGGACGCCTCTGTTTACAAGAACCTCGTTTACCATACAAGTTCAATATCACAGAAAGTGAAAAATGGATAAAGAAGTTGTGGTACTTACGTACAATGCAGTATCACTCAGCAATGAAATCTATGTCATCAGGCCCGTAGCAGCATAATGAGTGGATTCAGGTACGATGAATCTCACTGAAATAAGTCACACAGAAAAAGAAACATCATAAGATATCAGTAATACACGGAATGTAAACTTGGCTACACAGGAACTGAATTCCAAAACAGAACAGGGTCTCAAATTTAGAAAACCAACTTATGCTTGCTTAAGGGGAAAGGTGAGTTGGGGTGCTGCATAAAACCAGAGATTGAAACGAGCACAGAGAAAGTTCCTTAAGCCAAATATGGAATAGACAAGAGCTACTCCTTGCTCAACGAAATGGACTCAACACCCCATATTAAACGCCTAAGAATGTACCTGACTAGTAAGTATCTTAAAACCTATGGATTGCTATGTCTCCAAAAGAGAATCAAGCGTGTGTACAGGGGCATAAACGCAGCAGTGATAGGATTGGAGAGGTTCGGTGAGCAAATGAAGACCCTTTGAAGTCATATTGCATGGTACCCATTCCACGGGTCTCAACTCTCCAGGTTTAAGGTATTCTTCCTTCAGCTAAAACATGCATGTGGAACCCAGAGTATGATCAACCATGTGAACGGGAGACGTGTTCAAATATGTCTCAGTTTTCCTCCCCTGGTACTCGGGTGCTACATTCCAGACGCTTTACTAACACTCTCCCCACTTGGAGAGTCAGCGCCTTTAACCTCCTGTTTGGCCCAGTTTGCAATTTCTGCGGAAGATGAACAGGAATAGGGAACACCAATGAGAGACTAGCTGGAGGTGTCTGGACGGGCAAATTTAACTCTCATTTCCCACCAGGAAGAGGAAATAACCAAAGGCTCAGCGTGCCGTGCCGGAACCAGATTAGGGCCTGAAGCCATCCTGCGGTGTTGCGGCCAGCTCAAAAGAAAGCGAGTTGAAGAAAGGAGCTCAGGGGCACTGTAATTCACAAACCTGCAGAGTTATAAATGACAGCTATCGTCCAAAAATATACTGAAGTAAGGCTGCCAAGAGGACTTGAAAGCGGGGCAGAATTGCAGGAAACTGATTTCAGGAGGTAGACTGGAATTGCATTGAAAGCATAGGAAAAGAGGCAGAACGTCCACAATGATGCACTTGGCCAAAAAGGGCGTATGCGTTTTTTCCTGAATATATTCAGGAAAAAACGCATACGCCCTTTTTGGCCAACCAAGCAAGCTTGCAAAGGAAATCTGCACTACAATGAAGTCTCACTTCCCCCCAGTCAAAAGGGCCATGTGAAAAAAGTGTAAAATCCAGAAAGGCAGGACAGGCCATGGAGAACTGGGAGCCTTGTTATGCTGATGGGCGGGATGTAAATTGCCAACAGACACTCGGGAGAAGTGTATGGTGTTTCCTGAAACATCTAAAAAACAAAGCAACAGAGCCTAGGGCACTTCCACTTATGGTCCTATAGCTTAGGGAAATTAAAATCAAAAAGACACAGCCACCCCAAAGTTTGGGACGCCTCTGTTTACAAGAACCTCGTTTACAGTACAAGTTCAACATCGCAGAAAGTGAAAAATGGATAAAGAACATGTGGTGTTTACTTACAAAGCAATATCACTCAGCAATGAAATGTATGTCATCAGGCCCTTAGCAGCACAATGAGTGGATTCAGGTATGATGATTCTAACTGAAATAAGTCAAACAGATAAAGAAACATCATAAGATATCAGTAATACACGGAATGTAAACTTGGCTACACAGGAACTGAATTACAGAACAGAACAGGGTCTCAAATTTAGAAAACCAACTTATGCTTGCTTAAGGGGAAAGGTGAGTTGGGGTGCTGCATAAAACCAGAGATTGAAATGAGCACAGATAAAGTTCCTTAAGCCAAATATGGAATAGCCAAGAGCTACTCCTTGCTCAACGAAATGGACTCAACACCGCATATTAAACGCCTAAGAATGTACCTGACTAGTAAGTATCTTAAAACCTATGGATTGCTATGTCTCCGAAAGAGAATCAAGCATGTGTACAGGCGCATAAACGCAGCAGTGATAGGATTGGAGAGGTTTGGTGAACAAATGAATACCCTTTGAAGTCATATTGCATGGTACCCATTCCACGGGTCTCAACTCTCCAGATTTAAGGTATTCTTCCTTCAGCTAAAACATGCATGTGGAACCCAGAGTATGATCAACCGTGTGAACGGGAGACGTGTTCAAATATGTCTCAGTTTTCGTACTCTGGTACTCGGGTGCAACATTCCAGACGCTTTACTAACACTCTCGCCACTTGGAAAGTCAGCGCCTTTAACCTCCTGTTTGGCCCAGTTTGCAATTTCTGCGGAAGATGAACAGGAATAGGGAACACCAATGAGAGACTAGCTGGAGGTGTCTGGACGGGCAAATTTAACTCTCATTTCCCACCAGGAAGAGGAAATAACCAAAGGCTCAGCGTGCCGTGCCGGAACCAGATTAGGGCCTGAAGCCATCCTGCGGTGTTTCGGCCAGCTCAAAAGAAAGCGAGTTGAAGAAAGGAGCTCAGGGGCACTGTAATTCACAAACCTGCAGAGATATAAATGACAGCTCTCGTCCAAAAATATACTGAAGTAAGGCTGCCAAGAGGACTTGAAAGCGGGGCAGAATTGAAGGAAACCGATTTCAGGAGGTAGACTGGAATTGCTTTGAAAGCATAGGAAAAGAGGCAGAACGTCCACAATGATGCACTTGGCCAAAAAGGGCGTATGCGTTTTTTCCTGAATATATTCAGGAAAAAACGCATACGCCCTTTTTGGCCAACCAAGCAAGCTTGCAAAGGAAATCTGCACTACAATGAAGTCTCACTTCCCCCCGGTCAAAAGGGCCATCTGAAAAAAGTGTAAAATCCAGAAAGGCAGGACAGGCCATGGAGAACTGGGAGCCTTGTTATGCTGATGGGCGGGATGTAAACTGCCAACAGACACTCGGGAGAAGTGTATGGTGTTTCCTGAAACATCTAAAAAACAAAGCAACAGAGCCTAGGGCACTTCCACTTATGGTCCTATAGCTTAGGGAAATTAAAATCAAAAAGACACAGCCACCCCAAAGTTTGGGACGCCTCTGTTTACAAGAACCTCGTTTACCGTACAAGTTCAATATCACAGAAAGTGAAAAATGGATAAAGAACTTGTGGTACTTACGTACAATGCAGTATCACTCAGCAATGAAATCTATGTCATCAGGCCCATAGCAGCATAATGAGTGGATTCAGGTACGATGATTCTCACTGAAATAAGTCACACAGAAAAAGAAACATCATAAAGTATCACTAATACACGGAATGTAAACTTGGCTACACAGGAACTGAATTCCAAAACAGAACAGGGTCTCAAATTTAGAAAACCAACTTATGCTTGCTTAAGGGGAAAGGTGAGTTGGGGTGCTGCATAAAACCAGAGATTGAAATGAGCACAGATAAAGTTCCTTAAGCCAAATATGGACTAGACAAGAGCTACTCCTTGCTCAACGAAATGGACTCAACACCGCATATTAAACGCCTAAGAATGTACCTGACAATAAGTATCTTAAAACCTATGGATTGCTATGTCTCCAAAAGAGAATCAAGCGTGTGTACAGGGGCATAAACGCAGCAGTGATAGGATTGGAGAGGTTCGGTGAGCAAATGAAGACCCTTTGAAGTCATATTGCATGGTACCCATTCCACGGGTTTCAACTACCCAGGTTTAAGGTATTCTTCCTTCAGCTAAAACATGCATGTGGAACCTAGAGTATGATCAACCATGTGATCGGGAGACGTGTTCAAATATGTCTCAGTTTTCGTACCCTGGTACTCGGGTGCAACATTCCAGACGCTTTACTAACACTCTCCCCACTTGGAGAGTCCGTCCCTTTAATCTCCTGTTTGGCCCAGTTTGCAATTTCTGCGGAAGATGAACAGGAATAGCGAAAACCAATGAGAGACTAGCTGGAGGTGTCTGGACGGGCAAATTTAACTCTCATTTCCCACCAGAAAGAGGAATTAACCAAAGTTTCAGCGTGCCGTGCCGGAATCAGATTAGGGCATGAAGCTATCCTGCGGTGTTGCGGCCAGCTCAAAAGAAAGCGAGTTGAAGAAAGGAGCTCAGGGGCACTGTAATTCACAAACCTGCAGAGTTATAAATGACAGCTATCGTCCAAAAATTTACTGAAGTAAGGCTGCCAAGAGGACTTGAAAGCGGGGCAGAATTGCAGGAAACCGATTTCAGGAGGTAGACTGGAATTGCATTGAAAGCATAGGAAAAGAGGCAGAACGTCCACAATGATGCACTTGGCCAAAAAGGGCGTATGCGTTTTTTCCTGAATATATTCAGGAAAAAACGCATACGCCCTTTTTGGCCAACCAAGCAAGCTTGCAAAGGAAATCTGCACTACAATGAAGTCTCACTTCCCCCCGGTCAAAAGGGCCATCTGAAAAAAGTGTAAAATCCAGAAAGGCAGGACAGGCCATGGAGAACTGGGCGCCTTGTTATGCTGATGGGCGGGATGTAAATTGCCAACAGACACTCGGGAGAAGTGTATGGTGTTTCCTGAAACATCTAAAAAACAAAGCAACAGAGCATAGGGCACTTCCACTTATGGTCCTATAGCTTAGGGAAATTAAAATCAAAAAGACACAGCCACCCCAAAGTTTCGGACGCCTCTGTTTACAAGAACCTCGTTTACAGTACAAGTTCAACATCGCAGAAAGTGAAAAATGGATTAAAAGTTGTGGTATTTACTTACAAAGCAATATCACTCAGCAATGAAATCTATGTCATCAGGCCCGTAGCAGCATAATGAGTGGATTCAGGTACGATGATTCTCACTGAAATAAGTCACACAGAAAAAGAAACATCATAAGATATCAGTAATACACGGAATGTAAACTTGGCTACACAGGAACTGAATTACAGAACAGAACAGGGTCTCAAATTTAGAAAACCAACTTATGCTTGCTTAAGGGGAAAGGTGAGTTGGGGTGCTGCATAAAACCAGAGATTGAAATGAGCACAGATAAAGTTCCTTAAGCCAAATATGGACTAGACAAGAGCTACTCCTTGCTCAACGAAATGGACTCAACACCGCATATTAAACGCCTAAGAATGTACCTGACTAGTAAGTATCTTAAAACCTATGGATTGCTATGTCTCCAAAAGAGAATCAAGCGTGTGTACAGGGGCATAAACGCAGCAGTGATAGGATTGGAGAGGTTCGGTGAGCAAATGAAGACCCTTTGAAGTCATATTGCATGGTACCCATTCCACGGGTTTCAACTACCCAGGTTTAAGGTATTCTTCCTTCAGCTAAAACATGCATGTGGAACCTAGAGTATGATCAACCATGTGATCGGGAGACGTGTTCAAATATGTCTCAGTTTTCGTACCCTGGTACTCGGGTGCAACATTCCAGACGCTTTACTAACACTCTCCCCACTTGGAGAGTCCGTCCCTTTAATCTCCTGTTTGGCCCAGTTTGCAATTTCTGCGGAAGATGAACAGGAATAGCGAAAACCAATGAGAGACTAGCTGGAGGTGTCTGGACGGGCAAATTTAACTCTCATTTCCCACCAGAAAGAGGAATTAACCAAAGTTTCAGCGTGCCGTGCCGGAATCAGATTAGGGCATGAAGCTATCCTGCGGTGTTGCGGCCAGCTCAAAAGAAAGCGAGTTGAAGAAAGGAGCTCAGGGGCACTGTAATTCACAAACCTGCAGAGTTATAAATGACAGCTATCGTCCAAAAATTTACTGAAGTAAGGCTGCCAAGAGGACTTGAAAGCGGGGCAGAATTGCAGGAAACCGATTTCAGGAGGTAGACTGGAATTGCATTGAAAGCATAGGAAAAGAGGCAGAACGTCCACAATGATGCACTTGGCCAAAAAGGGCGTATGCGTTTTTTCCTGAATATATTCAGGAAAAAACGCATACGCCCTTTTTGGCCAACCAATCAAGCTTGCAAAGGAAATCTGCACTACAATGAAGTCTCACTTCCCCCCGGTCAAAAGGGCCATCTGAAAAAAGTGTAAAATCCAGAAAGGCAGGACAGGCCATGGAGAACTGGGAGCCTTGTTATGCTGATGGGCGGGATGTAAATTGCCAACAGACACTCGGGAGAAGTGTATGGTGTTTCCTGAAACATCTAAAAAACAAAGCAACAGAGCATAGGGCACTTCCACTTATGGTCCTATAGCTTAGGGAAATTAAAATCAAAAAGACACAGCCACCCCAAAGTTTCGGACGCCTCTGTTTACAAGAACCTCGTTTACAGTACAAGTTCAACATCGCAGAAAGTGAAAAATGGATAAAGAAGTTGTGGTATTTACTTACAAAGCAATATCACTCAGCAATGAAATCTATGTCATCAGGCCCGTAGCAGCATAATGAGTGGATTCAGGTACGATGATTCTCACTGAAATAAGTCACACAGAAAAAGAAACATCATAAGATATCACTAATACACGGAATGTAAACTTGGCTACACAGGAACTGAATTACAGAACAGAACAGGGTCTCAAATTTAGAAAACCAACTTATGCTTGCTTAAGGGGAAAGGTGAGTTGGGGTGCTGCATAAAACCAGAGATTGAAACGAGCACAGATAAAGTTCCTTAAGCCAAATATGGACTAGACAAGAGCTACTCCTTGCTCAACGAAATGCACTCAACACCGCATATTAAACGCCTAAGTATGTACCTGACTAGTAAGTATCTTAAAACCTATGGATTGCTATTTCTCCAAAAGAGAATCAAGCGTGTGTACAGGGGCATAAACGCAGCAGTGATAGGATTGGAGAGGTTCGGTGAGCAAATGAAGACCCTTTGAAGTCATATTGCATGGTACCCATTCCACGGGTCTCAACTCTCCAGGTTTAAGGTATTCTTCCTTCAGCTAAAACATGCATGTGGAACCCAGAGTATGATCAACCATGTGAACGGGAGACGTGTTCAAATATGTCTCAGTTTTCCTCCCCTGGTACTCGGGTGCAACATTCCAGACGCTTTACTAACACTCTCCCCACTTGGAGAGTCAGCGCCTTTAACCTCCTGTTTGGCCCAGTTTGCAATTTCTGCGGAAGATGAACAGGAATAGGGAACACCAATGAGAGACTAGCTGGAGGTGTCTGGACGGGCAAATTTAACTCTCATTTCCCACCAGGAAGAGGAAATAACCAAAGGCTCAGCGTGCCGTGCCGGAACCAGATTAGGGCCTGAAGCCATCCTGCGGTGTTGTGGCCAGCTCAAAAGAAAGCGAGTTGAAGAAAGGAGCTCAGGGGCACTGTAATTCACAAACCTGCAGAGTTATAAATGACAGCTTTCGTCCAAAAATATACTGAAGTAAGGCTGCCAAGAGGACTTGAAAGCGGGGCAGAATTGCAGGAAACCGATTTCAGGAGGTAGACTGGAATTGCATTGAAAGCATAGGAAAAGAGGCAGAACGTCCACAATGATGCACTTGGCCAAAAAGGGCGTATGCGTTTTTTCCTGAATATATTCAGGAAAAAACGCATACGCCCTTTTTGGCCAACCAAGCAAGCTTGCAAAGGAAATCTGCACTACAATGAAGTCTCACTTCCCCCCGGTCAAAAGGGCCATCTGAAAAAAGTGTAAAATCCAGAAAGGCAGGACAGGCCATGGAGAACTGGGAGCCTTGTTATGCTGATGGGCGGGATGTAAATTGCCAACAGACACTCGGGAGAAGTGTATGGTGTTTCCTGAAACATCTAAAAAACAAAGCAACAGAGCCTAGGGCACTTCCACTTATGGTCCTATAGCTTAGGGAAATTAAAATCAAAAAGACACAGCCACCCCAAAGTTTGGGACGCCTCTGTTTACAAGAACCTCGTTTACCGTACAAGTTCAATATCACAGAAAGTGAAAAATGGATAAAGAAGTTGTGGTACTTACGTACAATGCAGTATCACTCAGCAATGAAATCTATGTCATCAGGCCCGTAGCAGCATAATGAGTGGATTCAGGTACGATGAATCTAACTGAAATAAGTCACACAGAAAAAGAAACATCATAAGATATCTGTAATACACGGAATGTAAACTTGGCTACACAGGAACTGAATTACAGAACAGAACAGGGTCTCAAATTTAGAAAACCAACTTATGCTTGCTTAAGGGGAAAGGTGAGTTGGGGTGCTGCATAAAACCAGAGATTGAAACGAGCACAGATAAAGTTCCTTAAGCCAAATATGGACTAGACAAGAGCTACTCCTTGCTCAACGAAATGGACTAAACACCCCATATTAAACGCCTAAGAATGTACCTGACTAGTAAGTATCTTAAAACCTATGGATTGCTATGTCTCCAAAAGAGAATCAAGCGTGTGTACAGGGGCATAAACGCAGCAGTGATAGGATTGGAGAGGTTCGGTGAGCAAATGAAGACCCTTTGAAGTCATATTGCATGGTACCCATTCCACGGGTCTCAACTCTCCAGGTTTAAGGTATTCTTCCTTCAGCTAAAACATGCATGTGGAACCCAGAGTATGATCAACCATGTGAACGGGAGACGTGTTCAAATATGTCTCAGTTTTCCTCCCCTGGTACTCGGGTGCAACATTCCAGACGCTTTACTAACACTCTCCCCACTTGGAGAGTCAGCGCCTTTAACCTCCTGTTTGGCCCAGTTTGCAATTTCTGCGGAAGATGAACAGGAATAGGGAACACCAATGAGAGACTAGCTGGAGGTGTCTGGACGGGCAAATTTAACTCTCATTTCCCACCAGGAAGAGGAAATAACCAAAGGCTCAGCGTGCCGTGCCGGAACCAGATTAGGGCCTGAAGCCATCCTGCGGTGTTGCGGCCAGCTCAAAAGAAAGCGAGTTGAAGAAAGGAGCTCAGGGGCACTGTAATTCACAAACCTGCAGAGTTATAAATGACAGCTTTCGTCCAAAAATATACTGAAGTAAGGCTGCCAAGAGGACTTGAAAGCGGGGCAGAATTGCAGGAAACCGATTTCAGGAGGTAGACTGGAATTGCATTGAAAGCATAGGAAAAGAGGCAGAACGTCCACAATGATGCACTTGGCCAAAAAGGGCGTATGTGTTTTTTCCTGAATATATTCAGGAAAAAACGCATACGCCCTTTTTGGCCAACAAAGCAAGCTTGCAAAGGAAATCTGCACTACAATGAAGTCTCACTTCCCCCCGGTCAAAAGGGCCATCTGAAAAAAGTGTAAAATCCAGAAAGGCAGGACAGGCCATGGAGAACTGGGAGCCTTGTTATGCTGATGGGCGGGATGTAAATTGCCAACAGACACTCGGGAGAAGTGTATGGTGTTTCCTGAAACATCTAAAAAACAAAGCAACAGAGCCTAGGGCACTTCCACTTATGGTCCTATAGCTTAGGGAAATTAAAATCAAAAAGACACAGCCACCCCAAAGTTTGGGACGCCTCTGTTTACAAGAACCTCGTTTACCGTACAAGTTCAATATCACAGAAAGTGAAAAATGGATAAAGAAGTTGTGGTACTTACGTACAATGCAGTATCACTCAGCAATGAAATCTATGTCATCAGGCCCGTAGCAGCATAATGAGTGGATTCAGGTACGATGAATCTAACTGAAATATGTCACACAGAAAAAGAAACATCATAAGATATCTGTAATACACGGAATGTAAACTTGGCTACACAGGAACTGAATTACAGAACAGAACAGGGTCTCAAATTTAGAAAACCAACTTATGCTTGCTTAAGGGGAAAGGTGAGTTGGGGTGCTGCATAAAACCAGAGATTGAAACGAGCACAGATAAAATTCCTTAAGCCAAATATGGACTAGACAAGAGCTACTCCTTGCTCAACGAAATGGACTAAACACCCCATATTAAACGCCTAAGAATGTACCTGACTAGTAAGTATCTTAAAACCTATGGATTGCTATGTCTCCGAAAGAGAATCAAGTGTGTGTACAGGGGCATAAACGCAGCAGTGATAGGATTGGAGAGGTTCGGTGAGCAAATGAAGACCCTTTGAAGTCATATTGCATGGTACCCATTCCACGGGTCTCAACTCTCCAGGTTTAAGGTATTCTTCCTTCAGCTAAAACATGCATGTGGAACCCAGAGTATGATCAACCATGTGAACGGGAGACGTGTTCAAATACGTCTCAGTTTTCCTCCCCTGGTACTCGGGTGCAACATTCCAGACGCTTTACTAACACTCTCCCCACTTGGAGAGTCAGCGCCTTTAACCTCCTGTTTGGCCCAGTTTGCAATTTCTGCGGAAGATGAACAGGAATAGGGAACACCAATGAGAGACTAGCTGGAGGTGTCTGGACGGGCAAATTTAACTCTCATTTCCCACCAGGAAGAGGAAATAACCAAAGGCTCAGCGTGCCGTGCCGGAACCAGATTAGGGCCTGAAGCCATCCTGCGGTGTTGCGGCCAGCTCAAAAGAAAGCGAGTTGAAGAAAGGAGCTCAGGGGCACTGTAATTCACAAACCTGCAGCGTTATAAATGACAGCTTTCGTCCAAAAATATACTGAAGTAAGGCTGCCAAGAGGACTTGAAAGCGGGGCAGAATTGCAGGAAACCGATTTCAGGAGGTAGACTGGAATTGCATTGAAAGCATAGGAAAAGAGGCAGAACGTCCACAATGATGCACTTGGCCAAAAAGGGCGTATGCGTTTTTTCCTGAATATATTCAGGAAAAAACGCATACGCCCTTTTTGGCCAACCAAGCAAGCTTGCAAAGGAAATCTGCACTACAATGAAGTCTCACTTCCCCCCGGTCAAAAGGGCCATCTGAAAAAAGTGTAAAATCCAGAAAGGCAGGACAGGCCATGGAGAACTGGGAGCCTTGTTATGCTGATGGGCGGGATGTAAATTGCCAACAGACACTCGGGAGAAGTGTATGGTGTTTCCTGAAACATCTAAAAAACAAAGCAACAGAGCCTAGGGCACTTCCACTTATGGTCCTATAGCTTAGGGAAATTAAAATCAAAAAGACACAGCCACCCCAAAGTTTGGGACGCCTCTGTTTACAAGAACCTCGTTTACCGTACAAGTTCAACATCGTAGAAAATGAAAAATGGATAAAGAAGTTGTGGTATTTACTTACAAAGCAATATCACTCAGCAATGAAATCTATGTCATCAGGCCCATAGCAGCATAATGAGTGGATTCAGGTACGATGATTCTCACTGAAATAAGTCACACAGAAAAAGAAACATCATAAGATATCACTAATACACGGAATGTAAACTTGGCTACACAGGAACTGAATTCCAAAACAGAACAGGGTCTCAAATTTAGAAAACCAACTTATGCTTGCTTAAGGGGAAAGGTGAGTTGGGGTGCTGCATAAAACCAGAGATTGAAATGAGCACAGATAAAGTTCCTTAAGCCAAATATGGAATAGACAAGAGCTACTCCTTGCTCAACGAAATGGACTCAACACCGCATATTAAACGCCTAAGAATGTACCTGACTAGTAAGTATCTTAAAACCTATGGATTGCTATGTCTCCGAAAGAGAATCAAGCATGTGTACAGGGGCATAAACGCAGCAGTGATAGGATTGGAGAGGTTCGGTGAGCAAATGAAGACCCTTTGAAGTCATATTGCATGGTACCCATTCCACGGGTTTCAACTACCCAGGTTTAAGGTATTCTTCCTTCAGCTAAAACATGCATGTGGAACCTAGAGTATGATCAACCATGTGATCGGGAGACGTGTTCAAATATGTCTCAGTATTCCTCCCCTGGTACTCGGGTGCAACATTCCAGACGCTTTACTAACACTCTCCCGACTTGGAGAGTCCGTCCCTTTAATCTCCTGTTTGGCCCAGTTTGCAATTTCTGCGGAAGATGAACAGGAATAGGGAGAACCAATGAGAGACTAGCTGGAGGTGTCTGGACGGGCAAATTTAACTCTCATTTCCCACCAGGAAGAGGAATTAACCAAAGGCTCAGCGTGCCGTGCCGGAACCAGATTAGGGCCTGAAGCCATCCTGCGGTGTTGCGGCCAGGTCACAAGAAAGCGAGTTGAAGAAAGGAGCTCAGGGGCACTGTAATTCACAAACCTGCAGAGTTATAAATGACAGCTATCGTCCAAAAATATACTGAAGTAAGGCTGCCAAGAGGACTCGAAAGCGGGGCAGAATTGCAGGAAACCGATTTCAGGAGGTAGACTGGAATTGCATTGAAAGCATAGGAAAAGAGGCAGAACGTCCACAATGATGCACTTGGCCAAAAAGGGCGTATGCGTTTTTTCCTGAATATATTCAGGAAAAAACGCATACGCCCTTTTTGGCCAACCAAGCAAGCTTGCAAAGGAAATCTGCACTACAATGAAGTCTCACTTCCCCCTGGTCAAAGGGCCATCTGAAAAAAGTGTAAAATCCAGAAAGGCAGGACAGGCCATGGAGAACTGGGAGCCTTGTTATGCTGATGGGCGGGATGTAAATTGCCAACAGACACTCGGGAGAAGTGTATGGTGTTTCCTGAAACATCTAAAAAACAAAGCAACAGAGCCTAGGGCACTTCCACTTATGGTCCTATAGCTTAGGGAAATTAAAATCAAAAAGACACAGCCACCCCAAAGTTTGGGACGCCTCTGTTTACAAGAACCTCGTTTACAGTACAAGTTCAACATCGCAGAAAGTGAAAAATGGATAAAGAAGGTGTGGTATTTACTTACAAAGCAATATCACTCAGCAATGAAATCTATGTCATCAGGCCCTTAGCAGCACAATGAGTGGATTCAGGTACGATGATTCTAACTGAAATAAGTCACACAGAAAAAGAAACATCATAAGATATCAGTAATACACGGAATGTAAACTTGGCTACACAGGAACTGAATTACAGAACAGAACAGGGTCTCAAATTTAGAAGACCAACTTATGCTTGCTTAAGGGTAAAGGTGAGTTGGGGTGCTGCATAAAACCAGAGATTGAAACGAGCACAGATAAAGTTCCTTAAGCCAAATATGGAATAGACAAGAGCTACTCCTTGCTCAACGAAATGGACTCAACACCGCATATTAAACGCCTAAGAATGTACCTGACTAGTAAGTATCTTAAAACCTATGGATTGCTATGTCTCCAAAAGAGAATCAAGCATGTGTACAGGGGCATAAACGCAGCAGTGATAGGATTGGAGAGGTTCGGTGAGCAAATGAAGACCCTTTGAAGTCATATTGCATGGTACCCATTCCACGGGTTTCAACTACCCAGGTTTAAGGTATTCTTCCTTCAGCTAAAACATGCATGTGGAACCTAGAGTATGATCAACCATGTGATCGGGAGACGTGTTCAAATATGTCTCAGTATTCCTCCCCTGGTACTCGGGTGCAACATTCCAGACGCTTTACTAACACTCTCCCGACTTGGAGAGTCCGTCCCTTTAATCTCCTGTTTGGCCCAGTTTGCAATTTCTGCGGAAGATGAACAGGAATAGGGAGAACCAATGAGAGACTAGCTGGAGGTGTCTGGACGGGCAAATTTAACTCTCATTTCCCACCAGGAAGAGGAATTAACCAAAGGCTCAGCATGCCGTGCCGGAACCAGATTAGGGCCTGAAGCCATCCTGCGGTTTTGCGGCCAGGTCACAAGAAAGCGAGTTGAAGAAAGGAGCTCAGGGGCACTGTAATTCACAAACCTGCAGAGTTATAAATGACAGCTCTCGTCCAAAAATATACTGAAGTAAGGCTGCCAAGAGGACTCGAAAGCGGGGCAGAATTGCAGGAAACCGATTTCAGGAGGTAGACTGGAATTGCATTGAAAGCATAGGAAAAGAGGCAGAACGTCCACAATGATGCACTTGGCCAAAAAGGGCGTATGCGTTTTTTCCTGAATATATTCAGGAAAAAACGCATACGCCCTTTTTGGCCAACCAAGCAAGCTTGCAAAGGAAATCTGCACTACAATGAAGTCTCACTTCCCCCCGGTCAAAAGGGCCATCTGAAAAAAGTGTAAAATCCAGAAAGGCAGGACAGGCCATGGAGAACTGGGAGCCTTGTTATGCTGATGGGCGGGATGTAAATTGCCAACAGACACTCGGGAGAAGTGTATGGTGTTTCCTGAAACATCTAAAAAACAAAGCAACAGAGCCTAGGGCACTTCCACTTATGGTCCTATAGCTTAGGGAAATTAAAATCAAAAAGACACAGCCACCCCAAAGTTTAGGACGCCTCTGTTTACAAGAACCTCGTTTACCATACAAGTTCAATATCACAGAAAGTGAAAAATGGATAAAGAACTTGTGGTACTTACGTACAATGCAGTATCACTCAGCAATGAAATCTATGTCATCAGGCCCGTAGCAGCATAATGAGTGGATTCAGGTACGATGAATCTCACTGAAATAAGTCACACAGAAAAAGAAACATCATAAGATATCAGTAATACACGGAATGTAAACTTGGCTACACAGGAACTGAATTCCAAAACAGAACAGGGTCTCAAATTTAGAAAACCAACTTATGCTTGCTTAAGGGGAAAGGTGAGTTGGGGTGCTGCATAAAACCAGAGATTGAAACGAGCACAGAGAAAGTTCCTTAAGCCAAATATGGACTAGAGAAGAGCTACTCCTTGCTCAACGAAATGGACTCAACACCCCATATTAAACGCCTAAGAATGTACCTGACTAGTAAGTATCTTAAAACCTATGGATTGCTATGTCTCCAAAAGAGAATCAAGCGTGTGTACAGGGGCATAAACGCAGCAGTGATAGGATTGGAGAGGTTCGGTGAGCAAATGAAGACCCTTTGAAGTCATATTGCATGGTACCCATTCCACGGGTCTCAACTCTCCAGGTTTAAGGTATTCTTCCTTCAGCTAAAACATGCATGTGGAACCCAGAGTATGATCAACCATGTGAACGGGAGACGTGTTCAAATATGTCTCAGTTTTCCTCCCCTGGTACTCGGGTGCAACATTCCAGACGCTTTACTAACACTCTCCCCACTTGGAGAGTCAGCGCCTTTAACCTCCTGTTTGGCCCAGTTTGCAATTTCTGCGGAAGATGAACAGGAATAGTGAGAACCAATGAGAGACTAGCAGGAGGTGTCTGGACGGGCAAATTTAACTCTCATTTCCCACCAGGAAGAGGAAATAACCAAAGGCTCAGCGTGCCGTGCCGGAACCAGATTAGGGCCTGAAGCCATCCTGCGGTGTTGCGGCCAGCTCAAAAGAAAGCGAGTTGAAGAAAGGAGCTCAGGGGCACTGTAATTCACAAACCTGCAGAGTTATAAATGACAGCTATCGTCCAAAAATATACTGAAGTAAGGCTGCCAAGAGGACTTGAAAGCGGGGCAGAATTGCAGGAAACCGATTTAAGGAGGTAGACTGGAATTGCTTTGAAAGCATAGGAAAAGAGGCAGAACGTCCACAATGATGCACTTGGCCAAAAAGGGCGTATGCGTTTTTTCCTGAATATATTCAGGAAAAAACGCATACGCCCTTTTTGGCCAACAAAGCAAGCTTGCAAAGGAAATCTGCACTACAATGAAGTCTCACTTCCCCCCGGTCAAAAGGGCCATCTGAAAAAAGTGTAAAATCCAGAAAGGCAGGACAGGCCATGGAGAACTGGGAGCCTTGTTATGCTGATGGGCGGGATGTAAATTGCCAACAGACACTCGGGAGAAGTGTATGGTGTTTCCTGAAACATCTAAAAAACAAAGCAACAGAGCCTAGGGCACTTCCACTTATGGTCCTATAGCTTAGGGAAATTAAAATCAAAAAGACACAGCCACCCCAAAGTTTGGGACGCCTCTGTTTACAAGAACCTCGTTTACCATACAAGTTCAATATCACAGAAAGTGAAAAATGGATACAGAACATGTGGTATTTACTTACAAAGCAATATCACTCAGCAATGAAATCTATGTCATCAGGCCCTTAGCAGCACAATGAGTGGATTCAGGTATGATGATTCTAACTGAAATAAGTCACACAGAAAAAGAAACATCATAAGATATCAGTAATACACGGAATGTAAACTTGGCTACACAGGAACTGAATTACAGAACAGAACAGGGTCTCAAATTTAGAAAACCAACTTATGCTTGCTTAAGGGAAAAGGTGAGTTGGGTTGCTGCATAAAACCAGAGATTGAAAAGAGCACAGATAAAGTTCCTTAAGCCAAATATGGAATAGACAAGAGCTACTCCTTGCTCAACGAAATGGACTCAACACCGCATATTAAACGCCTAAGAATGTACCTGACTAGTAAGTATCTTAAAACCTATGGATTGCTATGTCTCCGAAAGAGAATCAAGCATGTGTACAGGGGCAGAAACGCAGCAGTGATAGGATTGGAGAGGTTCGGTGAGCAAATGAAGACCCTTTGAAGTCATATTGCATGGTACCCATTCCACGGGTTTCAACTACCCAGGTTTAAGGTATTCTTCCTTCAGCTAAAACATGCATGTGGAACCTAGAGTATGATCAACCATGTGATCGGGAGACGTGTTCAAATATGTCTCAGTATTCCTCCCCTGGTACTCGGGTGCAACATTCCAGACGCTTTACTAACACTCTCCCGACTTGGAGAGTCCGTCCCTTTAATCTCCTGTTTGGCCCAGTTTGCAATTTCTGCGGAAGATGAACAGGAATAGGGAGAACCAATGAGAGACTAGCTGGAGGTGTCTGGACGGGCAAATTTAACTCTCATTTCCCACCAGGAAGAGGAATTAACCAAAGGCTCAGCGTGCCGTGCCGGAACCAGATTAGGGCCTGAAGCCATCCTGCGGTGTTGCGGCCAGGTCACAAGAAAGCGAGTTGAAGAAAGGAGCTCAGGGGCACTGTAATTCACAAACCTGCAGAGTTATAAATGACAGCTATCGTCCAAAAATATACTGAAGTAAGGCTGCCAAGAGGACTCGAAAGCGGGGCAGAATTGCAGGAAACCGATTTCAGGAGGTAGACTGGAATTGCATTGAAAGCATAGGAAAAGAGGCAGAACGTCCACAATGATGCACTTGGCCAAAAAGGGCGTATGCGTTTTTTCCTGAATATATTCAGGAAAAAACGCATACGCCCTTTTTGGCCAACCAAGCAAGCTTGCAAAGGAAATCTGCACTACAATGAAGTCTCACTTCCCCCTGGTCAAAGGGCCATCTGAAAAAAGTGTAAAATCCAGAAAGGCAGGACAGGCCATGGAGAACTGGGAGCCTTGTTATGCTGATGGGCGGGATGTAAATTGCCAACAGACACTCGGGAGAAGTGTATGGTGTTTCCTGAAACATCTAAAAAACAAAGCAACAGAGCCTAGGGCACTTCCACTTATGGTCTTATAGCTTAGGGAAATTAAAATCAAAAAGACACAGCCACCCCAAAGTTTGGGACGCCTCTGTTTACAAGAACCTCGTTTACAGTACAAGTTCAACATCGCAGAAAGTGAAAAATGGATAAAGAAGGTGTGGTATTTACTTACAAAGCAATATCACTCAGCAATGAAATCTATGTCATCAGGCCCTTAGCAGCACAATGAGTGGATTCAGGTACGATGATTCTAACTGAAATAAGTCACACAGAAAAAGAAACATCATAAGATATCAGTAATACACGGAATGTAAACTTGGCTACACAGGAACTGAATTACAGAACAGAACAGGGTCTCAAATTTAGAAGACCAACTTATGCTTGCTTAAGGGTAAAGGTGAGTTGGGGTGCTGCATAAAACCAGAGATTGAAACGAGCACAGATAAAGTTCCTTAAGCCAAATATGGAATAGACAAGAGCTACTCCTTGCTCAACGAAATGGACTCAACACCGCATATTAAACGCCTAAGAATGTACCTGACTAGTAAGTATCTTAAAACCTATGGATTGCTATGTCTCCGAAAGAGAATCAAGCATGTGTACAGGGGCATAAACGCAGCAGTGATAGGATTGGAGAGGTTCGGTGAGCAAATGAAGACCCTTTGAAGTCATATTGCATGGTACCCATTCCACGGGTTTCAACTACCCAGGTTTAAGGTATTCTTCCTTCAGCTAAAACATGCATGTGGAACCTAGAGTATGATCAACCATGTGATCGGGAGACGTGTTCAAATATGTCTCAGTATTCCTCCCCTGGTACTCGGGTGCAACATTCCAGACGCTTTACTAACACTCTCCCGACTTGGAGAGTCCGTCCCTTTAATCTCCTGTTTGGCCCAGTTTGCAATTTCTGCGGAAGATGAACAGGAATAGGGAGAACTAATGAGAGACTAGCTGGAGGTGTCTGGACGGGCAAATTTAACTCTCATTTCCCACCAGGAAGAGGAATTAACCAAAGGCTCAGCATGCCGTGCCGGAACCAGATTAGGGCCTGAAGCCATCCTGCGGTTTTGCGGCCAGGTCACAAGAAAGCGAGTTGAAGAAAGGAGCTCAGGGGCACTGTAATTCACAAACCTGCAGAGTTATAAATGACAGCTCTCGTCCAAAAATATACTGAAGTAAGGCTGCCAAGAGGACTCGAAAGCGGGGCAGAATTGCAGGAAACCGATTTCAGGAGGTAGACTGGAATTGCATTGAAAGCATAGGAAAAGAGGCAGAACGTCCACAATGATGCACTTGGCCAAAAAGGGCGTATGCGTTTTTTCCTGAATATATTCAGGAAAAAACGCATACGCCCTTTTTGGCCAACCAAGCAAGCTTGCAAAGGAAATCTGCACTACAATGAAGTCTCACTTCCCCCCGGTCAAAAGGGCCATCTGAAAAAAGTGTAAAATCCAGAAAGGCAGGACAGGCCATGGAGAACTGGGAGCCTTGTTATGCTGATGGGCGGGATGTAAATTGCCAACAGACACTCGGGAGAAGTGTATGGTGTTTCCTGAAACATCTAAAAAACAAAGCAACAGAGCCTAGGGCACTTCCACTTATGGTCCTATAGCTTAGGGAAATTAAAATCAAAAAGACACAGCCACCCCAAAGTTTGGGACGCCTCTGTTTACAAGAACCTCGTTTACAGTACAAGTTCAACATCGCAGAAAGTGAAAAATGGATAAAGAACATGTGGTGTTTACTTACAAAGCAATATCACTCAGCAATGAAATCTATGTCATCAGGCCCTTAGCAGCACAATGAGTGGATTCAGGTATGATGATTCTAACTGAAATAAGTCACACAGATAAAGAAACATCATAAGATATCAGTAATACACGGAATGTAAACTTGGCTACACAGGAACAGAATTACAGAACAGAACAGGGTCTCAAATTTAGAAAACCAACTTATGCTTGCTTAAGGGGAAAGGTGAGTTGGGGTGCTGCATAAAACCAGAGATTGAAATGAGCACAGATAAAGTTCCTTAAGCCAAATATGGAATAGACAAGAGCTACTCCTTGCTCAACGAAATGGACTCAACACCGCATATTAAACGCCTAAGAATGTACCTGACTAGTAAGTAACTTAAAACCTATGGATTGCTATGTCTCCGAAAGAGAATCAAGCATGTGTACAGGCGCATAAACGCAGCAGTGATAGGATTGGAGAGGTTTGGTGAACAAATGAATACCCTTTGAAGTCATATTGCATGGTACCCATTCCACGGGTCTCAACTCTCCAGATTTAAGGTATTCTTCCTTCAGCTAAAACATGCATGTGGAACCCAGAGTATGATCAACCGTGTGAACGGGAGACGTGTTCAAATATGTCTCAGTTTTCGTACCCTGGTACTCGGGTGCAACATTCCAGACGCTTTACTATCACTCTCGCCACTTGGAAAGTCAGCGCCTTTAACCTCCTGTTTGGCCCAGTTTGCAATTTCTGCGGAAGATGAACAGGAATAGGGAGAACCAATGAGAGACTAGCTGGAGGTGTCTGGACAGGCAAATTTAACTCTCATTTCCCACCAGGAAGAGGAAATAACCAAAGGCTCAGCGTGCCGTGCCGGAACCAGATTAGGGCCTGAAGCCATCCTGCGGTGTTGCGGCCAGCTCAAAAGAAAGCGAGTTGAAGAAAGGAGCTCAGGGGCACTGTAATTCACAAACCTGCAGAGTTATAAATGACAGCTCTCGTCCAAAAATATACTGAAGTAAGGCTGCCAAGAGGACTTGAAAGCGGGGCAGAATTGAAGGAAACCGATTTCAGGAGGTAGACTGGAATTGCTTTGAAAGCATAGGAAAAGAGGCAGAACGTCCACAATGATGCACTTGGCCAAAAAGGGCATATGCGTTTTTTCCTGAATATATTCAGGAAAAAACGCATACGCCCTTTTTGGCCAACCAAGCAAGCTTGCAAAGGAAATCTGCACTACAATGAAGTCTCACTTCCCCCCGGTCAAAAGGGCCATCTGAAAAAAGTGTAAAATCCAGAAAGGCAGGACAGGCCATGGAGAACTGGGAGCCTTGTTATGCTGATGGGCGGGATGTAAACTGCCAACAGACACTCGGGAGAAGTGTATGGTGTTTCCTGAAACATCTAAAAAACAAAGCAACAGAGCCTAGGGCACTTCCACTTATGGTCCTATAGCTTAGGGAAATTAAAATAAAAAAGACACAGCCACCCCAAAGTTTGGGACGCCTCTGTTTACAAGAACCTCGTTTACCGTACAAGTTCAATATCACAGAAAGTGAAAAATGGATAAAGAACTTGTGGTACTTACGTACAATGCAGTATCACTCAGCAATGAAATCTATGTCATCAGGCCCATAGCAGCATAATGAGTGGATTCAGGTACGATGATTCTCACTGAAATAAGTCACACAGAAAAAGAAACATCATAAAGTATCACTAATACACGGAATGTAAACTTGGCTACACAGGAACTGAATTCCAAAACAGAACAGGGTCTCAAATTTAGAAAACCAACTTATGCTTGCTTAAGGGGAAAGGTGAGTTGGGGTGCTGCATAAAACCAGAGATTGAAATGAGCACAGATAAAGTTCCTTAAGCCAAATATGGACTAGACAAGAGCTACTCCTTGCTCAACGAAATGGACTCAACACCGCATATTAAACGCCTAAGAATGTACCTGACTAGTAAGTATCTTAAAACCTATGGATTGCTATGTCTCCAAAAGAGAATCAAGCGTGTGTACAGGGGCATAAACGCAGCAGTGATAGGATTGGAGAGGTTCGGTGAGCAAATGAAGACCCTTTGAAGTCATATTGCATGGTACCCATTCCACGGGTCTCAACTCTCCAGGTTTAAGGTATTCTTCCTTCAGCTAAAACATGCATGTGGAACCCAGAGTATGATCAACCATGTGAACGGGAGACGTGTTCAAATATGTCTCAGTTTTCCTCCCCTGGTACTCGGGTGCAACATTCCAGACGCTTTACTAACACTCTCCCCACTTGGAGAGTCAGCGCCTTTAACCTCCTGTTTGGCCCAGTTTGCAATTTCTGCGGAAGATGAACAGGAATAGGGAACACCAATGAGAGATTAGCTGGAGGTGTCTGGACGGGCAAATTTAACTCTCATTTCCCACCAGGAAGAGGAAATAACCAAAGGCTCAGCGTGCCGGGCCTGAACCAGATTAGGGCCTGAAGCCATCCTGCGGTGTTGCGGCCAGCTCAAAAGAAAGCGAGTTGAAGAAAGGAGCTCAGGGGCACTGTAATTCACAAACCTGCAGAGTTATAAATGACAGCTATCGTCCAAAAATATACTGAAGTAAGGCTGCCAAGAGGACTTGAAAGCGGGGCAGAATTGCAGGAAACCGATTTCAGGAGGTAGACTGGAATTGCATTGAAAGCATAGGAAAAGAGGCAGAACGTCCACAATGATGCACTTGGCCAAAAAGGGCGTATGCGTTTTTTCCTGAATATATTCAGGAAAAAACGCATACGCCATTTTTGGCCAACCAAGCAAGCTTGCAAAGGAAATCTGCACTACAATGAAGTCTCACTTCCCCCCGGTCAAAAGGGCCATCTGAAAAAAGTGTAAAATCCAGAAAGGCAGGACAGGCCATGGAGAACTGGGAGCCTTGTTATGCTGATGGGCGGGATGTAAATTGCCAACAGACACTCGGGAGAAGTGTATGGTGTTTCCTGAAACATCTAAAAAACAAAGCAACAGAGCCTAGGGCACTTCCACTTATGGTCCTATAGCTTAGGGAAATTAAAATCAAAAAGACACAGCCACCCCAAAGTTTGGGACGCCTCTGTTTACAAGAACCTCGTTTACCGTACAAGTTCAATATCACAGAAAGTGAAAAATGGATAAAGAACTTGTGGTACTTACGTACAATGCAGTATCACTCAGCAATGAAATCTATGTCATCAGGCCCGTAGCAGCATAATGAGTGGATTCAGGTACGATGATTCTCACTGAAATAAGTCACACAGAAAAAGAAACATCATAAGATATCAGTAATACACGGAATGTAAACTTGGCTACACAGGAACTGAATTCCAAAACAGAACAGGGTCTCAAATTTAGAAAACCAACTTATGCTTGCTTAAGGGGAAAGGTGAGTTGGGGTGCTGCATAAAACCAGAGATTGAAATGAGCACAGATAAAGTTCCTTAAGCCAAATATGGACTAGACAAGAGCTACTCCTTGCTCAACGAAATGGACTCAACACCCCATATTAAACGCCTAAGAATGTACCTGACTAGTAAGTATCTTAAAACCTATGGATTGCTATGTCTCCAAAAGAGAATCAAGCGTGTGTACAGGGGCATAAACGCAGCAGTGATAGGATTGGAGAGGTTCGGTGAGCAAATGAAGACCCTTTGAAGTCATATTGCATGGTACCCATTCCACGGGTCTCAACTCTCCAGGTTTAAGGTATTCTTCCTTCAGCTAAAACATGCATGTGGAACCCAGAGTATGATCAACCATGTGAACGGGAGACGTGTTCAAATATGTCTCAGTTTTCCTCCCCTGGTACTCGGGTGCAACATTCCAGACGCTTTACTAACACTCTCCCCACTTGGAGAGTCAGCGCCTTTAACCTCCTGTTTGGCCCAGTTTGCAATTTCTGCGGAAGATGAACAGGAATAGTGAGAACCAATGAGAGACTAGCAGGAGGTGTCTGGACGGGCAAATTTAACTCTCATTTCCCACCAGGAAGAGGAAATAACCAAAGGCTCAGAGTGCCGTGCCGGAACCAGATTAGGGCCTGAAGCCATCCTGCGGTGTTGCGGCCAGCTCAAAAGAAAGCGAGTTGAAGAAAGGAGCTCAGGGGCACTGTAATTCACAAACCTGCAGAGTTATAAATGACAGCTATCGTCCAAAAATATACTGAAGTAAGGCTGCCAAGAGGACTTGAAAGCGGGGCAGAATTGCAGGAAACCGATTTAAGGAGGTAGACTGGAATTGCTTTGAAAGCATAGGAAAAGAGGCAGAACGTCCACAATGATGCACTTGGCCAAAACGGGCGTATGCGTTTTTTCCTGAATATATTCAGGAAAAAACGCATACGCCCTTTTTGGCCAACAAAGCAAGTTTGCAAAGGAAATCTGCACTACAATGAAGTCTCACTTCCCCCCGGTCAAAAGGGCCATCTGAAAAAAGTGTAAAATCCAGAAAGGCAGGACAGGCCATGGAGAACTGGGAGCCTTGTTATGCTGATGGGCGGGATGTAAATTGCCAACAGACACTCGGGAGAAGTGTATGGTGTTTCCTGAAACATCTAAAAAACAAAGCAACAGAGCCTAGGGCACTTCCACTTATGGTCCTATAGCTTAGGGAAATTAAAATCAAAAAGACACAGCCACCCCAAAGTTTGGGACGCCTCTGTTTACAAGAACCTCGTTTACCGTACAAGTTCAACATCGTAGAAAATGAAAAATGGATAAAGAAGTTGTGGTATTTACTTACAAAGCAATATCACTCAGCAATGAAATCTATGTCATCAGGCCCATAGCAGCATAATGAGTGGATTCAGGTACGATGATTCTCACTGAAATAAGTCACACAGAAAAAGAAACATCATAAGATATCACTAATACACGGAATGTAAACTTGGCTACACAGGAACTGAATTCCAAAACAGAACAGGGTCTCAAATTTAGAAAACCAACTTATGCTTGCTTAAGGGGAAAGGTGAGTTGGGGTGCTGCATAAAACCAGAGATTGAAATGAGCACAGATAAAGTTCCTTAAGCCAAATATGGAATAGACAAGAGCTACTCCTTGCTCAACGAAATGGACTCAACACCGCATATTAAACGCCTAAGAATGTACCTGACTAGTAAGTATCTTAAAACCTATGGATTGCTATGTCTCCGAAAGAGAATCAAGCATGTGTACAGGGGCATAAACGCAGCAGTGATAGGATTGGAGAGGTTCGGTGAGCAAATGAAGACCCTTTGAAGTCATATTGCATGGTACCCATTCCACGGGTTTCAACTACCCAGGTTTAAGGTATTCTTCCTTCAGCTAAAACATGCATGTGGAACCTAGAGTATGATCAACCATGTGATCGGGAGACGTGTTCAAATATGTCTCAGTATTCCTCCCCTGGTACTCGGGTGCAACATTCCAGACGCTTTACTAACACTCTCCCGACTTGGAGAGTCCGTCCCTTTAATCTCCTGTTTGGCCCAGTTTGCAATTTCTGCGGAAGATGAACAGGAATAGGGAGAACCAATGAGAGACTAGCTGGAGGTGTCTGGACGGGCAAATTTAACTCTCATTTCCCACCAGGAAGAGGAATTAACCAAAGGCTCAGCGTGCCGTGCCGGAACCAGATTAGGGCCTGAAGCCATCCTGCGGTGTTGCGGCCAGGTCACAAGAAAGCGAGTTGAAGAAAGGAGCTCAGGGGCACTGTAATTCACAAACCTGCAGAGTTATAAATGACAGCTATCGTCCAAAAATATACTGAAGTAAGGCTGCCAAGAGGACTCGAAAGCGGGGCAGAATTGCAGGAAACCGATTTCAGGAGGTAGACTGGAATTGCATTGAAAGCATAGGAAAAGAGGCAGAACGTCCACAATGATGCACTTGGCCAAAAAGGGCGTATGCGTTTTTTCCTGAATATATTCAGGAAAAAACGCATACGCCCTTTTTGGCCAACCAAGCAAGCTTGCAAAGGAAATCTGCACTACAATGAAGTCTCACTTCCCCCTGGTCAAAGGGCCATCTGAAAAAAGTGTAAAATCCAGAAAGGCAGGACAGGCCATGGAGAACTGGGAGCCTTGTTATGCTGATGGGCGGGATGTAAATTGCCAACAGACACTCGGGAGAAGTGTATGGTGTTTCCTGAAACATCTAAAAAACAAAGCAACAGAGCCTAGGGCACTTCCACTTATGGTCCTATAGCTTAGGGAAATTAAAATCAAAAAGACACAGCCACCCCAAAGTTTGGGACGCCTCTGTTTACAAGAACCTCGTTTACAGTACAAGTTCAACATCGCAGAAAGTGAAAAATGGATAAAGAAGGTGTGGTATTTACTTACAAAGCAATATCACTCAGCAATGAAATCTATGTCATCAGGCCCTTAGCAGCACAATGAGTGGATTCAGGTACGATGATTCTAACTGAAATAAGTCACACAGAAAAAGAAACATCATAAGATATCAGTAATACACGGAATGTAAACTTGGCTACACAGGAACTGAATTACAGAACAGAACAGGGTCTCAAATTTAGAAGACCAACTTATGCTTGCTTAAGGGTAAAGGTGAGTTGGGGTGCTGCATAAAACCAGAGATTGAAACGAGCACAGATAAAGTTCCTTAAGCCAAATATGGAATAGACAAGAGCTACTCCTTGCTCAACGAAATGGACTCAACACCGCATATTAAACGCCTAAGAATGTACCTGACTAGTAAGTATCTTAAAACCTATGGATTGCTATGTCTCCAAAAGAGAATCAAGCATGTGTACAGGGGCATAAACGCAGCAGTGATAGGATTGGAGAGGTTCGGTGAGCAAATGAAGACCCTTTGAAGTCATATTGCATGGTACCCATTCCACGGGTTTCAACTACCCAGGTTTAAGGTATTCTTCCTTCAGCTAAAACATGCATGTGGAACCTAGAGTATGATCAACCATGTGATCGGGAGACGTGTTCAAATATGTCTCAGTATTCCTCCCCTGGTACTCGGGTGCAACATTCCAGACGCTTTACTAACACTCTCCCGACTTGGAGAGTCCGTCCCTTTAATCTCCTGTTTGGCCCAGTTTGCAATTTCTGCGGAAGATGAACAGGAATAGGGAGAACCAATGAGAGACTAGCTGGAGGTGTCTGGACGGGCAAATTTAACTCTCATTTCCCACCAGGAAGAGGAATTAACCAAAGGCTCAGCATGCCGTGCCGGAACCAGATTAGGGCCTGAAGCCATCCTGCGGTTTTGCGGCCAGGTCACAAGAAAGCGAGTTGAAGAAAGGAGCTCAGGGGCACTGTAATTCACAAACCTGCAGAGTTATAAATGACAGCTCTCGTCCAAAAATATACTGAAGTAAGGCTGCCAAGAGGACTCGAAAGCGGGGCAGAATTGCAGGAAACCGATTTCAGGAGGTAGACTGGAATTGCATTGAAAGCATAGGAAAAGAGGCAGAACGTCCACAATGATGCACTTGGCCAAAAAGGGCGTATGCGTTTTTTCCTGAATATATTCAGGAAAAAACGCATACGCCCTTTTTGGCCAACCAAGCAAGCTTGCAAAGGAAATCTGCACTACAATGAAGTCTCACTTCCCCCCGGTCAAAAGGGCCATCTGAAAAAAGTGTAAAATCCAGAAAGGCAGGACAGGCCATGGAGAACTGGGAGCCTTGTTATGCTGATGGGCGGGATGTAAATTGCCAACAGACACTCGGGAGAAGTGTATGGTGTTTCCTGAAACATCTAAAAAACAAAGCAACAGAGCCTAGGGCACTTCCACTTATGGTCCTATAGCTTAGGGAAATTAAAATCAAAAAGACACAGCCACCCCAAAGTTTAGGACGCCTCTGTTTACAAGAACCTCGTTTACCATACAAGTTCAATATCACAGAAAGTGAAAAATGGATAAAGAACTTGTGGTACTTACGTACAATGCAGTATCACTCAGCAATGAAATCTATGTCATCAGGCCCGTAGCAGCATAATGAGTGGATTCAGGTACGATGAATCTCACTGAAATAAGTCACACAGAAAAAGAAACATCATAAGATATCAGTAATACACGGAATGTAAACTTGGCTACACAGGAACTGAATTCCAAAACAGAACAGGGTCTCAAATTTAGAAAACCAACTTATGCTTGCTTAAGGGGAAAGGTGAGTTGGGGTGCTGCATAAAACCAGAGATTGAAACGAGCACAGAGAAAGTTCCTTAAGCCAAATATGGACTAGAGAAGAGCTACTCCTTGCTCAACGAAATGGACTCAACACCCCATATTAAACGCCTAAGAATGTACCTGACTAGTAAGTATCTTAAAACCTATGGATTGCTATGTCTCCAAAAGAGAATCAAGCGTGTGTACAGGGGCATAAACGCAGCAGTGATAGGATTGGAGAGGTTCGGTGAGCAAATGAAGACCCTTTGAAGTCATATTGCATGGTACCCATTCCACGGGTCTCAACTCTCCAGGTTTAAGGTATTCTTCCTTCAGCTAAAACATGCATGTGGAACCCAGAGTATGATCAACCATGTGAACGGGAGACGTGTTCAAATATGTCTCAGTTTTCCTCCCCTGGTACTCGGGTGCAACATTCCAGACGCTTTACTAACACTCTCCCCACTTGGAGAGTCAGCGCCTTTAACCTCCTGTTTGGCCCAGTTTGCAATTTCTGCGGAAGATGAACAGGAATAGTGAGAACCAATGAGAGACTAGCAGGAGGTGTCTGGACGGGCAAATTTAACTCTCATTTCCCACCAGGAAGAGGAAATAACCAAAGGCTCAGCGTGCCGTGCCGGAACCAGATTAGGGCCTGAAGCCATCCTGCGGTGTTGCGGCCAGCTCAAAAGAAAGCGAGTTGAAGAAAGGAGCTCAGGGGCACTGTAATTCACAAACCTGCAGAGTTATAAATGACAGCTATCGTCCAAAAATATACTGAAGTAAGGCTGCCAAGAGGACTTGAAAGCGGGGCAGAATTGCAGGAAACCGATTTAAGGAGGTAGACTGGAATTGCTTTGAAAGCATAGGAAAAGAGGCAGAACGTCCACAATGATGCACTTGGCCAAAACGGGCGTATGCGTTTTTTCCTGAATATATTCAGGAAAAAACGCATACGCCCTTTTTGGCCAACAAAGCAAGTTTGCAAAGGAAATCTGCACTACAATGAAGTCTCACTTCCCCCCGGTCAAAAGGGCCATCTGAAAAAAGTGTAAAATCCAGAAAGGCAGGACAGGCCATGGAGAACTGGGAGCCTTGTTATGCTGATGGGCGGGATGTAAATTGCCAACAGACACTCGGGAGAAGTGTATGGTGTTTCCTGAAACATCTAAAAAACAAAGCAACAGAGCCTAGGGCACTTCCACTTATGGTCCTATAGCTTAGGGAAATTAAAATCAAAAAGACACAGCCACCCCAAAGTTTGGGACGCCTCTGTTTACAAGAACCTCGTTTACAGTACAAGTTCAACATCGCAGAAAGTGAAAAATGGATAAAGAAGGTGTGGTATTTACTTACAAAGCAATATCACTCAGCAATGAAATCTATGTCATCAGGCCCTTAGCAGCACAATGAGTGGATTCAGGTATGATGATTCTAACTGAAATAAGTCACACAGAAAAAGAAACATCATAAGATATCAGTAATACACGGAAGGTAAACTTGGCTACACAGGAACTGAATTACAGAACAGAACAGGGTCTCAAATTTAGAAAACCAACTTATGCTTGCTTAAGGGAAAAGGTGAGTTGGGTTGCTGCATAAAACCAGAGATTGAAAAGAGCACAGATAAAGTTCCTTAAGCCAAATATGGAATAGACAAGAGCTACTACTTGCTCAACGAAATGGACTCAACACCGCATATTAAACGCCTAAGAATGTACCTGACTAGTAAGTATCTTAAAACCTATGGATTGCTATGTCTCTGAAAGAGAATCAAGCATGTGTACAGGGGCATAAACGCAGCAGTGATAGGATTGGAGAGGTTCGGTGAGCAAATGAAGACCCTTTGAAGTCATATTGCATGGTACCCATTCCACGGGTTTCAACTACCCAGGTTTAAGGTATTCTTCCTTCAGCTAAAACATGCATGTGGAACCTAGAGTATGATCAACCATGTGATCGGGAGACGTGTTCAAATATGTCTCAGTATTCCTCCCCTGGTACTCGGGTGCAACATTCCAGACGCTTTACTAACACTCTCCCGACTTGGAGAGTCCGTCCCTTTAATCTCCTGTTTGGCCCAGTTTGCAATTTCTGCGGAAGATGAACAGGAATAGGGAGAACCAATGAGAGACTAGCTGGAGGTGTCTGGACGGGCAAATTTAACTCTCATTTCCCACCAGGAAGAGGAATTAACCAAAGGCTCAGCGTGCCGTGCCGGAACCAGATTAGGGCCTGAAGCCATCCTGCGGTGTTGCGGCCAGGTCACAAAAAAGCGAGTTGAAGAAAGGAGCTCAGGGGCACTGTAATTCACAAACCTGCAGAGTTATAAATGACAGCTATCGTCCAAAAATATACTGAAGTAAGGCTGCCAAGAGGACTCGAAAGCGGGGCAGAATTGCAGGAAACCGATTTCAGGAGGTAGACTGGAATTGCATTGAAAGCATAGGAAAAGAGGCAGAACGTCCACAATGATGCACTTGGCCAAAAAGGGCGTATGCGTTTTTTCCTGAATATATTCAGGAAAAAACGCATACGCCCTTTTTGGCCAACCAAGCAAGCTTGCAAAGGAAATCTGCACTACAATGAAGTCTCACTTCCCCCTGGTCAAAGGGCCATCTGAAAAAAGTGTAAAATCCAGAAAGGCAGGACAGGCCATGGAGAACTGGGAGCCTTGTTATGCTGATGGGCGGGATGTAAATTGCCAACAGACACTCGGGAGAAGTGTATGGTGTTTCCTGAAACATCTAAAAAACAAAGCAACAGAGCCTAGGGCACTTCCACTTATGGTCCTATAGCTTAGGGAAATTAAAATCAAAAAGACACAGCCACCCCAAAGTTTGGGACGCCTCTGTTTACAAGAACCTCGTTTACAGTACAAGTTCAACATCGCAGAAAGTGAAAAATGGATAAAGAAGGTGTGGTATTTACTTACAAAGCAATATCACTCAGCAATGAAATCTATGTCATCAGGCCCTTAGCAGCACAATGAGTGGATTCAGGTACGATGATTCTAACTGAAATAAGTCACACAGAAAAAGAAACATCATAAGATATCAGTAATACACGGAATGTAAACTTGGCTACACAGGAACTGAATTACAGAACAGAACAGGGTCTCAAATTTAGAAGACCAACTTATGCTTGCTTAAGGGTAAAGGTGAGTTGGGGTGCTGCATAAAACCAGAGATTGAAACGAGCACAGATAAAGTTCCTTAAGCCAAATATGGAATAGACAAGAGCTACTCCTTGCTCAACGAAATGGACTCAACACCGCATATTAAACGCCTAAGAATGTACCTGACTAGTAAGTATCTTAAAACCTATGGATTGCTATGTCTCCGAAAGAGAATCAAGCATGTGTACAGGGGCATAAACGCAGCAGTGATAGGATTGGAGAGGTTCGGTGAGCAAATGAAGACCCTTTGAAGTCATATTGCATGGTACCCATTCCACGGGTTTCAACTACCCAGGTTTAAGGTATTCTTCCTTCAGCTAAAACATGCATGTGGAACCTAGAGTATGATCAACCATGTGATCGGGAGACGTGTTCAAATATGTCTCAGTATTCCTCCCCTGGTACTCGGGTGCAACATTCCAGACGCTTTACTAACACTCTCCCGACTTGGAGAGTCCGTCCCTTTAATCTCCTGTTTGGCCCAGTTTGCAATTTCTGCGGAAGATGAACAGGAATAGGGAGAACCAATGAGAGACTAGCTGGAGGTGTCTGGACGGGCAAATTTAACTCTCATTTCCCACCAGGAAGAGGAATTAACCAAAGGCTCAGCATGCCGTGCCGGAACCAGATTAGGGCCTGAAGCCATCCTGCGGTTTTGCGGCCAGGTCACAAGAAAGCGAGTTGAAGAAAGGAGATCAGGGGCACTGTAATTCACAAACCTGCAGAGTTATAAATGACAGCTCTCGTCCAAAAATATACTGAAGTAAGGCTGCCAAGAGGACTCGAAAGCGGGGCAGAATTGCAGGAAACCGATTTCAGGAGGTAGACTGGAATTGCATTGAAAGCATAGGAAAAGAGGCAGAACGTCCACAATGATGCACTTGGCCAAAAAGGGCGTATGCGTTTTTTCCTGAATATATTCAGGAAAAAACGCATACGCCCTTTTTGGCCAACCAAGCAAGCTTGCAAAGGAAATCTGCACTACAATGAAGTCTCACTTCCCCCCGGTCAAAAGGGCCATCTGAAAAAAGTGTAAAATCCAGAAAGGCAGGACAGGCCATGGAGAACTGGGAGCCTTGTTATGCTGATGGGCGGGATGTAAATTGCCAACAGACACTCGGGAGAAGTGTATGGTGTTTCCTGAAACATCTAAAAAACAAAGCAACAGAGCCTAAGGCACTTCCACTTATGGTCCTATAGCTTAGGGAAATTAAAATCAAAAAGACACAGCCACCCCAAAGTTTAGGACGCCTCTGTTTACAAGAACCTCGTTTACCATACAAGTTCAATATCACAGAAAGTGAAAAATGGATAAAGAACTTGTGGTACTTACGTACAATGCAGTATCACTCAGCAATGAAATCTATGTCATCAGGCCCGTAGCAGCATAATGAGTGGATTCAGGTACGATGAATCTCACTGAAATAAGTCACACAGAAAAAGAAACATCATAAGATATCAGTAATACACGGAATGTAAACTTGGCTACACAGGAACTGAATTCCAAAACAGAACAGGGTCTCAAATTTAGAAAACCAACTTATGCTTGCTTAAGGGGAAAGGTGAGTTGGGGTGCTGCATAAAACCAGAGATTGAAACGAGCACAGAGAAAGTTCCTTAAGCCAAATATGGAATAGACAAGAGCTACTCCTTGCTCAACGAAATGGACTCAACACCCCATATTAAACGCCTAAGAATGTACCTGACTAGTAAGTATCTTAAAACCTATGGATTGCTATGTCTCCAAAAGAGAATCAAGCGTGTGTACAGGGGCATAAACGCAGCAGTGATAGGATTGGAGAGGTTCGGTGAGCAAATGAAGACCCTTTGAAGTCATATTGCATGGTACCCATTCCACGGGTCTCAACTCTCCAGGTTTAAGGTATTCTTCCTTCAGCTAAAACATGCATGTGGAACCCAGAGTATGATCAACCATGTGAACGGGAGACGTGTTCAAATATGTCTCAGTTTTCCTCCCCTGGTACTCGGGTGCTACATTCCAGACGCTTTACTAACACTCTCCCCACTTGGAGAGTCAGCGCCTTTAACCTCCTGTTTGGCCCAGTTTGCAATTTCTGCGGAAGATGAACAGGAATAGGGAACACCAATGAGAGACTAGCTGGAGGTGTCTGGACGGGCAAATTTAACTCTCATTTCCCACCAGGAAGAGGAAATAACCAAAGGCTCAGCGTGCCGTGCCGGAACCAGATTAGGGCCTGAAGCCATCCTGCGGTGTTGCGGCCAGCTCAAAAGAAAGCGAGTTGAAGAAAGGAGCTCAGGGGCACTGTAATTCACAAACCTGCAGAGTTATAAATGACAGCTATCGTCCAAAAATATACTGAAGTAAGGCTGCCAAGAGGACTTGAAAGCGGGGCAGAATTGCAGGAAACCGATTTCAGGAGGTAGACTGGAATTGCATTGAAAGCATAGGAAAAGAGGCAGAACGTCCACAATGATGCACTTGGCCAAAAAGGGCGTATGCGTTTTTTCCTGAATATATTCAGGAAAAAACGCATACGCCCTTTTTGGCCAACCAAGCAAGCTTGCAAAGGAAATCTGCACTACAATGAAGTCTCACTTCCCCCCGGTCAAAAGGGCCATGTGAAAAAAGTGTAAAATCCAGAAAGGCAGGACAGGCCATGGAGAACTGGGAGCCTTGTTATGCTGATGGGCGGGATGTAAATTGCCAACAGACACTCGGGAGAAGTGTATGGTGTTTCCTGAAACATCTAAAAAACAAAGCAACAGAGCCTAGGGCACTTCCACTTATGGTCCTATAGCTTAGGGAAATTAAAATCAAAAAGACACAGCCACCCCAAAGTTTGGGACGCCTCTGTTTACAAGAACCTCGTTTACAGTACAAGTTCAACATCGCAGAAAGTGAAAAATGGATAAAGAACATGTGGTGTTTACTTACAAAGCAATATCACTCAGCAATGAAATGTATGTCATCAGGCCCTTAGCAGCACAATGAGTGGATTCAGGTATGATGATTCTAACTGAAATAAGTCACACAGATAAAGAAACATCATAAGATATCAGTAATACACGGAATGTAAACTTGGCTACACAGGAACTGAATTACAGAACAGAACAGGGTCTCAAATTTAGAAAACCAACTTATGCTTGCTTAAGGGGAAAGGTGAGTTGGGGTGCTGCATAAAACCAGAGATTGAAATGAGCACAGATAAAGTTCCTTAAGCCAAATATGGAATAGCCAAGAGCTACTCCTTGCTCAACGAAATGGACTCAACACCGCATATTAAACGCCTAAGAATGTACCTGACTAGTAAGTATCTTAAAACCTATGGATTGCTATGTCTCCGAAAGAGAATCAAGCATGTGTACAGGCGCATAAACGCAGCAGTGATAGGATTGGAGAGGTTTGGTGAACAAATGAATACCCTTTGAAGTCATATTGCATGGTACCCATTCCACGGGTCTCAACTCTCCAGATTTAAGGTATTCTTCCTTCAGCTAAAACATGCATGTGGAACCCAGAGTATGATCAACCGTGTGAACGGGAGACGTGTTCAAATATGTCTCAGTTTTCGTACTCTGGTACTCGGGTGCAACATTCCAGACGCTTTACTAACACTCTCGCCACTTGGAAAGTCAGCGCCTTTAACCTCCTGTTTGGCCCAGTTTGCAATTTCTGCGGAAGATGAACAGGAATAGGGAGAACCAATGAGAGACTAGCTGGAGGTGTCTGGACAGGCAAATTTAACTCTCATTTCCCACCAGGAAGAGGAAATAACCAAAGGCTCAGCGTGCCGTGCCGGAACCAGATTAGGGCCTGAAGCCATCCTGCGGTGTTTCGGCCAGCTCAAAAGAAAGCGAGTTGAAGAAAGGAGCTCAGGGGCACTGTAATTCACAAACCTGCAGAGATATAAATGACAGCTCTCGTCCAAAAATATACTGAAGTAAGGCTGCCAAGAGGACTTGAAAGCGGGGCAGAATTGAAGGAAACCGATTTCAGGAGGTAGACTGGAATTGCTTTGAAAGCATAGGAAAAGAGGCAGAACGTCCACAATGATGCACTTGGCCAAAAAGGGCGTATGCGTTTTTTCCTGAATATATTCAGGAAAAAACGCATACGCCCTTTTTGGCCAACCAAGCAAGCTTGCAAAGGAAATCTGCACTACAATGAAGTCTCACTTCCCCCCGGTCAAAAGGGCCATCTGAAAAAAGTGTAAAATCCAGAAAGGCAGGACAGGCCATGGAGAACTGGGAGCCTTGTTATGCTGATGGGCGGGATGTAAACTGCCAACAGACACTCGGGAGAAGTGTATGGTGTTTCCTGAAACATCTAAAAAACAAAGCAACAGAGCCTAGGGCACTTCCACTTATGGTCCTATAGCTTAGGGAAATTAAAATCAAAAAGACACAGCCACCCCAAAGTTTGGGACGCCTCTGTTTACAAGAACCTCGTTTACCGTACAAGTTCAATATCACAGAAAGTGAAAAATGGATAAAGAACTTGTGGTACTTACGTACAATGCAGTATCACTCAGCAATGAAATCTATGTCATCAGGCCCATAGCAGCATAATGAGTGGATTCAGGTACGATGATTCTCACTGAAATAAGTCACACAGAAAAAGAAACATCATAAAGTATCACTAATACACGGAATGTAAACTTGGCTACACAGGAACTGAATTCCAAAACAGAACAGGGTCTCAAATTTAGAAAACCAACTTATGCTTGCTTAAGGGGAAAGGTGAGTTGGGGTGCTGCATAAAACCAGAGATTGAAATGAGCACAGATAAAGTTCCTTAAGCCAAATATGGACTAGACAAGAGCTACTCCTTGCTCAACGAAATGGACTCAACACCGCATATTAAACGCCTAAGAATGTACCTGACTAGTAAGTATCTTAAAACCTATGGATTGCTATGTCTCCAAAAGAGAATCAAGCGTGTGTACAGGGGCATAAACGCAGCAGTGATAGGATTGGAGAGGTTCGGTGAGCAAATGAAGACCCTTTGAAGTCATATTGCATGGTACCCATTCCACGGGTTTCAACTACCCAGGTTTAAGGTATTCTTCCTTCAGCTAAAACATGCATGTGGAACCTAGAGTATGATCAACCATGTGATCGGGAGACGTGTTCAAATATGTCTCAGTTTTCGTACCCTGGTACTCGGGTGCAACATTCCAGACGCTTTACTAACACTCTCCCCACTTGGAGAGTCCGTCCCTTTAATCTCCTGTTTGGCCCAGTTTGCAATTTCTGCGGAAGATGAACAGGAATAGCGAAAACCAATGAGAGACTAGCTGGAGGTGTCTGGACGGGCAAATTTAACTCTCATTTCCCACCAGAAAGAGGAATTAACCAAAGTTTCAGCGTGCCGTGCCGGAATCAGATTAGGGCATGAAGCTATCCTGCGGTGTTGCGGCCAGCTCAAAAGAAAGCGAGTTGAAGAAAGGAGCTCAGGGGCACTGTAATTCACAAACCTGCAGAGTTATAAATGACAGCTATCGTCCAAAAATTTACTGAAGTAAGGCTGCCAAGAGGACTTGAAAGCGGGGCAGAATTGCAGGAAACCGATTTCAGGAGGTAGACTGGAATTGCATTGAAAGCATAGGAAAAGAGGCAGAACGTCCACAATGATGCACTTGGCCAAAAAGGGCGTATGCGTTTTTTCCTGAATATATTCAGGAAAAAACGCATACGCCCTTTTTGGCCAACCAAGCAAGCTTGCAAAGGAAATCTGCACTACAATGAAGTCTCACTTCCCCCCGGTCAAAAGGGCCATCTGAAAAAAGTGTAAAATCCAGAAAGGCAGGACAGGCCATGGAGAACTGGGAGCCTTGTTATGCTGATGGGCGGGATGTAAATTGCCAACAGACACTCGGGAGAAGTGTATGGTGTTTCCTGAAACATCTAAAAAACAAAGCAACAGAGCATAGGGCACTTCCACTTATGGTCCTATAGCTTAGGGAAATTAAAATCAAAAAGACACAGCCACCCCAAAGTTTCGGACGCCTCTGTTTACAAGAACCTCGTTTACAGTACAAGTTCAACATCGCAGAAAGTGAAAAATGGATAAAGAAGTTGTGGTATTTACTTACAAAGCAATATCACTCAGCAATGAAATCTATGTCATCAGGCCCGTAGCAGCATAATGAGTGGATTCAGGTACGATGATTCTAACTGAAATAAGTCACACAGAAAAAGAAACATCATAAGATATCAGTAATACACGGAATGTAAACTTGGCTACACAGGAACTGAATTACAGAACAGAACAGGGTCTCAAATTTAGAAGACCAACTTATGCTTGCTTAAGGGTAAAGGTGAGTTGGGGTGCTGCATAAAACCAGAGATTGAAACGAGCACAGATAAAGTTCCTTAAGCCAAATATGGAATAGACAAGAGCTACTCCTTGCTCAACGAAATGGACTCAACACCGCATATTAAACGCCTAAGAATGTACCTGACTAGTAAGTATCTTAAAACCTATGGATTGCTATGTCTCCGAAAGAGAATCAAGCATGTGTACAGGGGCATAAACGCAGCAGTGATAGGATTGGAGAGGTTCGGTGAGCAAATGAAGACCCTTTGAAGTCATATTGCATGGTACCCATTCCACGGGTTTCAACTACCCAGGTTTAAGGTATTCTTCCTTCAGCTAAAACATGCATGTGGAACCTAGAGTATGATCAACCATGTGATCGGGAGACGTGTTCAAATATGTCTCAGTATTCCTCCCCTGGTACTCGGGTGCAACATTCCAGACGCTTTACTAACACTCTCCCGACTTGGAGAGTCCGTCCCTTTAATCTCCTGTTTGGCCCAGTTTGCAATTTCTGCGGAAGATGAACAGGAATAGGGAGAACTAATGAGAGACTAGCTGGAGGTGTCTGGACGGGCAAATTTAACTCTCATTTCCCACCAGGAAGAGGAATTAACCAAAGGCTCAGCATGCCGTGCCGGAACCAGATTAGGGCCTGAAGCCATCCTGCGGTTTTGCGGCCAGGTCACAAGAAAGCGAGTTGAAGAAAGGAGCTCAGGGGCACTGTAATTCACAAACCTGCAGAGTTATAAATGACAGCTCTCGTCCAAAAATATACTGAAGTAAGGCTGCCAAGAGGACTCGAAAGCGGGGCAGAATTGCAGGAAACCGATTTCAGGAGGTAGACTGGAATTGCATTGAAAGCATAGGAAAAGAGGCAGAACGTCCACAATGATGCACTTGGCCAAAAAGGGCGTATGCGTTTTTTCCTGAATATATTCAGGAAAAAACGCATACGCCCTTTTTGGCCAACCAAGCAAGCTTGCAAAGGAAATCTGCACTACAATGAAGTCTCACTTCCCCCCGGTCAAAAGGGCCATCTGAAAAATGTGTAAAATCCAGAAAGGCAGGACAGGCCATGGAGAACTGGGAGCCTTGTTATGCTGATGGGCGGGATGTAAATTGCCAACAGACACTCGGGAGAAGTGTATGGTGTTTCCTGAAACATCTAAAAAACAAAGCAACAGAGCCTAGGGCACTTCCACTTATGGTCCTATAGCTTAGGGAAATTAAAATCAAAAAGACACAGCCACCCCAAAGTTTGGGACGCCTCTGTTTACAAGAACCTCGTTTACAGTACAAGTTCAACATCGCAGAAAGTGAAAAATGGATAAAGAACATGTGGTGTTTACTTACAAAGCAATATCACTCAGCAATGAAATCTATGTCATCAGGCCCTTAGCAGCACAATGAGTGGATTCAGGTATGATGATTCTAACTGAAATAAGTCACACAGATAAAGAAACATCATAAGATATCAGTAATACACGGAATGTAAACTTGGCTACACAGGAACAGAATTACAGAACAGAACAGGGTCTCAAATTTAGAAAACCAACTTATGCTTGCTTAAGGGGAAAGGTGAGTTGGGGTGCTGCATAAAACCAGAGATTGAAATGAGCACAGATAAAGTTCCTTAAGCCAAATATGGAATAGACAAGAGCTACTCCTTGCTCAACGAAATGGACTCAACACCGCATATTAAACGCCTAAGAATGTACCTGACTAGTAAGTAACTTAAAACCTATGGATTGCTATGTCTCCGAAAGAGAATCAAGCATGTGTACAGGCGCATAAACGCAGCAGTGATAGGATTGGAGAGGTTTGGTGAACAAATGAATACCCTTTGAAGTCATATTGCATGGTACCCATTCCACGGGTCTCAACTCTCCAGATTTAAGGTATTCTTCCTTCAGCTAAAACATGCATGTGGAACCCAGAGTATGATCAACCGTGTGAACGGGAGACGTGTTCAAATATGTCTCAGTTTTCGTACCCTGGTACTCGGGTGCAACATTCCAGACGCTTTACTATCACTCTCGCCACTTGGAAAGTCAGCGCCTTTAACCTCCTGTTTGGCCCAGTTTGCAATTTCTGCGGAAGATGAACAGGAATAGGGAGAACCAATGAGAGACTAGCTGGAGGTGTCTGGACAGGCAAATTTAACTCTCATTTCCCACCAGGAAGAGGAAATAACCAAAGGCTCAGCGTGCCGTGCCGGAACCAGATTAGGGCCTGAAGCCATCCTGCGGTGTTGCGGCCAGCTCAAAAGAAAGCGAGTTGAAGAAAGGAGCTCAGGGGCACTGTAATTCACAAACCTGCAGAGTTATAAATGACAGCTCTCGTCCAAAAATATACTGAAGTAAGGCTGCCAAGAGGACTTGAAAGCGGGGCAGAATTGAAGGAAACCGATTTCAGGAGGTAGACTGGAATTGCTTTGAAAGCATAGGAAAAGAGGCAGAACGTCCACAATGATGCACTTGGCCAAAAAGGGCATATGCGTTTTTTCCTGAATATATTCAGGAAAAAACGCATACGCCCTTTTTGGCCAACCAAGCAAGCTTGCAAAGGAAATCTGCACTACAATGAAGTCTCACTTCCCCCCGGTCAAAAGGGCCATCTGAAAAAAGTGTAAAATCCAGAAAGGCAGGACAGGCCATGGAGAACTGGGAGCCTTGTTATGCTGATGGGCGGGATGTAAACTGCCAACAGACACTCGGGAGAAGTGTATGGTGTTTCCTGAAACATCTAAAAAACAAAGCAACAGAGCCTAGGGCACTTCCACTTATGGTCCTATAGCTTAGGGAAATTAAAATCAAAAAGACACAGCCACCCCAAAGTTTGGGACGCCTCTGTTTACAAGAACCTCGTTTACCGTACAAGTTCAATATCACAGAAAGTGAAAAATGGATAAAGAACTTGTGGTACTTACGTACAATGCAGTATCACTCAGCAATGAAATCTATGTCATCAGGCCCATAGCAGCATAATGAGTGGATTCAGGTACGATGATTCTCACTGAAATAAGTCACACAGAAAAAGAAACATCATAAAGTATCACTAATACACGGAATGTAAACTTGGCTACACAGGAACTGAATTCCAAAACAGAACAGGGTCTCAAATTTAGAAAACCAACTTATGCTTGCTTAAGGGGAAAGGTGAGTTGGGGTGCTGCATAAAACCAGAGATTGAAATGAGCACAGATAAAGTTCCTTAAGCCAAATATGGACTAGACAAGAGCTACTCCTTGCTCAACGAAATGGACTCAACACCGCATATTAAACGCCTAAGAATGTACCTGACTAGTAAGTATCTTAAAACCTATGGATTGCTATGTCTCCAAAAGAGAATCAAGCGTGTGTACAGGGGCATAAACGCAGCAGTGATAGGATTGGAGAGGTTCGGTGAGCAAATGAAGACCCTTTGAAGTCATATTGCATGGTACCCATTCCACGGGTCTCAACTCTCCAGGTTTAAGGTATTCTTCCTTCAGCTAAAACATGCATGTGGAACCCAGAGTATGATCAACCATGTGAACGGGAGACGTGTTCAAATATGTCTCAGTTTTCCTCCCCTGGTACTCGGGTGCAACATTCCAGACGCTTTACTAACACTCTCCCCACTTGGAGAGTCAGCGCCTTTAACCTCCTGTTTGGCCCAGTTTGCAATTTCTGCGGAAGATGAACAGGAATAGGGAACACCAATGAGAGATTAGCTGGAGGTGTCTGGACGGGCAAATTTAACTCTCATTTCCCACCAGGAAGAGGAAATAACCAAAGGCTCAGCGTGCCGGGCCTGAACCAGATTAGGGCCTGAAGCCATCCTGCGGTGTTGCGGCCAGCTCAAAAGAAAGCGAGTTGAAGAAAGGAGCTCAGGGGCACTGTAATTCACAAACCTGCAGAGTTATAAATGACAGCTATCGTCCAAAAATATACTGAAGTAAGGCTGCCAAGAGGACTTGAAAGCGGGGCAGAATTGCAGGAAACCGATTTCAGGAGGTAGACTGGAATTGCATTGAAAGCATAGGAAAAGAGGCAGAACGTCCACAATGATGCACTTGGCCAAAAAGGGCGTATGCGTTTTTTCCTGAATATATTCAGGAAAAAACGCATACGCCATTTTTGGCCAACCAAGCAAGCTTGCAAAGGAAATCTGCACTACAATGAAGTCTCACTTCCCCCCGGTCAAAAGGGCCATCTGAAAAAAGTGTAAAATCCAGAAAGGCAGGACAGGCCATGGAGAACTGGGAGCCTTGTTATGCTGATGGGCGGGATGTAAATTGCCAACAGACACTCGGGAGAAGTGTATGGTGTTTCCTGAAACATCTAAAAAACAAAGCAACAGAGCCTAGGGCACTTCCACTTATGGTCCTATAGCTTAGGGAAATTAAAATCAAAAAGACACAGCCACCCCAAAGTTTGGGACGCCTCTGTTTACAAGAACCTCGTTTACCGTACAAGTTCAATATCACAGAAAGTGAAAAATGGATAAAGAACTTGTGGTACTTACGTACAATGCAGTATCACTCAGCAATGAAATCTATGTCATCAGGCCCGTAGCAGCATAATGAGTGGATTCAGGTACGATGATTCTCACTGAAATAAGTCACACAGAAAAAGAAACATCATAAGATATCAGTAATACACGGAATGTAAACTTGGCTACACAGGAACTGAATTCCAAAACAGAACAGGGTCTCAAATTTAGAAAACCAACTTATGCTTGCTTAAGGGGAAAGGTGAGTTGGGGTGCTGCATAAAACCAGAGATTGAAATGAGCACAGATAAAGTTCCTTAAGCCAAATATGGAATAGACAAGAGCTACTCCTTGCTCAACGAAATGGACTCAACACCCCATATTAAACGCCTAAGAATGTACCTGACTAGTAAGTATCTTAAAACCTATGGATTGCTATGTCTCCAAAAGAGAATCAAGCGTGTGTACAGGGGCATAAACGCAGCAGTGATAGGATTGGAGAGGTTCGGTGAGCAAATGAAGACCCTTTGAAGTCATATTGCATGGTACCCATTCCACGGGTCTCAACTCTCCAGGTTTAAGGTATTCTTCCTTCAGCTAAAACATGCATGTGGAACCCAGAGTATGATCAACCATGTGAACGGGAGACGTGTTCAAATATGTCTCAGTTTTCCTCCCCTGGTACTCGGGTGCAACATTCCAGACGCTTTACTAACACTCTCCCCACTTGGAGAGTCAGCGCCTTTAACCTCCTGTTTGGCCCAGTTTGCAATTTCTGCGGAAGATGAACAGGAATAGTGAGAACCAATGAGAGACTAGCAGGAGGTGTCTGGACGGGCAAATTTAACTCTCATTTCCCACCAGGAAGAGGAAATAACCAAAGGCTCAGAGTGCCGTGCCGGAACCAGATTAGGGCCTGAAGCCATCCTGCGGTGTTGCGGCCAGCTCAAAAGAAAGCGAGTTGAAGAAAGGAGCTCAGGGGCACTGTAATTCACAAACCTGCAGAGTTATAAATGACAGCTATCGTCCAAAAATATACTGAAGTAAGGCTGCCAAGAGGACTTGAAAGCGGGGCAGAATTGCAGGAAACCGATTTAAGGAGGTAGACTGGAATTGCTTTGAAAGCATAGGAAAAGAGGCAGAACGTCCACAATGATGCACTTGGCCAAAACGGGCGTATGCGTTTTTTCCTGAATATATTCAGGAAAAAACGCATACGCCCTTTTTGGCCAACAAAGCAAGCTTGCAAAGGAAATCTGCACTACAATGAAGTCTCACTTCCCCCCGGTCAAAAGGGCCATCTGAAAAAAGTGTAAAATCCAGAAAGGCAGGACAGGCCATGGAGAACTGGGAGCCTTGTTATGCTGATGGGCGGGATGTAAATTGCCAACAGACACTCGGGAGAAGTGTATGGTGTTTCCTGAAACATCTAAAAAACAAAGCAACAGAGCCTAGGGCACTTCCACTTATGGTCCTATAGCTTAGGGAAATTAAAATCAAAAAGACACAGCCACCCCAAAGTTTGGGACGCCTCTGTTTACAAGAACCTCGTTTACAGTACAAGTTCAACATCGCAGAAAGTGAAAAATGGATAAAGAAGGTGTGGTATTTACTTACAAAGCAATATCACTCAGCAATGAAATCTATGTCATCAGGCCCTTAGCAGCACAATGAGTGGATTCAGGTATGATGATTCTAACTGAAATAAGTCACACAGAAAAAGAAACATCATAAGATATCAGTAATACACGGAAGGTAAACTTGGCTACACAGGAACTGAATTACAGAACAGAACAGGGTCTCAAATTTAGAAAACCAACTTATGCTTGCTTAAGGGAAAAGGTGAGTTGGGTTGCTGCATAAAACCAGAGATTGAAAAGAGCACAGATAAAGTTCCTTAAGCCAAATATGGAATAGACAAGAGCTACTACTTGCTCAACGAAATGGACTCAACACCGCATATTAAACGCCTAAGAATGTACCTGACTAGTAAGTATCTTAAAACCTATGGATTGCTATGTCTCTGAAAGAGAATCAAGCATGTGTACAGGGGCATAAACGCAGCAGTGATAGGATTGGAGAGGTTCGGTGAGCAAATGAAGACCCTTTGAAGTCATATTGCATGGTACCCATTCCACGGGTTTCAACTACCCAGGTTTAAGGTATTCTTCCTTCAGCTAAAACATGCATGTGGAACCTAGAGTATGATCAACCATGTGATCGGGAGACGTGTTCAAATATGTCTCAGTATTCCTCCCCTGGTACTCGGGTGCAACATTCCAGACGCTTTACTAACACTCTCCCGACTTGGAGAGTCCGTCCCTTTAATCTCCTGTTTGGCCCAGTTTGCAATTTCTGCGGAAGATGAACAGGAATAGGGAGAACCAATGAGAGACTAGCTGGAGGTGTCTGGACGGGCAAATTTAACTCTCATTTCCCACCAGGAAGAGGAATTAACCAAAGGCTCAGCGTGCCGTGCCGGAACCAGATTAGGGCCTGAAGCCATCCTGCGGTGTTGCGGCCAGGTCACAAAAAAGCGAGTTGAAGAAAGGAGCTCAGGGGCACTGTAATTCACAAACCTGCAGAGTTATAAATGACAGCTATCGTCCAAAAATATACTGAAGTAAGGCTGCCAAGAGGACTCGAAAGCGGGGCAGAATTGCAGGAAACCGATTTCAGGAGGTAGACTGGAATTGCATTGAAAGCATAGGAAAAGAGGCAGAACGTCCACAATGATGCACTTGGCCAAAAAGGGCGTATGCGTTTTTTCCTGAATATATTCAGGAAAAAACGCATACGCCCTTTTTGGCCAACCAAGCAAGCTTGCAAAGGAAATCTGCACTACAATGAAGTCTCACTTCCCCCTGGTCAAAGGGCCATCTGAAAAAAGTGTAAAATCCAGAAAGGCAGGACAGGCCATGGAGAACTGGGAGCCTTGTTATGCTGATGGGCGGGATGTAAATTGCCAACAGACACTCGGGAGAAGTGTATGGTGTTTCCTGAAACATCTAAAAAACAAAGCAACAGAGCCTAGGGCACTTCCACTTATGGTCCTATAGCTTAGGGAAATTAAAATCAAAAAGACACAGCCACCCCAAAGTTTGGGACGCCTCTGTTTACAAGAACCTCGTTTACAGTACAAGTTCAACATCGCAGAAAGTGAAAAATGGATAAAGAAGGTGTGGTATTTACTTACAAAGCAATATCACTCAGCAATGAAATCTATGTCATCAGGCCCTTAGCAGCACAATGAGTGGATTCAGGTACGATGATTCTAACTGAAATAAGTCACACAGAAAAAGAAACATCATAAGATATCAGTAATACACGGAATGTAAACTTGGCTACACAGGAACTGAATTACAGAACAGAACAGGGTCTCAAATTTAGAAGACCAACTTATGCTTGCTTAAGGGTAAAGGTGAGTTGGGGTGCTGCATAAAACCAGAGATTGAAACGAGCACAGATAAAGTTCCTTAAGCCAAATATGGAATAGACAAGAGCTACTCCTTGCTCAACGAAATGGACTCAACACCGCATATTAAACGCCTAAGAATGTACCTGACTAGTAAGTATCTTAAAACCTATGGATTGCTATGTCTCCGAAAGAGAATCAAGCATGTGTACAGGGGCATAAACGCAGCAGTGATAGGATTGGAGAGGTTCGGTGAGCAAATGAAGACCCTTTGAAGTCATATTGCATGGTACCCATTCCACGGGTTTCAACTACCCAGGTTTAAGGTATTCTTCCTTCAGCTAAAACATGCATGTGGAACCTAGAGTATGATCAACCATGTGATCGGGAGACGTGTTCAAATATGTCTCAGTATTCCTCCCCTGGTACTCGGGTGCAACATTCCAGACGCTTTACTAACACTCTCCCGACTTGGAGAGTCCGTCCCTTTAATCTCCTGTTTGGCCCAGTTTGCAATTTCTGCGGAAGATGAACAGGAATAGGGAGAACCAATGAGAGACTAGCTGGAGGTGTCTGGACGGGCAAATTTAACTCTCATTTCCCACCAGGAAGAGGAATTAACCAAAGGCTCAGCATGCCGTGCCGGAACCAGATTAGGGCCTGAAGCCATCCTGCGGTTTTGCGGCCAGGTCACAAGAAAGCGAGTTGAAGAAAGGAGATCAGGGGCACTGTAATTCACAAACCTGCAGAGTTATAAATGACAGCTCTCGTCCAAAAATATACTGAAGTAAGGCTGCCAAGAGGACTCGAAAGCGGGGCAGAATTGCAGGAAACCGATTTCAGGAGGTAGACTGGAATTGCATTGAAAGCATAGGAAAAGAGGCAGAACGTCCACAATGATGCACTTGGCCAAAAAGGGCGTATGCGTTTTTTCCTGAATATATTCAGGAAAAAACGCATACGCCCTTTTTGGCCAACCAAGCAAGCTTGCAAAGGAAATCTGCACTACAATGAAGTCTCACTTCCCCCCGGTCAAAAGGGCCATCTGAAAAAAGTGTAAAATCCAGAAAGGCAGGACAGGCCATGGAGAACTGGGAGCCTTGTTATGCTGATGGGCGGGATGTAAATTGCCAACAGACACTCGGGAGAAGTGTATGGTGTTTCCTGAAACATCTAAAAAACAAAGCAACAGAGCCTAAGGCACTTCCACTTATGGTCCTATAGCTTAGGGAAATTAAAATCAAAAAGACACAGCCACCCCAAAGTTTAGGACGCCTCTGTTTACAAGAACCTCGTTTACCATACAAGTTCAATATCACAGAAAGTGAAAAATGGATAAAGAACTTGTGGTACTTACGTACAATGCAGTATCACTCAGCAATGAAATCTATGTCATCAGGCCCGTAGCAGCATAATGAGTGGATTCAGGTACGATGAATCTCACTGAAATAAGTCACACAGAAAAAGAAACATCATAAGATATCAGTAATACACGGAATGTAAACTTGGCTACACAGGAACTGAATTCCAAAACAGAACAGGGTCTCAAATTTAGAAAACCAACTTATGCTTGCTTAAGGGGAAAGGTGAGTTGGGGTGCTGCATAAAACCAGAGATTGAAACGAGCACAGAGAAAGTTCCTTAAGCCAAATATGGAATAGACAAGAGCTACTCCTTGCTCAACGAAATGGACTCAACACCCCATATTAAACGCCTAAGAATGTACCTGACTAGTAAGTATCTTAAAACCTATGGATTGCTATGTCTCCAAAAGAGAATCAAGCGTGTGTACAGGGGCATAAACGCAGCAGTGATAGGATTGGAGAGGTTCGGTGAGCAAATGAAGACCCTTTGAAGTCATATTGCATGGTACCCATTCCACGGGTCTCAACTCTCCAGGTTTAAGGTATTCTTCCTTCAGCTAAAACATGCATGTGGAACCCAGAGTATGATCAACCATGTGAACGGGAGACGTGTTCAAATATGTCTCAGTTTTCCTCCCCTGGTACTCGGGTGCTACATTCCAGACGCTTTACTAACACTCTCCCCACTTGGAGAGTCAGCGCCTTTAACCTCCTGTTTGGCCCAGTTTGCAATTTCTGCGGAAGATGAACAGGAATAGGGAACACCAATGAGAGACTAGCTGGAGGTGTCTGGACGGGCAAATTTAACTCTCATTTCCCACCAGGAAGAGGAAATAACCAAAGGCTCAGCGTGCCGTGCCGGAACCAGATTAGGGCCTGAAGCCATCCTGCGGTGTTGCGGCCAGCTCAAAAGAAAGCGAGTTGAAGAAAGGAGCTCAGGGGCACTGTAATTCACAAACCTGCAGAGTTATAAATGACAGCTATCGTCCAAAAATATACTGAAGTAAGGCTGCCAAGAGGACTTGAAAGCGGGGCAGAATTGCAGGAAACCGATTTCAGGAGGTAGACTGGAATTGCATTGAAAGCATAGGAAAAGAGGCAGAACGTCCACAATGATGCACTTGGCCAAAAAGGGCGTATGCGTTTTTTCCTGAATATATTCAGGAAAAAACGCATACGCCCTTTTTGGCCAACCAAGCAAGCTTGCAAAGGAAATCTGCACTACAATGAAGTCTCACTTCCCCCCGGTCAAAAGGGCCATGTGAAAAAAGTGTAAAATCCATAAAGGCAGGACAGGCCATGGAGAACTGGGAGCCTTGTTATGCTGATGGGCGGGATGTAAACTGCCAACAGACACTCGGGAGAAGTGTATGGTGTTTCCTGAAACATCTAAAAAACAAAGCAACAGAGCCTAGGGCACTTCCACTTATGGTCCTATAGCTTAGGGAAATTAAAATCAAAAAGACACAGCCACCCCAAAGTTTGGGACGCCTCTGTTTACAAGAACCTCGTTTACCGTACAAGTTCAATATCACAGAAAGTGAAAAATGGATAAAGAACTTGTGGTACTTACGTACAATGCAGTATCACTCAGCAATGAAATCTATGTCATCAGGCCCATAGCAGCATAATGAGTGGATTCAGGTACGATGATTCTCACTGAAATAAGTCACACAGAAAAAGAAACATCATAAAGTATCACTAATACACGGAATGTAAACTTGGCTACACAGGAACTGAATTCCAAAACAGAACAGGGTCTCAAATTTAGAAAACCAACTTATGCTTGCTTAAGGGGAAAGGTGAGTTGGGGTGCTGCATAAAACCAGAGATTGAAATGAGCACAGATAAAGTTCCTTAAGCCAAATATGGACTAGACAAGAGCTACTCCTTGCTCAACGAAATGGACTCAACACCGCATATTAAACGCCTAAGAATGTACCTGACTAGTAAGTATCTTAAAACCTATGGATTGCTATGTCTCCAAAAGAGAATCAAGCGTGTGTACAGGGGCATAAACGCAGCAGTGATAGGATTGGAGAGGTTCGGTGAGCAAATGAAGACCCTTTGAAGTCATATTGCATGGTACCCATTCCACGGGTTTCAACTACCCAGGTTTAAGGTATTCTTCCTTCAGCTAAAACATGCATGTGGAACCTAGAGTATGATCAACCATGTGATCGGGAGACGTGTTCAAATATGTCTCAGTTTTCGTACCCTGGTACTCGGGTGCAACATTCCAGACGCTTTACTAACACTCTCCCCACTTGGAGAGTCCGTCCCTTTAATCTCCTGTTTGGCCCAGTTTGCAATTTCTGCGGAAGATGAACAGGAATAGCGAAAACCAATGAGAGACTAGCTGGAGGTGTCTGGACGGGCAAATTTAACTCTCATTTCCCACCAGAAAGAGGAATTAACCAAAGTTTCAGCGTGCCGTGCCGGAATCAGATTAGGGCATGAAGCTATCCTGCGGTGTTGCGGCCAGCTCAAAAGAAAGCGAGTTGAAGAAAGGAGCTCAGGGGCACTGTAATTCACAAACCTGCAGAGTTATAAATGACAGCTATCGTCCAAAAATTTACTGAAGTAAGGCTGCCAAGAGGACTTGAAAGCGGGGCAGAATTGCAGGAAACCGATTTCAGGAGGTAGACTGGAATTGCATTGAAAGCATAGGAAAAGAGGCAGAACGTCCACAATGATGCACTTGGCCAAAAAGGGCGTATGCGTTTTTTCCTGAATATATTCAGGAAAAAACGCATACGCCCTTTTTGGCCAACCAAGCAAGCTTGCAAAGGAAATCTGCACTACAATGAAGTCTCACTTCCCCCCGGTCAAAAGGGCCATCTGAAAAAAGTGTAAAATCCAGAAAGGCAGGACAGGCCATGGAGAACTGGGAGCCTTGTTATGCTGATGGGCGGGATGTAAATTGCCAACAGACACTCGGGAGAAGTGTATGGTGTTTCCTGAAACATCTAAAAAACAAAGCAACAGAGCATAGGGCACTTCCACTTATGGTCCTATAGCTTAGGGAAATTAAAATCAAAAAGACACAGCCACCCCAAAGTTTCGGACGCCTCTGTTTACAAGAACCTCGTTTACAGTACAAGTTCAACATCGCAGAAAGTGAAAAATGGATAAAGAAGTTGTGGTATTTACTTACAAAGCAATATCACTCAGCAATGAAATCTATGTCATCAGGCCCGTAGCAGCATAATGAGTGGATTCAGGTACGATGATTCTCACTGAAATAAGTCACACAGAAAAAGAAACATCATAAGATATCAGTAATACACGGAATGTAAACTTGGCTACACAGGAACTGAATTACAGAACAGAACAGGGTCTCAAATTTAGAAAACCAACTTATGCTTGCTTAAGGGGAAAGGTGAGTTGGGGTGCTGCATAAAACCAGAGATTGAAATGAGCACAGATAAAGTTCCTTAAGCCAAATATGGACTAGACAAGAGCTACTCCTTGCTCAACGAAATGGACTCAACACCGCATATTAAACGCCTAAGAATGTACCTGACTAGTAAGTATCTTAAAACCTATGGATTGCTATGTCTCCAAAAGAGAATCAAGCGTGTGTACAGGGGCATAAACGCAGCAGTGATAGGATTGGAGAGGTTCGGTGAGCAAATGAAGACCCTTTGAAGTCATATTGCATGGTACCCATTCCACGGGTTTCAACTACCCAGGTTTAAGGTATTCTTCCTTCAGCTAAAACATGCATGTGGAACCTAGAGTATGATCAACCATGTGATCGGGAGACGTGTTCAAATATGTCTCAGTTTTCGTACCCTGGTACTCGGGTGCAACATTCCAGACGCTTTACTAACACTCTCCCCACTTGGAGAGTCCGTCCCTTTAATCTCCTGTTTGGCCCAGTTTGCAATTTCTGCGGAAGATGAACAGGAATAGCGAAAACCAATGAGAGACTAGCTGGAGGTGTCTGGACGGGCAAATTTAACTCTCATTTCCCACCAGAAAGAGGAATTAACCAAAGGTTCAGCGTGCCGTGCCAGAATCAGATTAGGGCATGAAGCTATCCTGCGGTGTTGCGGCCAGCTCAAAAGAAAGCGAGTTGAAGAAAGGAGCTCAGGGGCACTGTAATTCACAAACCTGCAGAGTTATAAATGACAGCTATCGTCCAAAAATTTACTGAAGTAAGGCTGCCAAGAGGACTTGAAAGCGGGGCAGAATTGCAGGAAACCGATTTCAGGAGGTAGACTGGAATTGCATTGAAAGCATAGGAAAAGAGGCAGAACGTCCACAATGATGCACTTGGCCAAAAAGGGCGTATGCGTTTTTTCCTGAATATATTCAGGAAAAAACGCATACGCCCTTTTTGGCCAACCAAGCAAGCTTGCAAAGGAAATCTGCACTACAATGAAGTCTCACTTCCCCCCGGTCAAAAGGGCCATCTGAAAAAAGTGTAAAATCCAGAAAGGCAGGACAGGCCATGGAGAACTGGGAGCCTTGTTATGCTGATGGGCGGGATGTAAATTGCCAACAGACACTCGGGAGAAGTGTATGGTGTTTCCTGAAACATCTAAAAAACAAAGCAACAGAGCCTAGGGCACTTCCACTTATGGTCCTATAGCTTAGGGAAATTAAAATCAAAAAGACACAGCCACCCCAAAGTTTGGGACGCCTCTGTTTACAAGAACCTCGTTTACAGTACAAGTTCAACATCGCAGAAAGTGAAAAATGGATAAAGAAGTTGTGGTATTTACTTACAAAGCAATATCACTCAGCAATGAAATCTATGTCATCAGGCCCGTAGCAGCATAATGAGTGGATTCAGGTACGATGATTCTCACTGAAATAAGTCACACAGAAAAAGAAACATCATAAGATATCAGTAATACACGGAATGTAAACTTGGCTACACAGGAACTGAATTACAGAACAGAACAGGGTCTCAAATTTAGAAAACCAACTTATGCTTGCTTAAGGGGAAAGGTGAGTTGGGGTGCTGCATAAAACCAGAGATTGAAACGAGCACAGATAAAGTTCCTTAAGCCAAATATGGAATAGACAAGAGCTACTCCTTGCTCAACGAAATGCACTCAACACCGCATATTAAACGCCTAAGAATGTACCTGACTAGTAAGTATCTTAAAACCTATGGATTGCTATGTCTCCAAAAGAGAATCAAGCGTGTGTACAGGGGCATAAACGCAGCAGTGATAGGATTGGAGAGGTTCGGTGAGCAAATGAAGACCCTTTGAAGTCATATTGCATGGTACCCATTCCACGGGTCTCAACTCTCCAGGTTTAAGGTATTCTTCCTTCAGCTAAAACATGCATGTGGAACCCAGAGTATGATCAACCATGTGAACGGGAGACGTGTTCAAATATGTCTCAGTTTTCCTCCCCTGGTACTCGGGTGCAACATTCCAGACGCTTTACTAACACTCTCCCCACTTGGAGAGTCAGCGCCTTTAACCTCCTGTTTGGCCCAGTTTGCAATTTCTGCGGAAGATGAACAGGAATAGGGAACACCAATGAGAGACTAGCTGGAGGTGTCTGGACGGGCAAATTTAACTCTCATTTCCCACCAGGAAGAGGAAATAACCAAAGGCTCAGCGTGCCGTGCCGGAACCAGATTAGGGCCTGAAGCCATCCTGCGGTGTTGCGGCCAGCTCAAAAGAAAGCGAGTTGAAGAAAGGAGCTCAGGGGCACTGTAATTCACAAACCTGCAGAGTTATAAATGACAGCTTTCGTCCAAAAATATACTGAAGTAAGGCTCCCAAGAGGACTTGAAAGCGGGGCAGAATTGCAGGAAACCGATTTCAGGAGGTAGACTGGAATTGCATTGAAAGCATAGGAAAAGAGGCAGAACGTCCACAATGATGCACTTGGCCAAAAAGGGCGTATGCGTTTTTTCCTGAATATATTCAGGAAAAAACGCATACGCCCTTTTTGGCCAACCAAGCAAGCTTGCAAAGGAAATCTGCACTACAATGAAGTCTCACTTCCCCCCGGTCAAAAGGGCCATCTGAAAAAAGTGTAAAATCCAGAAAGGCAGGACAGGCCATGGAGAACTGGGAGCCTTGTTATGCTGATGGGCGGGATGTAAATTGCCAACAGACACTCGGGAGAAGTGTATGGTGTCTCCTGAAACATCTAAAAAACAAAGCAACAGAGCCTAGGGCACTTCCACTTATGGTCCTATAGCTTAGGGAAATTAAAATCAAAAAGACACAGCCACCCCAAAGTTTGGGACGCCTCTGTTTACAAGAACCTCGTTTACCGTACAAGTTCAATATCACAGAAAGTGAAAAATGGATAAAGAAGTTGTGGTACTTACGTACAATGCAGTATCACTCAGCAATGAAATCTATGTCATCAGGCCCGTAGCAGCATAATGAGTGGATTCAGGTACGATGAATCTAACTGAAATAAGTCACACAGAAAAAGAAACATCATAAGATATCTGTAATACACGGAATGTAAACTTGGCTACACAGGAACTGAATTACAGAACAGAACAGGGTCTCAAATTTAGAAAACCAACTTATGCTTGCTTAAGGGGAAAGGTGAGTTGGGGTGCTGCATAAAACCAGAGATTGAAACGAGCACAGATAAAGTTCCTTAAGCCAAATATGGACTAGACAAGAGCTACTCCTTGCTCAACGAAATGGACTAAACACCCCATATTAAACGCCTAAGAATGTACCTGACTAGTAAGTATCTTAAAACCTATGGATTGCTATGTCTCCAAAAGAGAATCAAGCGTGTGTACAGGGGCATAAACGCAGCAGTGATAGGATTGGAGAGGTTCGGTGAGCAAATGAAGACCCTTTGAAGTCATATTGCATGGTACCCATTCCACGGGTCTCAACTCTCCAGGTTTAAGGTATTCTTCCTTCAGCTAAAACATGCATGTGGAACCCAGAGTATGATCAACCATGTGAACGGGAGACGTGTTCAAATACGTCTCAGATTTCCTCCCCTGGTACTCGGGTGCAACATTCCAGACGCTTTACTAACACTCTCCCCACTTGGAGAGTCAGCGCCTTTAACCTCCTGTTTGGCCCAGTTTGCAATTTCTGCGGAAGATGAACAGGAATAGGGAACACCAATGAGAGACTAGCTGGAGGTGTCTGGACGGGCAAATTTAACTCTCATTTCCCACCAGGAAGAGGAAATAACCAAAGGCTCAGCGTGCCGTGCCAGAACCAGATTAGGGCCTGAAGCCATCCTGCGGTGTTGCGGCCAGCTCAAAAGAAAGCGAGTTGAAGAAAGGAGCTCAGGGGCACTGTAATTCACAAACCTGCAGAGTTATAAATGACAGCTTTCGTCCAAAAATATACTGAAGTAAGGCTGCCAAGAGGACTTGAAAGCGGGGCAGAATTGCAGGAAACCGATTTCAGGAGGTAGACTGGAATTGCATTGAAAGCATAGGAAAAGAGGCAGAACGTCCACAATGATGCACTTGGCCAAAAAGGGCGTATGCGTTTTTTCCTGAATATATTCAGGAAAAAACGCATACGCCCTTTTTGGCCAACCAAGCAAGCTTGCAAAGGAAATCTGCACTACAATGAAGTCTCACTTCCCCCCGGTCAAAAGGGCCATCTGAAAAAAGTGTAAAATCCAGAAAGGCAGGACAGGCCATGGAGAACTGGGAGCCTTGTTATGCTGATGGGCGGGATGTAAATTGCCAACAGACACTCGGGAGAAGTGTATGGTGTTTCCGGAAACATCTAAAAAACAAAGCAACAGAGCCTAGGGCACTTCCACTTATGGTCCTATAGCTTAGGGAAATTAAAATCAAAAAGACACAGCCACCCCAAAGTTTGGGACGCCTCTGTTTACAAGAACCTCGTTTACCGTACAAGTTCAATATCACAGAAAGTGAAAAATGGATAAAGAAGTTGTGGTACTTACGTACAATGCAGTATCACTCAGCAATGAAATCTATGTCATCAGGCCCGTAGCAGCATAATGAGTGGATTCAGGTACGATGATTCTCACTGAAATAAGTCACACAGAAAAAGAAACATCATAAGATATCTGTAATACACGGAATGTAAACTTGGCTACACAGGAACTGAATTACAGAACAGAACAGGGTCTCAAATTTAGAAAACCAACTTATGCTTGCTTAAGGGGAAAGGTGAGTTGGGGTGCTGCATAAAACCAGAGATTGAAACGAGCACAGATAAAGTTCCTTAAGCCAAATATGGACTAGACAAGAGCTACTCCTTGCTCAACGAAATGGACTCAACACCCCATATTAAACGCCTAAGAATGTACCTGACTAGTAAGTATCTTAAAACCTATGGATTGCTATGTCTCCAAAAGAGAATCAAGCGTGTGTACAGGGGCATAAACGCAGCAGTGATAGGATTGGAGAGGTTCGGTGAGCAAATGAAGACCCTTTGAAGTCATATTGCATGGTACCCATTCCACGGGTCTCAACTCTCCAGGTTTAAGGTATTCTTCCTTCAGCTAAAACATGCATGTGGAACCCAGAGTATGATCAACCATGTGAACGGGAGACGTGTTCAAATACGTCTCAGTTTTCCTCCCCTGGTACTCGGGTGCAACATTCCAGACGCTTTACTAACACTCTCCCCACTTGGAGAGTCAGCGCCTTTAACCTCCTGTTTGGCCCAGTTTGCAATTTCTGCGGAAGATGAACAGGAATAGGGAACACCAATGAGAGACTAGCTGGAGGTGTCTGGACGGGCAAATTTAACTCTCATTTCCCACCAGGAAGAGGAAATAACCAAAGGCTCAGCGTGCCGTGCCGGAACCAGATTAGGGCCTGAAGCCATCCTGCGGTGTTGCGGCCAGCTCAAAAGAAAGCGAGTTGAAGAAAGGAGCTCAGGGGCACTGTAATTCACAAACCTGCAGCGTTATAAATGACAGCTTTCGTCCAAAAATATACTGAAGTAAGGCTGCCAAGAGGACTTGAAAGCGGGGCAGAATTGCAGGAAACCGATTTCAGGAGGTAGACTGGAATTGCATTGAAAGCATAGGAAAAGAGGCAGAACGTCCACAATGATGCACTTGGCCAAAAAGGGCGTATGCGTTTTTTCCTGAATATATTCAGGAAAAAACGCATACGCCCTTTTTGGCCAACCAAGCAAGCTTGCAAAGGAAATCTGCACTACAATGAAGTCTCACTTCCCCCCGGTCAAAAGGGCCATCTGAAAAAAGTGTAAAATCCAGAAAGGCAGGACAGGCCATGGAGAACTGGGAGCCTTGTTATGCTGATGGGCGGGATGTAAATTGCCAACAGACACTCGGGAGAAGTGTATGGTGTTTCCTGAAACATCTAAAAAACAAAGCAACAGAGCCTAGGGCACTTCCACTTATGGTCCTATAGCTTAGGGAAATTAAAATCAAAAAGACACAGCCACCCCAAAGTTTGGGACGCCTCTGTTTACAAGAACCTCGTTTACCGTACAAGTTCAATATCACAGAAAGTGAAAAATGGATAAAGAAGTTGTGGTACTTACGTACAATGCAGTATCACTCAGCAATGAAATCTATGTCATCAGGCCCGTAGCAGCATAATGAGTGGATTCAGGTACGATGATTCTCACTGAAATAAGTCACACAGAAAAAGAAACATCATAAGATATCTGTAATACACGGAATGTAAACTTGGCTACACAGGAACTGAATTACAGAACAGAACAGGGTCTCAAATTTAGAAAACCAACTTATGCTTGCTTAAGGGGAAAGGTGAGTTGGGGTGCTGCATAAAACCAGAGATTGAAATGAGCACAGATAAAGTTCCTTAAGCCAAATATGGACTAGACAAGAGCTACTCCTTGCTCAACGAAATGGACTCAACACCCCATATTAAACGCCTAAGAATGTACCTGACTAGTAAGTATCTTAAAACCTATGGATTGCTATGTCTCCAAAAGAGAATCAAGCGTGTGCACAGGGGCATAAACGCAGCAGTGATAGGATTGGAGAGGTTCGGTGAGCAAATGAAGACCCTTTGAAGTCATATTGCATGGTACCCATTCCACGGGTCTCAACTCTCCAGGTTTAAGGTATTCTTCCTTCAGCTAAAACATGCATGTGGAACCCAGAGTATGATCAACCATGTGAACGGGAGACGTGTTCAAATACGTCTCAGTTTTCCTCCCCTGGTACTCGGGTGCAACATTCCAGATGCTTTACTAACACTCTCCCCACTTGGAGAGTCAGCGCCTTTAACCTCCTGTTTGGCCCAGTTTGCAATTTCTGCGGAAGATGAACAGGAATAGGGAACACCAATGAGAGACTAGCTGGAGGTGTCTGGACGGGCAAATTTAACTCTCATTTCCCACCAGGAAGAGGAAATAACCAAAGGCTCAGCGTGCCGTGCCGGAACCAGATTAGGGCCTGAAGCCATCCTGCGGTGTTGCGGCCAGCTCAAAAGAAAGCGAGTTGAAGAAAGGAGCTCAGGGGCACTGTAATTCACAAACCTGCAGCGTTATAAATGACAGCTTTCGTCCAAAAATATACTGAAGTAAGGCTGCCAAGAGGACTTGAAAGCGGGGCAGAATTGCAGGAAACCGATTTCAGGAGGTAGACTGGAATTGCATTGAAAGCATAGGAAAAGAGGCAGAACGTCCACAATGATGCACTTGGCCAAAAAGGGCGTATGCGTTTTTTCCTGAATATATTCAGGAAAAAACGCATACGCCCTTTTTGGCCAACCAAGCAAGCTTGCAAAGGAAATCTGCACTACAATGAAGTCTCACTTCCCCCCGGTCAAAAGGGCCATCTGAAAAAAGTGTAAAATCCAGAAAGGCAGGACAGGCCATGGAGAACTGGGAGCCTTGTTATGCTGATGGGCGGGATGTAAATTGCCAACAGACACTCGGGAGAAGTGTATGGTGTTTCCTGAAACATCTAAAAAACAAAGCAACAGAGCCTAGGGCACTTCCACTTATGGTCCTATAGCTTAGGGAAATTAAAATCAAAAAGACACAGCCACCCCAAAGTTTGGGACGCCTCTGTTTACAAGAACCTCGTTTACCGTACAAGTTCAATATCACAGAAAGTGAAAAATGGATAAAGAAGTTGTGGTACTTACGTACAATGCAGTATCACTCAGCAATGAAATCTATGTCATCAGGCCCGTAGCAGCATAATGAGTGGATTCAGGTACGATGATTCTCACTGAAATAAGTCACACAGAAAAAGAAACATCATAAGATATCTGTAATACACGGAATGTAAACTTGGCTACACAGGAACTGAATTACAGAACAGAACAGGGTCTCAAATTTAGAAAACCAACTTATGCTTGCTTAAGGGGAAAGGTGAGTTGGGGTGCTGCATAAAACCAGAGATTGAAATGAGCACAGATAAAGTTCCTTAAGCCAAATATGGACTAGACAAGAGCTACTCCTTGCTCAACGAAATGGACTCAACACCCCATATTAAACGCCTAAGAATGTACCTGACTAGTAAGTATCTTAAAACCTATGGATTGCTATGTCTCCAAAAGAGAATCAAGCGTGTGCACAGGGGCATAAACGCAGCAGTGATAGGATTGGAGAGGTTCGGTGAGCAAATGAAGACCCTTTGAAGTCATATTGCATGGTACCCATTCCACGGGTCTCAACTCTCCAGGTTTAAGGTATTCTTCCTTCAGCTAAAACATGCATGTGGAACCCAGAGTATGATCAACCATGTGAACGGGAGACGTGTTCAAATACGTCTCAGTTTTCCTCCCCTGGTACTCGGGTGCAACATTCCAGATGCTTTACTAACACTCTCCCCACTTGGAGAGTCAGCGCCTTTAACCTCCTGTTTGGCCCAGTTTGCAATTTCTGCGGAAGATGAACAGGAATAGGGAACACCAATGAGAGACTAGCTGGAGGTGTCTGGACGGGCAAATTTAACTCTCATTTCCCACCAGGAAGAGGAAATAACCAAAGGCTCAGCGTGCCGTGCCGGAACCAGATTAGGGCCTGAAGCCATCCTGCGGTGTTGCGGCCAGCTCAAAAGAAAGCGAGTTGAAGAAAGGAGCTCAGGGGCACTGTAATTCACAAACCTGCAGCGTTATAAATGACAGCTTTCGTCCAAAAATATACTGAAGTAAGGCTGCCAAGAGGACTTGAAAGCGGGGCAGAATTGCAGGAAACCGATTTCAGGAGGTAGACTGGAATTGCATTGAAAGCATAGGAAAAGAGGCAGAACGTCCACAATGATGCACTTGGCCAAAAAGGGCGTATGCGTTTTTTCCTGAATATATTCAGGAAAAAACGCATACGCCCTTTTTGGCCAACCAAGCAAGCTTGCAAAGGAAATCTGCACTACAATGAAGTCTCACTTCCCCCCGGTCAAAAGGGCCATCTGAAAAAAGTGTAAAATCCAGAAAGGCAGGACAGGCCATGGAGAACTGGGAGCCTTGTTATGCTGATGGGCGGGATGTAAATTGCCAACAGACACTCGGGAGAAGTGTATGGTGTTTCCTGAAACATCTAAAAAACAAAGCAACAGAGCCTAGGGCACTTCCACTTATGGTCCTATAGCTTAGGGAAATTAAAATCAAAAAGACACAGCCACCCCAAAGTTTGGGACGCCTCTGTTTACAAGAACCTCGTTTACCGTACAAGTTCAACATCGCAGAAAATGAAAAATGGATAAAGAAGTTGTGGTATTTACTTACAAAGCAATATCACTCAGCAATGAAATCTATGTCATCAGGCCCGTAGCAGCATAATGAGTGGATTCAGGTACGATGATTCTCACTGAAATAAGTCACACAGAAAAAGAAACATCATAAGATACCACTAATACACGGAATGTAAACTTGGCTACACAGGAACTGAATTCCAAAACAGAACAGGGTCTCAAATTTAGAAAACCAACTTATGCTTGCTTAAGGGGAAAGGTGAGTTGGGGTGCTGCATAAAACCAGAGATTGAAATGAGCACAGATAAAGTTCCTTAAGCCAAATATGGACTAGACAAGAGCTACTCCTTGCTCAACGAAATGGACTCAACACCCCATATTAAACGCCTAAGAATGTACCTGACTAGTAAGCATCTTAAAACCTATGGATTGCTATGTCTCCAAAAGAGAATCAAGCGTGTGTACAGGGGCATAAACGCAGCAGTGATAGGATTGGAGAGGTTCGGTGAGCAAATGAAGACCCTTTGAAGTCATATTGCATGGTACCCATTCCACGGGTCTCAACTCTCCAGGTTTAAGGTATTCTTCCTTCAGCTAAAACATGCATGTGGAACCCAGAGTATGATCAACCATGTGAACGGGAGACGTGTTCAAATATGTCTCAGTTTTCCTCCCCTGGTACTCGGGTGCAACATTCCAGACGCTTTACTAACACTCTCCCCACTTGGAGAGTCAGCACCTTTAACCTCCTGTTTGGCCCAGTTTGCAATTTCTGCGGAAGATGAACAGGAATAGGGAACACCAATGAGAGACTAGCTGGAGGTGTCTGGACGGGCAAATTTAACTCTCATTTCCCACCAGGAAGAGGAAATAACCAAAGGCTCAGCGTGCCGGGCCGGAACCTGATTATGGCCTGAAGCCATCCTGCGGTGTTGCGGCCAGCTCAAAAGAAAGCGAGTTGAAGAAAGGAGCTCAGGGGCACTGTAATTCACAAACCTGCAGAGTTATAAATGACAGCTATCGTCCAAAAATATACTGAAGTAAGGCTGCCAAGAGGACTTGAAAGCGGGGCAGAATTGCAGGAAACCGATTTCAGGAGGTAGACTGGAATTGCATTGAAAGCATAGGAAAAGAGGCAGAACGTCCACAATGATGCACTTGGCCAAAAAGGGCGTATGCGTTTTTTCCTGAATATATTCAGGAAAAAACGCATACGCCCTTTTTGGCCAACCAAGCAAGCTTGCAAAGGAAATCTGCACTACAATGAAGTCTCACTTCCCCCCGGTCAAAAGGGCCATCTGAAAAAAGTGTAAAATCCAGAAAGACAGGACAGGCCATGGAGAACTGGGAGCCTTGTTATGCTGATGGGCGGGATGTAAATTGCCAACAGACACTCGGGAGAAGTGTATGGTGTTTCCTGAAACATCTAAAAAACAAAGCAACAGAGCCTAGGGCACTTCCACTTATGGTCCTATAGCTTAGGGAAATTAAAATCAAAAAGACACAGCCACCCCAAAGTTTGGGACGCCTCTGTTTACAAGAACCTCGTTTACCGTACAAGTTCAACATCGCAGAAAGTGAAAAATGGATAAAGAAGTTGTGGTATTTACTTACAAAGCAATATCACTCAGCAATGAAATCTATGTCAACAGGCCCTTAGCAGCACAATGAGTGGATTCAGGTATGATGATTCTAACTGAAATAAGTCACACAGAAAAAGAAACATCATAAGATATCAGTAATACACGGAATGTAAACTTGGCTACACAGGAACTGAATTACAGAACAGAACAGGGTCTCAAATTTACAAAACCAACTTATGCTTGCTTAAGGGGAAAGGTGAGTTGGGGTGCTGCATAAAACCAGAGATTGAAACGAGCACAGATAAAGTTCCTTAAGCCAAATATGGAATAGACAAGAGCTACTCCTTGCTCAACGAAATGGACTCAACACCGCATATTAAACGCCTAAGAATGTACCTGACTAGTAAGTATCTTAAAACCTATGGATTGCTATGTCTCCGAAAGAGAATCAAGCATGTGTACAGGGGCATAAACGCAGCAGTGATAGGATTGGAGAGGTTCGGTGAGCAAATGAAGACCCTTTGAAGTCATATTGCATGGTACCCATTCCACGGGTCTCAACTCTCCAGGTTTAAGGTATTCTTCCTTCAGCTAAAACATGCATGTGGAACCCAGAGTATGATCAACCATGTGAACGGGAGACGTGTTCAAATACGTCTCAGTTTTCCTCCCCTGGTACTCGGGTGCAACATTCCAGACGCTTTACTAACACTCTCCCCACTTGGAGAGTCAGCGCCTTTAACCTCCTGTTTGGCCCAGTTTGCAATTTCTGCGGAAGATGAACAGGAATAGGGAACACCAATGAGAGACTAGCTGGAGGTGTCTGGACGGGCAAATTTAACTCTCATTTCCCACCAGGAAGAGGAAATAACCAAAGGCTCAGCGTGCCATGCCGGAACCAGATTAGGGCCTGAAGCCATCCTGCGGTGTTGCGGCCAGCTCAAAAGAAAGCGAGTTGAAGAAAGGAGCTCAGGGGCACTGTAATTCACAAACCTGCAGAGTTATAAATGACAGCTTTCGTCCAAAAATATACTGAAGTAAGGCTGCCAAGAGGACTTGAAAGCGGGGCAGAATTGCAGGAAACCGATTTCAGGAGGTAGACTGGAATTGCATTGAAAGCATAGGAAAAGAGGCAGAACGTCCACAATGATGCACTTGGCCAAAAAGGGCATATGCGTTTTTTCCTGAATATATTCAGGAAAAAACGCATACGCCCTTTTTGGCCAACCAAGCAAGCTTGCAAAGGAAATCTGCACTACAATGAAGTCTCACTTCGCCCCGGTCAAAAGGGCCATCTGAAAAAAGTGTAAAATCCAGAAAGGCAGGACAGGCCATGGAGAACTGGGAGCCTTGTTATCCTGATGGGCGGGATGTAAATTGCCAACAGACACTCGGGAGAAGTGTATGGTGTTTCCTGAAACATCTAAAAAACAAAGCAACAGAGCCTAGGGCACTTCCACTTATGGTCCTATAGCTTAGGGAAATTAAAACCAAAAGACACAGCCACCCCAAAGTTTGGGACGCCTCTGTTTACAAGAACCTCGTTTACCGTACAAGTTCAACATCGCAGAAAATGAAAAATGGATAAAGAAGTTGTGGTATTTACTTACAAAGCAATATCACTCAGCAATGAAATCTATGTCATCAGGCCCGTAGCAGCATAATGAGTGGATTCAGGTACGATGATTCTCACTGAAATAAGTCACACAGAAAAAGAAACATCATAAGATATCACTAATACACGGAATGTAAACTTGGCTACACAGGAACTGAATTCCAAAACAGAACAGGGTCTCAAATTTAGAAAACCAACTTATGCTTGCTTAAGGGGAAAGGTGAGTTGGGGTGCTGCATAAAACCAGAGATTGAAATGAGCACAGATAAAGTTCCTTAAGCCAAATATGGACTAGACAAGAGCTACTCCTTGCTCAACGAAATGGACTCAACACCGCATATTAAACGCCTAAGAATGTACCTGACTAGTAAGTATCTTAAAACCTATGGATTGCTATGTCTCCGAAAGAGAATCAAGCATGTGTACAGGCGCATAAACGCAGCAGTGATAGGATTGGAGAGGTTTGGTGAACAAATGAATACCCTTTGAAGTCATATTGCATGGTACCCATTCCACGGGTCTCAACTCTCCAGGTTTAAGGTATTCTTCCTTCAGCTAAAACATGCATGTGGAACCCAGAGTATGATCAACCATGTGAACGGGAGACGTGTTCAAATACGTCTCAGTTTTCCTCCCCTGGTACTCGGGTGCAACATTCCAGACGCTTTACTAACACTCTCCCCACTTGGAGAGTCAGCCCCTTTAACCTCCTGTTTGGCCCAGTTTGCAATTTCTGCGGAAGATGAACAGGAATAGGGAACACCAATGAGAGACTAGCTGGAGGTGTCTGGACGGGCAAATTTAACTCTCATTTCCCACCAGGAAGAGGAAATAACCAAAGGCTCAGCGTGCCGTGCCGGAACCAGATTAGGGCCTGAAGCCATCCTGCGGTGTTGCGGCCAGCTCAAAAGAAAGCGAGTTGAAGAAAGGAGCTCAGGGGCACTGTAATTCACAGACCTGCAGCGTTATAAATGACAGCTTTCGTCCAAAAATATACTGAAGTAAGGCTGCCAAGAGGACTTGAAAGCGGGGCAGAATTGCAGGAAACCGATTTCAGGAGGTAGACTGGAATTGCATTGAAAGCATAGGAAAAGAGGCAGAACGTCCACAATGATGCACTTGGCCAAAAAGGGCGTATGCGTTTTTTCCTGAATATATTCAGGAAAAAACGCATACGCCCTTTTTGGCCAACCAAGCAAGCTTGCAAAGGAAATCTGCACTACAATGAAGTCTCACTTCCCCCCGGTCAAAAGGGCCATCTGAAAAAAGTGTAAAATCCAGAAAGGCAGGACAGGCCATGGAGAACTGGGAGCCTTGTTATGCTGATGGGCGGGATGTAAATTGCCAACAGACACTCGGGAGAAGTGTATGGTGTTTCCTGAAACATCTAAAAAACAAAGCAACAGAGCCTAGGGCACTTCCACTTATGGTCCTATAGCTTAGGGAAATTAAAATCAAAAAGACACAGCCACCCCAAAGTTTGGGACGCCTCTGTTTACAAGAACCTCGTTTACCGTACAAGTTCAACATCGCAGAAAGTGAAAAATGGATAAAGAAGTTGTGGTATTTACTTACAAAGCAATATCACTCAGCAATGAAATCTATGTCAACAGGCCCTTAACAGCACAATGAGTGGATTCAGGTATGATGATTCTAACTGAAATAAGTCACACAGAAAAAGAAACATCATAAGATATCAGTAATACACGGAATGTAAACTTGGCTACACAGGAACTGAATTACAGAACAGAACAGGGTCTCAAATTTAGAAAACCAACTTATGCTTGCTTAAGGGGAAAGGTGAGTTGGGGTGCTGCATAAAACCAGAGATTGAAACGAGCACAGATAAAGTTCCTTAAGCCAAATATGGAATAGACAAGAGCTACTCCTTGCTCAACGAAATGGACTCAACACCGCATATTAAACGGCTAAGAATGTACCTGACTAGTAAGTATCTTAAAACCTATGGATTGCTATGTCTCCGAAAGAGAATCAAGCATGTGTACAGGGGCATAAACGCAGCAGTGATAGGATTGGAGAGGTTCGGTGAGCAAATGAAGACCCTTTGAAGTCATATTGCATGGTACCCATTCCACGGGTCTCAACTCTCCAGGTTTAAGGTATTCTTCCTTCAGCTAAAACATGCATGTGGAACCCAGAGTATGATCAACCATGTGAACGGGAGACGTGTTCAAATACGTCTCAGTTTTCCTCCCCTGGTACTCGGGTGCAACATTCCAGACGCTTTACTAACACTCTCCCGACTTGGAGAGTCAGTCCCTTTAACCTCCTGTTTGGCCCAGTTTGCAATTTCTGCGGAAGATGAACAGGAATAGCGAGAACCAATGAGAGACTAGCTGGAGGTGTCTGGACGGGCAAATTTAACTCTCATTTCCCACCAGGAAGAGGAAATAACCAAAGTCTCAGCGTGCTGTGCCGGAACCAGATTAGGGCCTGAAGCCATCCTGCGGTGTTGCGGCCAGCTCACAAGAAAACGAGTTGAAGAAAGGAGCTCAGGGGCACTGTAATTCACAAACCTGCAGAGTTATAAATGACAACTATCGTCCAAAAATATACTGAAGTAAGGCTGCCAAGAGGACTTGAAAGCGGGGCAGAATTGCAGGAAACCGATTTCAGGAGGTAGACTGGAATTGCATTGAAAGCATAGGAAAAGAGGCAGAACGTCCACAATGATGCACTTGGCCAAAAAGGGCGTATGCGTTTTTTCCTGAATATATTCAGGAAAAAACGCATACGCCCTTTTTGGCCAACCAAGCAAGCTTGCAAAGGAAATGTGCACTACAATGAAGTCTCACTTCCCCCCGGTCAAAAGGGCCATCTGAAAAAAGTGTAAAATCCAGAAAGGCAGGACAGGCCATGGAGAACTGGGAGCCTTGTTATGCTGATGGGCGGGATGTAAATTGCCAACAGACACTCGGGAGAAGTGTATGGTGTTTCCGGAAACATCTAAAAAACAAAGAAACAGAGCCTAGGGCACTTCCACTTATGGTCCTATAGCTTAGGGAAATTAAAATCAAAAAGACACAGCCACCCCAAAGTTTGGGACGCCTCTGTTTACAAGAACCTCGTTTATCGTACAAGTTCAATATCACAGAAAGTGAAAAATGGATAAAGAACTTGTGGTACTTACGTACAATGCAGTATCACTCAGCAATGAAATCTATGTCATCAGGCCCGTAGCAGCATAATGAGTGGATTCAGGTATGATGATTCTCACTGAAATAAGTCACACAGAAAAAGAAACATCATAAGATATCACTAATACACGGAATGTAAACTTGGCTACACAGGAACTGAATTCCAAAACAGAACAGGGTCTCAAATTTAGAAAACCAACTTATGCTTGCTTAAGGGGAAAGGTGAGTTGGGGTGCTGCATAAAACCAGAGATTGAAATGAGCACAGATAAAGTTCCTTAAGCCAAATATGGACTAGACAAGAGCTACTCCTTGCTCAACGAAATGGACTCAACACCCCATATTGAACGCCTAAGAATGTACCTGACTAGTAAGTATCTTAAAACCTATGGATTGCTATGTCTCCAAAAGAGAATCAAGCGTGTGTACAGGGGCATAAACGCAGCAGTGATAGGATTGGAGAGGTTTGGTGAGTAAATGAAGACCCTTTGAAGTCATATTGCATGGTACCCATTCCACGGGTCTCAACTCTCCAGGTTTAAGGTATTCTTCCTTCAGCTAAAACATGCATGTGGAACCCAGAGTATGATCAACCATGTGAACGGGAGACGTGTTCAAATATGTCTCAGTTTTCCTCCCCTGGTACTCGGGTGCAACATTCCAGACGCTTTACTAACACTCTCCCCACTTGGAGAGTCCGTCCCTTTAATCTCCTGTTTGGCCCAGTTTGCAATTTCTGCGGAAGATGAACAGGAATAGCGAGAACCAACGAGAGACTAGCTGGAGGTGTCTGGACGGGCAAATTTAACTCTCATTTCCCACCAGAAAGAGGAATTAACCAAAGGCTCAGCGTGCCGTGCCGGAACCAGATTAGGGCCTGAAGCCATCCTGCGGTGTTGCGGCCAGGTCACAAGAAAGCGAGTTGAAGAAAGGAGCTCAGGGGCACTGTAATTCACAAACCTGCAGAGTTATAAATGACAGCTATCGTCCAAAAATATACTGAAGTAAGGCTGCCAAGAGGACTTGAAAGCGGGGCAGAATTGCAGGAAACCGATTTCAGGAGGTAGACTGGAATTGCATTGAAAGCATAGGAAAAGAGGCAGAACGTCCACAATGATGCACTTGGCCAAAAAGGGCGTATGCGTTTTTTCCTGAATATATTCAGGAAAAAACGCATACGCCCTTTTTGGCCAACCAAGCAAGCTTGCAAAGGAAATCTGCACTACAATGAAGTCTCACTTCCCCCCGGTCAAAAGGGCCATCTGAAAAAAGTGTAAAATCCAGAAAGGCAGGACAGGCCATGGAGAACTGGGAGCCTTGTTATGCTGATGGGCGGGATGTAAATTGCCAACAGCCACTCGGGAGAAGTGTATGGTGTTTCCTGAAACATCTAAAAAACAAAGCAACAGAGCCTAGGGCACTTCCACTTATGGTCCTATAGCTTAGGGAAATTAAAATCAAAAAGACACAGCCACCCCAAAGTTTGGGACGCCTCTGTTTACAAGAACCTCGTTTACAGTACAAGTTCAACATCGCAGAAAGTGAAAAATGGATAAAGAACATGTGGTATTTACTTACAAAGTAATATCACTCAGCAATGAAATCTATGTCATCAGGCCCTTAGCAGCACAATGAGTGGATTCAGGTATGATGATTCTAACTGAAATAAGTCACACAGAAAAAGAAACATCATAAGATATCAGTAATACACGGAATGTAAACTTGGCTACACAGGAACTGAATTACAGAACAGAACAGGGTCTCAAATTTAGAAAACCAACTTATGCTTGCTTAAGGGGAAAGGTGAGTTGGGGTGCTGCATAAAACCAGAGATTAAAATGAGCACAGATAAAGTTCCTTAAGCCAAATATGGAATAGACAAGAGCTACTACTTGCTCAACGAAATGGACTGAACACCGCATATTAAACGCCTAAGAATGTACCTGACTAGAAAGTATCTTAAAACCTATGGATTGCTATGTCTCCGAAAGAGAATCAAGCATGTGTACAGGGGCATAAACGCAGCAGTGATAGGATTGGAGAGTTTCGGTGAACAAATGAAGACCCTTTGAAGTCATATTGCATGGTACCCATTACACGGGTCTCAACTCTCCAGGTTTAAGGTATTCTTCCTTCAGCTAAAACATGCATGTGGAACCCAGAGTATGATCAACCGTGTGAACGGGAGACGTGTTCAAATATGTCTCAGTTTTCCTCCCCTGGTACTCGGGTGCAACATTCCAGATGCTTTACTAACACTCTCCCCACTTGGAGAGTCAGTGCCTTTAACCTCCTGTTTGGCCCAGTTTGCAATTTCTGCGGAAGATGAACAGGAATAGCGAGAACCAATGAGAGACTAGCTGGAGGTGTCTGGACGGGCAAATTTAACTCTCATTTCCCACCAGGAAGAGGAATTAACCAAAGGCTCAGCGTGCCGTGAAGGAATCAGATTAGGGCCTGAAGCCATCCTGCGGTGTTGCGGCCAGCTCACAAGAAAGCGAGTTTAACAAAGGAGCTCAGGGGCACTGTAATTCACAAACCTGCAGAGTTATAAATGACAGCTATCGTCCAAAAATATACTGAAGTAAGGCTGCCAAGAGGACTTGAAAGCGGGGCAGAATTGCAGGAAACCGATTTCAGGAGGTAGACTGGAATTGCATTGAAAGCATAGGAAAAGAGGCAGAACGTCCACAATGATGCACTTGGCCAAAAAGGGCGTATGCGTTTTTTCCTGAATATATTCAGGAAAAAACGCATACGCCCTTTTTGGCCAACCAAGCAAGCTTGCAAAGGAAATCTGCACTACAATGAAGTCTCACTTCCCCCCGGTCAAAAGGGCCATCTGAAAAAAGTGTAAAATCCAGAAAGGCAGGACAGGCCATGGAGAACTGGGAGCCTTGTTATGCTGATGGGCGGGATGTAAATTGCCAACAGACACTCGGGAGAAGTGTATGGTGTTTCCTGAAACATCTATACAACAAAGCAACAGAGCCTAGGGCACTTCCACTTATGGTCCTATAGCTTAGGGAAATTAAAATCAAAAAGACACAGCCACCCCAAAGTTTGGGACGCCTCTGTTTACAAGAACCTCGTTTACAGTACAAGTTCAACATCGCAGAAAGTGAAAAATGGATAAAGAACATGTGGTATTTACTTACAAAGCAATATCACTCAGCAATGAAATCTATGTCATCAGGCCCTTAGCAGCACAATGAGTGGATTCAGGTATGATGATTCTAACTGAAATAAGTCACACAGAAAAAGAAACATCATAAGATATCAGTAATACACGGAATGTAAACTTGGCTACACAGGAACTGAATTACAGAACAGAACAGGGTCTCAAATTTAGAAAACCAACTTATGCTTGCTTAAGGGGAAAGGTGAGTTGGGGTGCTGTATAAAACCAGAGATTGAAATGAGCACAGATAAAGTTCCTTAAGCCAAATATGGAATAGACAAGAGCTACTCCTTGCTCAACGAAATGGACTGAACACCGCATATTAAACGCCTAAGAATGTACCTGACTAGTAAGTATCTTAAAACCTATGGATTGCTATGTCTCCGAAAGAGAATCAAGCATGTGTACAGGGGCATAAACGCAGCAGTGATAGGATTGGAGAGTTTCAGTGAACAAATGAAGACCCTTTGAAGTCATATTGCATGGTACCCATTCCACGGGTCTCAACTCTCCAGGTTTAGGGTATTCTTCCTTCAGCTAAAACATGCATGTGGAACCCAGAGTATGATCAACCGTGTGAACGGGAGACGTGTTCAAATATGTCTCAGTTTTCGTACCCTGGTACTCGGGTGCAACATTCCAGACGCTTTACTAACACTCTCCCCACTTGGAGAGTCAGCGTCTTTAACCTCCTGTTTGGCCCAGTTTGCAATTTCTGCGGAAGATGAACAGGAATAGGGAGAACCAATGAGAGACTAGCTGGAGGTGTCTGGACGGGCAAATTTAACTCTCATTTCCCACCAGGAAGAGGAAATAACCAAAGGCTCAGCGTGCCGTGCCGGAACCAGATTAGGGCCTGAAGCCATCCTGCGGTGTTGCGGCCAGGTCACAAGAAAGCGAGTTGAAGAAAGGAGCTCAGGGGCACTGTAATTCACAAACCTGCAGAGTTATAAATGACAGCTATCGTCCAAAAATATACTGAAGTAAGGCTGCCAAGAGGACTTGAAAGCGGGGCAGAATTGCAGGAAACCGATTTCAGGAGGTAGACTGGAATTGCATTGAAAGCATAGGAAAAGAGGCAGAACGTCCACAATGATGCACTTGGCCAAAAAGGGCGTATGCGTTTTTTCCTGAATATATTCAGGAAAAAACGCATACGCCCTTTTTGGCCAACCAAGCAAGCTTGCAAAGGAAATCTGCACTACAATGAAGTCTCACTTCCCCCCGGTCAAAAGGGCCATCTGAAAAAAGTGTAAAATCCAGAAAGGCAGGATAGGCCATGGAGAACTGGGAGCCTTGTTATGCTGATGGGCGGGATGTAAATTGCCAACAGACACTCGGGAGAAGTGTATGGTGTTTCCTGAAACATCTAAAAAACAAAGCAACAGAGCCTAGGGCACTTCCACTTATGGTCCTATAGCTTAGGGAAATTAAAATCAAAAAGACACAGCCACCCCAAAGTTTGGGACGCCTCTGTTTACAAGAACCTCGTTTACCGTACAAGTTCAATATCACAGAAAGTGAAAAATGGATAAAGAACTTGTGGTACTTACGTACAATGCAGTATCACTCAGCAATGAAATCTATGTCATCAGGCCCGTAGCAGCATAATGAGTGGATTAAGGTACGATGATTCTCACTGAAATAAGTCACACAGAAATACAAACATCATAAGATATCAGTAATACACGGAATGTAAACTTGGCTATACAGGAACTGAATTCCAAAACAGAACAGGGTCTCAAATTTAGAAAACCAACTTATGCTTGCTTAAGGGGAAAGGTGAGTTGGGGTGCTGCATAAAACCAGAGATTGAAATGAGCACAGATAAAGTTCCTTAAGCCAAATATGGAATAGACAAGAGCTACTCCTTGCTCAACGAAATGGACTGAACACCGCATATTAAACGCCTAAGAATGTACCTGACTAGTAAGTATCTTAAAACCTATGGATTGCTATGTCTCCGAAAGAGAATCAAGCATGTGTACAGGCGCATAAACGCAGCAGTGATAGGATTGGAGAGTTTCGGTGAACAAATGAAGACCCTTTGAAGTCATATTGCATGGTACCCATTCCACGGGTCTCAACTCTCCAGGTTTAAGGTATTCTTCCTTCAGCTAAAACATGCATGTGGAACCCAGAGTATGATCAACCGTGTGAACGGGAGACGTGTTCAAATATGTCTCAGTTTTCGTACCCTGGTACTCGGGTGCAACATTCCAGACGCTTTACTAACACTCTCCCCACTTGGAGAGTCAGCGTCTTTAACCTCCTGTTTGGCCCAGTTTGCAATTTCTGCGGAAGATGAACAGGAATAGGGAGAACCAATGAGAGACTAGCTGGAGGTGTCTGGACGGGCAAATTTAACTCTCATTTCCCACCAGGAAGAGGAAATAACCAAAGGCTCAGCGTGCCGTGCCGGAACCAGATTAGGGCCTGAAGCCATCCTGCGGTGTTGCGGCCAGGTCACAAGAAAGCGAGTTGAAGAAAGGAACTCAGGGGCACTGTAATTCACAAACCTGCAGAGTTATAAATGACAGCTATCGTCCAAAAATATACTGAAGTAAGGCTGCCAAGAGGACTTGAAAGCGGGGCAGAATTGCAGGAAACCGATTTCAGGAGGTAGACTGGAATTGCATTGAAAGCATAGGAAAAGAGGCAGAACGTCCACAATGATGCACTTGGCCAAAAAGGGCGTATGCGTTTTTTCCTGAATATATTCAGGAAAAAACGCATACGCCCTTTTTGGCCAACCAAGCAAGCTTGCAAAGGAAATCTGCACTACAATGAAGTCTCACTTCCCCCCGGTCAAAAGGGCCATCTGAAAAAAGTGTAAAATCCAGAAAGGCAGGATAGGCCATGGAGAACTGGGAGCCTTGTTATGCTGATGGGCGGGATGTAAATTGCCAACAGACACTCGGGAGAAGTGTATGGTGTTTCCTGAAACATCTAAAAAACAAAGCAACAGAGCCTAGGGCACTTCCACTTATGGTCCTATAGCTTAGGGAAATTAAAATCAAAAAGACACAGCCACCCCAAAGTTTGGGACGCCTCTGTTTACAAGAACCTCGTTTACCGTACAAGTTCAATATCACAGAAAGTGAAAAATGGATAAAGAACTTGTGGTACTTACGTACAATGCAGTATCACTCAGCAATGAAATCTATGTCATCAGGCCCGTAGCAGCATAATGAGTGGATTAAGGTACGATGATTCTCACTGAAATAAGTCACACAGAAATACAAACATCATAAGATATCAGTAATACACGGAATGTAAACTTGGCTACACAGGAACTGAATTCCAAAACAGAACAGGGTCTCAAATTTAGAAAACCAACTTATGCTTGCTTAAGGGGAAAGGTGAGTTGGGGTGCTGCATAAAACCAGAGATTGAAATGAGCACAGATAAAGTTCCTTAAGCCAAATATGGAATAGACAAGAGCTACTCCTTGCTCAACGAAATGGACTGAACACCGCATATTAAACGCCTAAGAATGTACCTGACTAGTAAGTATCTTAAAACCTATGGATTGCTATGTCTCCGAAAGAGAATCAAGCATGTGTACAGGCGCATAAACGCAGCAGTGATAGGATTGGAGAGTTTCGGTGAACAAATGAAGACCCTTTGAAGTCATATTGCATGGTACCCATTCCACGGGTCTCAACTCTCCAGGTTTAAGGTATTCTTCCTTCAGCTAAAACATGCATGTGGAACCCAGAGTATGATCAACCGTGTGAACGGGAGACGTGTTCAAATATGTCTCAGTTTTCGTACCCTGGTACTCGGGTGCAACATTCCAGACGCTTTACTAACACTCTCCCCACTTGGAGAGTCAGCGTCTTTAACCTCCTGTTTGGCCCAGTTTGCAATTTCTGCGGAAGATGAACAGGAATAGGGAGAACCAATGAGAGACTAGCTGGAGGTGTCTGGACGGGCAAATTTAACTCTCATTTCCCACCAGGAAGAGGAAATAACCAAAGGCTCAGCGTGCCGTGCCGGAACCAGATTAGGGCCTGAAGCCATCCTGCGGTGTTGCGGCCAGGTCACAAGAAAGCGAGTTGAAGAAAGGAACTCAGGGGCACTGTAATTCACAAACCTGCAGAGTTATAAATGACAGCTATCGTCCAAAAATATACTGAAGTAAGGCTGCCAAGAGGACTTGAAAGCGGGGCAGAATTGCAGGAAACCGATTTCAGGAGGTAGACTGGAATTGCATTGAAAGCATAGGAAAAGAGGCAGAACGTCCACAATGATGCACTTGGCCAAAAAGGGCGTATGCGTTTTTTCCTGAATATATTCAGGAAAAAACGCATACGCCCTTTTTGGCCAACCAAGCAAGCTTGCAAAGGAAATCTGCACTACAATGAAGTCTCACTTCCCCCCGGTCAAAAGGGCCATCTGAAAAAAGTGTAAAATCCAGAAAGGCAGGATAGGCCATGGAGAACTGGGAGCCTTGTTATGCTGATGGGCGGGATGTAAATTGCCAACAGACACTCGGGAGAAGTGTATGGTGTTTCCTGAAACATCTAAAAAACAAAGCAACAGAGCCTAGGGCACTTGCACTTATGGTCCTATAGCTTAGGGAAATTAAAATCAAAAAGACACAGCCACCCCAAAGTTTGGGACGCCTCTGTTTACAAGAACCTCGTTTACCGTACAAGTTCAACATCGCAGAAAGTGAAAAATGGATAAAGAACATGTGGTATTTACTTACAAAGCAATATCACTCAGCAATGAAATCTATGTCATCAGGCCCTTAGCAGCACAATGAGTGGATTCAGGTATGATGATTCTAACTGAAATAAGTCACACAGAAAAAGAAACATCATAAGATATCAGTAATACACGGAATGTAAACTTGGCTACACAGGAACTGAATTACAGAACAGAACAGGGTCTCAAATTTAGAAAACCAACTTATGCTTGCTTAAGGGGAAAGGTGAGTTGGGGTGCTGCATAAAACCAGAGATTGAAATGAGCACAGATAAAGTTCCTTAAGCCAAATATGGACTAGACAAGAGCTACACCTTGCTCAACGAAATGGACTCAACACCCCATATTAAACGCCTAAGAATGTACCTGACTAGTAAGTATCTTAAAACCTATGGATTGCTATGTCTCCAAAAGAGAATCAAGCATGTGTACAGGCGCATAAACGCAGCAGTGATAGGATTGGAGGGTTTCGGTGAACAAATGAAGACCCTTTGAAGTCATATTGCATGGTACCCATTCCACGGGTCTCAACTCTCCAGGTTTAAGGTATTCTTCCTTCAGCTAAAACATGCATGTGGAACCCAGAGTATGATCAACCGTGTGAACGGGAGACGTGTTCAAATATGTCTCAGTTTTCATACCCTGGTACTCGGGTGCAACATTCCAGACGCTTTACTAACACTCTCCCCACTTGGAGAGTCAGCGTCTTTAACCTCCTGTTTGGCCCAGTTTGCAATTTCTGCGGAAGATGAACAGGAATAGGGAGAACCAATGAGAGACTAGCTGGAGGTGTCTGGACGGGCAAATTTAACTCTCATTTCCCACCAGGAAGAGGAAACAACCAAAGGCTCAGCGTGCCGTGCCGGAACCAGATTAGGGCCTGAAGCCATCCTGCGGTGTTGCGGCCAGGTCACAAGAAAGCGAGTTGAAGAAAGGAGCTCAGGGGCACTGTAATTCACAAACCTGCAGAGTTATAAATGACAGCTATCGTCCAAAAATATACTGAAGTAAGGCTGCCAAGAGGACTTGAAAGCGGGGCAGAATTGCAGGAAACCGATTTCAGGAGGTAGACTGGAATTGCATTGAAAGCATAGGAAAAGAGGCAGAACGTCCATAATGATGCACTTGGCCAAAAAGGGCGTATGCGTTTTTTCCTGAATATATTCAGGAAAAAACGCATACGCCCTTTTTGGCCAACCAAGCAAGCTTGCAAAGGAAATCTGCACTACAATGAAGTCTCACTTCCCCCCGGTCAAAAGGGCCATCTGAAAAAAGTGTAAAATCCAGAAAGGCAGGACAGGCCATGGAGAACTGGGCGACTTGTTATGCTGATGGGCGGGATGTAAATTGCCAACAGACACTCGGGAGAAGTGTATGGTGTTTCCTGAAACATCTAAAAAACAAAGCAACAGAGCCTAGGGCACTTCCACTTATGGTCCTATAGCTTAGGGAAATTAAAATCAAAAAGACACAGCCACCCCAAAGTTTGGGACGCCTCTGTTTACAAGAACCTCGTTTACCGTACAAGTTCAATATCACAGAAAGTGAAAAATGGATAAAGAACTTGTGGTACTTACGTACAATGCAGTATCACTCAGCAATGAAATCTATGTCATCAGGCCCGTAGCAGCATAATGAGTGGATTAAGGTACGATGATTCTCACTGAAATAAGTCACACAGAAATACAAACATCATAAGATATCAGTAATACACGGAATGTAAACTTGGCTACACAGGAACTGAATTCCAAAACAGAACAGGGTCTCAAATTTAGAAAACCAACTTATGCTTGCTTAAGGGGAAAGGTGAGTTGGGGTGCTGCATAAAACCAGAGATTGAAATGAGCACAGATAAAGTTCCTTAAGCCAAATATGGAATAGACAAGAGCTACTCCTTGCTCAACGAAATGGACTGAACACCGCATATTAAACGCCTAAGAATGTACCTGACTAGTAAGTATCTTAAAACCTATGGATTGCTATGTCTCCGAAAGAGAATCAAGCATGTGTACAGGCGCATAAACGCAGCAGTGATAGGATTGGAGAGTTTCGGTGAACAAATGAAGACCCTTTGAAGTCATATTGCATGGTACCCATTCCACGGGTCTCAACTCTCCAGGTTTAAGGTATTCTTCCTTCAGCTAAAACATGCATGTGGAACCCAGAGTATGATCAACCGTGTGAACGGGAGACGTGTTCAAATATGTCTCAGTTTTCGTACCCTGGTACTCGGGTGCAACATTCCAGACGCTTTACTAACACTCTCCCCACTTGGAGAGTCAGCGTCTTTAACCTCCTGTTTGGCCCAGTTTGCAATTTCTGCGGAAGATGAACAGGAATAGGGAGAACCAATGAGAGACTAGCTGGAGGTGTCTGGACGGGCAAATTTAACTCTCATTTCCCACCAGGAAGAGGAAATAACCAAAGGCTCAGCGTGCCGTGCCGGAACCAGATTAGGGCCTGAAGCCATCCTGCGGTGTTGCGGCCAGGTCACAAGAAAGCGAGTTGAAGAAAGGAACTCAGGGGCACTGTAATTCACAAACCTGCAGAGTTATAAATGACAGCTATCGTCCAAAAATATACTGAAGTAAGGCTGCCAAGAGGACTTGAAAGCGGGGCAGAATTGCAGGAAACCGATTTCAGGAGGTAGACTGGAATTGCATTGAAAGCATAGGAAAAGAGGCAGAACGTCCACAATGATGCACTTGGCCAAAAAGGGCGTATGCGTTTTTTCCTGAATATATTCAGGAAAAAACGCATACGCCCTTTTTGGCCAACCAAGCAAGCTTGCAAAGGAAATCTGCACTACAATGAAGTCTCACTTCCCCCCGGTCAAAAGGGCCATCTGAAAAAAGTGTAAAATCCAGAAAGGCAGGATAGGCCATGGAGAACTGGGAGCCTTGTTATGCTGATGGGCGGGATGTAAATTGCCAACAGACACTCGGGAGAAGTGTATGGTGTTTCCTGAAACATCTAAAAAACAAAGCAACAGAGCCTAGGGCACTTGCACTTATGGTCCTATAGCTTAGGGAAATTAAAATCAAAAAGACACAGCCACCCCAAAGTTTGGGACGCCTCTGTTTACAAGAACCTCGTTTACCGTACAAGTTCAACATCGCAGAAAGTGAAAAATGGATAAAGAACATGTGGTATTTACTTACAAAGCAATATCACTCAGCAATGAAATCTATGTCATCAGGCCCTTAGCAGCACAATGAGTGGATTCAGGTATGATGATTCTAACTGAAATAAGTCACACAGAAAAAGAAACATCATAAGATATCAGTAATACACGGAATGTAAACTTGGCTACACAGGAACTGAATTACAGAACAGAAGAGGGTCTCAAATTTAGAAAACCAACTTATGCTTGCTTAAGGGGAAAGGTGAGTTGGGGTGCTGCATAAAACCAGAGATTGAAATGAGCACAGATAAAGTTCCTTAAGCCAAATATGGACTAGACAAGAGCTACACCTTGCTCAACGAAATGGACTCAACACCCCATATTAAACGCCTAAGAATGTACCTGACTAGTAAGTATCTTAAAACCTATGGATTGCTATGTCTCCAAAAGAGAATCAAGCATGTGTACAGGCGCATAAACGCAGCAGTGATAGGATTGGAGGGTTTCGGTGAACAAATGAAGACCCTTTGAAGTCATATTGCATGGTACCCATTCCACGGGTCTCAACTCTCCAGGTTTAAGGTATTCTTCCTTCAGCTAAAACATGCATGTGGAACCCAGAGTATGATCAACCGTGTGAACGGGAGACGTGTTCAAATATGTCTCAGTTTTCATACCCTGGTACTCGGGTGCAACATTCCAGACGCTTTACTAACACTCTCCCCACTTGGAGAGTCAGCGTCTTTAACCTCCTGTTTGGCCCAGTTTGCAATTTCTGCGGAAGATGAACAGGAATAGGGAGAACCAATGAGAGACTAGCTGGAGGTGTCTGGACGGGCAAATTTAACTCTCATTTCCCACCAGGAAGAGGAAACAACCAAAGGCTCAGCGTGCCGTGCCGGAACCAGATTAGGGCCTGAAGCCATCCTGCGGTGTTGCGGCCAGGTCACAAGAAAGCGAGTTGAAGAAAGGAGCTCAGGGGCACTGTAATTCACAAACCTGCAGAGTTATAAATGACAGCTATCGTCCAAAAATATACTGAAGTAAGGCTGCCAAGAGGACTTGAAAGCGGGGCAGAATTGCAGGAAACCGATTTCAGGAGGTAGACTGGAATTGCATTGAAAGCATAGGAAAAGAGGCAGAACGTCCATAATGATGCACTTGGCCAAAAAGGGCGTATGCGTTTTTTCCTGAATATATTCAGGAAAAAACGCATACGCCCTTTTTGGCCAACCAAGCAAGCTTGCAAAGGAAATCTGCACTACAATGAAGTCTCACTTCCCCCCGGTCAAAAGGGCCATCTGAAAAAAGTGTAAAATCCAGAAAGGCAGGACAGGCCATGGAGAACTGGGCGACTTGTTATGCTGATGGGCGGGATGTAAATTGCCAACAGACACTCGGGAGAAGTGTATGGTGTTTCCTGAAACATCTAAAAAACAAAGCAACAGAGCCTAGGGCACTTCCACTTATGGTCCTATAGCTTAGGGAAATTAAAATCAAAAAGACACAGCCACCCCAAAGTTTGGGACGCCTCTGTTTACAAGAACCTCGTTTACCGTACAAGTTCAATATCACAGAAAGTGAAAAATGGATAAAGAACTTGTGGTACTTACGTACAATGCAGTATCACTCAGCAATGAAATCTATGTCATCAGGCCCGTAGCAGCATAATGAGTGGATTAAGGTACGATGATTCTCACTGAAATAAGTCACACAGAAATACAAACATCATAAGATATCAGTAATACACGGAATGTAAACTTGGCTACACAGGAACTGAATTCCAAAACAGAACAGGGTCTCAAATTTAGAAAACCAACTTATGCTTGCTTAAGGGGAAAGGTGAGTTGGGGTGCTGCATAAAACCAGAGATTGAAATGAGCACAGATAAAGTTCCTTAAGCCAAATATGGACTAGACAAGAGCTACTCCTTGCTCAACGAAATGGACTGAACACCGCATATTAAACGCCTAAGAATGTACCTGACTAGTAAGTATCTTAAAACCTATGGATTGCTATGTCTCCGAAAGAGAATCAAGCATGTGTACAGGCGCATAAACGCAGCAGTGATAGGATTGGAGAGTTTCGGTGAACAAATGAAGACCCTTTGAAGTCATATTGCATGGTACCCATTCCACGGGTCTCAACTCTCCAGGTTTAAGGTATTCTTCCTTCAGCTAAAATATGCATGTGGAACCCAGAGTATGATCAACCGTGTGAACGGGAGACGTGTTCAAATATGTCTCAGTTTTCGTACCCTGGTACTCGGGTGCAACATTCCAGACGCTTTACTAACACTCTCCCCACTTGGAGAGTCAGCGTCTTTAACCTCCTGTTTGGCCCAGTTTGCAATTTCTGCGGAAGATGAACAGGAATAGGGAGAACCAATGAGAGACTAGCTGGAGGTGTCTGGACGGGCAAATTTAACTCTCATTTCCCACCAGGAAGAGGAAATAACCAAAGGCTCAGCGTGCCGTGCCGGAACCAGATTAGGGCCTGAAGCCATCCTGCGGTGTTGCGGCCAGGTCACAAGAAAGCGAGTTGAAGAAAGGAACTCAGGGGCACTGTAATTCACAAACCTGCAGAGTTATAAATGACAGCTATCGTCCAAAAATATACTGAAGTAAGGCTGCCAAGAGGACTTGAAAGCGGGGCAGAATTGCAGGAAACCGATTTCAGGAGGTAGACTGGAATTGCATTGAAAGCATAGGAAAAGAGGCAGAACGTCCACAATGATGCACTTGGCCAAAAAGGGCGTATGCGTTTTTTCCTGAATATATTCAGGAAAAAACGCATACGCCCTTTTTGGCCAACCAAGCAAGCTTGCAAAGGAAATCTGCACTACAATGAAGTCTCACTTCCCCCCGGTCAAAAGGGCCATCTGAAAAAAGTGTAAAATCCAGAAAGGCAGGATAGGCCATGGAGAACTGGGAGCCTTGTTATGCTGATGGGCGGGATGTAAATTGCCAACAGACACTCGGGAGAAGTGTATGGTGTTTCCTGAAACATCTAAAAAACAAAGCAACAGAGCCTAGGGCACTTCCACTTATGGTCCTATAGCTTAGGGAAATTAAAATCAAAAAGACACAGCCACCCCAAAGTTTGGGACGCCTCTGTTTACAAGAACCTCGTTTACCGTACAAGTTCAATATCACAGAAAGTGAAAAATGGATAAAGAACTTGTGGTACTTACGTACAATGCAGTATCACTCAGCAATGAAATCTATGTCATCAGGCCCGTAGCAGCATAATGAGTGGATTAAGGTACGATGATTCTCACTGAAATAAGTCACACAGAAATACAAACATCATAAGATATCAGTAATACACGGAATGTAAACTTGGCTACACAGGAACTGAATTCCAAAACAGAACAGGGTCTCAAATTTAGAAAACCAACTTATGCTTGCTTAAGGGGAAAGGTGAGTTGGGGTGCTGCATAAAACCAGAGATTGAAATGAGCACAGATAAAGTTCCTTAAGCCAAATATGGAATAGACAAGAGCTACTCCTTGCTCAACGAAATGGACTGAACACCGCATATTAAACGCCTAAGAATGTACCTGACTAGTAAGTATCTTAAAACCTATGGATTGCTATGTCTCCGAAAGAGAATCAAGCATGTGTACAGGCGCATAAACGCAGCAGTGATAGGATTGGAGAGTTTCGGTGAACAAATGAAGACCCTTTGAAGTCATATTGCATGGTACCCATTCCACGGGTCTCAACTCTCCAGGTTTAAGGTATTCTTCCTTCAGCTAAAACATGCATGTGGAACCCAGAGTATGATCAACCGTGTGAACGGGAGACGTGTTCAAATATGTCTCAGTTTTCGTACCCTGGTACTCGGGTGCAACATTCCAGACGCTTTACTAACACTCTCCCCACTTGGAGAGTCAGCGTCTTTAACCTCCTGTTTGGCCCAGTTTGCAATTTCTGCGGAAGATGAACAGGAATAGGGAGAACCAATGAGAGACTAGCTGGAGGTGTCTGGACGGGCAAATTTAACTCTCATTTCCCACCAGGAAGAGGAAATAACCAAAGGCTCAGCGTGCCGTGCCGGAACCAGATTAGGGCCTGAAGCCATCCTGCGGTGTTGCGGCCAGGTCACAAGAAAGCGAGTTGAAGAAAGGAACTCAGGGGCACTGTAATTCACAAACCTGCAGAGTTATAAATGACAGCTATCGTCCAAAAATATACTGAAGTAAGGCTGCCAAGAGGACTTGAAAGCGGGGCAGAATTGCAGGAAACCGATTTCAGGAGGTAGACTGGAATTGCATTGAAAGCATAGGAAAAGAGGCAGAACGTCCACAATGATGCACTTGGCCAAAAAGGGCGTATGCGTTTTTTCCTGAATATATTCAGGAAAAAACGCATACGCCCTTTTTGGCCAACCAAGCAAGCTTGCAAAGGAAATCTGCACTACAATGAAGTCTCACTTCCCCCCGGTCAAAAGGGCCATCTGAAAAAAGTGTAAAATCCAGAAAGGCAGGATAGGCCATGGAGAACTGGGAGCCTTGTTATGCTGATGGGCGGGATGTAAATTGCCAACAGACACTCGGGAGAAGTGTATGGTGTTTCCTGAAACATCTAAAAAACAAAGCAACAGAGCCTAGGGCACTTGCACTTATGGTCCTATAGCTTAGGGAAATTAAAATCAAAAAGACACAGCCACCCCAAAGTTTGGGACGCCTCTGTTTACAAGAACCTCGTTTACCGTACAAGTTCAACATCGCAGAAAGTGAAAAATGGATAAAGAACATGTGGTATTTACTTACAAAGCAATATCACTCAGCAATGAAATCTATGTCATCAGGCCCTTAGCAGCACAATGAGTGGATTCAGGTATGATGATTCTAACTGAAATAAGTCACACAGAAAAAGAAACATCATAAGATATCAGTAATACACGGAATGTAAACTTGGCTACACAGGAACTGAATTACAGAACAGAACAGGGTCTCAAATTTAGAAAACCAACTTATGCTTGCTTAAGGGGAAAGGTGAGTTGGGGTGCTGCATAAAACCAGAGATTGAAATGAGCACAGATAAAGTTCCTTAAGCCAAATATGGACTAGACAAGAGCTACACCTTGCTCAACGAAATGGACTCAACACCCCATATTAAACGCCTAAGAATGTACCTGACTAGTAAGTATCTTAAAACCTATGGATTGCTATGTCTCCAAAAGAGAATCAAGCATGTGTACAGGCGCATAAACGCAGCAGTGATAGGATTGGAGGGTTTCGGTGAACAAATGAAGACCCTTTGAAGTCATATTGCATGGTACCCATTCCACGGGTCTCAACTCTCCAGGTTTAAGGTATTCTTCCTTCAGCTAAAACATGCATGTGGAACCCAGAGTATGATCAACCGTGTGAACGGGAGACGTGTTCAAATATGTCTCAGTTTTCATACCCTGGTACTCGGGTGCAACATTCCAGACGCTTTACTAACACTCTCCCCACTTGGAGAGTCAGCGTCTTTAACCTCCTGTTTGGCCCAGTTTGCAATTTCTGCGGAAGATGAACAGGAATAGGGAGAACCAATGAGAGACTAGCTGGAGGTGTCTGGACGGGCAAATTTAACTCTCATTTCCCACCAGGAAGAGGAAACAACCAAAGGCTCAGCGTGCCGTGCCGGAACCAGATTAGGGCCTGAAGCCATCCTGCGGTGTTGCGGCCAGGTCACAAGAAAGCGAGTTGAAGAAAGGAGCTCAGGGGCACTGTAATTCACAAACCTGCAGAGTTATAAATGACAGCTATCGTCCAAAAATATACTGAAGTAAGGCTGCCAAGAGGACTTGAAAGCGGGGCAGAATTGCAGGAAACCGATTTCAGGAGGTAGACTGGAATTGCATTGAAAGCATAGGAAAAGAGGCAGAACGTCCATAATGATGCACTTGGCCAAAAAGGGCGTATGCGTTTTTTCCTGAATATATTCAGGAAAAAACGCATACGCCCTTTTTGGCCAACCAAGCAAGCTTGCAAAGGAAATCTGCACTACAATGAAGTCTCACTTCCCCCCGGTCAAAAGGGCCATCTGAAAAAAGTGTAAAATCCAGAAAGGCAGGACAGGCCATGGAGAACTGGGCGACTTGTTATGCTGATGGGCGGGATGTAAATTGCCAACAGACACTCGGGAGAAGTGTATGGTGTTTCCTGAAACATCTAAAAAACAAAGCAACAGAGCCTAGGGCACTTCCACTTATGGTCCTATAGCTTAGGGAAATTAAAATCAAAAAGACACAGCCACCCCAAAGTTTGGGACGCCTCTGTTTACAAGAACCTCGTTTACCGTACAAGTTCAATATCACAGAAAGTGAAAAATGGATAAAGAACTTGTGGTACTTACGTACAATGCAGTATCACTCAGCAATGAAATCTATGTCATCAGGCCCGTAGCAGCATAATGAGTGGATTAAGGTACGATGATTCTCACTGAAATAAGTCACACAGAAATACAAACATCATAAGATATCAGTAATACACGGAATGTAAACTTGGCTACACAGGAACTGAATTCCAAAACAGAACAGGGTCTCAAATTTAGAAAACCAACTTATGCTTGCTTAAGGGGAAAGGTGAGTTGGGGTGCTGCATAAAACCAGAGATTGAAATGAGCACAGATAAAGTTCCTTAAGCCAAATATGGAATAGACAAGAGCTACTCCTTGCTCAACGAAATGGACTGAACACCGCATATTAAACGCCTAAGAATGTACCTGACTAGTAAGTATCTTAAAACCTATGGATTGCTATGTCTCCGAAAGAGAATCAAGCATGTGTACAGGCGCATAAACGCAGCAGTGATAGGATTGGAGAGTTTCGGTGAACAAATGAAGACCCTTTGAAGTCATATTGCATGGTACCCATTCCACGGGTCTCAACTCTCCAGGTTTAAGGTATTCTTCCTTCAGCTAAAACATGCATGTGGAACCCAGAGTATGATCAACCGTGTGAACGGGAGACGTGTTCAAATATGTCTCAGTTTTCGTACCCTGGTACTCGGGTGCAACATTCCAGACGCTTTACTAACACTCTCCCCACTTGGAGAGTCAGCGTCTTTAACCTCCTGTTTGGCCCAGTTTGCAATTTCTGCGGAAGATGAACAGGAATAGGGAGAACCAATGAGAGACTAGCTGGAGGTGTCTGGACGGGCAAATTTAACTCTCATTTCCCACCAGGAAGAGGAAATAACCAAAGGCTCAGCGTGCCGTGCCGGAACCAGATTAGGGCCTGAAGCCATCCTGCGGTGTTGCGGCCAGGTCACAAGAAAGCGAGTTGAAGAAAGGAACTCAGGGGCACTGTAATTCACAAACCTGCAGAGTTATAAATGACAGCTATCGTCCAAAAATATACTGAAGTAAGGCTGCCAAGAGGACTTGAAAGCGGGGCAGAATTGCAGGAAACCGATTTCAGGAGGTAGACTGGAATTGCATTGAAAGCATAGGAAAAGAGGCAGAACGTCCACAATGATGCACTTGGCCAAAAAGGGCGTATGCGTTTTTTCCTGAATATATTCAGGAAAAAACGCATACGCCCTTTTTGGCCAACCAAGCAAGCTTGCAAAGGAAATCTGCACTACAATGAAGTCTCACTTTCCCCCGGTCAAAAGGGCCATCTGAAAAAAGTGTAAAATCCAGAAAGGCAGGATAGGCCATGGAGAACTGGGAGCCTTGTTATGCTGATGGGCGGGATGTAAATTGCCAACAGACACTCGGGAGAAGTGTATGGTGTTTCCTGAAACATCTAAAAAACAAAGCAACAGAGCCTAGGGCACTTGCACTTATGGTCCTATAGCTTAGGGAAATTAAAATCAAAAAGACACAGCCACCCCAAAGTTTGGGACGCCTCTGTTTACAAGAACCTCGTTTACCGTACAAGTTCAACATCGCAGAAAGTGAAAAATGGATAAAGAACATGTGGTATTTACTTACAAAGCAATATCACTCAGCAATGAAATCTATGTCATCAGGCCCTTAGCAGCACAATGAGTGGATTCAGGTATGATGATTCTAACTGAAATAAGTCACACAGAAAAAGAAACATCATAAGATATCAGTAATACACGGAATGTAAACTTGGCTACACAGGAACTGAATTACAGAACAGAAGAGGGTCTCAAATTTAGAAAACCAACTTATGCTTGCTTAAGGGGAAAGGTGAGTTGGGGTGCTGCATAAAACCAGAGATTGAAATGAGCACAGATAAAGTTCCTTAAGCCAAATATGGACTAGACAAGAGCTACACCTTGCTCAACGAAATGGACTCAACACCCCATATTAAACGCCTAAGAATGTACCTGACTAGTAAGTATCTTAAAACCTATGGATTGCTATGTCTCCAAAAGAGAATCAAGCATGTGTACAGGCGCATAAACGCAGCAGTGATAGGATTGGAGGGTTTCGGTGAACAAATGAAGACCCTTTGAAGTCATATTGCATGGTACCCATTCCACGGGTCTCAACTCTCCAGGTTTAAGGTATTCTTCCTTCAGCTAAAACATGCATGTGGAACCCAGAGTATGATCAACCGTGTGAACGGGAGACGTGTTCAAATATGTCTCAGTTTTCATACCCTGGTACTCGGGTGCAACATTCCAGACGCTTTACTAACACTCTCCCCACTTGGAGAGTCAGCGTCTTTAACCTCCTGTTTGGCCCAGTTTGCAATTTCTGCGGAAGATGAACAGGAATAGGGAGAACCAATGAGAGACTAGCTGGAGGTGTCTGGACGGGCAAATTTAACTCTCATTTCCCACCAGGAAGAGGAAACAACCAAAGGCTCAGCGTGCCGTGCCGGAACCAGATTAGGGCCTGAAGCCATCCTGCGGTGTTGCGGCCAGGTCACAAGAAAGCGAGTTGAAGAAAGGAGCTCAGGGGCACTGTAATTCACAAACCTGCAGAGTTATAAATGACAGCTATCGTCCAAAAATATACTGAAGTAAGGCTGCCAAGAGGACTTGAAAGCGGGGCAGAATTGCAGGAAACCGATTTCAGGAGGTAGACTGGAATTGCATTGAAAGCATAGGAAAAGAGGCAGAACGTCCATAATGATGCACTTGGCCAAAAAGGGCGTATGCGTTTTTTCCTGAATATATTCAGGAAAAAACGCATACGCCCTTTTTGGCCAACCAAGCAAGCTTGCAAAGGAAATCTGCACTACAATGAAGTCTCACTTCCCCCCGGTCAAAAGGGCCATCTGAAAAAAGTGTAAAATCCAGAAAGGCAGGACAGGCCATGGAGAACTGGGCGACTTGTTATGCTGATGGGCGGGATGTAAATTGCCAACAGACACTCGGGAGAAGTGTATGGTGTTTCCTGAAACATCTAAAAAACAAAGCAACAGAGCCTAGGGCACTTCCACTTATGGTCCTATAGCTTAGGGAAATTAAAATCAAAAAGACACAGCCACCCCAAAGTTTGGGACGCCTCTGTTTACAAGAACCTCGTTTACCGTACAAGTTCAATATCACAGAAAGTGAAAAATGGATAAAGAACTTGTGGTACTTACGTACAATGCAGTATCACTCAGCAATGAAATCTATGTCATCAGGCCCGTAGCAGCATAATGAGTGGATTAAGGTACGATGATTCTCACTGAAATAAGTCACACAGAAATACAAACATCATAAGATATCAGTAATACACGGAATGTAAACTTGGCTACACAGGAACTGAATTCCAAAACAGAACAGGGTCTCAAATTTAGAAAACCAACTTATGCTTGCTTAAGGGGAAAGGTGAGTTGGGGTGCTGCATAAAACCAGAGATTGAAATGAGCACAGATAAAGTTCCTTAAGCCAAATATGGACTAGACAAGAGCTACTCCTTGCTCAACGAAATGGACTGAACACCGCATATTAAACGCCTAAGAATGTACCTGACTAGTAAGTATCTTAAAACCTATGGATTGCTATGTCTCCGAAAGAGAATCAAGCATGTGTACAGGCGCATAAACGCAGCAGTGATAGGATTGGAGAGTTTCGGTGAACAAATGAAGACCCTTTGAAGTCATATTGCATGGTACCCATTCCACGGGTCTCAACTCTCCAGGTTTAAGGTATTCTTCCTTCAGCTAAAATATGCATGTGGAACCCAGAGTATGATCAACCGTGTGAACGGGAGACGTGTTCAAATATGTCTCAGTTTTCGTACCCTGGTACTCGGGTGCAACATTCCAGACGCTTTACTAACACTCTCCCCACTTGGAGAGTCAGCGTCTTTAACCTCCTGTTTGGCCCAGTTTGCAATTTCTGCGGAAGATGAACAGGAATAGGGAGAACCAATGAGAGACTAGCTGGAGGTGTCTGGACGGGCAAATTTAACTCTCATTTCCCACCAGGAAGAGGAAATAACCAAAGGCTCAGCGTGCCGTGCCGGAACCAGATTAGGGCCTGAAGCCATCCTGCGGTGTTGCGGCCAGGTCACAAGAAAGCGAGTTGAAGAAAGGAACTCAGGGGCACTGTAATTCACAAACCTGCAGAGTTATAAATGACAGCTATCGTCCAAAAATATACTGAAGTAAGGCTGCCAAGAGGACTTGAAAGCGGGGCAGAATTGCAGGAAACCGATTTCAGGAGGTAGACTGGAATTGCATTGAAAGCATAGGAAAAGAGGCAGAACGTCCACAATGATGCACTTGGCCAAAAAGGGCGTATGCGTTTTTTCCTGAATATATTCAGGAAAAAACGCATACGCCCTTTTTGGCCAACCAAGCAAGCTTGCAAAGGAAATCTGCACTACAATGAAGTCTCACTTCCCCCCGGTCAAAAGGGCCATCTGAAAAAAGTGTAAAATCCAGAAAGGCCGGATAGGCCATGGAGAACTGGGAGCCTTGTTATGCTGATGGGCGGGATGTAAATTGCCAACAGACACTCGGGAGAAGTGTATGGTGTTTCCTGAAACATCTAAAAAACAAAGCAACAGAGCCTAGGGCACTTGCACTTATGGTCCTATAGCTTAGGGAAATTAAAATCAAAAAGACACAGCCACCCCAAAGTTTGGGACGCCTCTGTTTACAAGAACCTCGTTTACCGTACAAGTTCAACATCGCAGAAAGTGAAAAATGGATAAAGAACATGTGGTATTTACTTACAAAGCAATATCACTCAGCAATGAAATCTATGTCATCAGGCCCTTAGCAGCACAATGAGTGGATTCAGGTATGATGATTCTAACTGAAATAAGTCACACAGAAAAAGAAACATCATAAGATATCAGTAATACACGGAATGTAAACTTGGCTACACAGGAACTGAATTACAGAACAGAAGAGGGTCTCAAATTTAGAAAACCAACTTATGCTTGCTTAAGGGGAAAGGTGAGTTGGGGTGCTGCATAAAACCAGAGATTGAAATGAGCACAGATAAAGTTCCTTAAGCCAAATATGGAATAGACAAGAGCTACACCTTGCTCAACGAAATGGACTCAACACCGCATATTAAACGCCTAAGAATGTACCTGACTAGTAAGTATCTTAAAACCTATGGATTGCTATGTCTCCAAAAGAGAATCAAGCATGTGAACAGGCGCATAAACGCAGCAGTGATAGGATTGGAGGGTTTCGGTGAACAAATGAAGACCCTTTGAAGTCATATTGCATGGTACCCATTCCACGGGTCTCAACTCTCCAGGTTTAAGGTATTCTTCCTTCAGCTAAAACATGCATGTGGAACCCAGAGTATGATCAACCGTGTGAACGGGAGACGTGTTCAAATATGTCTCAGTTTTCGTACACTGGTACTCGGGTGCAACATTCCAGACGCTTTACTAACACTCTCCCCACTTGGAGAGTCAGCGCCTTTAACCTCCTGTTTGGCCCAGTTTGCAATTTCTGCGGAAGATGAACAGGAATAGGGAGAACCAATGAGAGACTAGCTGGAGGTGTCTGGACGGGCAAATTTAACTCTCATTTCCCACCAGGAAGAGGAAACAACCAAAGGCTCAGCGTGCCGTGCCGGAACCAGATTAGGGCCTGAAGCCATCCTGCGGTGTTGCGGCCAGCTCACAAGAAAGCGAGTTGAAGAAAGGAGCTCAGGGGCACTGTAATTCACAAACCTGCAGAGTTATAAATGACAGCTATCGTCCAAAAATATACTGAAGTAAGGCTGCCAAGAGGACTTGAAAGCGGGGCAGAATTGCAGGAAACCGATTTCAGGAGGTAGACTGGAATTGCATTGAAAGCATAGGAAAAGAGGCAGAACGTCCATAATGATGCACTTGGCCAAAAAGGGCGTATGCGTTTTTTCCTGAATATATTCAGGAAAAAACGCATACGCCCTTTTTGGCCAACCAAGCAAGCTTGCAAAGGAAATCTGCACTACAATGAAGTCTCACTTCCCCCCGGTCAAAAGGGCCATCTGAAAAAAGTGTAAAATCCAGAAAGGCAGGACAGGCCATGGAGAACTGGGCGACTTGTTATGCTGATGGGCGGGATGTAAATTGCCAACAGACACTCGGGAGAAGTGTATGGTGTTTCCTGAAACATCTAAAAAACAAAGCAACAGAGCCTAGGGCACTTCCACTTATGGTCCTATAGCTTAGGGAAATTAAAATCAAAAAGACACAGCCACCCCAAAGTTTGGGACGCCTCTGTTTACAAGAACCTCGTTTACCGTACAAGTTCAATATCACAGAAAGTGAAAAATGGATAAAGAACTTGTGGTACTTACGTACAATGCAGTATCACTCAGCAATGAAATCTATGTCATCAGGCCCGTAGCAGCATAATGAGTGGATTAAGGTACGATGATTCTCACTGAAATAAGTCACACAGAAATACAAACATCATAAGATATCAGTAATACACGGAATGTAAACTTGGCTACACAGGAACTGAATTCCAAAACAGAACAGGGTCTCAAATTTAGAAAACCAACTTATGCTTGCTTAAGGGGAAAGGTGAGTTGGGGTGCTGCATAAAACCAGAGATTGAAATGAGCACAGATAAAGTTCCTTAAGCCAAATATGGACTAGACAAGAGCTACTCCTTGCTCAACGAAATGGACTGAACACCGCATATTAAACGCCTAAGAATGTACCTGACTAGTAAGTATCTTAAAACCTATGGATTGCTATGTCTCCGAAAGAGAATCAAGCATGTGTACAGGCGCATAAACGCAGCAGTGATAGGATTGGAGAGTTTCGGTGAACAAATGAAGACCCTTTGAAGTCATATTGCATGGTACCCATTCCACGGGTCTCAACTCTCCAGGTTTAAGGTATTCTTCCTTCAGCTAAAATATGCATGTGGAACCCAGAGTATGATCAACCGTGTGAACGGGAGACGTGTTCAAATATGTCTCAGTTTTCGTACCCTGGTACTCGGGTGCAACATTCCAGACGCTTTACTAACACTCTCCCCACTTGGAGAGTCAGCGTCTTTAACCTCCTGTTTGGCCCAGTTTGCAATTTCTGCGGAAGATGAACAGGAATAGGGAGAACCAATGAGAGACTAGCTGGAGGTGTCTGGACGGGCAAATTTAACTCTCATTTCCCACCAGGAAGAGGAAATAACCAAAGGCTCAGCGTGCCGTGCCGGAACCAGATTAGGGCCTGAAGCCATCCTGCGGTGTTGCGGCCAGGTCACAAGAAAGCGAGTTGAAGAAAGGAACTCAGGGGCACTGTAATTCACAAACCTGCAGAGTTATAAATGACAGCTATCGTCCAAAAATATACTGAAGTAAGGCTGCCAAGAGGACTTGAAAGCGGGGCAGAATTGCAGGAAACCGATTTCAGGAGGTAGACTGGAATTGCATTGAAAGCATAGGAAAAGAGGCAGAACGTCCACAATGATGCACTTGGCCAAAAAGGGCGTATGCGTTTTTTCCTGAATATATTCAGGAAAAAACGCATACGCCCTTTTTGGCCAACCAAGCAAGCTTGCAAAGGAAATCTGCACTACAATGAAGTCTCACTTCCCCCCGGTCAAAAGGGCCATCTGAAAAAAGTGTAAAATCCAGAAAGGCCGGATAGGCCATGGAGAACTGGGAGCCTTGTTATGCTGATGGGCGGGATGTAAATTGCCAACAGACACTCGGGAGAAGTGTATGGTGTTTCCTGAAACATCTAAAAAACAAAGCAACAGAGCCTAGGGCACTTGCACTTATGGTCCTATAGCTTAGGGAAATTAAAATCAAAAAGACACAGCCACCCCAAAGTTTGGGACGCCTCTGTTTACAAGAACCTCATTTACCGTACAAGTTCAACATCGCAGAAAGTGAAAAATGGATAAAGAACATGTGGTATTTACTTACAAAGCAATATCACTCAGCAATGAAATCTATGTCATCAGGCCCTTAGCAGCACAATGAGTGGATTCAGGTATGATGATTCTAACTGAAATAAGTCACACAGAAAAAGAAACATCATAAGATATCAGTAATACACGGAATGTAAACTTGGCTACACAGGAACTGAATTACAGAACAGAAGAGGGTCTCAAATTTAGAAAACCAACTTATGCTTGCTTAAGGGGAAAGGTGAGTTGGGGTGCTGCATAAAACCAGAGATTGAAATGAGCACAGATAAAGTTCCTTAAGCCAAATATGGAATAGACAAGAGCTACACCTTGCTCAACGAAATGGACTCAACACCGCATATTAAACGCCTAAGAATGTACCTGACTAGTAAGTATCTTAAAACCTATGGATTGCTATGTCTCCAAAAGAGAATCAAGCATGTGAACAGGCGCATAAACGCAGCAGTGATAGGATTGGAGGGTTTCGGTGAACAAATGAAGACCCTTTGAAGTCATATTGCATGGTACCCATTCCACGGGTCTCAACTCTCCAGGTTTAAGGTATTCTTCCTTCAGCTAAAACATGCATGTGGAACCCAGAGTATGATCAACCGTGTGAACGGGAGACGTGTTCAAATATGTCTCAGTTTTCGTACACTGGTACTCGGGTGCAACATTCCAGACGCTTTACTAACACTCTCCCCACTTGGAGAGTCAGCGCCTTTAACCTCCTGTTTGGCCCAGTTTGCAATTTCTGCGGAAGATGAACAGGAATAGGGAGAACCAATGAGAGACTAGCTGGAGGTGTCTGGACGGGCAAATTTAACTCTCATTTCCCACCAGGAAGAGGAAACAACCAAAGGCTCAGCGTGCCGTGCCGGAACCAGATTAGGGCCTGAAGCCATCCTGCGGTGTTGCGGCCAGCTCACAAGAAAGCGAGTTGAAGAAAGGAGCTCAGGGGCACTGTAATTCACAAACCTGCAGAGTTATAAATGACAGCTATCGTCCAAAAATATACTGAAGTAAGGCTGCCAAGAGGACTTGAAAGCGGGGCAGAATTGCAGGAAACCGATTTCAGGAGGTAGACTGGAATTGCATTGAAAGCATAGGAAAAGAGGCAGAACGTCCATAATGATGCACTTGGCCAAAAAGGGCGTATGCGTTTTTTCCTGAATATATTCAGGAAAAAACGCATACGCCCTTTTTGGCCAAGCAAGCAAGCTTGCAAAGGAAATCTGCACTACAATGAAGTCTCACTTCCCCCCGGTCAAAAGGGCCATCTGAAAAAAGTGTAAAATCCAGAAAGGCAGGACAGGCCATGGAGAACTGGGCGACTTGTTATGCTGATGGGCGGGATGTAAATTGCCAACAGACACTCGGGAGAAGTGTATGGTGTTTCCTGAAACATCTAAAAAACAAAGCAACAGAGCCTAGGGCACTTCCACTTATGGTCCTATAGCTTAGGGAAATTAAAATCAAAAAGACACAGCCACCCCAAAGTTTGGGACGCCTCTGTTTACAAGAACCTCGTTTACCGTACAAGTTCAATATCACAGAAAGTGAAAAATGGATAAAGAACTTGTGGTACTTACGTACAATGCAGTATCACTCAGCAATGAAATCTATGTCATCAGGCCCGTAGCAGCATAATGAGTGGATTCAGGTACGATGATTCTAACTGAAATAAGTCACACAGAAATACAAACATCATAAGATATCAGTAATACACGGAATGTAAACTTGGCTACACAGGAACTGAATTCCAAAACAGAACAGGGTCTCAAATTTAGAAAACCAACTTATGCTTGCTTAAGGGGAAAGGTGAGTTGGGGTGCTGCATAAAACCAGAGATTGAAATGAGCACAGATAAAGTTCCTTAAGCCAAATATGGAATAGACAAGAGCTACTCCTTGCTCAACGAAATGGACTGAACACCGCATATTAAACGCCTAAGTATGAACCTGACTAGTAAGTATCTTAAAACCTATGGATTGCTATGTCTCCGAAAGAGAATCAAGCATGTGTACAGGGGCATAAACGCAGCAGTGATAGGATTGGAGAGTTTCGGTGAACAAATGAAGACCCTTTGAAGTCATATTGCATGGTACCCATTACACGGGTCTCAACTCTCCAGGTTTAAGGTATTCTTCCTTCAGCTAAAACATGCATGTGGAACCCAGAGTATGATCAACCGTGTGAACGGGAGACGTGTTCAAATATGTCTCAGTTTTCCTCCCCTGGTACTCGGGTGCAACATTCCAGATGCTTTACTAACACTCTCCCCACTTGGAGAGTCAGCGTCTTTAACCTCCTGTTTGGCCCAGTTTGCAATTTCTGCGGAAGATGAACAGGAATAGCGAGAACCAATGAGAGACTAGCTGGAGGTGTCTGGACGGGCAAATTTAACTCTCATTTCCCACCAGGAAGAGGAATTAACCAAAGGCTCAGCGTGCCGTGCCGGAACCAGATTAGGGCCTGAAGCCATCCTGCGGTGTTGCGGCCAGCTCACAAGAAAGCGAGTTGAAGAAAGGAGCTCAGGGGCACTGTAATTCACAAACCTGCAGAGTTATAAATGACAGCTATCGTCCAAAAATATACTGAAGTAAGGCTGCCAAGAGGACTTGAAAGCGGGGCAGAATTGCAGGAAACCGATTTCAGGAGGTAGACTGGAATTGCATTGAAAGCATAGGAAAAGAGGCAGAACGTCCACAATGATGCACTTGGCCAAAAAGGGCGTATGCGTTTTTTCCTGAATATATTCAGGAAAAAACGCATACGCCCTTTTTGGCCAACCAAGCAAGCTTGCAAAGGAAATCTGCACTACAATGAAGTCTCACTTCCCCCCGGTCAAAAGGGCCATCTGAAAAAAGTGTAAAATCCAGAAAGGCAGGACAGGCCATGGAGAACTGGGAGCCTTGTTATGCTGATGGGCGGGATGTAAATTGCCAACAGACACTGGGGAGAAGTGTATGGTGTTTCCTGAAACATCTAAAAAACAAAGCAACAGAGCCTAGGGCACTTGCACTTATGGTCCTATAGCTTAGGGAAATTAAAATCAAAAAGACACAGCCAACCCAAAGTTTGGGACGCCTCTGTTTACAAGAACCTCGTTTACAGTACAAGTTCAACATCGCAGAAAGTGAAAAATGGATAAAGAACATGTGGTATTTACTTACAAAGCAATATCACTCAGCAATGAAATCTATGTCATCAGGCCCTTAGCAGCACAATGAATGGATTCAGGTATGATGATTCTAACTGAAATAAGTCACACAGAAAAAGAAACATCATAAGATATCAGTAATACACGGAATGTAAACTTGGCTACACAGGAACTGAATTACAGAACAGAACAGGGTCTCAAATTTAGAAAACCAACTTATGCTTGCTTAAGGGGAAAGGTGAGTTGGGGTGCTGCATAAAACCAGAGATTGAAATGAGCACAGATAAAGTTCCTTAAGCCAAATATGGACTAGACAAGAGCTACTCCTTGCTCAACGAAATGGACTCAACACCCCATATTAAACGCCTAAGAATGTACCTGACTAGTAAGTATCTTAAAACCTATGGATTGCTATGTCTCCAAAAGAGAATCAAGCATGTGTACAGGCGCATAAACGCAGCAGTGATAGGATTGGAGAGTTTCGGTGAACAAATGAAGACCCTTTGAAGTCATATTGCATGGTACCCATTCCACGGGTCTCAACTCTCCAGGTTTAAGGTATTCTTCCTTCAGCTAAAACATGCATGTGGAACCCAGAGTATGATCAACCGTGTGAACGGGAGACGTGTTCAAATATGTCTCAGTTTTCGTACCCTGGTACTCGGGTGCAACATTCCAGACGCTTTACTAACACTCTCCCCACTTGGAGAGTCAGCGTCTTTAACCTCCTGTTTGGCCCAGTTTGCAATTTCTGCGGAAGATGAACAGGAATAGGGAGAACCAATGAGAGACTAGCTGGAGGTGTCTGGACGGGCAAATTTAACTCTCATTTCCCACCAGGAAGAGGAAACAACCAAAGGCTCAGCGTGCCGTGCCAGAACCAGATTAGGGCCTGAAGCCATCCTGCGGTGTTGCGGCCAGGTCACAAGAAAGCGAGTTGAAGAAAGGAGCTCAGGGGCACTGTAATTCACAAACCTGCAGAGTTATAAATGACAGCTATCGTCCAAAAATATACTGAAGTAAGGCTGCCAAGAGGACTTGAAAGCGGGGCAGAATTGCAGGAAACCGATTTCAGGAGGTAGACTGGAATTGCATTGAAAGCATAGGAAAAGAGGCAGAACGTCCACAATGATGCACTTGGCCAAAAAGGGCGTATGCGTTTTTTCCTGAATATATTCAGGAAAAAACGCATACGCCCTTTTTGGCCAACCAAGCAAGCTTGCAAAGGAAATCTGCACTACAATGAAGTCTCACTTCCCCCCGGTCAAAAGGGCCATCTGAAAAAAGTGTAAAATCCAGAAAGGCAGGATAGGCCATGGAGAACTGGGAGCCTTGTTATGCTGATGGGCGGGATGTAAATTGCCAACAGACACTCGGGAGAAGTGTATGGTGTTTCCTGAAACATCTAAAAAACAAAGCAACAGAGCCTAGGGCACTTCCACTTATGGTCCTATAGCTTAGGGAAATTAAAATCAAAAAGACACAGCCACCCCAAAGTTTGGGACGCCTCTGTTTACAAGAACCTCGTTTACCGTACAAGTTCAATATCACAGAAAGTGAAAAATGGATAAAGAACTTGTGGTACTTACGTACAATGCAGTATCACTCAGCAATGAAATCTATGTCATCAGGCCCGTAGCAGCATAATGAGTGGATTCAGGTACGATGATTCTAACTGAAATAAGTCACACAGAAAAAGAAACATCATAAGATATCAGTAATACACGGAATGTAAACTTGGCTACACAGGAACTGAATTCCAAAACAGAACAGGGTCTCAAATTTAGAAAACCAACTTATGCTTGCTTAAGGGGAAAGGTGAGTTGGGGTGCTGCATAAAACCAGAGATTGAAATGAGCACAGATAAAGTTCCTTAAGCCAAATATGGAATAGACAAGAGCTACTCCTTGCTCAACGAAATGGACTCAACACCGCATATTAAACGCCTAAGAATGTACCTGACTAGTAAGTATCTTAAAACCTATGGATTGCTATGTCTCCGAAAGAGAATCAAGCATGTGTACAGGGGCATAAACGCAGCAGTGATAGGATTGGAGAGTTTCGGTGAACAAATGAAGACCCTTTGAAGTCATATTGCATGGTACCCATTACACGGGTCTCAACTCTCCAGGTTTAAGGTATTCTTCCTTCAGCTAAAACATGCATGTGGAACCCAGAGTATGATCAACCGTGTCAACGGGAGACGTGTTCAAATATGTCTCAGTTTTCCTCCCCTGGTACTCGGGTGCAACATTCCAGATGCTTTACTAACACTCTCCCCACTTGGAGAGTCAGCGTCTTTAACCTCCTGTTTGGCCCAGTTTGCAATTTCTGCGGAAGATGAACAGGAATAGCGAGAACCAATGAGAGACTAGCTGGAGGTGTCTGGACGGGCAAATTTAACTCTCATTTCCCACCAGGAAGAGGAATTAACCAAAGGCTCAGCGTGCCGTGCCGGAACCAGATTAGGGCCTGAAGCCATCCTGCGGTGTTGCGGCCAGCTCACAAGAAAGCGAGTTGAAGAAAGGAGCTCAGGGGCACTGTAATTCACAAACCTGCAGAGTTATAAATGACAGCTATCGTCCAAAAATATACTGAAGTAAGGCTGCCAAGAGGACTTGAAAGCGGGGCAGAATTGCAGGAAACCGATTTCAGGAGGTAGACTGGAATTGCATTGAAAGCATAGGAAAAGAGGCAGAACGTCCACAATGATGCACTTGGCCAAAAAGGGCGTATGCGTTTTTTCCTGAATATATTCAGGAAAAAACGCATACGCCCTTTTTGGCCAACCAAGCAAGCTTGCAAAGGAAATCTGCACTACAATGAAGTCTCACTTCCCCCCGGTCAAAAGGGCCATCTGAAAAAAGTGTAAAATCCAGAAAGGCAGGACAGGCCATGGAGAACTGGGAGCCTTGTTATGCTGATGGGCGGGATGTAAATTGCCAACAGACACTGGGGAGAAGTGTATGGTGTTTCCTGAAACATCTAAAAAACAAAGCAACAGAGCCTAGGGCACTTGCACTTATGGTCCTATAGCTTAGGGAAATTAAAATCAAAAAGACACAGCCAACCCAAAGTTTGGGACGCCTCTGTTTACAAGAACCTCGTTTACAGTACAAGTTCAACATCGCAGAAAGTGAAAAATGGATAAAGAACATGTGGTATTTACTTACAAAGCAATATCACTCAGCAATGAAATCTATGTCATCAGGCCCTTAGCAGCACAATGAATGGATTCAGGTATGATGATTCTAACTGAAATAAGTCACACAGAAAAAGAAACATCATAAGATATCAGTAATACACGGAATGTAAACTTGGCTACACAGGAACTGAATTACAGAACAGAACAGGGTCTCAAATTTAGAAAACCAACTTATGCTTGCTTAAGGGGAAAGGTGAGTTGGGGTGCTGCATAAAACCAGAGATTGAAATGAGCACAGATAAAGTTCCTTAAGCCAAATATGGACTAGACAAGAGCTACTCCTTGCTCAACGAAATGGACTCAACACCCCATATTAAACGCCTAAGAATGTACCTGACTAGTAAGTATCTTAAAACCTATGGATTGCTATGTCTCCAAAAGAGAATCAAGCATGTGTACAGGCGCATAAACGCAGCAGTGATAGGATTGGAGAGTTTCGGTGAACAAATGAAGACCCTTTGAAGTCATATTGCATGGTACCCATTCCACGGGTCTCAACTCTCCAGGTTTAAGGTATTCTTCCTTCAGCTAAAACATGCATGTGGAACCCAGAGTATGATCAACCGTGTGAACGGGAGACGTGTTCAAATATGTCTCAGTTTTCGTACCCTGGTACTCGGGTGCAACATTCCAGACGCTTTACTAACACTCTCCCCACTTGGAGAGTCAGCGTCTTTAACCTCCTGTTTGGCCCAGTTTGCAATTTCTGCGGAAGATGAACAGGAATAGGGAGAACCAATGAGAGACTAGCTGGAGGTGTCTGGACGGGCAAATTTAACTCTCATTTCCCACCAGGAAGAGGAAACAACCAAAGGCTCAGCGTGCCGTGCCAGAACCAGATTAGGGCCTGAAGCCATCCTGCGGTGTTGCGGCCAGGTCACAAGAAAGCGAGTTGAAGAAAGGAGCTCAGGGGCACTGTAATTCACAAACCTGCAGAGTTATAAATGACAGCTATCGTCCAAAAATATACTGAAGTAAGGCTGCCAAGAGGACTTGAAAGCGGGGCAGAATTGCAGGAAACCGATTTCAGGAGGTAGACTGGAATTGCATTGAAAGCATAGGAAAAGAGGCAGAACGTCCACAATGATGCACTTGGCCAAAAAGGGCGTATGCGTTTTTTCCTGAATATATTCAGGAAAAAACGCATACGCCCTTTTTGGCCAACCAAGCAAGCTTGCAAAGGAAATCTGCACTACAATGAAGTCTCACTTCCCCCCGGTCAAAAGGGCCATCTGAAAAAAGTGTAAAATCCAGAAAGGCAGGATAGGCCATGGAGAACTGGGAGCCTTGTTATGCTGATGGGCGGGATGTAAATTGCCAACAGACACTCGGGAGAAGTGTATGGTGTTTCCTGAAACATCTAAAAAACAAAGCAACAGAGCCTAGGGCACTTCCACTTATGGTCCTATAGCTTAGGGAAATTAAAATCAAAAAGACACAGCCACCCCAAAGTTTGGGACGCCTCTGTTTACAAGAACCTCGTTTACCGTACAAGTTCAATATCACAGAAAGTGAAAAATGGATAAAGAACTTGTGGTACTTACGTACAATGCAGTATCACTCAGCAATGAAATCTATGTCATCAGGCCCGTAGCAGCATAATGAGTGGATTCAGGTACGATGATTCTAACTGAAATAAGTCACACAGAAAAAGAAACATCATAAGATATCAGTAATACACGGAATGTAAACTTGGCTACACAGGAACTGAATTCCAAAACAGAACAGGGTCTCAAATTTAGAAAACCAACTTATGCTTGCTTAAGGGGAAAGGTGAGTTGGGGTGCTGCATAAAACCAGAGATTGAAATGAGCACAGATAAAGTTCCTTAAGCCAAATATGGAATAGACAAGAGCTACTCCTTGCTCAACGAAATGGACTCAACACCGCATATTAAACGCCTAAGAATGTACCTGACTAGTAAGTATCTTAAAACCTATGGATTGCTATGTCTCCGAAAGAGAATCAAGCATGTGTACAGGGGCATAAACGCAGCAGTGATAGGATTGGAGAGTTTCGGTGAACAAATGAAGACCCTTTGAAGTCATATTGCATGGTACCCATTACACGGGTCTCAACTCTCCAGGTTTAAGGTATTCTTCCTTCAGCTAAAACATGCATGTGGAACCCAGAGTATGATCAACTGTGTGAACGGGAGACGTGTTCAAATATGTCTCAGTTTTCCTCCCCTGGTACTCGGGTGCAACATTCCAGATGCTTTACTAACACTCTCCCCACTTGGAGAGTCAGTCCCTTTAACCTCCTGTTTGGCCCAGTTTGCAATTTCTGCGGAAGATGAACAGGAATAGCGAGAACCAATGAGAGACTAGCTGGAGGTGTCTGGACGGGCAAATTTAACTCTCATTTCCCACCAGGAAGAGGAATTGACCAAAGGCTCAGCGTGCCGTGAAGGAATCAGATTAGGGCCTGAAGCCATCCTGTGGTGTTGCGGCCAGCTCACAAGAAAGCGAGTTGAAGAAAGGAGCTCAGGGGCACTGTAATTCACAAACCTGCAGAGTTATAAATGACAGCTATCGTCCAAAAATATACTGAAGTAAGGCTGCCAAGAGGACTTGAAAGCGGGGCAGAATTGCAGGAAACCGATTTCAGGAGGTAGACTGGAATTGCATTGAAAGCATAGGAAAAGAGGCAGAACGTCCACAATGATGCACTTGGCCAAAAAGGGCGTATGCGTTTTTTCCTGAATATATTCAGGAAAAAACGCATACGCCCTTTTTGGCCAACCAAGCAAGCTTGCAAAGGAAATCTGCACTACAATGAAGTCTCACTTCCCCCCGGTCAAAAGGGCCATCTGAAAAAAGTGTAAAATCCAGAAAGGCAGGACAGGCCATGGAGAACTGGGAGCCTTGTTATGCTGATGGGCGGGATGTAAATTGCCAACAGACACTGGGGAGAAGTGTATGGTGTTTCCTGAAACATCTAAAAAACAAAGCAACAGAACCTAGGGCACTTGCACTTATGGTCCTATAGCTTAGGGAAATTAAAATCAAAAAGACACAGCCAACCCAAAGTTTGGGACGCCTCTGTTTACAAGAACCTCGTTTACAGTACAAGTTCAACATCGCAGAAAGTGAAAAATGGATAAAGAACATGTGGTATTTACTTACAAAGCAATATCACTCAGCAATGAAATCTATGTCATCAGGCCCTTAGCAGCACAATGAATGGATTCAGGTATGATGATTCTAACTGAAATAAGTCACACAGAAAAAGAAACATCATAAGATATCAGTAATACACGGAATGTAAACTTGGCTACACAGGAACTGAATTACAGAACAGAACAGGGTCTCAAATTTAGAAAACCAACTTATGCTTGCTTAAGGGGAAAGGTGAGTTGGGGTGCTGCATAAAACCAGAGATTGAAATGAGCACAGATAAAGTTCCTTAAGCCAAATATGGACTAGACAAGAGCTACTCCTTGCTCAACGAAATGGACTCAACACCCCATATTAAACGCCTAAGAATGTACCTGACTAGTAAGTATCTTAAAACCTATGGATTGCTATGTCTCCAAAAGAGAATCAAGCATGTGTACAGGCGCATAAACGCAGCAGTGATAGGATTGGAGAGTTTCGGTGAACAAATGAAGACCCTTTGAAGTCATATTGCATGGTACCCATTCCACGGGTCTCAACTCTCCAGGTTTAAGGTATTCTTCCTTCAGCTAAAACATGCATGTGGAACCCAGAGTATGATCAACCGTGTGAACGGGAGACGTGTTCAAATATGTCTCAGTTTTCGTACCCTGGTACTCGGGTGCAACATTCCAGACGCTTTACTAACACTCTCCCCACTTGGAGAGTCAGCGTCTTTAACCTCCTGTTTGGCCCAGTTTGCAATTTCTGCGGAAGATGAACAGGAATAGGGAGAACCAATGAGAGACTAGCTGGAGGTGTCTGGACGGGCAAATTTAACTCTCATTTCCCACCAGGAAGAGGAAACAACCAAAGGCTCAGCGTGCCGTGCCAGAACCAGATTAGGGCCTGAAGCCATCCTGCGGTGTTGCGGCCAGGTCACAAGAAAGCGAGTTGAAGAAAGGAGCTCAGGGGCACTGTAATTCACAAACCTGCAGAGTTATAAATGACAGCTATCATCCAAAAATATACTGAAGTAAGGCTGCCAAGAGGACTTGAAAGCGGGGCAGAATTGCAGGAAACCGATTTCAGGAGGTAGACTGGAATTGCATTGAAAGCATAGGAAAAGAGGCAGAACGTCCACAATGATGCACTTGGCCAAAAAGGGCGTATGCGTTTTTTCCTGAATATATTCAGGAAAAAACGCATACGCCCTTTTTGGCCAACCAAGCAAGCTTGCAAAGGAAATCTGCACTACAATGAAGTCTCACTTCCCCCCGGTCAAAATGGCCATCTGAAAAAAGTGTAAAATCCAGAAAGGCAGGATAGGCCATGGAGAACTGGGAGCCTTGTTATGCTGATGGGCGGGATGTAAATTGCCAACAGACACTCGGGAGAAGTGTATGGTGTTTCCTGAAACATCTAAAAAACAAAGCAACAGAGCCTAGGGCACTTCCACTTATGGTCCTATAGCTTAGGGAAATTAAAATCAAAAAGACACAGCCACCCCAAAGTTTGGGACGCCTCTGTTTACAAGAACCTCGTTTACCGTACAAGTTCAATATCACAGAAAGTGAAAAATGGATAAAGAACTTGTGGTACTTACGTACAATGCAGTATCACTCAGCAATGAAATCTATGTCATCAGGCCCGTAGCAGCATAATGAGTGGATTCAGGTACGATGATTCTAACTGAAATAAGTCACACAGAAAAAGAAACATCATAAGATATCAGTAATACACGGAATGTAAACTTGGCTACACAGGAACTGAATTCCAAAACAGAACAGGGTCTCAAATTTAGAAAACCAACTTATGCTTGCTTAAGGGGAAAGGTGAGTTGGGGTGCTGCATAAAACCAGAGATTGAAATGAGCACAGATAAAGTTCCTTAAGCCAAATATGGAATAGACAAGAGCTACTCCTTGCTCAACGAAATGGACTCAACACCGCATATTAAACGCCTAAGAATGTACCTGACTAGTAAGTATCTTAAAACCTATGGATTGCTATGTCTCCGAAAGAGAATCAAGCATGTGTACAGGGGCATAAACGCAGCAGTGATAGGATTGGAGAGTTTCGGTGAACAAATGAAGACCCTTTGAAGTCATATTGCATGGTACCCATTACACGGGTCTCAACTCTCCAGGTTTAAGGTATTCTTCCTTCAGCTAAAACATGCATGTGGAACCCAGAGTATGATCAACTGTGTGAACGGGAGACGTGTTCAAATATGTCTCAGTTTTCCTCCCCTGGTACTCGGGTGCAACATTCCAGATGCTTTACTAACACTCTCCCCACTTGGAGAGTCAGTCCCTTTAACCTCCTGTTTGGCCCAGTTTGCAATTTCTGCGGAAGATGAACAGGAATAGCGAGAACCAATGAGAGACTAGCTGGAGGTGTCTGGACGGGCAAATTTAACTCTCATTTCCCACCAGGAAGAGGAATTGACCAAAGGCTCAGCGTGCCGTGAAGGAATCAGATTAGGGCCTGAAGCCATCCTGTGGTGTTGCGGCCAGCTCACAAGAAAGCGAGTTGAAGAAAGGAGCTCAGGGGCACTGTAATTCACAAACCTGCAGAGTTATAAATGACAGCTATCGTCCAAAAATATACTGAAGTAAGGCTGCCAAGAGGACTTGAAAGCGGGGCAGAATTGCAGGAAACCGATTTCAGGAGGTAGACTGGAATTGCATTGAAAGCATAGGAAAAGAGGCAGAACGTCCACAATGATGCACTTGGCCAAAAAGGGCGTATGCGTTTTTTCCTGAATATATTCAGGAAAAAACGCATACGCCCTTTTTGGCCAACCAAGCAAGCTTGCAAAGGAAATCTGCACTACAATGAAGTCTCACTTCCCCCCGGTCAAAAGGGCCATCTGAAAAAAGTGTAAAATCCAGAAAGGCAGGACAGGCCATGGAGAACTGGGAGCCTTGTTATGCTGATGGGCGGGATGTAAATTGCCAACAGACACTCGGGAGAAGTGTATGGTGTTTCCTGAAACATCTAAAAAACAAAGCAACAGAGCCTAGGGCACTTGCACTTATGGTCCTATAGCTTAGGGAAATTAAAATCAAAAAGACACAGCCACCCCAAAGTTTGGGACGCCTCTGTTTACAAGAACCTCGTTTACAGTACAAGTTCAACATCGCAGAAAGTGAAAAATGGATAAAGAACATGTGGTATTTACTTACAAAGCAATATCACTCAGCAATGAAATCTATGTCATCAGGCCCTTAGCAGCACAATGAGTGGATTCAGGTATGATGATTCTAACTGAAATAAGTCACACAGAAAAAGAAACATCATAAGATATCTGTAATACACGGAATGTAAACTTGGCTACACAGGAACTGAATTACAGAACAGAACAGGGTCTCAAATTTAGAAAACCAACTTATGCTTGCTTAAGGGGAAAGGTGAGTTGGGGTGCTGCATAAAACCAGAGATTGAAATGAGCACAGATAAAGTTCCTTAAGCCAAATATGGACTAGACAAGAGCTACTCCTTGCTCAACGAAATGGACTCAACACCCCATATTAAACGCCTAAGAATGTACCTGACTAGTAAGTATCTTAAAACCTATGGATTGCTATGTCTCCAAAAGAGAATCAAGCATGTGTACAGGCGCATAAACGCAGCAGTGATAGGATTGGAGAGTTTCGGTGAACAAATGAAGACCCTTTGAAGTCATATTGCATGGTACCCATTCCACGGGTCTCAACTCTCCAGGTTTAAGGTATTCTTCCTTCAGCTAAAACATGCATGTGGAACCCAGAGTATGATCAACCGTGTGAACGGGAGACGTGTTCAAATATGTCTCAGTTTTCGTACCCTGGTACTCGGGTGCAACATTCCAGACGCTTTACTAACACTCTCCCCACTTGGAGAGTCAGCGTCTTTAACCTCCTGTTTGGCCCAGTTTGCAATTTCTGCGGAAGATGAACAGGAATAGGGAGAACCAATGAGAGACTAGCTGGAGGTGTCTGGACGGGCAAATTTAACTCTCATTTCCCACCAGGAAGAGGAAACAACCAAAGGCTCAGCGTGCCGTGCCAGAACCAGATTAGGCCCTGAAGCCATCCTGCGGTGTTGCGGCCAGCTCAAAAGAAAGCGAGTTGAAGAAAGGAGCTCAGGGGCACTGTAATTCACAAACCTGCAGAGTTATAAATGACAGCTATCGTCCAAAAATATACTGAAGTAAGGCTGCCAAGAGGACTTGAAAGCGGGGCAGAATTGCAGGAAACCGATTTCAGGAGGTAGACTGGAATTGCATTGAAAGCATAGGAAAAGAGGCAGAACGTCCACAATGATGCACTTGGCCAAAAAGGGCGTATGCGTTTTTTCCTGAATATATTCAGGAAAAAACGCATACGCCCTTTTTGGCCAACCAAGCAAGCTTGCAAAGGAAATCTGCACTACAATGAAGTCTCACTTCCCCCCGGTCAAAATGGCCATCTGAAAAAAGTGTAAAATCCAGAAAGGCAGGATAGGCCATGGAGAACTGGGAGCCTTGTTATGCTGATGGGCGGGATGTAAATTGCCAACAGACACTCGGGAGAAGTGTATGGTGTTTCCTGAAACATCTAAAAAACAAAGCAACAGAGCCTAGGGCACTTCCACTTATGGTCCTATAGCTTAGGGAAATTAAAATCAAAAAGACACAGCCACCCCAAAGTTTGGGACGCCTCTGTTTACAAGAACCTCGTTTACCGTACAAGTTCAATATCACAGAAAGTGAAAAATGGATAAAGAACTTGTGGTACTTACGTACAATGCAGTATCACTCAGCAATGAAATCTATGTCATCAGGCCCGTAGCAGCATAATGAGTGGATTCAGGTACGATGATTCTAACTGAAATAAGTCACACAGAAATACAAACATCATAAGATATCAGTAATACACGGAATGTAAACTTGGCTACACAGGAACTGAATTCCAAAACAGAACAGGGTCTCAAATTTAGAAAACCAACTTATGCTTGCTTAAGGGGAAAGGTGAGTTGGGGTGCTGCATAAAACCAGAGATTGAAATGAGCACAGATAAAGTTCCTTAAGCCAAATATGGAATAGACAAGAGCTACTCCTTGCTCAACGAAATGGACTCAACACCGCATATTAAACGCCTAAGAATGTACCTGACTAGTAAGTATCTTAAAACCTATGGATTGCTATGTCTCCGAAAGAGAATCAAGCATGTGTACAGGGGCATAAACGCAGCAGTGATAGGATTGGAGAGTTTCGGTGAACAAATGAAGACCCTTTGAAGTCATATTGCATGGTACCCATTACACGGGTCTCAACTCTCCAGGTTTAAGGTATTCTTCCTTCAGCTAAAACATGCATGTGGAACCCAGAGTATGATCAACTGTGTGAACGGGAGACGTGTTCAAATATGTCTCAGTTTTCCTCCCCTGGTACTCGGGTGCAACATTCCAGATGCTTTACTAACACTCTCCCCACTTGGAGAGTCAGTCCCTTTAACCTCCTGTTTGGCCCAGTTTGCAATTTCTGCGGAAGATGAACAGGAATAGCGAGAACCAATGAGAGACTAGCTGGAGGTGTCTGGACGGGCAAATTTAACTCTCATTTCCCACCAGGAAGAGGAATTAACCAAAGGCTCAGCGTGCCGTGAAGGAATCAGATTAGGGCCTGAAGCCATCCTGCGGTGTTGCGGCCAGCTCACAAGAAAGCGAGTTGAAGAAAGGAGCTCAGGGGCACTGTAATTCACAAACCTGCAGAGTTATAAATGACAGCTATCGTCCAAAAATATACTGAAGTAAGGCTGCCAAGAGGACTTGAAAGCGGGGCAGAATTGCAGGAAACCGATTTCAGGAGGTAGACTGGAATTGCATTGAAAGCATAGGAAAAGAGGCAGAACGTCCACAATGATGCACTTGGCCAAAAAGGGCGTATGCGTTTTTTCCTGAATATATTCAGGAAAAAACGCATACGCCCTTTTTGGCCAACCAAGCAAGCTTGCAAAGGAAATCTGCACTACAATGAAGTCTCACTTCCCCCCGGTCAAAAGGGCCATCTGAAAAAAGTGTAAAATCCAGAAAGGCAGGACAGGCCATGGAGAACTGGGAGCCTTGTTATGCTGATGGGCGGGATGTAAATTGCCAACAGACACTCGGGAGAAGTGTATGGTGTTTCCTGAAACATCTAAAAAACAAAGCAACAGAGCCTAGGGCACTTGCACTTATGGTCCTATAGCTTAGGGAAATTAAAATCAAAAAGACACAGCCACCCCAAAGTTTGGGACGCCTCTGTTTACAAGAACCTCGTTTACAGTACAAGTTCAACATCGCAGAAAGTGAAAAATGGATAAAGAACATGTGGTATTTACTTACAAAGCAATATCACTCAGCAATGAAATCTATGTCATCAGGCCCTTAGCAGCACAATGAGTGGATTCAGGTATGATGATTCTAACTGAAATAAGTCACACAGAAAAAGAAACATCATAAGATATCAGTAATACACGGAATGTAAACTTGGCTACACAGGAACTGAATTCCAGAACAGAACAGGGTCTCAAATTTAGAAAACCAACTTATGCTTGCTTAAGGGGAAAGGTGAGTTGGGGTGCTGCATAAAACCAGAGATTGAAATGAGCACAGATAAAGTTCCTTAAGCCAAATATGGAATAGACAAAAGCTACTACTTGCTCAACGAAATGGACTCAACACCCCATATTAAACGCCTAAGAATGTACCTGACTAGTAAGTATCTTAAAACCTATGGATTGCTATGTCTCCAAAAGAGAATCAAGCATGTGTACAGGCGCATAAACGCAGCAGTGATAGGATTGGAGAGTTGCGGTGAACAAATGAAGACCCTTTGAAGTCATATTGCATGGTACCCATTCCACGGGTCTCAACTCTCCAGGTTTAAGGTATTCTTCCTTCAGCTAAAACATGCATGTGGAACCCAGAGTATGATCAACCGTGTGAACGGGAGACGTGTTCAAATATGTCTCAGTTTTCCTCCCCTGGTACTCGGGTGCAACATTCGAGATGCTTTACTAACACTCTCCCCACTTGGAGAGTCAGCGCCTTTAACTTCCTGTTTGGCCCAGTTTGCAATTTCTGCGGAAGATGAACAGGAATAGGGAACACCAATGAGAGACTAGCTGGAGGTGTCTGGACGGGCAAATTTAACTCTCATTTCCCACCAGGAAGAGGAAATAACCAAAGGCTCAGCGTGCCGTGCCGGAACCAGATTAGGGCCTGAAGCCATCCTGCGGTGTTGCGGCCAGCTCAAAAGAAAGCGAGTTGAAGAAAGGAGCTCAGGGGCACTGTAATTCACAAACCTGCAGAGTTATAAATGACAGCTATCGTCCAAAAATATACTGAAGTAAGGCTGCCAAGAGGACTTGAAAGCGGGGCAGAATTGCAGGAAACCGATTTCAGGAGGTAGACTGGAATTGCTTTGAAAGCATAGGAAAAGAGGCAGAACGTCCACAATGATGCACTTGGCCAAAAAGGGCGTATGCGTTTTTTCCTGAATATATTCAGGAAAAAACGCATACGCCCTTTTTGGCCAACCAAGCAAGCTTGCAAAGGAAATCTGCACTACAATGAAGTCTCACTTCCCCCCGGTCAAAAGGGCCATCTGAAAAAAGTGTAAAATCCAGAAAGGCAGGACAGGCCATGGAGAACTGGGAGCCTTGTTATGCTGATGGGCGGGATGTAAATTGCCAACAGACACTCGGGAGAAGTGTATGGTGTTTCCTGAAACATCTTTACAACAAAGCAACAGAGCCTAGGGCACTTCCACTTATGGTCCTATAGCTTAGGGAAATTAAAATCAAAAAGACACAGCCACCCCAAAGTTTGGGACGCCTCTGTTTACAAGAACCTCGTTTACCGTACAAGTTCAATATCACAGAAAGTGAAAAATGGATAAAGAACTTGTGGTACTTACGTACAATGCAGTATCACTCAGCAATGAAATCTATGTCATCAGGCCCGTAGCAGCATAATGAGTGGATTCAGGTACGATGATTCTAACTGAAATAAGTCACACAGAAAAAGAAACATCATAAGATATCAGTAATACACGGAATGTAAACTTAGCTACACAGGGACTGAATTCCAAAACAGAACAGGGACTCAAATTTAGAAAACCAACTTATGCTTGCTTAAGGGGAAAGGTGAGTTGGGGTGCTGCATAAAACCAGAGATTGAAATGAGCACAGATAAAATTCCTTAAGCCAAATATGGAATAGACAAGAGCTACTCCTTGCTCAACGAAATGGACTCAACACCGCATATTAAACGCCTAAGAATGTACCTGACTAGTAAGTATCTTAAAACCTATGGATTGCTATGTCTCCGAAAGAGAATCAAGCATGTGTACAGGGGCATAAACGCAGCAGTGATAGGATTGGAGAGGTTCGGTGAACAAATGAAGACCCTTTGAAGTCATATTGCATGGTACCCATTCCACGGGTCTCAACTCTCCAGGTTTAAGGTATTCTTCCTTCAGCTAAAACATGCATGTGGAACCTAGAGTATGATCAACCATGTGATCGGGAGACGTGTTCAAATATGTCTCAGTTTTCGTACCCTGGTACTCGGGTGCAACATTCCAGACGCTTTACTAACACTCTCCCGACTTGGAGAGTCAGCGCCTTTAACCTCTTGCTTGGCCCAGTTTGCAATTTCTGTGGAAGATGAACAGGAATAGCGAGAACCAATGAGAGACTAGCTGGAGGTGTCTGGACGGGCAAATTTAACTCTCATTTCCCACCAGGAAGAGGAAATAACCAAAGGTTCAGCGTGCCGTGCCGGAACCAGATTAGGGCCTGAAGCCATCCTGCAGTGTTGTAGCCAGGTCACAAGAAAGCGAGTTGAAGAAAGGAGCTCAGAGGCACTGTATTTCACAAACCTGCAGAGTTATAAATGACAGCTATCGTCCAAAAATATACTGAAGTAAGGCTGCCAAGAGGACTTGAAAGCGGGGCAGAATTGAGGGAAACCGATTTCAGGAGGTAGACTGGAATTGCATTGAAAGCATAGGAAAAGAGGCAGAACGTCCACAATGATGCACTTGGCCAAAAAGGGCGTATGCGTTTTTTCCTGAATATATTCAGGAAAAAACGCATACGCCCTTTTTGGCCAACCAAGCAAGCTTGCAAAGGAAATGTGCACTACAATGAAGTCTCACTTCCCCCCGGTCAAAAGGGCAATCTGAAAAAAGTGTAAAATCCAGAAAGGCAGGACAGGCCATGGAGAACTGGGAGCCTTGTTATGCTGATGGGCGGGATGTAAATTGCCAACAGACACTCGGGAGAAGTGTATGGTGTTTCCTGAAACATCTAAAAAACAAAGCAACAGAGCCTAGGGCACTTCCACTTATGGTCCTATAGCTTAGGGAAATTAAAATCAAAAAGACACAGCCACCCCAAAGTTTGGGACGCCTCTGTTTACAAGAACCTCGTTTACAGTACAAGTTCAACATCGCAGAAAGTGAAAAATGGATAAAGAACATGTGGTATTTACTTACAAAGTAATATCACTCAGCAATGAAATCTATGTCATCAGGCCCTTAGCAGCACAATGAGTGGATTCAGGTATGATTATTCTAACTGAAATAAGTCACACAGAAAAAGAAACATCATAAGATATCAGTAATACACGGAATGTAAACTTGGCTACACAGGAACTGAATTACAGAACAGAACAGGGTCTCAAATTTAGAAAACCAACTTATGCTTGCTTAAGGGGAAAGGTGAGTTGGGGTGCTGCATAAAACCAGAGATTGAAATGAGCACAGATAAAGTTCCTTAAGCCAAATATGGAATAGACAAGAGCTACTCCTTGCTCAACGAAATGGACTCAACACCGCATATTAAACGCCTAAGAATGTACCTGACTAGTAAGTATCTTAAAACCTATGGATTGCTATGTCTCCAAAAGAGAATCAAGCATGTTTACAGGGGCATAAACGCAGCAGTGATAGGATTGGAGAGGTTCGGTGAACAAATGAAGACCCTTTGAAGTCATATTGCATGGTACCCATTCCACGGGTCTCAACTCTCCAGGTTTAAGGTATTCTTCCTTCAGCTAAAACATGCATGTGGAACCCAGAGTATGATCAACCGTGTGAACGGGAGACGTGTTCAAATATGTTTCAGTTTTTGTACCCTGGTACTCGGGTGCAACATTCCAGACGTTTTACTAACACTCTCCCCACTTGGAGAGTCAGTGCCTTTAACATCCTGTTTGGCCCAGTTTGCAATTTCTGCGGAAGATGAACAGGAATAGGGAACACCAATGAGAGACTAGCTGGAGGTGTCTGGACGGGCAAATTTAACTCTCATTTCCCACCAGGAAGAGGAAATAACCAAAGGCTCAGCGTGCCGTGCCGGAACCAGATTAGGGCCTGAAGCCATCCTGCGGTGTTGCGGCCAGGTCACAAGAAAGCGAGTTGAAGAAAGGAGCTCAGGGGCACTGTAATTCACAAACCTGCAGAGTTATAAATGACAGCTATCGTCCAAAAATATACTGAAGTAAGGCTGCCAAGAGGACTTGAAAGCGGGGCAGAATTGCAGGAAACCGATTTCAGGAGGTAGACTGGAATTGCATTGAAAGCATAGGAAAAGAGGCAGAACGTCCACAATGATGCACTTGGCCAAAAAGGGCGTATGCGTTTTTTCCTGAATATATTCAGGAAAAAACGCATACGCCCTTTTTGGCCAACCAAGCAAGCTTGCAAAGGAAATCTGCACTACAATGAAGTCTCACTTCCCCCCGGTCAAAAGGGCCATCTGAAAAAAGTGTAAAATCCAGAAAGGCAGGACAGGCCATGGAGAACTGGGAGCCTTGTTATGCTGATGGGCGGGATGTAAATTGCCAACAGACACTCGGGAGAAGTGTATGGTGTTTCCTGAAACATCTTTACAACAAAGCAACAGAGCCTAGGGCACTTCCACTTATGGTCCTATAGCTTAGGGAAATTAAAATCAAAAAGACACAGCCACCCCAAAGTTTGGGACGCCTCTGTTTACAAGAACCTCGTTTACCGTACAAGTTCAATATCACAGAAAGTGAAAAATGGATAAAGAACTTGTGGTACTTACGTACAATGCAGTATCACTCAGCAATGAAATCTATGTCATCAGGCCCGTAGCAGCATAATGAGTGGATTCAGGTACGATGATTCTAACTGAAATAAGTCACACAGAAAAAGAAACATCATAAGATATCAGTAATACACGGAATGTAAACTTAGCTACACAGGGACTGAATTCCAAAACAGAACAGGGACTCAAATTTAGAAAACCAACTTATGCTTGCTTAAGGGGAAAGGTGAGTTGGGGTGCTGCATAAAACCAGAGATTGAAATGAGCACAGATAAAGTTCCTTAAGCCAAATATGGAATAGACAAGAGCTACTCCTTGCTCAACGAAATGGACTCAACACCGCATATTAAACGCCTAAGAATGTACCTGACTAGTAAGTATCTTAAAACCTATGGATTGCTATGTCTCCGAAAGAGAATCAAGCATGTGTACAGGGGCATAAACGCAGCAGTGATAGGATTGGAGAGGTTCGGTGAACAAATGAAGACCCTTTGAAGTCATATTGCATGGTACCCATTCCACGGGTCTCAACTCTCCAGGTTTAAGGTATTCTTCCTTCAGCTAAAACATGCATGTGGAACCTAGAGTATGATCAACCATGTGATCGGGAGACGTGTTCAAATATGTCTCAGTTTTCGTACCCTGGTACTCGGGTGCAACATTCCAGACGCTTTACTAACACTCTCCCGACTTGGAGAGTCAGCGCCTTTAACCTCCTGCTTGGCCCAGTTTGCAATTTCTGTGGAAGATGAACAGGAATAGCGAGAACCAATGAGAGACTAGCTGGAGGTGTCTGGACGGGCAAATTTAACTCTCATTTCCCACCAGGAAGAGGAAATAACCAAAGGTTCAGCGTGCCATGCCGGAACCAGATTAGGGCCTGAAGCCATCCTGCGGTGTTGTAGCCAGGTCACAAGAAAGCGAGTTGAAGAAAGGAGCTCAGAGGCACTGTATTTCACAAACCTGCAGAGTTATAAATGACAGCTATCGTCCAAAAATATACTGAAGTAAGGCTGCCAAGAGGACTTGAAAGCGGGGCAGAATTGAGGGAAACCGATTTCAGGAGGTAGACTGGAATTGCATTGAAAGCATAGGAAAAGAGGCAGAACGTCCACAATGATGCACTTGGCCAAAAAGGGCGTATGCGTTTTTTCCTGAATATATTCAGGAAAAAACGCATACGCCCTTTTTGGCCAACCAAGCAAGCTTGCAAAGGAAATGTGCACTACAATGAAGTCTCACTTCCCCCCGGTCAAAAGGGCCATCTGAAAAAAGTGTAAAATCCAGAAAGGCAGGACAGGCCATGGAGAACTGGGAGCCTTGTTATGCTGATGGGCGGGATGTAAATTGCCAACAGCCACTCGGGAGAAGTGTATGGTGTTTCCTGAAACATCTAAAAAACAAAGCAACAGAGCCTAGGGCACTTCCACTTATGGTCCTATAGCTTAGGGAAATTAAAATCAAAAAGACACAGCCACCCCAAAGTTTGGGACGCCTCTGTTTACAAGAACCTCGTTTACAGTACAAGTTCAACATCGCAGAAAGTGAAAAATGGATAAAGAACATGTGGTATTTACTTACAAAGTAATATCACTCAGCAATGAAATCTATGTCATCAGGCCCTTAGCAGCACAATGAGTGGATTCAGGTATGATGATTCTAACTGAAATAAGTCACACAGAAAAAGAAACATCATAAGATATCAGTAATACACGGAATGTAAACTTGGCTACACAGGAACTGAATTACAGAACAGAACAGGGTCTCAAATTTAGAAAACCAACTTATGCTTGCTTAAGGGGAAAGGTGAGTTGGGGTGCTGCATAAAACCAGAGATTGAAATGAGCACAGATAAAGTTCCTTAAGCCAAATATGGAATAGACAAGAGCTACTCCTTGCTCAACGAAATGGACTCAACACCGCATATTAAACGCCTAAGAATGTACCTGACTAGTAAGTATCTTAAAACCTATGGATTGCTATGTCTCCAAAAGAGAATCAAGCGTGTGTACAGGGGCATAAACGCAGCAGTGATAGGATTGGAGAGGTTTGGTGAGCAAATAAAGACCCTTTGAAGTCATATTGCATGGTACCCATTCCACGGGTCTCAACTCTCCAGGTTTAAGGTATTCTTCCTTCAGCTAAAACATGCATGTGGAACCCAGAGTATGATCAACCGTGTGAACGGGAGACGTGTTCAAATATGTCTCAGTTTTCCTCCCCTGGTACTCGGGTGCAACATTCCAGATGCTTTACTAACACTCTCCCCACTTGGAGAGTCAGTGCCTTTAACCTCCTCTTTGGCCCAGTTTGCAATTTCTGCGGAAGATGAACAGGAATAGCTAGAACCAATGAGAGACTAGCTGGAGGTGTCTGGACGGGCAAATTTAACTCTCATTTCCCACCAGGAAGAGGAATTAACCAAAGGCTCAGCGTGCCGTGAAGGAATCAGAATAGGGCCTGAAGCCATCCTGCGGTGTTGCGGCCAGGTCACAAGAAAGCGAGTTGAAGAAAGGAGCTCAGGGGCACTGTAATTCACAAACCTGCAGAGTTATAAATGACAGCTATCGTCCAAAAATATACTGAAGTAAGGCTGCCAAGAGGACTCGAAAGCGGGGCAGAATTGCAGGAAACCGATTTCAGGAGGTAGACTGGAATTGCCTTGAAAGCATAGGAAAAGAGGCAGAACGTCCACAATGATGCACTTGGCCAAAAAGGGCGTATGCGTTTTTTCCTGAATATATTCAGGAAAAAACGCATACGCCCTTTTTGGCCAACCAAGCAAGCTTGCAAAGGAAATCTGCACTACAATGAAGTCTCACTTCCCCCCGGTCAAAAGGGCCATGTGAAAAAAGTGTAAAATCCAGAAAGGCAGGACAGGCCATGGAGAACTGGGAGCCTTGTTATGCTGATGGGCGGGATGTAAATTGCCAACAGACACTCGGGAGAAGTGTATGGTGTTTCCTGAAACATCTAAAAAACAAAGCAACAGAGCCTAGGGCACTTCCACTTATGGTCCTATAGCTTAGGGAAATTAAAATCAAAAAGACACAGCCACCCCAAAGTTTGGGACGCCTCTGTTTACAAGAACCTCGTTTACAGTACAAGTTCAACATCGCAGAAAGTGAAAAATGGATAAAGAACATGTGGTATTTACTTACAAAGCAATATCACTCAGCAATGAAATCTATGTCATCAGGCCCTTAGCAGCACAATGAGTGGATTCAGGTATGATGATTCTAACTGAAATAAGTCACACAGAAAAAGAAACATCATAAGATATCAGTAATACACGGAATGTAAACTTGGCTACACAGGAACTGAATTACAGAACAGAACAGGGTCTCAAATTTAGAAAACCAACTTATGATTGCTTAAGGGGAAAGGTGAGTTGGGGTGCTGCATAAAACCAGAGATTGAAATGAGCACAGATAAAGTTCCTTAAGCCAAATATGGAATAGACAAGAGCTACTCCTTGCTCAACGAAATGGACTGAACACCGCATATTAAACGCCTAAGAATGTACCTGACTAGTAAGTATCTTAAAACCTATGGATTGCTATGTCTCCGAAGGAGAATCAAGCATGTGTACAGGTGCATAAACGCAGCAGTCATAGGATTGGAGAGGTTCGGTTAACAAATGAAGACCCTTTGAAGTCATATTGCATGGTACCCATTCCACGGGTCTCAACTCTCCAGGTTTAAGGTATTCTTCCTTCAGCTAAAACATGCATGTGGAACCCAGAGTATGATCAACCGTGTGAACGGGAGACGTGTTCAAATATGTCTCAGTTTTCGTACCCTGGTACTCGGGTGCAACATTCCAGACGCTTTACTAACACTCTCCCCACTTGTAGAGTCAGCGCCTTTAACCTCCTTTTGGCCCAGTTTGCAATTGCTTTGGAAGATGAACAGGAATAGGGAGAAGCAATGAGAGACTAGCTGGAGGTGTCTGGACGGGCAAATTTAACTCTCATTTCCCACCAGGAAGAGGAAATAACCAAAGGCTCAGCGTGCCGTGCCGGAACCAGATTAGGGCCTGAAGCCATCCTGCGGTGTTGCGGCCAGCTCAAAAGAAAGCGAGTTGAAGAAAGGAGCTCAGGGGCACTGTAATTCACAAACCTGCAGAGTTATAAATGACAGCTATCGTCCAAAAATATACTGAAGTAAGGCTGCCAAGAGGACTCGAAAGCGGGGCAGAATTGCAGGAAACCGATTTCAGGAGGTAGACTGGAATTGCATTGAAAGCATAGGAAAAGAGGCAGAACGTCCACAATGATGCACTTGGCCAAAAAGTGCGTATGCGTTTTTTCCTGAATATATTCAGGAAAAAACGCATACGCCCTTTTTGGCCAACCAAGCAAGCTTGCAAAGGAAATCTGCACTACAATGAAGTCTCACTTCCCCCCAGTCAAAAGGGCCATCTGAAAAAAGTGTAAAATCCAGAAAGGCAGGACAGGCCATGGAGAACTGGGAGCCTTGTTATGCTGATGGGCGGGATGTAAATTGCCAACAGACACTCGGGAGAAGTGTATGGTGTTTCCTGAAACATCTAAAAAACAAAGCAACAGAGCCTAGGGCACTTCCACTTATGGTCCTATAGCTTAGGGAAATTAAAATCAAAAAGACACAGCCACCCCAAAGTTTGGGACGCCTCTGTTTACAAGAACCTCGTTTACAGTACAAGTTCAACATCGCAGAAAGTGAAAAATGGATAAAGAAGGTGTGGTATTTACTTACAAAGCAATATCACTCAGCAATGAAATCTATGTCATCAGGCCCTTAGCAGCACAATGAGTGGATTCAGGTATGATGATTCTAACTGAAATAAGTCACACAGAAAAAGAAACATCATAAGATATCAGTAATACACGGAATGTAAACTTGGCTACACAGGAACTGAATTACAGAACAGAACAGGGTCTCAAATTTAGAAAACCAACTTATGCTTGCTTAAGGGGAAAGGTGAGTTGGGGTGCTGCATAAAACCAGAGATTGAAACGAGCACAGATAAAGTTCCTTAAGCCAAATATGGAATAGACAAGAGCTACTCCTTGCTCAACGAAATGGACTCAACACCGCATATTAAACGCCTAAGAATGTACCTGACTAGTAAGTATCTTAAAACCTATGGATTGCTATGTCTCCGAAAGAGAATCAAGCATGTGTACAGGGGCATAAACGCAGCAGTGATAGGATTGGAGAGGTTCGGTGAGCAAATGAAGACCCTTTGAAGTCATATTGCATGGTACCCATTCCACGGTTTTCAACTACCCAGGTTTAAGGTATTCTTCCTTCAGCTAAAACATGCATGTGGAACCTAGAGTATGATCAACCATGTGATCGGGAGACGTGTTCAAATATGTCTCAGTTTTCCTCCCCTGGTACTCGGGTGCAACATTCCAGACGCTTTACTAACACTCTCCTGACTTGGAGAGTCCGTCCCTTTAATCTCCTGTTTGGCCCAGTTTGCAATTTCTGCGGAAGATGAACAGGAATAGCGAAAACCAATGAGAGACTAGCTGGAGGTGTCTGGACGGGCAAATTTAACTCTCATTTCCCACCAGAAAGAGGAATTAACCAAAGGCTCAGCGTGCCGTGCCGGAACCAGATTAGGGCCTGAAGCCATCCTGCGGTGTTGCGGCCAGCTCAAAAGAAAGCGAGTTGAAGAAAGGAGCTCAGGGGCACTGTAATTCACAAACCTGCAGAGTTATAAATGACAGCTATCGTCCAAAAATATACTGAAGTAAGGCTGCCACGAGGACTTGAAAGCGGGGCAGAATTGCAGGAAACCGATTTCAGGAGGTAGACTGGAATTGCATTGAAAGCATAGGAAAAGAGGCAGAACGTCCACAATGATGCACTTGGCCAAAAAGGGCGTATGCGTTTTTTCCTGAATATATTCAGGAAAAAACGCATACGCCCTTTTTGGCCAACCAAGCAAGCTTGCAAAGGAAATCTGCACTACAATGAAGTCTCACATCCCCCCGGTCAAAAGGGCCATCTGAAAAAAGTGTAAAATCCAGAAAGGCAGGACAGGCCATGGAGAACTGGGAGCCTTGTTATGCTGATGGGCGGGATGTAAATTGCCAACAGACACTCGGGAGAAGTGTATGGTGTTTCCTGAAACATCTAAAAAACAAAGCAACAGAGCCTAGGGCACTTCCACTTATGGTCCTATAGCTTAGGGAAATTAAAATCAAAAAGACACAGCCACCCCAAAGTTTGGGACGCCTCTGTTTACAAGAACCTCGTTTACAGTACAAGTTCAACATCGCAGAAAGTGAAAAATGGATAAAGAAGGTGTGGTATTTACTTACAAAGCAATATCACTCAGCAATGAAATCTATGTCATCAGGCCCTTAGCAGCACAATGAGTGGATTCAGGTATGATGATTCTAACTGAAATAAGTCACACAGAAAAAGAAACATCATAAGATATCAGTAATACACGGAATGTAAACTTGGCTACACAGGAACTGAATTACAGAACAGAACAGGGTCTCAAATTTAGAAAACCAACTTATGCTTGCTTAAGGGGAAAGGTGAGTTGGGGTGCTGCATAAAACCAGAGATTGAAACGAGCACAGATAAAGTTCCTTAAGCCAAATATGGAATAGACAAGAGCTACTCCTTGCTCAACGAAATGGACTCAACACCGCATATTAAACGCCTAAGAATGTACCTGACTAGTAAGTATCTTAAAACCTATGGATTGCTATGTCTCCGAAAGAGAATCAAGCATGTGTACAGGGGCATAAACGCAGCAGTGATAGGATTGGAGAGGTTCGGTGAGCAAATGAAGACCCTTTGAAGTCATATTGCATGGTACCCATTCCACGGTTTTCAACTACCCAGGTTTAAGGTATTCTTCCTTCAGCTAAAACATGCATGTGGAACCTAGAGTATGATCAACCATGTGATCGGGAGACGTGTTCAAATATGTCTCAGTTTTCGTACCCTGGTACTCGGGTGCAACATTCCAGACGCTTTACTAACACTCTCCTGACTTGGAGAGTCCGTCCCTTTAATCTCCTGTTTGGCCCAGTTTGCAATTTCTGCGGAAGATGAACAGGAACAGTGAAAACCAATGAGAGACTAGCTGGAGGTGTCTGGACGGGCAAATTTAACTCTCATTTCCCACCAGAAAGAGGAATTAACCAAAGGCTCAGCGTGCCGTGCCGGAACCAGATTAGGGCCTGAAGCCATCCTGCGGTGTTGCGGCCAGCTCAAAAGAAAGCGAGTTGAAGAAAGGAGCTCAGGGGCACTGTAATTCACAAACCTGCAGAGTTATAAATGACAGCTATCGTCCAAAAATATACTGAAGTAAGGCTGCCAAGAGGACTTGAAAGCGGGGCAGAATTGCAGGAAACCGATTTCAGGAGGTAGACTGGAATTGCATTGAAAGCATAGGAAAAGAGGCAGAACGTCCACAATGATGCACTTGGCCAAAAAGGGCGTATGCGTTTTTTCCTGAATATATTCAGGAAAAAACGCATACGCCCTTTTTGGCCAACCAAGCAAGCTTGCAAAGGAAATCTGCACTACAATGAAGTCTTACATCCCCCCGGTCAAAAGGGCCATCTGAAAAAAGTGTAAAATCCAGAAAGGCAGGACAGGCCATGGAGAACTGGGAGCCTTGTTATGCTGATGGGCGGGATGTAAATTGCCAACAGACACTCGGGAGAAGTGTATGGTGTTTCCAGAAACATCTAAAAAACAAAGCAACAGAGCCTAGGGCATTTCCACTTATGGTCCTATAGCTTAGGGAAATTAAAATCAAAAAGACACAGCCACCCCAAAGTTTGGGACGCCTCTGTTTACAAGAACCTCGTTTACCGTACAAGTTCAATATCACAGAAAGTGAAAAATGGATAAAGAAGTTGTGGTACTTACGTACAATGCAGTATCACTCAGCAATGAAATCTATGTCATCAGGCCCGTAGCAGCATAATGAGTGGATTCAGGTACGATGATTCTCACTGAAATAAGTCACACAGAAAAAGAAACATCATAAGATATCACTAATACACGGAATGTAAACTTGGCTACACAGGAACTGAATTCCAAAACAGAACAGGGTCTCAAATTTAGAAAACCAACTTATGCTTGCTTAAGGGGAAAGGTGAGTTGGGGTGCTGCATAAAACCAGAGATTGAAATGAGCACAGATAAAGTTCCTTAAGCCAAATATGGAATAGACAAGAGCTACTCCTTGCTCAACGAAATGGACTCAACACCCCATATTAAACGCCTAAGAATGTACCTGACTAGTAAGTATCTTAAAACCTATGGATTGCTATGTCTCCAAAAGAGAATCAAGCGTGTGTACAGGGGCATAAACGCAGCAGTGATAGGATTGGAGAGGTTTGGTGAGCAAATGAAGACCCTTTGAAGTCATATTGCATGGTACCCATTCCACGGGTCTCAACTCTCCAGGTTTAAGGTATTCTTCCTTCAGCTAAAACATGCATGTGGAACCCAGAGTATGATCAACCATGTGAACGGGAGACGTGTTCAAATATGTCTCAGTTTTCCTCCCCTGGTACTCGGGTGCAACATTCCAGACGCTTTACTAACACTCTCCCCACTTGGAGAGTCAGCGCCTTTAACCTCCTGTTTGGCCCAGTTTGCAATTTCTGCGGAAGATGAACAGGAATAGGGAACACCAATGAGAGACTAGCTGGAGGTGTCTGGACGGGCAAATTTAACTCTCATTTCCCACCAGGAAGAGGAAATAACCAAAGGCTCAGCGTGCCGTGCCGGAACCAGATGAGGGCCTGAAGCCATCCTGCGGTGTTGCGGCCAGCTCAAAAGAAAGCGAGTTGAAGAAAGGAGCTCAGGGGCACTGTAATTCACAAACCTGCAGAGTTATAAATGACAGCTATCGTCCAAAAATATACTGAAGTAAGGCTGCCAAGAGGACTTGAAAGCGGGGCAGAATTGCAGGAAACCGATTTCAGGAGGTAGACTGGAATTGCTTTGAAAGCATAGGAAAAGAGGCAGAACGTCCACAATGATGCACTTGGCCAAAAAGGGCGTATGCGTTTTTTCCTGAATATATTCAGGAAAAAACGCATACGCCCTTTTTGGCCAACCAAGCAAGCTTGCAAAGGAAATCTGCACTACAATGAAGTCTCACTTCCCCCCGGTCAAAAGGGCCAGCTGAAAAAAGTGTAAAATCCAGAAAGGCAGGACAGGCCATGGAGAACTGGGAGCCTTGTTATGCTGATGGGCGGGATGTAAATTGCCAACAGACACTCGGGAGAAGTGTATGGTGTTTCCTGAAACATCTAAAAAACAAAGCAACAGAGCCTAGGGCACTTCCACTTATGGTCCTATAGCTTAGGGAAATTAAAATCAAAAAGACACAGCCACCCCAAAGTTTGGGACGCCTCTGTTTACAAGAACCTCGTTTACCGTACAAGTTCAATATCACAGAAAGTGAAAAATGGATAAAGAACTTGTGGTACTTACGTACAATGCAGTATCACTCAGCAATGAAATCTATGTCATCAGGCCCGTAGCAGCATAATGAGTGGATTCAGGTACGATGATTCTCACTGAAATAAGTCACACAGAAAAAGAAACATCATAAGATATCACTAATACACGGAATGTAAACTTGGCTACACAGGAACTGAATTCCAAAACAGAACAGGGTCTCAAATTTAGAAAACCAACTTATGCTTGCTTAAGGGGATAGGTGAGTTGGGGTGCTGCATAAAACCTGAGATTGAAATGAGCACAGATAAAGTTCCTTAAGCCAAATATGGAATAGACAAGAGCTACTCCTTGCTCAACGAAATGGACTCAACACCCCATATTAAACGCCTAAGAATGTACCTGACTAGTAAGTATCTTAAAACCTATGGATTGCTATGTCTCCAAAAGAGAATCAAGCGTGTGTACAGGGGCATAAACGCAGCAGTGATAGGATTGGAGAGCTTTGGTGAGCAAATGAAGACCCTTTGAAGTCATATTGCATGGTACCCATTCCACGGGTCTCAACTCTCCAGGTTTAAGGTATTCTTCCTTCAGCTAAAACATGCATGTGGAACCCAGAGTATGATCAACCATGTGAACGGGAGACGTGTTCAAATATGTCTCAGTTTTCCTCCCCTGGTACTCGGGTGCAACATTCCAGACGCTTTACTAACACTCTCCCCACTTGGAGAGTCAGCGCCTTTAACCTCCTGTTTGGCCCAGTTTGCAATTTCTGCGGAAGATGAACAGGAATAGGGAACACCAATGAGAGACTAGCTGGAGGTGTCTGGACGGGCAAATTTAACTCTCATTTCCCACCAGGAAGAGGAAATAACCAAAGGCTCAGCGTGCCGGGCCGGAACCAGATTAGGGCCTGAAGCCATCCTGCGGTGTTGCGGCCAGCTCAAAAGAAAGCGAGTTGAAGAAAGGAGCTCAGGGGCACTGTAATTCACAAACCTGCAGAGTTATAAATGACAGCTATCGTCCAAAAATATACTGAAGTAAGGCTGCCAAGAGGACTTGAAAGCGGGGCAGAATTGCAGGAAACCGATTTCAGGAGGTAGACTGGAATTGCCTTGAAAGCATAGGAAAAGAGGCAGAACGTCCACAATGATGCACTTGGCCAAAAAGGGCGTATGCGTTTTTTCCTGAATATATTCAGGAAAAAACGCATACGCCCTTTTTGGCCAACCAAGCAAGCTTGCAAAGGAAATCTGCACTACAATGAAGTCTCACTTCCCCCCGGTCAAAAGGGCCATCTGAAAAAAGTGTAAAATCCAGAAAGGCAGGACAGGCCATGGAGAACTGGGAGCCTTGTTATGCTGATGGGCGGGATGTAAATTGCCAACAGACACTCGGGAGAAGTGTATGGTGTTTCCTGAAACATCTAAAAAACAAAGCAACAGAGCCTAGGGCACTTCCACTTATGGTCCTATAGCTTAGGGAAATTAAAATCAAAAAGACACAGCCACCCCAAAGTTTGGGACGCCTCTGTTTACAAGAACCTCGTTTACCGTACAAGTTCAATATCACAGAAAGTGAAAAATGGATAAAGAAGTTGTGGTACTTACGTACAATGCAGTATCACTCAGCAATGAAATCTATGTCATCAGGCCCGTAGCAGCATAATGAGTGGATTCAGGTACGATGATTCTCACTGAAATAAGTCACACAGAAAAAGAAACATCATAAGATATCACTAATACACGGAATGTAAACTTGGCTACACAGGAACTGAATTCCAAAACAGAACAGGGTCTCAAATTTAGAAAACCAACTTATGCTTGCTTAAGGGGAAAGGTGAGTTGGGGTGCTGCATAAAACCAGAGATTGAAATGAGCACAGATAAAGTTCCTTAAGCCAAATATGGACTAGACAAGAGCTACTCCTTGCTCAACGAAATGGACTCAACACCCCATATTAAACGCCTAAGAATGTACCTGACTAGTAAGTATCTTAAAACCTATGGATTGCTATGTCTCCAAAAGAGAATCAAGCGTGTGTACAGGGGCATAAACGCAGCAGTGATAGGATTGGAGAGGTTTGGTGAGCAAATGAAGACCCTTTGAAGTCATATTGCATGGTACCCATTCCACGGGTCTCAACTCTCCAGGTTTAAGGTATTCTTCCTTCAGCTAAAACATGCATGTGGAACCCAGAGTATGATCAACCATGTGAACGGGAGACGTGTTCAAATATGTCTCAGTTTTCCTCCCCTGGTACTCGGGTGCAACATTCCAGACGCTTTACTAACACTCTCCCCACTTGGAGAGTCAGCGCCTTTAACCTCCTGTTTGGCCCAGTTTGCAATTTCTGCGGAAGATGAACAGGAATAGCGAGAACCAATGAGAGACTAGCTGGAGGTGTCTGGACGGGCAAATTTAACTCTCATTTCCCACCAGGAAGAGGAATTAACCAAAGGCTCAGCGTGCCGTGCCGGAACCAGATTAGGGCCTGAAGCCATCCTGCGGTGTTGCGGCCAGGTCACAAGAAAGCGAGTTGAAGAAAGGAGCTCAGGGGCAAGGTAATTCACAAACCTGCAGAGTTATAAATGACAGCTATCGTCCAAAAATATACTGAAGTAAGGCTGCCAAGAGGACTCGAAAGCGGGGCAGAATTGCGGGAAACCGATTTCAGGAGGTAGACTGGAATTGCATTGAAAGCATAGGAAAAGAGGCAGAAGGTCCACAATGATGCACTTGGCCAAAAAGGGCGTATGCGTTTTTTCCTGAATATATTCAGGAAAAAACGCATACGCCCTTTTTGGCCAACCAAGCAAGCTTGCAAAGGAAATCTGCACTACAATGAAGTCTCACTTCCCCCCGGTCAAAAGGGCCATCTGAAAAAAGTGTAAAATCCAGAAAGGCAGGACAGGCCATGGAGAACTGGGAGCCTTGTTATGCTGATGGGCGGGATGTAAATTGCCAACAGACACTCGGGAGAAGTGTATGGTGTTTCCTGAAACATCTAAAAAACAAAGCAACAGAGCCTAGGGCACTTCCACTTATGGTCCTATAGCTTAGGGAAATTAAAATCAAAAAGACACAGCCACCCCAAAGTTTGGGACGCCTCTGTTTACAAGAACCTCGTTTACCGTACAAGTTCAATATCACAGAAAGTGAAAAATGGATAAAGAACTTGTGGTACTTACGTACAATGCAGTATCACTCAGCAATGAAATCTATGTCATCAGGCCCGTAGCAGCATAATGAGTGGATTCAGGTACGATGATTCTCACTGAAATAAGTCACACAGAAAAAGAAACATCATAAGATATCACTAATACACGGAATGTAAACTTGGCTACACAGGAACTGAATTCCAAAACAGAACAGGGTCTCAAATTTAGAAAACCAACTTATTCTTGCTTAAGGGGATAGGTGAGTTGGGGTGCTGCATAAAACCTGAGATTGAAATGAGCACAGATAAAGTTCCTTAAGCCAAATATGGAATAGACAAGAGCTACTCCTTGCTCAACGAAATGGACTCAACACCCCATATTAAACGCCTAAGAATGTACCTGACTAGTAAGTATCTTAAAACCTATGGATTGCTATGTCTCCAAAAGAGAATCAAGCGTGTGTACAGGGGCATAAACGCAGCAGTGATAGGATTGGAGAGCTTTGGTGAGCAAATGAAGACCCTTTGAAGTCCTATTGCATGGTACCCATTCCACGGGTCTCAACTCTCCAGGTTTAAGGTATTCTTCCTTCAGCTAAAACATGCATGTGGAACCCAGAGTATGATCAACCATGTGAACGGGAGACGTGTTCAAATATGTCTCAGTTTTCCTCCCCTGGTACTCGGGTGCAACATTCCAGACGCTTTACTAACACTCTCCCCACTTGGAGAGTCAGCGCCTTTAACCTCCTGTTTGGCCCAGTTTGCAATTTCTGCGGAAGATGAACAGGAATAGGGAACACCAATGAGAGACTAGCTGGAGGTGTCTGGACGGGCAAATTTAACTCTCATTTCCCACCAGGAAGAGGAAATAACCAAAGGCTCAGCGTGCCGGGCCGGAACCAGATTAGGGCCTGAAGCCATCCTGCGGTGTTGCGGCCAGCTCAAAAGAAAGCGAGTTGAAGAAAGGAGCTCAGGGGCACTGTAATTCACAAACCTGCAGAGTTATAAATGACAGCTATCGTCCAAAAATATACTGAAGTAAGGCTGCCAAGAGGACTTGAAAGCGGGGCAGAATTGCAGGAAACCGATTTCAGGAGGTAGACTGGAATTGCCTTGAAAGCATAGGAAAAGAGGCAGAACGTCCACAATGATGCACTTGGCCAAAAAGGGCGTATGCGTTTTTTCCTGAATATATTCAGGAAAAAACGCATACGCCCTTTTTGGCCAACCAAGCAAGCTTGCAAAGGAAATCTGCACTACAATGAAGTCTCACTTCCCCCCGGTCAAAAGGGCCATCTGAAAAAAGTGTAAAATCCAGAAAGGCAGGACAGGCCATGGAGAACTGGGAGCCTTGTTATGCTGATGGGCGGGATGTAAATTGCCAACAGACACTCGGGAGAAGTGTATGGTGTTTCCTGAAACATCTAAAAAACAAAGCAACAGAGCCTAGGGCACTTCCACTTATGGTCCTATAGCTTAGGGAAATTAAAATCAAAAAGACACAGCCACCCCAAAGTTTGGGACGCCTCTGTTTACAAGAACCTCGTTTACCGTACAAGTTCAATATCACAGAAAGTGAAAAATGGATAAAGAAGTTGTGGTACTTACGTACAATGCAGTATCACTCAGCAATGAAATCTATGTCATCAGGCCCGTAGCAGCATAATGAGTGGATTCAGGTACGATGATTCTCACTGAAATAAGTCACACAGAAAAAGAAACATCATAAGATATCACTAATACACGGAATGTAAACTTGGCTACACAGGAACTGAATTCCAAAACAGAACAGGGTCTCAAATTTAGAAAACCAACTTATGCTTGCTTAAGGGGAAAGGTGAGTTGGGGTGCTGCATAAAACCAGAGATTGAAATGAGCACAGATAAAGTTCCTTAAGCCAAATATGGACTAGACAAGAGCTACTCCTTGCTCAACGAAATGGACTCAACACCCCATATTAAAAGCCTAAGAATGTACCTGACTAGTAAGTATCTTAAAACCTATGGATTGCTATGTCTCCAAAAGAGAATCAAGCGTGTGTACAGGGGCATAAACGCAGCAGTGATAGGATTGGAGAGGTTTGGTGAGCAAATGAAGACCCTTTGAAGTCATATTGCATGGTACCCATTCCACGGGTCTCAACTCTCCAGGTTTAAGGTATTCTTCCTTCAGCTAAAACATGCATGTGGAACCCAGAGTATGATCAACCATGTGAACGGGAGACGTGTTCAAATATGTCTCAGTTTTCCTCCCCTGGTACTCGGGTGCAACATTCCAGACGCTTTACTAACACTCTCCCCACTTGGAGAGTCAGCGCCTTTAACCTCCTGTTTGGCCCAGTTTGCAATTTCTGCGGAAGATGAACAGGAATAGCGAGAACCAATGAGAGACTAGCTGGAGGTGTCTGGACGGGCAAATTTAACTCTCATTTCCCACCAGGAAGAGGAATTAACCAAAGGCTCAGCGTGCCGTGCCGGAACCAGATTAGGGCCTGAAGCCATCCTGCGGTGTTGCGGCCAGGTCACAAGAAAGCGAGTTGAAGAAAGGAGCTCAGGGGCAAGGTAATTCACAAACCTGCAGAGTTATAAATGACAGCTATCGTCCAAAAATATACTGAAGTAAGGCTGCCAAGAGGACTCGAAAGCGGGGCAGAATTGCGGGAAACCGATTTCAGGAGGTAGACTGGAATTGCATTGAAAGCATAGGAAAAGAGGCAGAACGTCCACAATGATGCACTTGGCCAAAAAGGGCGTATGCGTTTTTTCCTGAATATATTCAGGAAAAAACGCATACGCCCTTTTTGGCCAACCAAGCAAGCTTGCAAAGGAAATCTGCACTACAATGAAGTCTCACTTCCCCCCGGTCAAAAGGGCCATCTGAAAAAAGTGTAAAATCCAGAAAGGCAGGACAGGCCATGGAGAACTGGGAGCCTTGTTATGCTGATGGGCGGGATGTAAATTGCCAACAGACACTCGGGAGAAGTGTATGGTGTTTCCTGAAACATCTAAAAAACAAAGCAACAGAGCCTAGGGCACTTCCACTTATGGTCCTATAGCTTAGGGAAATTAAAATCAAAAAGACACAGCCACCCCAAAGTTTGGGACGCCTCTGTTTACAAGAACCTCGTTTACAGTACAAGTTCAACATCGCAGAAAGTGAAAAATGGATAAAGAACATGTGGTATTTACTCACAAAGCAATATCACTCAGAAATGAAATCTATGTCATCAGGCCCTTAGCAGCACAATGAGTAGATTCAGGTATGATGATTCTAACTGAAATAAGTCACACAGAAAAAGAAACATCATAAGATATCACTAATACACGGAATGTAAACTTGGCTACACAGGAACTGAATTACAGAACAGAACAGGGTCTCAAATTTAGAAAACCAACTTATGCTTGCTTAAGGGTAAAGGTGAGTTGGGGTGCTGCATAAAACCAGAGATTGAAACGAGCACAGATAAAGTTCCTTAAGCCAAATATGGAATAGACAAGAGCTACTCCTTGCTCAACGAAATGGACTCAACACCGCATATTAAACGCCTAAGAATGTACCTGACTAGTAAGTATCTTAAAACCTATGGATTGCTATGTCTCCGAAAGAGAATCAAGCATGTGTACAGGGGCATAAACGCAGCAGTGATAGGATTGGAGAGGTTCGGTGAGCAAATGAAGACCCTTTGAAGTCATATTGCATGGTACCCATTCCACGGGTTTCAACTACCCAGGTTTAAGGTATTCTTCCTTCAGCTAAAACATGCATGTGGAACCTAGAGTATGATCAACCATGTGATCGGGAGACGTGTTCAAATATGTCTCAGTTTTCGTACCCTGGTACTCAGGTGCAACATTCCAGATGCTTTACTAACACTCTCCTGACTTGCAGAGTCCGTCCGTTTAATCTCCTGTTTGGCCCAGTTTGCAATTTCTGCGGAAGATGAACAGGAATAGCGAGAACCAATGAGAGACTAGCTGGAGGTGTCTGGACGGGCAAATTTAACTCTCATTTCCCACCAGGAAGAGGAATTAACCAAAGGCTCAGCGTGCCGTGCCGGAACCAGATTAGGGCCTGAAGCCATCCTGCAGTGTTGCGGCCAGGTCACAAGAAAGCGAGTTGAAGAAAGCAGCTCAGGGGCACTGTAATTCACAAACCTCCAGAGTTATAAATGACAGCTATCGTCCAAAAATATACTGAAGTAAGGCTGCCAAGAGGACTTGAAAGCGGGGCAGAATTGCAGGAAACCGATTTCAGGAGGTAGACTGGAATTGCTTTGAAAGCATAGGAAAAGAGGCAGAACGTCCACAATGATGCACTTGGCCAAAAAGGGCGTATGCGTTTTTTCCTGAATATATTCAGGAAAAAACGCATACGCCCTTTTTGGCCAACCAAGCAAGCTTGCAAAGGAAATCTGCACTACAATGAAGTCTCACTTCCCCCCGGTCAAAAGGGCCATCTGAAAAAAGTGTAAAATCCAGAAAGGCAGGACAGGCCATGGAGAACTGGGAGCCTTGTTATGCTGATGGGCGGGATGTAAATTGCCAACAGACACTCGGGAGAAGTGTATGGTGTTTCCGGAAACATCTAAAAAACAAAGCAACAGAGCCTAGGGCACTTCCACTTATGGTCCTATAGCTTAGGGAAATTAAAATCAAAAAGACACAGCCACCCCAAAGTTTGGGACGCCTCTGTTTACAAGAACCTCGTTTACCGTACAAGTTCAATATCACAGAAAGTGAAAAATGGATAAAGAACTTGTGGTACTTACGTACAATGCAGTATCACTCAGCAATGAAATCTATGTCATCAGGCCCGTAGCAGCATAATGAGTGGATTCAGGTACGATGATTCTCACTGAAATAAGTCACACAGAAAAAGAAACATTATAAGATATCACTAATACACGGAATGTAAACTTGGCTACACAGGAACTGAATTCCAAAACAGAACAGGGTCTCAAATTTAGAAAACCAACTTATGCTTGCTTAAGGGGAAAGGTGAGTAGGGGTGCTGCATTAAACCAGAGATTGAAATGAGCACAGATAAAGTTCCTTAAGCCAAATATGGACTAGACAAGAGCTACTCCTTGCTCAACGAAATGGACTCAACACCCCATATTAAACGCCTAAGAATGTACCTGACTAGTAAGTATCTTAAAACCTATGGATTGCTATGTCTCCAAAAGAGAATCAAGCGTGTGTACAGGGGCATAAACGCAGCAGTGATAGGATTGGAGAGCTTTGGTGAGCAAATGAAGACCCTTTGAAGTCATATTGCATGGTACCCATTCCACGGGTCTCAACTCTCCAGGTTTAAGGTATTCTTCCTTCAGCTAAAACATGCATGTGGAACCCAGAGTATGATCAACCATGTGAACGGGAGACGTGTTCAAATATGTCTCAGTTTTCCTCCCCTGGTACTCGGGTGCAACATTCCAGACGCTTTACTAACACTCTCCCCACTTGGAGAGTCAGCGCCTTTAACCTCCTGTTTGGCCCAGTTTGCAATTTCTGCGGAAGATGAACAGGAATAGGGAACACCAATGAGAGACTAGCTGGAGGTGTCTGGACGGGCAAATTTAACTCTCATTTCCCACCAGGAAGAGGAAATAACCAAAGGCTCAGCGTGCCGGGCCGGAACCAGATTAGGGCCTGAAGCCATCCTGCGGTGTTGCGGCCAGCTCAAAAGAAAGCGAGTTGAAGAAAGGAGCTCAGGGGCACTGTAATTCACAAACCTGCAGAGTTATAAATGACAGCTATCGTCCAAAAATATACTGAAGTAAGGCTGCCAAGAGGACTTGAAAGCGGGGCAGAATTGCAGGAAACCGATTTCAGGAGGTAGACTGGAATTGCCTTGAAAGCATAGGAAAAGAGGCAGAACGTCCACAATGATGCACTTGGCCAAAAAGGGCGTATGCGTTTTTTCCTGAATATATTCAGGAAAAAACGCATACGCCCTTTTTGGCCAACCAAGCAAGCTTGCAAAGGAAATCTGCACTACAATGAAGTCTCACTTCCCCCCGGTCAAAAGGGCCATCTGAAAAAAGTGTAAAATCCAGAAAGGCAGGACAGGCCATGGAGAACTGGGAGCCTTGTTATGCTGATGGGCGGGATGTAAATTGCCAACAGACACTCGGGAGAAGTGTATGGTGTTTCCTGAAACATCTAAAAAACAAAGCAACAGAGCCTAGGGCACTTCCACTTATGGTCCTATAGCTTAGGGAAATTAAAATCAAAAAGACACAGCCACCCCAAAGTTTGGGACGCCTCTGTTTACAAGAACCTCGTTTACCGTACAAGTTCAATATCACAGAAAGTGAAAAATGGATAAAGAAGTTGTGGTACTTACGTACAATGCAGTATCACTCAGCAATGAAATCTATGTCATCAGGCCCGTAGCAGCATAATGAGTGGATTCAGGTACGATGATTCTCACTGAAATAAGTCACACAGAAAAGGAAACATCATAAGATATCACTAATACACGGAATGTAAACTTGGCTACACAGGAACTGAATTCCAAAACAGAACAGGGTCTCAAATTTAGAAAACCAACTTATGCTTGCTTAAGGGGAAAGGTGAGTTGGGGTGCTGCATAAAACCAGAGATTGAAATGAGCACAGATAAAGTTCCTTAAGCCAAATATGGACTAGACAAGAGCTACTCCTTGCTCAACGAAATGGACTCAACACCCCATATTAAAAGCCTAAGAATGTACCTGACTAGTAAGTATCTTAAAACCTATGGATTGCTATGTCTCCAAAAGAGAATCAAGCGTGTGTACAGGGGCATAAACGCAGCAGTGATAGGATTGGAGAGGTTTGGTGAGCAAATGAAGACCCTTTGAAGTCATATTGCATGGTACCCATTCCACGGGTCTCAACTCTCCAGGTTTAAGGTATTCTTCCTTCAGCTAAAACATGCATGTGGAACCCAGAGTATGATCAACCATGTGAACGGGAGACGTGTTCAAATATGTCTCAGTTTTCCTCCCCTGGTACTCGGGTGCAACATTCCAGACGCTTTACTAACACTCTCCCCACTTGGAGAGTCAGCGCCTTTAACCTCCTGTTTGGCCCAGTTTGCAATTTCTGCGGAAGATGAACAGGAATAGCGAGAACCAATGAGAGACTAGCTGGAGGTGTCTGGACGGGCAAATTTAACTCTCATTTCCCACCAGGAAGAGGAATTAACCAAAGGCTCAGCGTGCCGTGCCGGAACCAGATTAGGGCCTGAAGCCATCCTGCGGTGTTGCGGCCAGGTCACAAGAAAGCGAGTTGAAGAAAGGAGCTCAGGGGCAAGGTAATTCACAAACCTGCAGAGTTATAAATGACAGCTATCGTCCAAAAATATACTGAAGTAAGGCTGCCAAGAGGACTCGAAAGCGGGGCAGAATTGCGGGAAACCGATTTCAGGAGGTAGACTGGAATTGCATTGAAAGCATAGGAAAAGAGGCAGAACGTCCACAATGATGCACTTGGCCAAAAAGGGCGTATGCGTTTTTTCCTGAATATATTCAGGAAAAAACGCATACGCCCTTTTTGGCCAACCAAGCAAGCTTGCAAAGGAAATCTGCACTACAATGAAGTCTCACTTCCCCCCGGTCAAAAGGGCCATCTGAAAAAAGTGTAAAATCCAGAAAGGCAGGACAGGCCATGGAGAACTGGGAGCCTTGTTATGCTGATGGGCGGGATGTAAATTGCCAACAGACACTCGGGAGAAGTGTATGGTGTTTCCTGAAACATCTAAAAAACAAAGCAACAGAGCCTAGGGCACTTCCACTTATGGTCCTATAGCTTAGGGAAATTAAAATCAAAAAGACACAGCCACCCCAAAGTTTGGGACGCCTCTGTTTACAAGAACCTCGTTTACAGTACAAGTTCAACATCGCAGAAAGTGAAAAATGGATAAAGAACATGTGGTATTTACTCACAAAGCAATATCACTCAGAAATGAAATCTATGTCATCAGGCCCTTAGCAGCACAATGAGTAGATTCAGGTATGATGATTCTAACTGAAATAAGTCACACAGAAAAAGAAACATCATAAGATATCACTAATACACGGAATGTAAACTTGGCTACACAGGAACTGAATTACAGAACAGAACAGGGTCTCAAATTTAGAAAACCAACTTATGCTTGCTTAAGGGTAAAGGTGAGTTGGGGTGCTGCATAAAACCAGAGATTGAAACGAGCACAGATAAAGTTCCTTAAGCCAAATATGGAATAGACAAGAGCTACTCCTTGCTCAACGAAATGGACTCAACACCGCATATTAAACGCCTAAGAATGTACCTGACTAGTAAGTATCTTAAAACCTATGGATTGCTATGTCTCCGAAAGAGAATCAAGCATGTGTACAGGGGCATAAACGCAGCAGTGATAGGATTGGAGAGGTTCGGTGAGCAAATGAAGACCCTTTGAAGTCATATTGCATGGTACCCATTCCACGGGTTTCAACTACCCAGGTTTAAGGTATTCTTCCTTCAGCTAAAACATGCATGTGGAACCTAGAGTATGATCAACCATGTGATCGGGAGACGTGTTCAAATATGTCTCAGTTTTCGTACCCTGGTACTCAGGTGCAACATTCCAGATGCTTTACTAACACTCTCCTGACTTGCAGAGTCCGTCCGTTTAATCTCCTGTTTGGCCCAGTTTGCAATTTCTGCGGAAGATGAACAGGAATAGCGAGAACCAATGAGAGACTAGCTGGAGGTGTCTGGACGGGCAAATTTAACTCTCATTTCCCACCAGGAAGAGGAATTAACCAAAGGCTCAGCGTGCCGTGCCGGAACCAGATTAGGGCCTGAAGCCATCCTGCAGTGTTGCGGACAGGTCACAAGAAAGCGAGTTGAAGAAAGCAGCTCAGGGGCACTGTAATTCACAAACCTCCAGAGTTATAAATGACAGCTATCGTCCAAAAATATACTGAAGTAAGGCTGCCAAGAGGACTTGAAAGCGGGGCAGAATTGCAGGAAACCGATTTCAGGAGGTAGACTGGAATTGCTTTGAAAGCATAGGAAAAGAGGCAGAACGTCCACAATGATGCACTTGGCCAAAAAGGGCGTATGCGTTTTTTCCTGAATATATTCAGGAAAAAACGCATACGCCCTTTTTGGCCAACCAAGCAAGCTTGCAAAGGAAATCTGCACTACAATGAAGTCTCACTTCCCCCCGGTCAAAAGGGCCATCTGAAAAAAGTGTAAAATCCAGAAAGGCAGGACAGGCCATGGAGAACTGGGAGCCTTGTTATGCTGATGGGCGGGATGTAAATTGCCAACAGACACTCGGGAGAAGTGTATGGTGTTTCCGGAAACATCTAAAAAACAAAGCAACAGAGCCTAGGGCACTTCCACTTATGGTCCTATAGCTTAGGGAAATTAAAATCAAAAAGACACAGCCACCCCAAAGTTTGGGACGCCTCTGTTTACAAGAACCTCGTTTACCGTACAAGTTCAATATCACAGAAAGTGAAAAATGGATAAAGAAGTTGTGGTACTTACGTACAATGCAGTATCACTCAGCAATGAAATCTATGTCATCAGGCCCGTAGCAGCATAATGAGTGGATTCAGGTACGATGATTCTCACTGAAATAAGTCACACAGAAAAAGAAACATTATAAGATATCACTAATACACGGAATGTAAACTTGGCTACACAGGAACTGAATTCCAAAACAGAACAGGGTCTCAAATTTAGAAAACCAACTTATGCTTGCTTAAGGGGAAAGGTGAGTAGGGGTGCTGCATTAAACCAGAGATTGAAATGAGCACAGATAAAGTTCCTTAAGCCAAATATGGACTAGACAAGAGCTACTCCTTGCTCAACGAAATGGACTCAACACCCCATATTAAACGCCTAAGAATGTACCTGACTAGTAAGTATCTTAAAACCTATGGATTGCTATGTCTCCAAAAGAGAATCAAGCGTGTGTACAGGGGCATAAACGCAGCAGTGATAGGATTGGAGAGGTTCGGTGAGCAAATGAAGACCCTTTGAAGTCATATTGCATGGTACCCATTCCACGGGTCTCAACTCTCCAGGTTTAAGGTATTCTTCCTTCAGCTAAAACATGCATGTGGAACCCAGAGTATGATCAACCATGTGAATGGGAGACGTGTTCAAATATGTCTCAGTTTTCCTCCCCTGGTACTCAGGTGCAACATTCCAGACGCTTTACTAACACTCTCCCCACTTGGAGAGTCAGAGCCTTTAACCTCCTGTTTGGCCCAGTTTGCAATTTCTACGGAAGATGAACAGGAATAGGGAACACCAATGAGAGACTAGCTGGAGGTGTCTGGACGGGCAAATTTAACTCTCATTTCCCACCAGGAAGAGGAAATAACCAAAGGCTCAGCGTGCCGGGCCGGAACCAGATTAGGGCCTGAAACCATCCTGCGGTGTTGCGGCCAGCTCAAAAGAAAGCGAGTTGAAGAAAGGAGCTCAGGGGCACTGTAATTCACAAACCTGCAGAGTTATAAATGACAGCTATCGTCCAAAAATATACTGAAGTAAGGCTGCCAAGAGGACTTGAAAGCGGGGCAGAATTGCAGGAAACCGATTTCAGGAGGTAGACTGGAATTGCATTGAAAGCATAGGAAAAGAGGCAGAACGTCCACAATGATGCACTTGGCCAAAAAGGGCGTATGCGTTTTTTCCTGAATATATTCAGGAAAAAACGCATACGCCCTTTTTGGCCAACCAAGCAAGCTTGCAAAGGAAATCTGCACTACAATGAAGTCTCACTTCCCCCCGGTCAAAAGGGCCATCTGAAAAAAGTGTAAAATCCAGAAAGGCAGGACAGGCCATGGAGAACTGGGAGCCTTGTTATGCTGATGGGCGGGATGTAAATTGCCAACAGACACTCGGGAGAAGTGTATGGTGTTTCCTGAAACATCTAAAAAACAAAGCAACAGAGCCTAGGGCACTTCCACTTATGGTCCTATAGCTTAGGGAAATTAAAATCAAAAAGACACAGCCACCCCAAAGTTTGGGACGCCTCTGTTTACAAGAACCTCGTTTACCGTACAAGTTCAATATCACAGAAAGTGAAAAATGGATAAAGAACTTGTGGTACTTACGTACAATGCAGTATCACTCAGCAATGAAATCTATGTCATCAGGCCCGTAGCAGCATAATGAGTGGATTCAGGTACGATGATTCTCACTGAAATAAGTCACACAGAAAAAGAAACATCATAAGATATCAGTAATACACGGAATGTAAACTTGGCTACACAGGAACTGAATTCCAAAACAGAACAGGGTCTCAAATTTAGAAAACCAACTTATGCTTGCTTAAGGGGAAAGCTGAGTTGGGGTGCTGCATAAAACCAGAGATTGAAATGAGCACAGATAAAGTTCCTTAAGCCAAATATGGACTAGACAAGAGCTACTCCTTGCTCAACGAAATGGACTCAACACCCCATATTAAACGCCTAAGAATGTACCTGACTAGTAAGTATCTTAAAACCTATGGATTGCTATGTCTCCGAAAGAGAATCAAGCATGTGTACAGGGGCATAAACGCAGCAGTGATAGGATTGGAGAGGTTCGGTGAACAAATGAAGACCCTTTGAAGTCATATTGCATGGTACCCATTCCACGGGTCTCAACTCTCCAGGTTTAAGGTATTCTTCCTTCAGCTAAAACATGCATGTGGAGCCCAGAGTATGATCAACCGTGTGAATGGGAGACGTGTTCAAATATGTCTCAGTTTTCGTACCCTGGTACTCGGGTGCAACATTCCAGACGCTTTACTAACACTCTCCCCACTTGGAAAGTCAGCGCCTTTAACCTCCTCTTTGGCCCAGTTTGCAATTTCTGCGGAAGATGAACAGGAATAGGGAGAACCAATGAGAGACTAGCTGGAGGTGTCTGGACGGGCAAATTTAACTCTCATTTCCCACCAGGAAGAGGAAATAACCAAAGGCTCAGCGTGCCGTGCCGGAACCAGATTAGGGCCTGAAGCCATCCTGCGGTGTTGCGGCCAGGTCACAAGAAAGCGAGTTGAAGAAAGGAGCTCAGGGGCACTGTAATTCACAAACCTGCAGAGTTATAAATGACAGCTATCGTCCAAAAATATACTGAAGTAAGGCTGCCAAGAGGACTTGAAAGCGGGGCAGAATTGCAGGAAACCGATTTCAGGAGGTAGACTGGAATTGCCTTGAAAGCATAGGAAAAGAGGCAGAACGTCCACAATGATGCACTTGGCCAAAAAGGGCGTATGCGTTTTTTCCTGAATATATTCAGGAAAAAAACGCATACGCCCTTTTTGGCCAACCAAGCAAGCTTGCAAAGGAAATCTGCACTACAATGAAGTCTCACTTCCCCCCGGTTAAAAGGGCCATCTGAAAAAAGTGTAAAATCCAGAAAGGCAGGACAGGCCATGGAGAACTGGGAGCCTTGTTATGCTGATGGGCGGGATGTAAATTGCCAACAGACACTCGGGAGAAGTGTATGGTGTTTCCTGAAACATCTAAAAAACAAAGCAACAGAGCCTAGGGCACTTCCACTTATGGTCCTATAGCTTACGGAAATTAAAATCAAAAAGACAGAGCCACCCAAAAGTTTGGGACGGCCCTGTTTACAAGAAACTCATTTACAGCACAAGTTCAATATCGCAGAATGTGAAAAATGGATAAAGAACTTGTGGTACTTACATACAATGCAGTATCACTCAGCAATGAAATCTATGTCATCAGGCCCGTAGCAGCATAATGAGTGGATTCAGGTACGATGATTCTCACTGAAATAAGTCACACAGAAAAAGAAACATCATAAGATATCACTAATACACGGAATGCAAACTTGGCTACACAGGAACTGAATTACAGAACAGAACAGGGTCTCAAATTTAGAAAACCAACTTATGCTTGCTTAAGGGGAAAGGTGAGTTTGGGTGCTGCATAAAACCAGAGATTGAAATGAGCACAGATAAAGTTCCTTAAGCCAAATATGGACTAGACAAGAGCTACTCCTTGCTCAACGAAATGGACTCAACACCCCATATTAAACGCCTAAGAATGTACCTGACTAGTAAGTATCTTAAAACCTATGGATTGCTATGTCTCCAAAAGAGAATCAAGCGTGTGTACAGGGGCATAAACGCAGCAGTGATAGGATTGGAGAGGTTTGGTGAGCAAATGAAGACCCTTTGAAGTCATATTGCATGGTACCCTTTCCACGGGTCTCAACTCTCCAGGTTTAAGGTATTCTTCCTTCAGCTAAAACATGCATGTGGAACCCAGAGTATGATCAACCATGTGAACGGGAGACGTGTTCAAATATGTCTCAGTTTTCCTCCCCTGGTACTCGGGTGCAACATTCCAGACGCTTTACTAACACTCTCCCCACTTGGAGAGTCAGCGCCTTTAACCTCCTGTTTGGCCAAGTTTGCAATTTCTGCGGAAGATGAACAGGAATAGGGAACACCAATGAGAGACTAGCTGGAGGTGTCTGGACGGGCAAACTTAACTCTCATTTCCCACCAGGAAGAGGAAATAACCAAAGGCTCAGCGTGCCGTGCCGGAACCAGATGAGGGCCTGAAGCCATCCTGCGGTGTTGCGGCCAGCTCAAAAGAAAGCGAGTTGAAGAAAGGAGCTCAGGGGCACTGTAATTCACAAACCTGCAGAGTTATAAATGACAGCTATCGTCCAAAAATATACTGAAGTAAGGCTGCCAAGAGGACTCGAAAGCGGGGCAGAATTGCAGGAAACCGATTTCAGGAGGTAGACTGGAATTGCATTGAAAGCATAGGAAAAGAGGCAGAACGTCCACAATGATGCACTTGGCCAAAAAGGGCGTATGCGTTTTTTCCTGAATATATTCAGGAAAAAACGCATACGCCCTTTTTGGCCAACCAAGCAAGCTTGCAAAGGAAATCTGCACTACAATGAAGTCTCACTTCCCCCCGGTCAAAAGGGCCATCTGAAAAAAGTGTAAAATCCAGAAAGGCAGGACAGGCCATGGAGAACTGGGAGCCTTGTTATGCTGATGGGCGGGATGTAAATTGCCAACAGACACTCGGGAGAAGTGTATGGTGTTTCCTGAAACATCTAAAAAACAAAGCAACAGAGCCTAGGGCACTTGCACTTATGGTCCTATAGCTTAGGGAAATTAAAATCAAAAAGACACAGCCACCCCAAAGTTTGGGACGCCTCTGTTTACAAGAACCTCGTTTACCGTACAAGTTCAATATCACAGAAAGTGAAAAATGGATAAAGAACTTGTGGTACTTACGTACAATGCAGTATCACTCAGCAATGAAATCTATGTCATCAGGCCCGTAGCAGCATAATGAGTGGATTCAGGTACGATGATTCTCACTGAAATAAGTCACACAGAAAAAGAAACATCATAAGATATCACTAATACACGGAATGTAAACTTGGCTACACAGGAACTGAATTCCAAAACAGAACAGGGTCTCAAATTTAGAAAACCAACTTATGCTTGCTTAAGGGGAAAGGTGAGTTGGGGTGCTGCATAAAACCAGAGATTGAAATGAGCACAGATAAAGTTCCTTAAGCCAAATATGGACTAGACAAGAGCTACTCCTTGCTCAACGAAATGGACTCAACACCCCATATTAAACGCCTAAGAATGTACCTGACTAGTAAGTATCTTAAAACCTATGGATTGCTATGTCTCCAAAAGAGAATCAAGCGTGTGTACAGGGGCATAAACGCAGCAGTGATAGGATTGGAGAGGTTTGGTGAGCAAATGAAGACCCTTTGAAGTCATATTGCATGGTACCCATTCCACGGGTCTCAACTCTCCAGGTTTAAGGTATTCTTCCTTCAGCTAAAACATGCATGTGGAACCCAGAGTATGATCAACCATGTGAACGGGAGACGTGTTCAAATATGTCTCAGTTTTCCTCCCCTGGTACTCGGGTGCAACATTCCAGACGCTTTACTAACACTCTCCCCACTTGGAGAGTCAGCGCCTTTAACCTCCTGTTTGGCCCAGTTTGCAATTTCTGCGGAAGATGAACAGGAATAGCGAGAACCAATGAGAGACTAGCTGGAGGTGTCTGGACGGGCAAATTTAACTCTCATTTCCCACCAGGAAGAGGAATTAACCAAAGGCTCAGCGTGCCGTGCCGGAACCAGATTAGGGCCTGAAGCCATCCTGCGGTGTTGCGGCCAGGTCACAAGAAAGCGAGTTGAAGAAAGGAGCTCAGGGGCACTGTAATTCACAAACCTGCAGAGTTATAAATGACAGCTATCGTCCAAAAATATACTGAAGTAAGGCTGCCAAGAGGACTCGAAAGCGGGGCAGAATTGCGGGAAACCGATTTCAGGAGGTAGACTGGAATTGCATTGAAAGCATAGGAAAAGAGGCAGAACGTCCACAATGATGCACTTGGCCAAAAAGGGCGTATGCGTTTTTTCCTGAATATATTCAGGAAAAAACGCATACGCCCTTTTTGGCCAACCAAGCAAGCTTGCAAAGGAAATCTGCACTACAATGAAGTCTCACTTCCCCCCGGTCAAAAGGGCCATCTGAAAAAAGTGTAAAATCCAGAAAGGCAGGACAGGCCATGGAGAACTGGGAGCCTTGTTATGCTGATGGGCGGGATGTAAATTGCCAACAGACACTCGGGAGAAGTGTATGGTGTTTCCTGAAACATCTAAAAAACAAAGCAACAGAGCCTAGGGCACTTCCACTTATGGTCCTATAGCTTAGGGAAATTAAAATCAAAAAGACACAGCCACCCCAAAGTTTGGGACGCCTCTGTTTACAAGAACCTCGTTTACCGTACAAGTTCAATATCACAGAAAGTGAAAAATGGATAAAGAACTTGTGGTACTTACGTACAATGCAGTATCACTCAGCAATGAAATCTATGTCATCAGGCCCGTAGCAGCATAATGAGTGGATTCAGGTACGATGAATCTAACTGAAATATGTCACACAGAAAAAGAAACATCATAAGATATCTGTAATACACGGAATGTAAACTTGGCTACACAGGAACTGAATTACAGAACAGAACAGGGTCTCAAATTTAGAAAACCAACTTATGCTTGCTTAAGGGGAAAGGTGAGTTGGGGTGCTGCATAAAACCAGAGATTGAAACGAGCACAGATAAAGTTCCTTAAGCCAAATATGGACTAGACAAGAGCTACTCCTTGCTCAACGAAATGGACTAAACACCCCATATTAAACGCCTAAGAATGTACCTGACTAGTAAGTATCTTAAAACCTATGGATTGCTATGTCTCCAAAAGAGAATCAAGCGTGTGTACAGGGGCATAAACGCAGCAGTGATAGGATTGGAGAGGTTCGGTGAGCAAATGAAGACCCTTTGAAGTCATATTGCATGGTACCCATTCCACGGGTCTCAACTCTCCAGGTTTAAGGTATTCTTCCTTCAGCTAAAACATGCATGTGGAACCCAGAGTATGATCAACCATGTGAACGGGAGACGTGTTCAAATATGTCTCAGTTTTCCTCCCCTGGTACTCGGGTGCAACATTCCAGACGCTTTACTAACACTCTCCCCACTTGGAGAGTCAGCGCCTTTAACCTCCTGTTTGGCCCAGTTTGCAATTTCTGCGGAAGATGAACAGGAATAGGGAACACCAATGAGAGACTAGCTGGAGGTGTCTGGACGGGCAAATTTAACTCTCATTTCCCACCAGGAAGAGGAAATAACCAAAGGCTCAGCGTGCCGTGCCGGAACCAGATTAGGGCCTGAAGCCATCCTGCGGTGTTGCGGCCAGCTCAAAAGAAAGCGAGTTGAAGAAAGGAGCTCAGGGGCACTGTAATTCACAAACCTGCAGAGTTATAAATGACAGCTATCGTCCAAAAATATACTGAAGTAAGGCTGCCAAGAGGACTTGAAAGCGGGGCAGAATTGCAGGAAACCGATTTCAGGAGGTAGACTGGAATTGCATTGAAAGCATAGGAAAAGAGGCAGAACGTCCACAATGATGCACTTGGCCAAAAAGGGCGTATGCATTTTTTCCTGAATATATTCAGGAAAAAACGCATACGCCCTTTTTGGCCAACCAAGCAAGCTTGCAAAGGAAATCTGCACTACAATGAAGTCTCACTTCCCCCCGGTCAAAAGGGCCATCTGAAAAAAGTGTAAAATCCAGAAAGGCAGGACAGGCCATGGAGAACTGGGAGCCTTGTTATGCTGATGGGCGGGATGTAAATTGCCAACAGACACTCGGGAGAAGTGTATGGTGTTTCCTGAAACATCTAAAAAACAAAGCAACAGAGCCTAGGGCACTTCCACTTATGGTCCTATAGCTTAGGGAAATTAAAATCAAAAAGACACAGCCACCCCAAAGTTTGGGACGCCTCTGTTTACAAGAACCTCGTTTACCGTACAAGTTCAATATCACAGAAAGTGAAAAATGGATAAAGAAGTTGTGGTACTTACGTACAATGCAGTATCACTCAGCAATGAAATCTATGTCATCAGGCCCGTAGCAGCATAATGAGTGGATTCAGGTACGATGAATCTAACTGAAATATGTCACACAGAAAAAGAAACATCATAAGATATCTGTAATACACGGAATGTAAACTTGGCTACACAGGAACTGAATTACAGAACAGAACAGGGTCTCAAATTTAGAAAACCAACTTATGCTTGCTTAAGGGGAAAGGTGAGTTGGGGTGCTGCATAAAACCAGAGATTGAAACGAGCACAGATAAAGTTCCTTAAGCCAAATATGGACTAGACAAGAGCTACTCCTTGCTCAACGAAATGGACTAAACACCCCATATTAAACACCTAAGAATGTACCTGACTAGTAAGTATCTTAAAACCTATGGATTGCTATGTCTCCAAAAGAGAATCAAGCGTGTGTACAGGGGCATAAACGCAGCAGTGATAGGATTGGAGAGGTTCGGTGAGCAAATGAAGACCCTTTGAAGTCATATTGAATGGTACCCATTCCACGGGTCTCAACTCTCCAGGTTTAAGGTATTCTTCCTTCAGCTAAAACATGCATGTGGAACCCAGAGTATGATCAACCATGTGAACGGGAGACGTGTTCAAATACGTCTCAGTTTTCCTCCCCTGGTACTCGGGTTCAACATTCCAGACGCTTTACTAACACTCTCCCCACTTGGAGAGTCAGCGCCTTTAACCTCCTGTTTGGCCCAGTTTGCAATTTCTGCGGAAGATGAACAGGAATAGGGAACACCAATGAGAGACTAGCTGGAGGTGTCTGGACGGGCAAATTTAACTCTCATTTCCCACCAGAAAGAGGAAATAACCAAAGGCTCAGCGTGCCGGGCCGGAACCAGATTAGGGCCTGAAGCCATCCTGCGGTGTTGCGGCCAGCTCAAAAGAAAGCGAGTTTAAGAAAGGAGCTCAGGGGCACTGTAATTCACAAACCTGCAGAGTTATAAATGACAGCTTTCGTCCAAAAATATACTGAAGTAAGGCTGCCAAGAGGACTCGAAAGCGGGGCAGAATTGCAGGAAACCGATTTCAGGAGGTAGACTGGAATTGCATTGAAAGCATAGGAAAAGAGGCAGAACGTCCACAATGATGCACTTGGCCAAAAAGGGCGTATGCGTTTTTTCCTGAATATATTCAGGAAAAAACGCATACGCCCTTTTTGGCCAACCAAGCAAGCTTGCAAAGGAAATCTGCACTACAATGAAGTCTCACTTCCCCCCGGTCAAAAGGGCCATCTGAAAAAAGTGTAAAATCCAGAAAGGCAGGACAGGCCATGGAGAACTGGGAGCCTTGTTATGCTGATGGGCGGGATGTAAATTGCCAACAGACACTCGGGAGAAGTGTATGGTGTTTCCTGAAACATCTAAAAAACAAAGCAACAGAGCCTAGGGCACTTCCACTTATGGTCCTATAGCTTAGGGAAATTAAAATCAAAAAGACACAGCCACCCCAAAGTTTGGGACGCCTCTGTTTACAAGAACCTCGTTTACCGTACAAGTTCAACATCGCAGAAAATGAAAAATGGATAAAGAAGTTGTGGTATTTACTTACAAAGCAATATCACTCAGCAATGAAATCTATGTCATCAGGCCCATAGCAGCATAATGAGTGGATTCAGGTACGATGATTCTCACTGAAATAAGTCACACAGAAAAAGAAACATCATAAGATATCACTAATACACGGAATGTAAACTTGGCTACACAGGAACTGAATTCCAAAACAGAACAGGGTCTCAAATTTAGAAAACCAACTTATGCTTGCTTAAGGGGAAAGGTGAGTTGGGGTGCTGCATAAAACCAGAGATTGAAATGAGCACAGATAAAGTTCCTTAAGCCAAATATGGAATAGACAAGAGCTACTCCTTGCTCAACGAAATGGACTCAACACCGCATATTAAACGCCTAAGAATGTACCTGACTAGTAAGTATCTTAAAACCTATGGATTGCTATGTCTCCGAAAGAGAATCAAGCATGTGTACAGGCGCATAAACGCAGCAGTGATAGGATTGGAGAGGTTTGGTGAACAAATGAATACCCTTTTAAGTCATATTGCATGGTACCCATTCCACGGGTCTCAACTCTCCAGATTTAAGGTATTCTTCCTTCAGCTAAAACATGCATGTCAAACCCAGAGTATGATCAACCGTGTGAACGGGAGACGTGTTCAAATATGTCTCAGTTTTCGTACCCTGGTACTCGGGTGCAACATTCCAGACGCTTTACTAACACTCTCCCCACTTGGAAAGTCAGCGCCTTTAACCTCCTGTTTGGCCCAGTTTGCAATTTCTGCGGAAGATGAACAGGAATAGGGAGAACCAATGAGAGACTAGCTGGAGGTGTCTGGACAGGCAAATTTAACTCTCATTTCCCACCAGGAAGAGGAAATAACCAAAGGCTCAGCGTGCCGTGCCGGAACCAGATTAGGGCCTGAAGCCATCCTGCGGTGTTGCGGCCAGGTCACAAGAAAGCGAGTTGAAGAAAGGAGCTCAGGGGCACTGTAATTCACAAACCTGCAGAGTTATAAATGACAGCTATCGTCCAAAAATATACTGAAGTAAGGCTGCCAAGAGGACTTGAATGCGGGGCAGAATTGAAGGCAACCGATTTCAGGAGGTAGACTGGAATTGCTTTGAAAGCATAGGAAAAGAGGCAGAACGTCCACAATGATGCACTTGGCCAAAAAGGGCGTATGCGTTTTTTCCTGAATATATTCAGGAAAAAACGCATATGCCCTTTTTGGCCAACCAAGCAAGCTTGCAAAGGAAATCTGCACTACAATGAAGTCTCACTTCCCCCCGGTCAAAAGGGCCATCTGAAAAAAGTGTAAAATCCAGAAAGGCAGGACAGGCCATGGAGAACTGGGAGCCTTGTTATGCTGATGGGCGGGATGTAAACTGCCAACAGACACTCGGGAGAAGTGTATGGTGTTTCCTGAAACATCTAAAAAACAAAGCAACAGAGCCTAGGGCACTTCCACTTATGGTCCTATAGCTTAGGGAAATTAAAATCAAAAAGACACAGCCACCCCAAAGTTTGGGACGCCTCTGTTTACAAGAACCTCGTTTACCGTACAAGTTCAATATCACAGAAAGTGAAAAATGGATAAAGAACTTGTGGTACTTACGTACAATGCAGTATCACTCAGCAATGAAATCTATGTCATCAGGCCCGTAGCAGCATAATGAGTGGATTCAGGTACGATGAATCTAACTGAAATATGTCACACAGAAAAAGAAACATCATAAGATATCTGTAATACACGGAATGTAAACTTGGCTACACAGGAACTGAATTACAGAACAGAACAGGGTCTCAAATTTAGAAAACCAACTTATGCTTGCTTAAGGGGAAAGGTGAGTTGGGGTGCTGCATAAAACCAGAGATTGAAACGAGCACAGATAAAGTTCCTTAAGCCAAATATGGACTAGACAAGAGCTACTCCTTGCTCAACGAAATGGACTAAACACCCCATATTAAACACCTAAGAATGTACCTGACTAGTAAGTATCTTAAAACCTATGGATTGCTATGTCTCCAAAAGAGAATCAAGCGTGTGTACAGGGGCATAAACGCAGCAGTGATAGGATTGGAGAGGTTCGGTGAGCAAATGAAGACCCTTTGAAGTCATATTGAATGGTACCCATTCCACGGGTCTCAACTCTCCAGGTTTAAGGTATTCTTCCTTCAGCTAAAACATGCATGTGGAACCCAGAGTATGATCAACCATGTGAACGGGAGACGTGTTCAAATACGTCTCAGTTTTCCTCCCCTGGTACTCGGGTTCAACATTCCAGACGCTTTACTAACACTCTCCCCACTTGGAGAGTCAGCGCCTTTAACCTCCTGTTTGGCCCAGTTTGCAATTTCTGCGGAAGATGAACAGGAATAGGGAACACCAATGAGAGACTAGCTGGAGGTGTCTGGACGGGCAAATTTAACTCTCATTTCCCACCAGAAAGAGGAAATAACCAAAGGCTCAGCGTGCCGGGCCGGAACCAGATTAGGGCCTGAAGCCATCCTGCGGTGTTGCGGCCAGCTCAAAAGAAAGCGAGTTTAAGAAAGGAGCTCAGGGGCACTGTAATTCACAAACCTGCAGAGTTATAAATGACAGCTTTCGTCCAAAAATATACTGAAGTAAGGCTGCCAAGAGGACTCGAAAGCGGGGCAGAATTGCAGGAAACCGATTTCAGGAGGTAGACTGGAATTGCATTGAAAGCATAGGAAAAGAGGCAGAACGTCCACAATGATGCACTTGGCCAAAAAGGGCGTATGCGTTTTTTCCTGAATATATTCAGGAAAAAACGCATACGCCCTTTTTGGCCAACCAAGCAAGCTTGCAAAGGAAATCTGCACTACAATGAAGTCTCACTTCCCCCCGGTCAAAAGGGCCATCTGAAAAAAGTGTAAAATCCAGAAAGGCAGGACAGGCCATGGAGAACTGGGAGCCTTGTTATGCTGATGGGCGGGATGTAAATTGCCAACAGACACTCGGGAGAAGTGTATGGTGTTTCCTGAAACATCTAAAAAACAAAGCAACAGAGCCTAGGGCACTTCCACTTATGGTCCTATAGCTTAGGGAAATTAAAATCAAAAAGACACAGCCACCCCAAAGTTTGGGACGCCTCTGTTTACAAGAACCTCGTTTACCGTACAAGTTCAACATCGCAGAAAATGAAAAATGGATAAAGAAGTTGTGGTATTTACTTACAAAGCAATATCACTCAGCAATGAAATCTATGTCATCAGGCCCATAGCAGCATAATGAGTGGATTCAGGTACGATGATTCTCACTGAAATAAGTCACACAGAAAAAGAAACATCATAAGATATCACTAATACACGGAATGTAAACTTGGCTACACAGGAACTGAATTCCAAAACAGAACAGGGTCTCAAATTTAGAAAACCAACTTATGCTTGCTTAAGGGGAAAGGTGAGTTGGGGTGCTGCATAAAACCAGAGATTGAAATGAGCACAGATAAAGTTCCTTAAGCCAAATATGGAATAGACAAGAGCTACTCCTTGCTCAACGAAATGGACTCAACACCGCATATTAAACGCCTAAGAATGTACCTGACTAGTAAGTATCTTAAAACCTATGGATTGCTATGTCTCCGAAAGAGAATCAAGCATGTGTACAGGCGCATAAACGCAGCAGTGATAGGATTGGAGAGGTTTGGTGAACAAATGAATACCCTTTTAAGTCATATTGCATGGTACCCATTCCACGGGTCTCAACTCTCCAGATTTAAGGTATTCTTCCTTCAGCTAAAACATGCATGTCAAACCCAGAGTATGATCAACCGTGTGAACGGGAGACGTGTTCAAATATGTCTCAGTTTTCGTACCCTGGTACTCGGGTGCAACATTCCAGACGCTTTACTAACACTCTCCCCACTTGGAAAGTCAGCGCCTTTAACCTCCTGTTTGGCCCAGTTTGCAATTTCTGCGGAAGATGAACAGGAATAGGGAGAACCAATGAGAGACTAGCTGGAGGTGTCTGGACAGGCAAATTTAACTCTCATTTCCCACCAGGAAGAGGAAATAACCAAAGGCTCAGCGTGCCGTGCCGGAACCAGATTAGGGCCTGAAGCCATCCTGCGGTGTTGCGGCCAGGTCACAAGAAAGCGAGTTGAAGAAAGGAGCTCAGGGGCACTGTAATTCACAAACCTGCAGAGTTATAAATGACAGCTATCGTCCAAAAATATACTGAAGTAAGGCTGCCAAGAGGACTTGAATGCGGGGCAGAATTGAAGGCAACCGATTTCAGGAGGTAGACTGGAATTGCTTTGAAAGCATAGGAAAAGAGGCAGAACGTCCACAATGATGCACTTGGCCAAAAAGGGCGTATGCGTTTTTTCCTGAATATATTCAGGAAAAAACGCATATGCCCTTTTTGGCCAACCAAGCAAGCTTGCAAAGGAAATCTGCACTACAATGAAGTCTCACTTCCCCCCGGTCAAAAGGGCCATCTGAAAAAAGTGTAAAATCCAGAAAGGCAGGACAGGCCATGGAGAACTGGGAGCCTTGTTATGCTGATGGGCGGGATGTAAACTGCCAACAGACACTCGGGAGAAGTGTATGGTGTTTCCTGAAACATCTAAAAAACAAAGCAACAGAGCCTAGGGCACTTCCACTTATGGTCCTATAGCTTAGGGAAATTAAAATCAAAAAGACACAGCCACCCCAAAGTTTGGGACGCCTCTGTTTACAAGAACCTCGTTTACCGTACAAGTTCAATATCACAGAAAGTGAAAAATGGATAAAGAACTTGTGGTACTTACGTACAATGCAGTATCACTCAGCAATGAAATCTATGTCATCAGGCCCGTAGCAGCATAATGAGTGGATTCAGGTACGATGATTCTCACTGAAATAAGTCACACAGAAAAAGAAACATCATAAAGTATCACTAATACACGGAATGTAAACTTGGCTACACAGGAACTGAATTCCAAAACAGAACAGGGTCTCATATTTAGAAAACCAACTTATGCTTGCTTAAGGGGAAAGGTGAGTTGGGGTGCTGCATAAAACCAGAGATTGAAATGAGCACAGATAAAGTTCCTTAAGCCAAATATGGACTAGACAAGAGCTACTCCTTGCTCAACGAAATGGACTCAACACCGCATATTAAACGCCTAAGAATGTACCTGACTAGTAAGTATCTTAAAACCTATGGATTGCTATGTCTCCAAAAGAGAATCAAGCGTGTGTACAGGGGCATAAACGCAGCAGTGATAGGATTGGAGAGGTTCGGTGAGCAAATGAAGACCCTTTGAAGTCATATTGCATGGTACCCATTCCACGGGTCTCAACTCTCCAGGTTTAAGGTATTCTTCCTTCAGCTAAAACATGCATGTGGAACCCAGAGTATGATCAACCATGTGAACGGGAGACGTGTTCAAATACGTCTCAGTTTTCCTCCCCTGGTACTCGGGTGCAACATTCCAGACGCTTTACTAACACTCTCCCCACTTGGAGAGTCAGCGCCTTTAACCTCCTGTTTGGCCCAGTTTGCAATTTCTGCGGAAGATGAACAGGAATAGGGAACACCAATGAGAGACTAGCTGGAGGTGTCTGGACGGGCAAATTTAACTCTCATTTCCCACCAGGAAGAGGAAATAACCAAAGGCTCAGCGTGCCGTGCCGGAACCAGATTAGGGCCTGAAGCCATCCTGCGGTGTTGCGGCCAGCTCAAAAGAAAGCGAGTTGAAGAAAGGAGCTCAGGGGCACTGTAATTCACAAACCTGCAGAGTTATAAATGACAGCTTTCGTCCAAAAATATACTGAAGTAAGGCTGCCAAGAGGACTTGAAAGCGGGGCAGAATTGCAGGAAACCAATTTCAGGAGGTAGACTGGAATTGCATTGAAAGCATAGGAAAAGAGGCAGAACGTCCACAATGATGCACTTGGCCAAAAAGGGCGTATGCGTTTTTTCCTGAATATATTCAGGAAAAAACGCATACGCCCTTTTTGGCCAACCAAGCAAGCTTGCAAAGGAAATCTGCACTACAATGAAGTCTCACTTCCCCCCGGTCAAAAGGGCCATCTGAAAAAAGTGTAAAATCCAGAAAGGCAGGACAGGCCATGGAGAACTGGGAGCCTTGTTATGCTGATGGGCGGGATGTAAATTGCCAACAGACACTCGGGAGAAGTGTATGGTGTTTCCTGAAACATCTAAAAAACAAAGCAACAGAGCCTAGGGCACTTCCACTTATGGTCCTATAGCTTAGGGAAATTAAAATCAAAAAGACACAGCCACCCCAAAGTTTGGGACGCCTCTGTTTACAAGAACCTCGTTTACCGTACAAGTTCAATGTCACAGAAAGTGAAAAATGGATAAAGAAGTTGTGGTACTTACGTACAATGCAGTATCACTCAGCAATGAAATCTATGTCATCAGGCCCGTAGCAGCATAATGAGTGGATTCAGGTACGATGATTCTCACTGAAATAAGTCACACAGAAAAAGAAACATCATAAGATATCTGTAATACACGGAATGTAAACTTGGCTACACAGGAACTGAATTACAGAACAGAACAGGGTCTCAAATTTAGAAAACCAACTTATGCTTGCTTAAGGGGAAAGGTGAGTTGGGGTGCTGCATAAAACCAGAGATTGAAACGAGCACAGATAAATTTCCTTAAGCCAAATATGGACTAGACCAGAGCTACTCCTTGCTCAACGAAATGGACTAAACACCCCATATTAAACGCCTAAGAATGTACCTGACTAGTAAGTATCTTAAAACCTATGGATTGCTATGTCTCCAAAAGAGAATCAAGCGTGTGTACAGGGGCATAAACGCAGCAGTGATAGGATTGGAGAGGTTCGGTGAGCAAATGAAGACCCTTTGAAGTCATATTGCATGGTACCCATTCCACGGGTCTCAACTCTCCAGGTTTAAGGTATTCTTCCTTCAGCTAAAACATGCATGTGGAACCCAGAGTATGATCAACCATGTGAACGGGAGACGTGTTCAAATACATCTCAGTTTTCCTCCCCTGGTACTCGGGTGCAACATTCCAGACGCTTTACTAACACTCTCCCCACTTGGAGAGTCAGCGCCTTTAACCTCCTGTTTGGCCCAGTTTGCAATTTCTGCGGAAGATGAACAGGAATAGGGAACACCAATGAGAGACTAGCTGGAGGTGTCTGGACGGGCAAATTTAACTCTCATTTCCCACCAGGAAGAGGAAATAAACAAAGGCTCAGCGTGCCGGGCCGGAACCAGATTAGGGCCTGAAGCCATCCTGCGGTGTTGCGGCCAGCTCAAAAGAAAGCGAGTTGAAGAAAGGAGCTCAGGGGCACTGTAATTCACAAACCTGCAGAGTTATAAATGACAGCTATCGTCCAAAAATATACTGAAGTAAGGCTGCCAAGAGGACTTGAAAGCGGGGCAGAATTGAAGGAAACCGATTTCAGGAGGTAGACTGGAATTGCATTGAAAGCATAGGAAAAGAGGCAGAACGTCCACAATGATGCACTTGGCCAAAAAGGGCGTATGCGTTTTTTCCTGAATATATTCAGGAAAAAACGCATACGCCCTTTTTGGCCAACCAAGCAAGCTTGCAAAGGAAATCTGCACTACAATGAAGTCTCACTTCCCCCCGGTCAAAAGGGCCATCTGAAAAAAGTGTAAAATCCAGAAAGGCAGGACAGGCCATGGAGAACTGGGAGCCTTGTTATGCTGATGGGCGGGATGTAAATTGCCAACAGACACTCGGGAGAAGTGTATGGTGTTTCCTGAAACATCTAAAAAACAAAGCAACAGAGCCTAGGGCACTTCCACTTATGGTCCTATAGCTTAGGGAAATTAAAATCAAAAAGACACAGCCACCCCAAAGTTTGGGACGCCTCTGTTTACAAGAACCTCGTTTACCGTACAAGTTCAACATCGCAGAAAGTGAAAAATGGATAAAGAAGTTGTGGTATTTACTTACAAAGCGATATCACTCAGCAATGAAATCTATGTCAACAGGCCCTTAGCAGCACAATGAGTGGATTCAGGTATGATGATTCTAACTGAAATAAGTCACACAGAAAAAGAAACATCATAAGATATCAGTAATACACGGAATGTAAACTTGGCTACACAGGAACTGAATTACAGAATAGAACAGGGTCTCAAATATAGAAAACCAACTTATGCTTGCTTAAAGGGAAAGGTGAGTTGGGGTGCTGCATAAAACCAGAGATTGAAACGAGCACAGATAAAGTTCCTTAAGCCAAATATGGAATAGACAAGAGCTACTCCTTGCTCAACGAAATGGACTCAACACCGCATATTAAACGCCTAAGAATGTACCTGACTAGTAAGTATCTTAAAACCTATGGATTGCTATGTCTCCGAAAGAGAATCAAGCATGTGTACAGGGGCATAAACGCAGCAGTGATAGGATTGGAGAGGTTCGGTGAGCAAATGAAGACCCTTTGAAGTCATATTGCATGGTACCCATTCCACGGGTTTCAACTACCCAGGTTTAAGGTATTCTTCCTTCAGCTAAAACATGCATGTGGAACCTAGAGTATGATCAACCATGTGATCGGGAGACGTGTTCAAATATGTCTCAGTTTTCGTACCCTGGTACTCGGGTGCAACATTCCAGACGCTTTACTAACACTCTCCCGACTTGGAGAGTCCGTCCCTTTAATCTCCTGTTTGGCCCAGTTTGCAATTTCTGCGGAAGATGAACAGGAATAGCGAGAACCAATGAGAGACTAGCTGGAGGTGTCTGGACGGGCAAATTTAACTCTCATTTCCCACCAGAAAGAGGAATTAACCAAAGGCTCAGCGTGCCGTGCCGGAATCAGATTAGGGCCTGAAGCTATCCTGCGGTGTTGCGGCCAGCTCAAAAAAAAGCGAGCTGAAGAAAGGAGCTCAGGGGCACTGTAATTCACAAACCTGCAGCGTTATAAATGACAGCTATCGTCCAAAAATATACTGAAGTAAGGCTGCCAAGAGGACTTCAGAGCGGGGCAGAATTGCAGGAAACCGATTTCAGGAGGTAGACTGGAATTGCATTGAAAGCATAGGAAAAGAGGCAGAACGTCCACAATGATGCACTTGGCCAAAAAGGGCGTATGCGTTTTTTCCTGAATATATTCAGGAAAAAACGCATACGCCCTTTTTGGCCAACCAAGCAAGCTTGCAAAGGAAATCTGCACTACAATGAAGTCTCACTTCCCCCCGGTCAAAAGGGCCATCTGAAAAAAATGTAAAATCCAGAAAGGCAGGACAGGCCATGGAGAACTGGGAGCCTTGTTATGCTGATGGGCGGGATGTAAATTGCCAACAGACACTCGGGAGAAGTGTATGGTGTTTCCTGAAACATCTAAAAAACAAAGCAACAGAGCATAGGGCACTTCCACTTATGGTCCTATAGCTTAGGGAAATTAAAATCAAAAAGACACAGCCACCCCAAAGTTTGGGACGCCTCTGTTTACAAGAACCTCGTTTACCGTACAAGTTCAATATCACAGAAAGTGAAAAATGGATAAAGAACTTGTGGTACTTACGTACAATGCAGTATCACTCAGCAATGAAATCTATGTCATCAGGCCCGTAGCAGCATAATGAGTGGATTCAGGTACGATGATTCTCACTGAAATAAGTCACACAGAAAAAGAAACATCATAAAGTATCACTAATACACGGAATGTAAACTTGGCTACACAGGAACTGAATTCCAAAACAGAACAGGGTCTCAAATTTAGAAAACCAACTTATGCTTGCTTAAGGGGAAAGGTGAGTTGGGGTGCTGCATAAAACCAGAGATTGAAATGAGCACAGATAAAGTTCCTTAAGCCAAATATGGACTAGACAAGAGCTACTCCTTGCTCAACGAAATGGACTCAACACCGCATATTAAACGCCTAAGAATGTACATGACTAGTAAGTATCTTAAAACCTATGGATTGCTATGTCTCCAAAAGAGAATCAAGCGTGTGTACAGGGGCATAAACGCAGCAGTGATAGGATTGGAGAGGTTCGGTGAGCAAATGAAGACCCTTTGAAGTCATATTGCATGGTACCCATTCCACGGGTCTCAACTCTCCAGGTTTAAGGTATTCTTCCTTCAGCTAAAACATGCATGTGGAACCCAGAGTATGATCAACCATGTGAACGGGAGACGTGTTCAAATACGTCTCAGTTTTCCTCCCCTGGTACTCGGGTGCAACATTCCAGACGCTTTACTAACACTCTCCCCACTTGGAGAGTCAGCGCCTTTAACCTCCTGTTTGGCCCAGTTTGCAATTTCTGCGGAAGATGAACAGGAATAGGGAACACCAATGAGAGACTAGCTGGAGGTGTCTGGACGGGCAAATTTAACTCTCATTTCCCACCAGGAAGAGGAAATAACCAAAGGCTCAGCGTGCCGTGCCGGAACCAGATTAGGGCCTGAAGCCATCCTGCGGTGTTGCGGCCAGCTCAAAAGAAAGCGAGTTGAAGAAAGGAGCTCAGGGGCACTGTAATTCACAAACCTGCAGCGTTATAAATGACAGCTTTCGTCCAAAAATATACTGAAGTAAGGCTGCCAAGAGGACTTGAAAGCGGGGCAGAATTGCAGGAAACCGATTTCAGGAGGTAGACTGGAATTGCATTGAAAGCATAGGAAAAGAGGCAGAACGTCCACAATGATGCACTTGGCCAAAAAGGGCGTATGCGTTTTTTCCTGAATATATTCAGGAAAAAACGCATACGCCCTTTTTGGCCAACCAAGCAAGCTTGCAAAGGAAATCTGCACTACAATGAAGTCTCACTTCCCCCCGGTCAAAAGGGCCATCTGAAAAAAGTGTAAAATCCAGAAAGGCAGGACAGGCCATGGAGAACTGGGAGCCTTGTTATGCTGATGGGCGGGATGTAAATTGCCAACAGACACTCGGGAGAAGTGTATGGTGTTTCCTGAAACATCTAAAAAACAAAGCAACAGAGCCTAGGGCACTTCCACTTATGGTCCTATAGCTTAGGGAAATTAAAATCAAAAAGACACAGCCACCCCAAAGTTTGGGACGCCTCTGTTTACAAGAACCTCGTTTACCGTACAAGTTCAATATCACAGAAAGTGAAAAATGGATAAAGAACTTGTGGTACTTACGTACAATGCAGTATCACTCAGCAATGAAATCTATGTCATCAGGCCCGTAGCAGCATAATGAGTGGATTCAGGTACGATGATTCTCACTGAAATAAGTCACACAGAAAAAGAAACATCATAAGATATCTGTAATACACGGAATGTAAACTTGGCTACACAGGAACTGAATTACAGAACAGAACAGGGTCTCAAATTTAGAAAACCAACTTATGCTTGCTTAAGGGGAAAGGTGAGTTGGGGTGCTGCATAAAACCAGAGATTGAAATGAGCACAGATAAAGTTCCTTAAGCCAAATATGGACTAGACAAGAGCTACTCCTTGCTCAACGAAATGGACTCAACACCCCATATTAAACGCCTAAGAATGTACCTGACTAGTAAGTATCTTAAAACCTATGGATTGCTATGTCTCCAAAAGAGAATCAAGCGTGTGTACAGGGGCATAAACGCAGCAGTGATAGGATTGGAGAGGTTCGGTGAGCAAATGAAGACCCTTTGAAGTCATATTGCATGGTACCCATTCCACGGGTCTCAACTCTCCAGGTTTAAGGTATTCTTCCTTCAGCTAAAACATGCATGTGGAACCCAGAGTATGATCAACCATGTGAACGGGAGACGTGTTCAAATACGTCTCAGTTTTCCTCCCCTGGTACTCGGGTGCAACATTCCAGATGCTTTACTAACACTCTCCCCACTTGGAGAGTCAGCGCCTTTAACCTCCTGTTTGGCCCAGTTTGCAATTTCTGCGGAAGATGAACAGGAATAGGGAACACCAATGAGAGACTAGCTGGAGGTGTCTGGACGGGCAAATTTAACTCTCATTTCCCACCAGGAAGAGGAAATAACCAAAGGCTCAGCGTGCCGGGCCGGAACCAGATTAGGGCCTGAAGCCATCCTGCGGTGTTGCGGCCAGCTCAAAAGAAAGCGAGTTGAAGAAAGGAGCTCAGGGGCACTGTAATTCACAAACCTGCAGCGTTATAAATGACAGCTTTCGTCCAAAAATATACTGAAGTAAGGCTGCCAAGAGGACTTGAAAGCGGGGCAGAATTGCAGGAAACCGATTTCAGGAGGTAGACTGGAATTGCATTGAAAGCATAGGAAAAGAGGCAGAACGTCCACAATGATGCACTTGGCCAAAAAGGGCGTATGCGTTTTTTCCTGAATATATTCAGGAAAAAACGCATACGCCCTTTTTGGCCAACCAAGCAAGCTTGCAAAGGAAATCTGCACTACAATGAAGTCTCACTTCCCCCCGGTCAAAAGGGCCATGTGAAAAAAGTGTAAAATCCAGAAAGGCAGGACAGGCCATGGAGAACTGGGAGCCTTGTTATGCTGATGGGCGGGATGTAAATTGCCAACAGACACTCGGGAGAAGTGTATGGTGTTTCCTGAGACATCTAAAAAACAAAGCAACAGAGCCTAGGGCACTTCCACTTATGGTCCTATAGCTTAGGGAAATTAAAATCAAAAAGACACAGCCACCCCAAAGTTTGGGACGCCTCTGTTTACAAGAACCTCGTTTACCGTACAAGTTCAACATCGCAGAAAATGAAAAATGGATAAAGAAGTTGTGGTATTTACTTACAAAGCAATATCACTCAGCAATGAAATCTATGTCATCAGGCCCGTAGCAGCATAATGAGTGGATTCAGGTACGATGATTCTCACTGAAATAAGTCACACAGAAAAAGAAACATCATAAAATACCACTAATACACGGAATGTAAACTTGGCTACACAGGAACTGAATTCCAAAACAGAACAGGGTCTCAAATTTAGAAAACCAACTTATGCTTGCTTAAGGGGAAAGGTGAGTTGGGGTGCTGCATAAAACCAGAGATTGAAATGAGCACAGATAAAGTTCCTTAAGCCAAATATGGACTAGACAAGAGCTACTCCTTGCTCAACGAAATGGACTCAACACCCCATATTAAACGCCTAAGAATGTACCTGACTAGTAAGTATCTTAAAACCTATGGATTGCTATGTCTCCAAAAGAGAATCAAGCGTGTGTACAGGGGCATAAACGCAGCAGTGATAGGATTGGAGAGGTTCAGTGAGCAAATGAAGACCCTTTGAAGTCATATTGCATGGTACCCATTCCACGGGTCTCAACTCTCCAGGTTTAAGGTATTCTTCCTTCAGCTAAAACATGCATGTGGAACCCAGAGTATGATCAACCATGTGAACGGGAGACGTGTTCAAATATGTCTCAGTTTTCCTCCCCTTGTACTCGGGTGCAACATTCCAGACGCTTTACTAACACTCTCCCCACTTGGAGAGTCAGCACCTTTAACCTCCTGTTTGGCCCAGTTTGCAATTTCTGCGGAAGATGAACAGGAATAGGGAACACCAATGAGAGACTAGCTGGAGGTGTCTGGACGGGCAAATTTAACTCTCATTTCCCACCAGGAAGAGGAAATAACCAAAGGCTCAGCGTGCCGGGCCGGAACCTGATTATGGCCTGAAGCCATCCTGCGGTGTTGCGGCCAGCTCAAAAGAAAGCGAGTTGAAGAAAGGAGCTCAGGGGCACTGTAATTCACAAACCTGCAGAGTTATAAATGACAGCTATCGTCCAAAAATATACTGAAGTAAGGCTGCCAAGAGGACTTGAAAGCGGGGCAGAATTGCAGGAAACCGATTTCAGGAGGTAGACTGGAATTGCATTGAAAGCATAGGAAAAGAGGCAGAACGTCCACAATGATGCACTTGGCCAAAAAGGGCGTATGCGTTTTTTCCTGAATATATTCAGGAAAAAACGCATACGCCCTTTTTGGCCAACCAAGCAAGCTTGCAAAGGAAATCTGCACTACAATGAAGTCTCACTTCCCCCCGGTCAAAAGGGCCATCTGAAAAAAGTGTAAAATCCAGAAAGACAGGACAGGCCATGGAGAACTGGGAGCCTTGTTATGCTGATGGGCGGGATGTAAATTGCCAACAGACACTCGGGAGAAGTGTATGGTGTTTCCTGAAACATCTAAAAAACAAAGCAACAGAGCCTAGGGCACTTCCACTTATGGTCCTATAGCTTAGGGAAATTAAAATCAAAAAGACACAGCCACCCCAAAGTTTGGGACGCCTCTGTTTACAAGAACCTCGTTTACCGTACAAGTTCAACATCGCAGAAAGTGAAAAATGGATAAAGAAGTTGTGGTATTTACTTACAAAGCAATATCACTCAGCAATGAAACCTATGTCAACAGGCCCTTAGCAGCACAATGAGTGGATTCAGGTATGATGATTCTAACTGAAATAAGTCACACAGAAAAAGAAACATCATAAGATATCAGTAATACACGGAATGTAAACTTGGCTACACAGGAACTGAATTACAGAACAGAACAGGGTCTCAAATTTAGAAAACCAACTTATGCTTGCTTAAGGGGAAAGGTGAGTTGGGGTGCTGCATAAAACCAGAGATTGAAACGAGCACAGATAAAGTTCCTTAAGCCAAATATGGAATAGACAAGAGCTACTCCTTGCTCAACGAAATGGACTCAACACCGCATATTAAACGCCTAAGAATGTACCTGACTAGTAAGTATCTTAAAACCTATGGATTGCTATGTCTCCGAAAGAGAATCAAGCATGTGTACAGGGGCATAAACGCAGCAGTGATAGGATTGGAGAGGTTCGGTGAGCAAATGAAGACCCTTTGAAGTCATATTGCATGGTACCCATTCCACGGGTCTCAACTCTCCAGGTTTAAGGTATTCTTCCTTCAGCTAAAACATGCATGTGGAACCCAGAGTATGATCAACCATGTGAACGGGAGACGTGTTCAAATACGTCTCAGTTTTCCTCCCCTGGTACTCGGGTGCAACATTCCAGACGCTTTATTAACACTCTCCCCACTTGGAGAGTCAGCGCCTTTAACCTCCTGTTTGGCCCAGTTTGCAATTTCTGCGGAAGATGAACAGGAATAGGGAACACCAATGAGAGACTAGCTGGAGGTGTCTGGACGGGCAAATTTAACTCTCATTTCCCACCAGGAAGAGGAAATAACCAAAGGCTCAGCGTGCCGTGCCGGAACCAGATTAGGGCCTGAAGCCATCCTGCGGTGTTGCGGCCAGCTCAAAAGAAAGCGAGTTGAAGAAAGGAGCTCAGGGGCACTGTAATTCACAAACCTGCAGAGTTATAAATGACAGCTTTCGTCCAAAAATATACTGAAGTAAGGCTGCCAAGAGGACTTGAAAGCGGGGCAGAATTGCAGGAAACCGATTTCAGGAGGTAGACTGGAATTGCATTGAAAGCATAGGAAAAGAGGCAGAACGTCCACAATGATGCACTTGGCCAAAAAGGGCATATGCGTTTTTTCCTGAATATATTCAGGAAAAAACGCATACGCCCTTTTTGGCCAACCAAGCAAGCTTGCAAAGGAAATCTGCACTACAATGAAGTCTCACTTCGCCCCGGTCAAAAGGGCCATGTGAAAAAAGTGTAAAATCCAGAAAGGCAGGACAGGCCATGGAGAACTGGGAGCCTTGTTATGCTGATGGGCGGGATGTAAATTGCCAACAGACACTCGGGAGAAGTGTATGGTGTTTCCTGAAACATCTAAAAAACAAAGCAACAGAGCCTAGGGCACTTCCACTTATGGTCCTATAGCTTAGGGAAATTAAAACCAAAAGACACAGCCACCCCAAAGTTTGGGACGCCTCTGTTTACAAGAACCTCGTTTACCGTACAAGTTCAACATCGCAGAAAATGAAAAATGGATAAAGAAGTTGTGGTATTTACTTACAAAGCAATATCACTCAGCAATGAAATCTATGTCATCAGGCCCGTAGCAGCATAATGAGTGGATTCAGGTACGATGATTCTCACTGAAATAAGTCACACAGAAAAAGAAACATCATAAGATATCACTAATACACGGAATGTAAACTTGGCTACACAGGAACTGAATTCCAAAACAGAACAGGGTCTCAAATTTAGAAAACCAACTTATGCTTGCTTAAGGGGAAAGGTGAGTTGGGGTGCTGCATAAAACCAGAGATTGAAATGAGCACAGATAAAGTTCCTTAAGCCAAATATGGAATAGACAAGAGCTACTCCTTGCTCAACGAAATGGACTCAACACCGCATATTAAACGCCTAAGAATGTACCTGACTAGTAAGTATCTTAAAACCTATGGATTGCTATGTCTCCGAAAGAGAATCAAGCATGTGTACAGGCGCATAAACGCAGCAGTGATAGGATTGGAGAGGTTTGGTGAACAAATGAATACCCTTTGAAGTCATATTGCATGGTACCCATTCCACGGGTCTCAACTCTCCAGGTTTAAGGTATTCTTCCTTCAGCTAAAACATGCATGTGGAACCCAGAGTATGATCAACCATGTGAACGGGAGACGTGTTCAAATACGTCTCAGTTTTCCTCCCCTGGTACTCGGGTGCAACATTCCAGACGCTTTACTAACACTCTCCCCACTTGGAGAGTCAGCGCCTTTAACCTCCTGTTTGGCCCAGTTTGCAATTTCTGCGGAAGATGAACAGGAATAGGGAACACCAATGAGAGACTAGCTGGAGGTGTCTGGACGGGCAAATTTAACTCTCATTTCCCACCAGGAAGAGGAAATAACCAAAGGCTCAGCGTGCCGTGCCGGAACCAGATTAGGGCCTGAAGCCATCCTGCGGTGTTGCGGCCAGCTCAAAAGAAAGCGAGTTGAAGAAAGGAGCTCAGGGGCACTGTAATTCACAGACCTGCAGCGTTATAAATGACAGCTTTCGTCCAAAAATATACTGAAGTAAGGCTGCCAAGAGGACTTGAAAGCGGGGCAGAATTGCAGGAAACCGATTTCAGGAGGTAGACTGGAATTGCATTGAAAGCATAGGAAAAGAGGCAGAACGTCCACAATGATGCACTTGGCCAAAAAGGGCGTATGCGTTTTTTCCTGAATATATTCAGGAAAAAACGCATACACCCTTTTTGGCCAACCAAGCAAGCTTGCAAAGGAAATCTGCACTACAATGAAGTCTCACTTCCCCCCGGTCAAAAGGGCCATCTGAAAAAAGTGTAAAATCCAGAAAGGCAGGACAGGCCATGGAGAACTGGGAGCCTTGTTATGCTGATGGGCGGGATGTAAATTGCCAACAGACACTCGGGAGAAGTGTATGGTGTTTCCTGAAACATCTAAAAAACAAAGCAACAGAGCCTAGGGCACTTCCACTTATGGTCCTATAGCTTAGGGAAATTAAAATCAAAAAGACACAGCCACCCCAAAGTTTGGGACGCCTCTGTTTACAAGAACCTCGTTTACCGTACAAGTTCAACATCGCAGAAAGTGAAAAATGGATAAAGAAGTTGTGGTATTTACTTACAAAGCAATATCACTCAGCAATGATATCTATGTCAACAGGCCCTTAGCAGCACAATGAGTGGATTCAGGTATGATGATTCTAACTGAAATAAGTCACACAGAAAAAGAAACATCATAAGATATCAGTAATACACGGAATGTAAACTTGGCTACACAGGAACTGAATTACAGAACAGAACAGGGTCTCAAATTTAGAAAACCAACTTATGCTTGCTTAAGGGGAAAGGTGAGTTGGGGTGCTGCATAAAACCAGAGATTGAAACGAGCACAGATAAAGTTCCTTAAGCCAAATATGGACTAGACAAGAGCTACTCCTTGCTCAACGCAATGGACTCAACACCGCATATTAAACGCCTAAGAATGTACCTGACTAGTAAGTATCTTAAAACCTATGGATTGCTATGTCTCCGAAAGAGAATCAAGCATGTGTACAGGGGCATAAACGCAGCAGTGATAGGATTGGAGAGGTTCGGTGAGCAAATGAAGACCCTTTGAAGTCATATTGCATGGTACCCATTCCACGGGTCTCAACTCTCCAGGTTTAAGGTATTCTTCCTTCAGCTAAAACATGCATGTGGAACCCAGAGTATGATCAACCATGTGAACGGGAGACGTGTTCAAATACGTCTCAGTTTTCCTCCCCTGGTACTCGGGTGCAACATTCCAGACGCTTTACTAACACTCTCCCCACTTGGAGAGTCAGCGCCTTTAACCTCCTGTTTGGCCCAGTTTGCAATTTCTGCGGAAGATGAACAGGAATAGGGAACACCAATGAGAGACTAGCTGGAGGTGTCTGGACGGGCAAATTTAACTCTCATTTCCCACCAGGAAGAGGAAATAACCAAAGGCTCAGCGTGCCGTGCCGGAACCAGATTAGGGCCTGAAGCCATCCTGCGGTGTTGCGGCCAGCTCAAAAGAAAGCGAGTTGAAGAAAGGAGCTCAGGGGCACTGTAATTCACAAACCTGCAGAGTTATAAATGACAGCTTTCGTCCAAAAATATACTGAAGTAAGGCTGCCAAGAGGACTTGAAAGCGGGGCAGAATTGCAGGAAACCGATTTCAGGAGGTAGACTGGAATTGCATTGAAAGCATAGGAAAAGAGGCAGAACGTCCACAATGATGCACTTGGCCAAAAAGGGCATATGCGTTTTTTCCTGAATATATTCAGGAAAAAACGCATACGCCCTTTTTGGCCAACCAAGCAAGCTTGCAAAGGAAATCTGCACTACAATGAAGTCTCACTTCGCCCCGGTCAAAAGGGCCATCTGAAAAAAGTGTAAAATCCAGAAAGGCAGGACAGGCCATGGAGAACTGGGAGCCTTGTTATGCTGATGGGCGGGATGTAAATTGCCAACAGACACTCGGGAGAAGTGTATGGTGTTTCCTGAAACATCTAAAAAACAAAGCAACAGAGCCTAGGGCACTTCCACTTATGGTCCTATAGCTTAGGGAAATTAAAATCAAAAAGACACAGCCACCCCAAAGTTTGGGACGCCTCTGTTTACAAGAACCTCGTTTACCGTACAAGTTCAACATCGCAGAAAATGAAAAATGGATAAAGAAGTTGTGGTATTTACTTACAAAGCAATATCACTCAGCAATGAAATCTATGTCATCAGGCCCGTAGCAGCATAATGAGTGGATTCAGGTACGATGATTCTCACTGAAATAAGTCACACAGAAAAAGAAACATCATAAGATATCACTAATACACGGAATGTAAGCTTCGCTACACAGAAACTGAATTCCAAAACAGAACAGGGTCTCAAATTTAGAAAACCAACTTATGCTTGCTTAAGGGGAAAGGTGAGTTGGGGTGCTGCATAAAACCAGAGATTGAAATGAGCACAGATAAAGTTCCTTAAGCCAAATATGGAATAGACAAGAGCTACTCCTTGCTCAACGAAATGGACTCAACACCGCATATTAAACGCCTAAGAATGTACCTGACTAGTAAGTATCTTAAAACCTATGGATTGCTATGTCTCCGAAAGAGAATCAAGCATGTGTACAGGCGCATAAACGCAGCAGTGATAGGATTGGAGAGGTTTGGTGAACAAATGAATACCCTTTGAAGTCATATTGCATGGTACCCATTCCACGGGTCTCAACTCTCCAGGTTTAAGGTATTCTTCCTTCAGCTAAAACATGCATGTGGAACCCAGAGTATGATCAACCATGTGAACGGGAGACGTGTTCAAATACGTCTCAGTTTTCCTCCCCTGGTACTCGGGTGCAAAATTCCAGACGCTTTACTAACACTCTCCCCACTTGGAGAGTCAGCGCCTTTAACCTCCTGTTTGGCCCAGTTTGCAATTTCTGCGGAAGATGAACAGGAATAGGGAACACCAATGAGAGACTAGCTGGAGGTGTCTGGACGGGCAAATTTAACTCTCATTTCCCACCAGGAAGAGGAAATAACCAAAGGCTCAGCGTGCCGTGCCGGAACCAGATTAGGGCCTGAAGCCATCCTGCGGTGTTGCGGCCAGCTCAAAAGAAAGCGAGTTGAAGAAAGGAGCTCAGGGGCACTGTAATTCACAGACCTGCAGCGTTATAAATGACAGCTTTCGTCCAAAAATATACTGAAGTAAGGCTGCCAAGAGGACTTGAAAGCGGGGCAGAATTGCAGGAAACCGATTTCAGGAGGTAGACTGGAATTGCATTGAAAGCATAGGAAAAGAGGCAGAACGTCCACAATGATGCACTTGGCCAAAAAGGGCGTATGCGTTTTTTCCTGAATATATTCAGGAAAAAACGCATACGCCCTTTTTGGCCAACCAAGCAAGCTTGCAAAGGAAATCTGCACTACAATGAAGTCTCACTTCCCCCCGGTCAAAAGGGCCATCTGAAAAAAGTGTAAAATCCAGAAAGGCAGGACAGGCCATGGAGAACTGGGAGCCTTGTTATGCTGATGGGCGGGATGTAAATTGCCAACAGACACTCGGGAGAAGTGTATGGTGTTTCCTGAAACATCTAAAAAACAAAGCAACAGAGCCTAGGGCACTTCCACTTATGGTCCTATAGCTTAGGGAAATTAAAATCAAAAAGACACAGCCACCCCAAAGTTTGGGACGCCTCTGTTTACAAGAACCTCGTTTACCGTACAAGTTCAATATCACAGAAAGTGAAAAATGGATAAAGAACTTGTGGTACTTACGTACAATGCAGTATCACTCAGCAATGAAATCTATGTCATCAGGCCCGTAGCAGCATAATGAGTGGATTCAGGTACGATGATTCTAACTGAAATAAGTCACACAGAAAAAGAAACATCATAAGATATCAGTAATACACGGAATGTAAACTTAGCTACACAGGGACTGAATTCCAAAACAGAACAGGGACTCAAATTTAGAAAACCAACTTATGCTTGCTTAAGGGGAAAGGTGAGTTGGGGTGCTGCATAAAACCAGAGATTGAAATGAGCACAGATAAAGTTCCTTAAGCCAAATATGGAATAGACAAGAGCTACTCCTTGCTCAACGAAATGGACTCAACACCGCATATTAAACGCCTAAGAATGTACCTGACTAGTAAGTATCTTAAAACCTATGGATTGCTATGTCTCCGAAAGAGAATCAAGCATGTGTACAGGGGCATAAACGCAGCAGTGATAGGATTGGAGAGGTTCGGTGAACAAATGAAGACCCTTTGAAGTCATATTGCATGGTACCCATTCCACGGGTCTCAACTCTCCAGGTTTAAGGTATTCTTCCTTCAGCTAAAACATGCATGTGGAACCTAGAGTATGATCAACCATGTGATCGGGAGACGTGTTCAAATATGTCTCAGTTTTCGTACCCTGGTACTCGGGTGCAACATTCCAGACGCTTTACTAACACTCTCCCGACTTGGAGAGTCAGCGCCTTTAACCTCCTGCTTGGCCCAGTTTGCAATTTCTGTGGAAGATGAACAGGAATAGCGAGAACCAATGAGAGACTAGCTGGAGGTGTCTGGACGGGCAAATTTAACTCTCATTTCCCACCAGGAAGAGGAAATAACCAAAGGTTCAGCGTGCCATGCCGGAACCAGATTAGGGCCTGAAGCCATCCTGCGGTGTTGTAGCCAGGTCACAAGAAAGCGAGTTGAAGAAAGGAGCTCAGAGACACTGTATTTCACAAACCTGCAGAGTTATAAATGACAGCTATCGTCCAAAAATATACTGAAGTAAGGCTGCCAAGAGGACTTGAAAGCGGGGCAGAATTGAGGGAAACCGATTTCAGGAGGTAGACTGGAATTGCATTGAAAGCATAGGAAAAGAGGCAGAACGTCCACAATGATGCACTTGGCCAAAAAGGGCGTATGCGTTTTTTCCTGAATATATTCAGGAAAAAACGCATACGCCCTTTTTGGCCAACCAAGCAAGCTTGCAAAGGAAATGTGCACTACAATGAAGTCTCACTTCCCCCCGGTCAAAAGGGCCATCTGAAAAAAGTGTAAAATCCAGAAAGGCAGGACAGGCCATGGAGAACTGGGAGCCTTGTTATGCTGATGGGCGGGATGTAAATTGCCAACAGCCACTCGGGAGAAGTGTATGGTGTTTCCTGAAACATCTAAAAAACAAAGCAACAGAGCCTAGGGCACTTCCACTTATGGTCCTATAGCTTAGGGAAATTAAAATCAAAAAGACACAGCCACCCCAAAGTTTGGGACGCCTCTGTTTACAAGAACCTCGTTTACAGTACAAGTTCAACATCGCAGAAAGTGAAAAATGGATAAAGAACATGTGGTATTTACTTACAAAGTAATATCACTCAGCAATGAAATCTATGTCATCAGGCCCTTAGCAGCACAATGAGTGGATTCAGGTATGATGATTCTAACTGAAATAAGTCACACAGAAAAAGAAACATCATAAGATATCAGTAATACACGGAATGTAAACTTGGCTACACAGGAACTGAATTACAGAACAGAACAGGGTCTCAAATTTAGAAAACCAACTTATGCTTGCTTAAGGGGAAAGGTGAGTTGGGGTGCTGCATAAAACCAGAGATTGAAATGAGCACAGATAAAGTTCCTTAAGCCAAATATGGAATAGACAAGAGCTACTCCTTGCTCAACGAAATGGACTCAACACCGCATATTAAACGCCTAAGAATGTACCTGACTAGTAAGTATCTTAAAACCTATGGATTGCTATGTCTCCAAAAGAGAATCAAGCGTGTGTACAGGGGCATAAACGCAGCAGTGATAGGATTGGAGAGGTTTGGTGAGCAAATAAAGACCCTTTGAAGTCATATTGCATGGTACCCATTCCACGGGTCTCAACTCTCCAGGTTTAAGGTATTCTTCCTTCAGCTAAAACATGCATGTGGAACCCAGAGTATGATCAACCATGTGAACGGGAGACGTGTTCAAATATGTCTCAGTTTTCCTCCCCTGGTACTCGGGTGCAACATTCCAGACGCTTTACTAACACTCTCCCCACTTGGAGAGTCAGCGCCTTTAACTTCCTGTTTGGCCCAGTTTGCAATTTCTGCGGAAGATGAACAGGAATAGGGAACACCAATGAGAGACTAGCTGGAGGTGTCTGGACGGGCAAATTTAACTCTCATTTCCCACCAGGAAGAGGAAATAACCAAAGGCTCAGTGTGCCATGCCGGAACCAGATTAGGGCCTGAAGCCATCCTGCGGTGTTGCGGCCAGCTCAAAAGAAAGCGAGTTGAAGAAAGGAGCTCAGGGGCACTGTAATTCACAAACCTGCAGAGTTATAAATGACAGCTATCGTCCAAAAATATACTGAAGTAAGGCTGCCAAGAGGACTTGAAAGCGGGGCAGAATTGCAGGAAACCGATTTCAGGAGGTAGACTGGAATTGCATTGAAAGCACAGGAAAAGAGGCAGAACGTCCACAATGATGCACTTGGCCAAAAAGGGCGTATGCGTTTTTTCCTGAATATATTCAGGAAAAAACGCATACGCCCTTTTTGGCCAACCAAGCAAGCTTGCAAAGGAAATCTGCACTACAATGAAGTCTCACTTCCCCCCGGTCAAAAGGGCCACGTGAAAAAAGTGTAAAATCCAGAAAGGCAGGACAGGCCATGGAGAACTGGGAGCCTTGTTATGCTGATGGGCGGGATGTAAATTGCCAACAGACACTCGGGAGAAGTGTATGGTGTTTCCGGAAACATCTAAAAAACAAAGCAACAGAGCCTAGGGCACTTCCACTTATGGTCCTATAGCTTAGGGAAATTAAAATCAAAAAGACACAGCCACCCCAAAGTTTGGGACGCCTCTGTTTACAAGAACCTCGTTTACCGTACAAGTTCAATATCACAGAAAGTGAAAAATGGATAAAGAACTTGTGGTACTTACGTACAATGCAGTATCACTCAGCAATGAAATCTATGTCATCAGGCCCTTAGCAGCACAATGAGTGGATTCAGGTATGATGATTCTAACTGAAATAAGTCACACAGAAAAAGAAACATCATAAGATATCAGTAATACACGGAATGTAAACTTGGCTACACAGGAAATGAATTACAGAACAGAACAGGGTCTCAAATTTAGAAAACCAACTTATGCTTGCTTAAGGGGAAAGGTGAGTTGGGGTGCTGCATAAAACCAGAGATTGAAATGAGCACAGATAAAATTCCTTAAGCCAAATATGGAATAGACAAGAGCTACTCCTTGCTCAACGAAATGGACTGAACACCGCATATTAAACGCCTAAGAATGTACCTGACTAGTAAGTATCTTAAAACCTATGGATTGCTATGTCTCCGAAAGAGAATCAAGCATGTGTACAGGGGCATAAACGCAGCAGTGATAGGATTGGAGAGTTTCGGTGAACAAATGAAGACCCTTTGAAGTCATATTGCATGGTACCCATTCCACGGGTCTCAACTCTCCAGGTTTAAGGTATTCTTCCTTCAGCTAAAACATGCATGTGGAACCCAGAGTATGATCAACCGTGTGAACGGGAGACGTGTTCAAATATGTCTCAGTTTTCCTCCCCTGGTACTCGGGTGCAACATTCCAGATGCTTTACTAACACTCTCCCCACTTGGAGAGTCAGTGCCTTTAACCTCCTCTTTGGCCCAGTTTGCAATTTCTGCGGAAGATGAACAGGAATAGCTAGAACCAATGAGAGACTAGCTGGAGGTGTCTGGACGGGCAAATTTAACTCTCATTTCCCACCAGGAAGAGGAATTAACCAAAGGCTCAGCGTGCCGTGAAGGAATCAGAATAGGGCCTGAAGCCATCCTGCGGTGTTGCGGCCAGGTCACAAGAAAGCGAGTTGAAGAAAGGAGCTCAGGGGCACTGTAATTCACAAACCTGCAGAGTTATAAATGACAGCTATCGTCCAAAAATATACTGAAGTAAGGCTGCCAAGAGGACTCGAAAGCGGGGCAGAATTGCAGGAAACCGATTTCAGGAGGTAGACTGGAATTGCCTTGAAAGCATAGGAAAAGAGGCAGAACGTCCACAATGATGCACTTGGCCAAAAAGGGCGTATGCGTTTTTTCCTGAATATATTCAGGAAAAAACGCATACGCCCTTTTTGGCCAACCAAGCAAGCTTGCAAAGGAAATCTGCACTACAATGAAGTCTCACTTCCCCCCGGTCAAAAGGGCCATGTGAAAAAAGTGTAAAATCCAGAAAGGCAGGACAGGCCATGGAGAACTGGGAGCCTTGTTATGCTGATGGGCGGGATGTAAATTGCCAACAGACACTCGGGAGAAGTGTATGGTGTTTCCTGAAACATCTAAAAAACAAAGCAACAGAGCCTAGGGCACTTCCACTTATGGTCCTATAGCTTAGGGAAATTAAAATCAAAAAGACACAGCCACCCCAAAGTTTGGGACGCCTCTGTTTACAAGAACCTCGTTTACAGTACAAGTTCAACATCGCAGAAAGTGAAAAATGGATAAAGAACATGTGGTATTTACTTACAAAGCAATATCACTCAGCAATGAAATCTATGTCATCAGGCCCTTAGCAGCACAATGAGTGGATTCAGGTATGATGATTCTAACTGAAATAAGTCACACAGAAAAAGAAACATCATAAGATATCAGTAATACACGGAATGTAAACTTGGCTACACAGGAACTGAATTACAGAACAGAACAGGGTCTCAAATTTAGAAAACCAACTTATGATTGCTTAAGGGGAAAGGTGAGTTGGGGTGCTGCATAAAACCAGAGATTGAAATGAGCACAGATAAAGTTCCTTAAGCCAAATATGGAATAGACAAGAGCTACTCCTTGCTCAACGAAATGGACTGAACACCGCATATTAAACGCCTAAGAATGTACCTGACTAGTAAGTATCTTAAAACCTATGGATTGCTATGTCTCCGAAGGAGAATCAAGCATGTGTACAGGTGCATAAACGCAGCAGTCATAGGATTGGAGAGGTTCGGTTAACAAATGAAGACCCTTTGAAGTCATATTGCATGGTACCCATTCCACGGGTCTCAACTCTCCAGGTTTAAGGTATTCTTCCTTCAGCTAAAACATGCATGTGGAACCCAGAGTATGATCAACCGTGTGAACGGGAGACGTGTTCAAATATGTCTCAGTTTTCGTACCCTGGTACTCGGGTGCAACATTCCAGACGCTTTACTAACACTCTCCCCACTTGTAGAGTCAGCGCCTTTAACCTCCTGTTTGGCCCAGTTTGCAATTGCTGCGGAAGATGAACAGGAATAGGGAGAACCAATGAGAGACTAGCTGGAGGTGTCTGGACGGGCAAATTTAACTCTCATTTCCCACCAGAAAGAGGAATTAACCAAAGGCTCAGCGTGCCGTGCCGGAACCAGATTAGGGCCTGAAGCCATCCTGCGGTGTTGCGGCCAGCTCAAAAGAAAGCGAGTTGAAGAAAGGAGCTCAGGGGCACTGTAATTCACAAACCTGCAGAGTTATAAATGACAGCTATCGTCCAAAAATATACTGAAGTAAGGCTGCCACGAGGACTTGAAAGCGGGGCAGAATTGCAGGAAACCGATTTCAGGAGGTAGACTGGAATTGCATTGAAAGCATAGGAAAAGAGGCAGAACGTCCACAATGATGCACTTGGCCAAAAAGGGCGTATGCGTTTTTTCCTGAATATATTCAGGAAAAAACGCATACGCCCTTTTTGGCCAACCAAGCAAGCTTGCAAAGGAAATCTGCACTACAATGAAGTCTCACATCCCCCCGGTCAAAAGGGCCATCTGAAAAAAGTGTAAAATCCAGAAAGGCAGGACAGGCCATGGAGAACTGGGAGCCTTGTTATGCTGATGGGCGGGATGTAAATTGCCAACAGACACTCGGGAGAAGTGTATGGTGTTTCCTGAAACATCTAAAAAACAAAGCAACAGAGCCTAGGGCACTTCCACTTATGGTCCTATAGCTTAGGGAAATTAAAATCAAAAAGACACAGCCACCCCAAAGTTTGGGACGCCTCTGTTTACAAGAACCTCGTTTACAGTACAAGTTCAACATCGCAGAAAGTGAAAAATGGATAAAGAAGGTGTGGTATTTACTTACAAAGCAATATCACTCAGCAATGAAATCTATGTCATCAGGCCCTTAGCAGCACAATGAGTGGATTCAGGTATGATGATTCTAACTGAAATAAGTCACACAGAAAAAGAAACATCATAAGATATCAGTAATACACGGAATGTAAACTTGGCTACACAGGAACTGAATTACAGAACAGAACAGGGTCTCAAATTTAGAAAACCAACTTATGCTTGCTTAAGGGGAAAGGTGAGTTGGGGTGCTGCATAAAACCAGAGATTGAAACGAGCACAGATAAAGTTCCTTAAGCCAAATATGGAATAGACAAGAGCTACTCCTTGCTCAACGAAATGGACTCAACACCGCATATTAAACGCCTAAGAATGTACCTGACTAGTAAGTATCTTAAAACCTATGGATTGCTATGTCTCCGAAAGAGAATCAAGCATGTGTACAGGGGCATAAACGCAGCAGTGATAGGATTGGAGAGGTTCGGTGAGCAAATGAAGACCCTTTGAAGTCATATTGCATGGTACCCATTCCACGGTTTTCAACTACCCAGGTTTAAGGTATTCTTCCTTCAGCTAAAACATGCATGTGGAACCTAGAGTATGATCAACCATGTGATCGGGAGACGTGTTCAAATATGTCTCAGTTTTCGTACCCTGGTACTCGGGTGCAACATTCCAGACGCTTTACTAACACTCTCCTGACTTGGAGAGTCCGTCCCTTTAATCTCCTGTTTGGCCCAGTTTGCAATTTCTGCGGAAGATGAACAGGAACAGTGAGAACCAATGAGAGACTAGCTGGAGGTGTCTGGACGGGCAAATTTAACTCTCATTTCCCACCAGAAAGAGGAATTAACCAAAGGCTCAGCGTGCCGTGCCGGAACCAGATTAGGGCCTGAAGCCATCCTGCGGTGTTGCGGCCAGCTCAAAAGAAAGCGAGTTGAAGAAAGGAGCTCAGGGGCACTGTAATTCACAAACCTGCAGAGTTATAAATGACAGCTATCGTCCAAAAATATACTGAAGTAAGGCTGCCAAGAGGACTTGAAAGCGGGGCAGAATTGCAGGAAACCGATTTCAGGAGGTAGACTGGAATTGCATTGAAAGCATAGGAAAAGAGGCAGAACGTCCACAATGATGCACTTGGCCAAAAAGGGCGTATGCGTTTTTTCCTGAATATATTCAGGAAAAAACGCATACGCCCTTTTTGGCCAACCAAGCAAGCTTGCAAAGGAAATCTGCACTACAATGAAGTCTTACATCCCCCCGGTCAAAAGGGCCATCTGAAAAAAGTGTAAAATCCAGAAAGGCAGGACAGGCCATGGAGAACTGGGAGCCTTGTTATGCTGATGGGCGGGATGTAAATTGCCAACAGACACTCGGGAGAAGTGTATGGTGTTTCCAGAAACATCTAAAAAACAAAGCAACAGAGCCTAGGGCATTTCCACTTATGGTCCTATAGCTTAGGGAAATTAAAATCAAAAAGACACAGCCACCCCAAAGTTTGGGACGCCTCTGTTTACAAGAACCTCGTTTACCGTACAAGTTCAATATCACAGAAAGTGAAAAATGGATAAAGAACTTGTGGTACTTACGTACAATGCAGTATCACTCAGCAATGAAATCTATGTCATCAGGCCCGTAGCAGCATAATGAGTGGATTCAGGTACGATGATTCTCACTGAAATCAGTCACACAGAAAAAGAAACATCATAAGATATCACTAATACACGGAATGTAAACTTGGCTACACAGGAACTGAATTCCAAAACAGAACAGGGTCTCAAATTTAGAAAACCAACTTATGCTTGCTTAAGGGGAAAGGTGAGTTGGGGTGCTGCATAAAACCAGAGATTGAAATGAGCACAGATAAAGTTCCTTAAGCCAAATATGGAATAGACAAGAGCTACTCCTTGCTCAACGAAATGGACTCAACACCCCATATTAAACGCCTAAGAATGTACCTGACTAGTAAGTATCTTAAAACCTATGGATTGCTATGTCTCCAAAAGAGAATCAAGCGTGTGTACAGGGGCATAAACGCAGCAGTGATAGGATTGGAGAGGTTTGGTGAGCAAATGAAGACCCTTTGAAGTCATATTGCATGGTACCCATTCCACGGGTCTCAACTCTCCAGGTTTAAGGTATTCTTCCTTCAGCTAAAACATGCATGTGGAACCCAGAGTATGATCAACCATGTGAACGGGAGACGTGTTCAAATATGTCTCAGTTTTCCTCCCCTGGTACTCGGGTGCAACATTCCAGACGCTTTACTAACACTCTCCCCACTTGGAGAGTCAGCGCCTTTAACCTCCTGTTTGGCCCAGTTTGCAATTTCTGCGGAAGATGAACAGGAATAGGGAACACCAATGAGAGACTAGCTGGAGGTGTCTGGACGGGCAAATTTAACTCTCATTTCCCACCAGGAAGAGGAAATAACCAAAGGCTCAGCGTGCCGTGCCGGAACCAGATGAGGGCCTGAAGCCATCCTGCGGTGTTGCGGCCAGCTCAAAAGAAAGCGAGTTGAAGAAAGGAGCTCAGGGGCACTGTAATTCACAAACCTGCAGAGTTATAAATGACAGCTATCGTCCAAAAATATACTGAAGTAAGGCTGCCAAGAGGACTTGAAAGCGGGGCAGAATTGCAGGAAACCGATTTCAGGAGGTAGACTGGAATTGCTTTGAAAGCATAGGAAAAGAGGCAGAACGTCCACAATGATGCACTTGGCCAAAAAGGGCGTATGCGTTTTTTCCTGAATATATTCAGGAAAAAACGCATACGCCCTTTTTGGCCAACCAAGCAAGCTTGCAAAGGAAATCTGCACTACAATGAAGTCTCACTTCCCCCCGGTCAAAAGGGCCATCTGAAAAAAGTGTAAAATCCAGAAAGGCAGGACAGGCCATGGAGAACTGGGAGCCTTGTTATGCTGATGGGCGGGATGTAAATTGCCAACAGACACTCGGGAGAAGTGTATGGTGTTTCCTGAAACATCTAAAAAACAAAGCAACAGAGCCTAGGGCACTTCCACTTATGGTCCTATAGCTTAGGGAAATTAAAATCAAAAAGACACAGCCACCCCAAAGTTTGGGACGCCTCTGTTTACAAGAACCTCGTTTACCGTACAAGTTCAATATCACAGAAAGTGAAAAATGGATAAAGAACTTGTGGTACTTACGTACAATGCAGTATCACTCAGCAATGAAATCTATGTCATCAGGCCCGTAGCAGCATAATGAGTGGATTCAGGTACGATGATTCTCACTGAAATAAGTCACACAGAAAAAGAAACATCATAAGATATCACTAATACACGGAATGTAAACTTGGCTACACAGGAACTGAATTCCAAAACAGAACAGGGTCTCAAATTTAGAAAACCAACTTATGCTTGCTTAAGGGGATAGGTGAGTTGGGGTGCTGCATAAAACCTGAGATTGAAATGAGCACAGATAAAGTTCCTTAAGCCAAATATGGAATAGACAAGAGCTACTCCTTGCTCAACGAAATGGACTCAACACCCCATATTAAACGCCTAAGAATGTACCTGACTAGTAAGTATCTTAAAACCTATGGATTGCTATGTCTCCAAAAGAGAATCAAGCGTGTGTACAGGGGCATAAACGCAGCAGTGATAGGATTGGAGAGCTTTGGTGAGCAAATGAAGACCCTTTGAAGTCATATTGCATGGTACCCATTCCACGGGTCTCAACTCTCCAGGTTTAAGGTATTCTTCCTTCAGCTAAAACATGCATGTGGAACCCAGAGTATGATCAACCATGTGAACGGGAGACGTGTTCAAATATGTCTCAGTTTTCCTCCCCTGGTACTCGGGTGCAACATTCCAGACGCTTTACTAACACTCTCCCCACTTGGAGAGTCAGCGCCTTTAACCTCCTGTTTGGCCCAGTTTGCAATTTCTGCGGAAGATGAACAGGAATAGGGAACACCAATGAGAGACTAGCTGGAGGTGTCTGGACGGGCAAATTTAACTCTCATTTCCCACCAGGAAGAGGAAATAACCAAAGGCTCAGCGTGCCGGGCCGGAACCAGATTAGGGCCTGAAGCCATCCTGCGGTGTTGCGGCCAGCTCAAAAGAAAGCGAGTTGAAGAAAGGAGCTCAGGGGCACTGTAATTCACAAACCTGCAGAGTTATAAATGACAGCTATCGTCCAAAAATATACTGAAGTAAGGCTGCCAAGAGGACTTGAAAGCGGGGCAGAATTGCAGGAAACCGATTTCAGGAGGTAGACTGGAATTGCCTTGAAAGCATAGGAAAAGAGGCAGAACGTCCACAATGATGCACTTGGCCAAAAAGGGCGTATGCGTTTTTTCCTGAATATATTCAGGAAAAAACGCATACGCCCTTTTTGGCCAACCAAGCAAGCTTGCAAAGGAAATCTGCACTACAATGAAGTCTCACTTCCCCCCGGTCAAAAGGGCCATCTGAAAAAAGTGTAAAATCCAGAAAGGCAGGACAGGCCATGGAGAACTGGGAGCCTTGTTATGCTGATGGGCGGGATGTAAATTGCCAACAGCCACTCGGGAGAAGTGTATGGTGTTTCCTGAAACATCTAAAAAACAAAGCAACAGAGCCTAGGGCACTTCCACTTATGGTCCTATAGCTTAGGGAAATTAAAATCAAAAAGACACAGCCACCCCAAAGTTTGGGACGCCTCTGTTTACAAGAACCTCGTTTACCGTACAAGTTCAATATCACAGAAAGTGAAAAATGGATAAAGAAGTTGTGGTACTTACGTACAATGCAGTATCACTCAGCAATGAAATCTATGTCATCAGGCCCGTAGCAGCATAATGAGTGGATTCAGGTACGATGATTCTCACTGAAATAAGTCACACAGAAAAAGAAACATCATAAGATATCACTAATACACGGAATGTAAACTTGGCTACACAGGAACTGAATTCCAAAACAGAACAGGGTCTCAAATTTAGAAAACCAACTTATGCTTGCTTAAGGGGAAAGGTGAGTTGGGGTGCTGCATAAAACCAGAGATTGAAATGAGCACAGATAAAGTTCCTTAAGCCAAATATGGACTAGACAAGAGCTACTCCTTGCTCAACGAAATGGACTCAACACCCCATATTAAACGCCTAAGAATGTACCTGACTAGTAAGTATCTTAAAACCTATGGATTGCTATGTCTCCAAAAGAGAATCAAGCGTGTGTACAGGGGCATAAACGCAGCAGTGATAGGATTGGAGAGGTTTGGTGAGCAAATGAAGACCCTTTGAAGTCATATTGCATGGTACCCATTCCACGGGTCTCAACTCTCCAGGTTTAAGGTATTCTTCCTTCAGCTAAAACATGCATGTGGAACCCAGAGTATGATCAACCATGTGAACGGGAGACGTGTTCAAATATGTCTCAGTTTTCCTCCCCTGGTACTCGGGTGCAACATTCCAGACGCTTTACTAACACTCTCCCCACTTGGAGAGTCAGCGCCTTTAACCTCCTGTTTGGCCCAGTTTGCAATTTCTGCGGAAGATGAACAGGAATAGCGAGAACCAATGAGAGACTAGCTGGAGGTGTCTGGACGGGCAAATTTAACTCTCATTTCCCACCAGGAAGAGGAATTAACCAAAGGCTCAGCGTGCCGTGCCGGAACCAGATTAGGGCCTGAAGCCATCCTGCGGTGTTGCGGCCAGGTCACAAGAAAGCGAGTTGAAGAAAGGAGCTCAGGGGCAAGGTAATTCACAAACCTGCAGAGTTATAAATGACAGCTATCGTCCAAAAATATACTGAAGTAAGGCTGCCAAGAGGACTCGAAAGCGGGGCAGAATTGCGGGAAACCGATTTCAGGAGGTAGACTGGAATTGCATTGAAAGCATAGGAAAAGAGGCAGAACGTCCACAATGATGCACTTGGCCAAAAAGGGCGTATGCGTTTTTTCCTGAATATATTCAGGAAAAAACGCATACGCCCTTTTTGGCCAACCAAGCAAGCTTGCAAAGGAAATCTGCACTACAATGAAGTCTCACTTCCCCCCGGTCAAAAGGGCCATCTGAAAAAAGTGTAAAATCCAGAAAGGCAGGACAGGCCATGGAGAACTGGGAGCCTTGTTATGCTGATGGGCGGGATGTAAATTGCCAACAGACACTCGGGAGAAGTGTATGGTGTTTCCTGAAACATCTAAAAAACAAAGCAACAGAGCCTAGGGCACTTCCACTTATGGTCCTATAGCTTAGGGAAATTAAAATCAAAAAGACACAGCCACCCCAAAGTTTGGGACGCCTCTGTTTACAAGAACCTCGTTTACCGTACAAGTTCAATATCACAGAAAGTGAAAAATGGATAAAGAACTTGTGGTACTTACGTACAATGCAGTATCACTCAGCAATGAAATCTATGTCATCAGGCCCGTAGCAGCATAATGAGTGGATTCAGGTACGATGATTCTCACTGAAATAAGTCACACAGAAAAAGAAACATCATAAGATATCACTAATACACGGAATGTAAACTTGGCTACACAGGAACTGAATTCCAAAACAGAACAGGGTCTCAAATTTAGAAAACCAACTTATTCTTGCTTAAGGGGATAGGTGAGTTGGGGTGCTGCATAAAACCTGAGATTGAAATGAGCACAGATAAAGTTCCTTAAGCCAAATATGGAATAGACAAGAGCTACTCCTTGCTCAACGAAATGGACTCAACACCCCATATTAAACGCCTAAGAATGTACCTGACTAGTAAGTATCTTAAAACCTATGGATTGCTATGTCTCCAAAAGAGAATCAAGCGTGTGTACAGGGGCATAAACGCAGCAGTGATAGGATTGGAGAGCTTTGGTGAGCAAATGAAGACCCTTTGAAGTCCTATTGCATGGTACCCATTCCACGGGTCTCAACTCTCCAGGTTTAAGGTATTCTTCCTTCAGCTAAAACATGCATGTGGAACCCAGAGTATGATCAACCATGTGAACGGGAGACGTGTTCAAATATGTCTCAGTTTTCCTCCCCTGGTACTCGGGTGCAACATTCCAGACGCTTTACTAACACTCTCCCCACTTGGAGAGTCAGCGCCTTTAACCTCCTGTTTGGCCCAGTTTGCAATTTCTGCGGAAGATGAACAGGAATAGGGAACACCAATGAGAGACTAGCTGGAGGTGTCTGGACGGGCAAATTTAACTCTCATTTCCCACCAGGAAGAGGAAATAACCAAAGGCTCAGCGTGCCGGGCCGGAACCAGATTAGGGCCTGAAGCCATCCTGCGGTGTTGCGGCCAGCTCAAAAGAAAGCGAGTTGAAGAAAGGAGCTCAGGGGCACTGTAATTCACAAACCTGCAGAGTTATAAATGACAGCTATCGTCCAAAAATATACTGAAGTAAGGCTGCCAAGAGGACTTGAAAGCGGGGCAGAATTGCAGGAAACCGATTTCAGGAGGTAGACTGGAATTGCCTTGAAAGCATAGGAAAAGAGGCAGAACGTCCACAATGATGCACTTGGCCAAAAAGGGCGTATGCGTTTTTTCCTGAATATATTCAGGAAAAAACGCATACGCCCTTTTTGGCCAACCAAGCAAGCTTGCAAAGGAAATCTGCACTACAATGAAGTCTCACTTCCCCCCGGTCAAAAGGGCCATCTGAAAAAAGTGTAAAATCCAGAAAGGCAGGACAGGCCATGGAGAACTGGGAGCCTTGTTATGCTGATGGGCGGGATGTAAATTGCCAACAGACACTCGGGAGAAGTGTATGGTGTTTCCTGAAACATCTAAAAAACAAAGCAACAGAGCCTAGGGCACTTCCACTTATGGTCCTATAGCTTAGGGAAATTAAAATCAAAAAGACACAGCCACCCCAAAGTTTGGGACGCCTCTGTTTACAAGAACCTCGTTTACCGTACAAGTTCAATATCACAGAAAGTGAAAAATGGATAAAGAAGTTGTGGTACTTACGTACAATGCAGTATCACTCAGCAATGAAATCTATGTCATCAGGCCCGTAGCAGCATAATGAGTGGATTCAGGTACGATGATTCTCACTGAAATAAGTCACACAGAAAAAGAAACATCATAAGATATCACTAATACACGGAATGTAAACTTGGCTACACAGGAACTGAATTCCAAAACAGAACAGGGTCTCAAATTTAGAAAACCAACTTATGCTTGCTTAAGGGGAAAGGTGAGTTGGGGTGCTGCATAAAACCAGAGATTGAAATGAGCACAGATAAAGTTCCTTAAGCCAAATATGGACTAGACAAGAGCTACTCCTTGCTCAACGAAATGGACTCAACACCCCATATTAAAAGCCTAAGAATGTACCTGACTAGTAAGTATCTTAAAACCTATGGATTGCTATGTCTCCAAAAGAGAATCAAGCGTGTGTACAGGGGCATAAACGCAGCAGTGATAGGATTGGAGAGGTTTGGTGAGCAAATGAAGACCCTTTGAAGTCATATTGCATGGTACCCATTCCACGGGTCTCAACTCTCCAGGTTTAAGGTATTCTTCCTTCAGCTAAAACATGCATGTGGAACCCAGAGTATGATCAACCATGTGAACGGGAGACGTGTTCAAATATGTCTCAGTTTTCCTCCCCTGGTACTCGGGTGCAACATTCCAGACGCTTTACTAACACTCTCCCCACTTGGAGAGTCAGCGCCTTTAACCTCCTGTTTGGCCCAGTTTGCAATTTCTGCGGAAGATGAACAGGAATAGCGAGAACCAATGAGAGACTAGCTGGAGGTGTCTGGACGGGCAAATTTAACTCTCATTTCCCACCAGGAAGAGGAATTAACCAAAGGCTCAGCGTGCCGTGCCGGAACCAGATTAGGGCCTGAAGCCATCCTGCGGTGTTGCGGCCAGGTCACAAGAAAGCGAGTTGAAGAAAGGAGCTCAGGGGCAAGGTAATTCACAAACCTGCAGAGTTATAAATGACAGCTATCGTCCAAAAATATACTGAAGTAAGGCTGCCAAGAGGACTCGAAAGCGGGGCAGAATTGCGGGAAACCGATTTCAGGAGGTAGACTGGAATTGCATTGAAAGCATAGGAAAAGAGGCAGAACGTCCACAATGATGCACTTGGCCAAAAAGGGCGTATGCGTTTTTTCCTGAATATATTCAGGAAAAAACGCATACGCCCTTTTTGGCCAACCAAGCAAGCTTGCAAAGGAAATCTGCACTACAATGAAGTCTCACTTCCCCCCGGTCAAAAGGGCCATCTGAAAAAAGTGTAAAATCCAGAAAGGCAGGACAGGCCATGGAGAACTGGGAGCCTTGTTATGCTGATGGGCGGGATGTAAATTGCCAACAGACACTCGGGAGAAGTGTATGGTGTTTCCTGAAACATCTAAAAAACAAAGCAACAGAGCCTAGGGCACTTCCACTTATGGTCCTATAGCTTAGGGAAATTAAAATCAAAAAGACACAGCCACCCCAAAGTTTGGGACGCCTCTGTTTACAAGAACCTCGTTTACAGTACAAGTTCAACATCGCAGAAAGTGAAAAATGGATAAAGAACATGTGGTATTTACTCACAAAGCAATATCACTCAGAAATGAAATCTATGTCATCAGGCCCTTAGCAGCACAATGAGTAGATTCAGGTATGATGATTCTAACTGAAATAAGTCACACAGAAAAAGAAACATCATAAGATATCACTAATACACGGAATGTAAACTTGGCTACACAGGAACTGAATTACAGAACAGAACAGGGTCTCAAATTTAGAAAACCAACTTATGCTTGCTTAAGGGTAAAGGTGAGTTGGGGTGCTGCATAAAACCAGAGATTGAAACGAGCACAGATAAAGTTCCTTAAGCCAAATATGGAATAGACAAGAGCTACTCCTTGCTCAACGAAATGGACTCAACACCGCATATTAAACGCCTAAGAATGTACCTGACTAGTAAGTATCTTAAAACCTATGGATTGCTATGTCTCCGAAAGAGAATCAAGCATGTGTACAGGGGCATAAACGCAGCAGTGATAGGATTGGAGAGGTTCGGTGAGCAAATGAAGACCCTTTGAAGTCATATTGCATGGTACCCATTCCACGGGTTTCAACTACCCAGGTTTAAGGTATTCTTCCTTCAGCTAAAACATGCATGTGGAACCTAGAGTATGATCAACCATGTGATCGGGAGACGTGTTCAAATATGTCTCAGTTTTCGTACCCTGGTACTCAGGTGCAACATTCCAGATGCTTTACTAACACTCTCCTGACTTGCAGAGTCCGTCCGTTTAATCTCCTGTTTGGCCCAGTTTGCAATTTCTGCGGAAGATGAACAGGAATAGCGAGAACCAATGAGAGACTAGCTGGAGGTGTCTGGACGGGCAAATTTAACTCTCATTTCCCACCAGGAAGAGGAATTAACCAAAGGCTCAGCGTGCCGTGCCGGAACCAGATTAGGGCCTGAAGCCATCCTGCAGTGTTGCGGCCAGGTCACAAGAAAGCGAGTTGAAGAAAGCAGCTCAGGGGCACTGTAATTCACAAACCTCCAGAGTTATAAATGACAGCTATCGTCCAAAAATATACTGAAGTAAGGCTGCCAAGAGGACTTGAAAGCGGGGCAGAATTGCAGGAAACCGATTTCAGGAGGTAGACTGGAATTGCCTTGAAAGCATAGGAAAAGAGGCAGAACGTCCACAATGATGCACTTGGCCAAAAAGGGCGTATGCGTTTTTTCCTGAATATATTCAGGAAAAAACGCATACGCCCTTTTTGGCCAACCAAGCAAGCTTGCAAAGGAAATCTGCACTACAATGAAGTCTCACTTCCCCCCGGTCAAAAGGGCCATCTGAAAAAAGTGTAAAATCCAGAAAGGCAGGACAGGCCATGGAGAACTGGGAGCCTTGTTATGCTGATGGGCGGGATGTAAATTGCCAACAGACACTCGGGAGAAGTGTATGGTGTTTCCTGAAACATCTAAAAAACAAAGCAACAGAGCCTAGGGCACTTCCACTTATGGTCCTATAGCTTAGGGAAATTAAAATCAAAAAGACACAGCCACCCCAAAGTTTGGGACGCCTCTGTTTACAAGAACCTCGTTTACCGTACAAGTTCAATATCACAGAAAGTGAAAAATGGATAAAGAAGTTGTGGTACTTACGTACAATGCAGTATCACTCAGCAATGAAATCTATGTCATCAGGCCCGTAGCAGCATAATGAGTGGATTCAGGTACGATGATTCTCACTGAAATAAGTCACACAGAAAAAGAAACATCATAAGATATCACTAATACACGGAATGTAAACTTGGCTACACAGGAACTGAATTCCAAAACAGAACAGGGTCTCAAATTTAGAAAACCAACTTATGCTTGCTTAAGGGGAAAGGTGAGTTGGGGTGCTGCATAAAACCAGAGATTGAAATGAGCACAGATAAAGTTCCTTAAGCCAAATATGGACTAGACAAGAGCTACTCCTTGCTCAACGAAATGGACTCAACACCCCATATTAAAAGCCTAAGAATGTACCTGACTAGTAAGTATCTTAAAACCTATGGATTGCTATGTCTCCAAAAGAGAATCAAGCGTGTGTACAGGGGCATAAACGCAGCAGTGATAGGATTGGAGAGGTTTGGTGAGCAAATGAAGACCCTTTGAAGTCATATTGCATGGTACCCATTCCACGGGTCTCAACTCTCCAGGTTTAAGGTATTCTTCCTTCAGCTAAAACATGCATGTGGAACCCAGAGTATGATCAACCATGTGAACGGGAGACGTGTTCAAATATGTCTCAGTTTTCCTCCCCTGGTACTCGGGTGCAACATTCCAGACGCTTTACTAACACTCTCCCCACTTGGAGAGTCAGCGCCTTTAACCTCCTGTTTGGCCCAGTTTGCAATTTCTGCGGAAGATGAACAGGAATAGCGAGAACCAATGAGAGACTAGCTGGAGGTGTCTGGACGGGCAAATTTAACTCTCATTTCCCACCAGGAAGAGGAATTAACCAAAGGCTCAGCGTGCCGTGCCGGAACCAGATTAGGGCCTGAAGCCATCCTGCGGTGTTGCGGCCAGGTCACAAGAAAGCGAGTTGAAGAAAGGAGCTCAGGGGCAAGGTAATTCACAAACCTGCAGAGTTATAAATGACAGCTATCGTCCAAAAATATACTGAAGTAAGGCTGCCAAGAGGACTCGAAAGCGGGGCAGAATTGCGGGAAACCGATTTCAGGAGGTAGACTGGAATTGCATTGAAAGCATAGGAAAAGAGGCAGAACGTCCACAATGATGCACTTGGCCAAAAAGGGCGTATGCGTTTTTTCCTGAATATATTCAGGAAAAAACGCATACGCCCTTTTTGGCCAACCAAGCAAGCTTGCAAAGGAAATCTGCACTACAATGAAGTCTCACTTCCCCCCGGTCAAAAGGGCCATCTGAAAAAAGTGTAAAATCCAGAAAGGCAGGACAGGCCATGGAGAACTGGGAGCCTTGTTATGCTGATGGGCGGGATGTAAATTGCCAACAGACACTCGGGAGAAGTGTATGGTGTTTCCTGAAACATCTAAAAAACAAAGCAACAGAGCCTAGGGCACTTCCACTTATGGTCCTATAGCTTAGGGAAATTAAAATCAAAAAGACACAGCCACCCCAAAGTTTGGGACGCCTCTGTTTACAAGAACCTCGTTTACAGTACAAGTTCAACATCGCAGAAAGTGAAAAATGGATAAAGAACATGTGGTATTTACTCACAAAGCAATATCACTCAGAAATGAAATCTATGTCATCAGGCCCTTAGCAGCACAATGAGTAGATTCAGGTATGATGATTCTAACTGAAATAAGTCACACAGAAAAAGAAACATCATAAGATATCACTAATACACGGAATGTAAACTTGGCTACACAGGAACTGAATTACAGAACAGAACAGGGTCTCAAATTTAGAAAACCAACTTATGCTTGCTTAAGGGTAAAGGTGAGTTGGGGTGCTGCATAAAACCAGAGATTGAAACGAGCACAGATAAAGTTCCTTAAGCCAAATATGGAATAGACAAGAGCTACTCCTTGCTCAACGAAATGGACTCAACACCGCATATTAAACGCCTAAGAATGTACCTGACTAGTAAGTATCTTAAAACCTATGGATTGCTATGTCTCCGAAAGAGAATCAAGCATGTGTACAGGGGCATAAACGCAGCAGTGATAGGATTGGAGAGGTTCGGTGAGCAAATGAAGACCCTTTGAAGTCATATTGCATGGTACCCATTCCACGGGTTTCAACTACCCAGGTTTAAGGTATTCTTCCTTCAGCTAAAACATGCATGTGGAACCTAGAGTATGATCAACCATGTGATCGGGAGACGTGTTCAAATATGTCTCAGTTTTCGTACCCTGGTACTCAGGTGCAACATTCCAGATGCTTTACTAACACTCTCCTGACTTGCAGAGTCCGTCCGTTTAATCTCCTGTTTGGCCCAGTTTGCAATTTCTGCGGAAGATGAACAGGAATAGCGAGAACCAATGAGAGACTAGCTGGAGGTGTCTGGACGGGCAAATTTAACTCTCATTTCCCACCAGGAAGAGGAATTAACCAAAGGCTCAGCGTGCCGTGCCGGAACCAGATTAGGGCCTGAAGCCATCCTGCAGTGTTGCGGCCAGGTCACAAGAAAGCGAGTTGAAGAAAGCAGCTCAGGGGCACTGTAATTCACAAACCTCCAGAGTTATAAATGACAGCTATCGTCCAAAAATATACTGAAGTAAGGCTGCCAAGAGGACTTGAAAGCGGGGCAGAATTGCAGGAAACCGATTTCAGGAGGTAGACTGGAATTGCTTTGAAAGCATAGGAAAAGAGGCAGAACGTCCACAATGATGCACTTGGCCAAAAAGGGCGTATGCGTTTTTTCCTGAATATATTCAGGAAAAAACGCATACGCCCTTTTTGGCCAACCAAGCAAGCTTGCAAAGGAAATCTGCACTACAATGAAGTCTCACTTCCCCCCGGTCAAAAGGGCCATCTGAAAAAAGTGTAAAATCCAGAAAGGCAGGACAGGCCATGGAGAACTGGGAGCCTTGTTATGCTGATGGGCGGGATGTAAATTGCCAACAGACACTCGGGAGAAGTGTATGGTGTTTCCGGAAACATCTAAAAAACAAAGCAACAGAGCCTAGGGCACTTCCACTTATGGTCCTATAGCTTAGGGAAATTAAAATCAAAAAGACACAGCCACCCCAAAGTTTGGGACGCCTCTGTTTACAAGAACCTCGTTTACCGTACAAGTTCAATATCACAGAAAGTGAAAAATGGATAAAGAACTTGTGGTACTTACGTACAATGCAGTATCACTCAGCAATGAAATCTATGTCATCAGGCCCGTAGCAGCATAATGAGTGGATTCAGGTACGATGATTCTCACTGAAATAAGTCACACAGAAAAAGAAACATTATAAGATATCACTAATACACGGAATGTAAACTTGGCTACACAGGAACTGAATTCCAAAACAGAACAGGGTCTCAAATTTAGAAAACCAACTTATGCTTGCTTAAGGGGAAAGGTGAGTAGGGGTGCTGCATTAAACCAGAGATTGAAATGAGCACAGATAAAGTTCCTTAAGCCAAATATGGACTAGACAAGAGCTACTCCTTGCTCAACGAAATGGACTCAACACCCCATATTAAACGCCTAAGAATGTACCTGACTAGTAAGTATCTTAAAACCTATGGATTGCTATGTCTCCAAAAGAGAATCAAGCGTGTGTACAGGGGCATAAACGCAGCAGTGATAGGATTGGAGAGCTTTGGTGAGCAAATGAAGACCCTTTGAAGTCCTATTGCATGGTACCCATTCCACGGGTCTCAACTCTCCAGGTTTAAGGTATTCTTCCTTCAGCTAAAACATGCATGTGGAACCCAGAGTATGATCAACCATGTGAACGGGAGACGTGTTCAAATATGTCTCAGTTTTCCTCCCCTGGTACTCGGGTGCAACATTCCAGACGCTTTACTAACACTCTCCCCACTTGGAGAGTCAGCGCCTTTAACCTCCTGTTTGGCCCAGTTTGCAATTTCTGCGGAAGATGAACAGGAATAGGGAACACCAATGAGAGACTAGCTGGAGGTGTCTGGACGGGCAAATTTAACTCTCATTTCCCACCAGGAAGAGGAAATAACCAAAGGCTCAGCGTGCCGGGCCGGAACCAGATTAGGGCCTGAAGCCATCCTGCGGTGTTGCGGCCAGCTCAAAAGAAAGCGAGTTGAAGAAAGGAGCTCAGGGGCACTGTAATTCACAAACCTGCAGAGTTATAAATGACAGCTATCGTCCAAAAATATACTGAAGTAAGGCTGCCAAGAGGACTTGAAAGCGGGGCAGAATTGCAGGAAACCGATTTCAGGAGGTAGACTGGAATTGCCTTGAAAGCATAGGAAAAGAGGCAGAACGTCCACAATGATGCACTTGGCCAAAAAGGGCGTATGCGTTTTTTCCTGAATATATTCAGGAAAAAACGCATACGCCCTTTTTGGCCAACCAAGCAAGCTTGCAAAGGAAATCTGCACTACAATGAAGTCTCACTTCCCCCCGGTCAAAAGGGCCATCTGAAAAAAGTGTAAAATCCAGAAAGGCAGGACAGGCCATGGAGAACTGGGAGCCTTGTTATGCTGATGGGCGGGATGTAAATTGCCAACAGACACTCGGGAGAAGTGTATGGTGTTTCCTGAAACATCTAAAAAACAAAGCAACAGAGCCTAGGGCACTTCCACTTATGGTCCTATAGCTTAGGGAAATTAAAATCAAAAAGACACAGCCACCCCAAAGTTTGGGACGCCTCTGTTTACAAGAACCTCGTTTACCGTACAAGTTCAATATCACAGAAAGTGAAAAATGGATAAAGAAGTTGTGGTACTTACGTACAATGCAGTATCACTCAGCAATGAAATCTATGTCATCAGGCCCGTAGCAGCATAATGAGTGGATTCAGGTACGATGATTCTCACTGAAATAAGTCACACAGAAAAAGAAACATCATAAGATATCACTAATACACGGAATGTAAACTTGGCTACACAGGAACTGAATTCCAAAACAGAACAGGGTCTCAAATTTAGAAAACCAACTTATGCTTGCTTAAGGGGAAAGGTGAGTTGGGGTGCTGCATAAAACCAGAGATTGAAATGAGCACAGATAAAGTTCCTTAAGCCAAATATGGACTAGACAAGAGCTACTCCTTGCTCAACGAAATGGACTCAACACCCCATATTAAAAGCCTAAGAATGTACCTGACTAGTAAGTATCTTAAAACCTATGGATTGCTATGTCTCCAAAAGAGAATCAAGCGTGTGTACAGGGGCATAAACGCAGCAGTGATAGGATTGGAGAGGTTTGGTGAGCAAATGAAGACCCTTTGAAGTCATATTGCATGGTACCCATTCCACGGGTCTCAACTCTCCAGGTTTAAGGTATTCTTCCTTCAGCTAAAACATGCATGTGGAACCCAGAGTATGATCAACCATGTGAACGGGAGACGTGTTCAAATATGTCTCAGTTTTCCTCCCCTGGTACTCGGGTGCAACATTCCAGACGCTTTACTAACACTCTCCCCACTTGGAGAGTCAGCGCCTTTAACCTCCTGTTTGGCCCAGTTTGCAATTTCTGCGGAAGATGAACAGGAATAGCGAGAACCAATGAGAGACTAGCTGGAGGTGTCTGGACGGGCAAATTTAACTCTCATTTCCCACCAGGAAGAGGAATTAACCAAAGGCTCAGCGTGCCGTGCCGGAACCAGATTAGGGCCTGAAGCCATCCTGCGGTGTTGCGGCCAGGTCACAAGAAAGCGAGTTGAAGAAAGGAGCTCAGGGGCAAGGTAATTCACAAACCTGCAGAGTTATAAATGACAGCTATCGTCCAAAAATATACTGAAGTAAGGCTGCCAAGAGGACTCGAAAGCGGGGCAGAATTGCGGGAAACCGATTTCAGGAGGTAGACTGGAATTGCATTGAAAGCATAGGAAAAGAGGCAGAACGTCCACAATGATGCACTTGGCCAAAAAGGGCGTATGCGTTTTTTCCTGAATATATTCAGGAAAAAACGCATACGCCCTTTTTGGCCAACCAAGCAAGCTTGCAAAGGAAATCTGCACTACAATGAAGTCTCACTTCCCCCCGGTCTAAAGGGCCATCTGAAAAAAGTGTAAAATCCAGAAAGGCAGGACAGGCCATGGAGAACTGGGAGCCTTGTTATGCTGATGGGCGGGATGTAAATTGCCAACAGACACTCGGGAGAAGTGTATGGTGTTTCCTGAAACATCTAAAAAACAAAGCAACAGAGCCTAGGGCACTTCCACTTATGGTCCTATAGCTTAGGGAAATTAAAATCAAAAAGACACAGCCACCCCAAAGTTTGGGACGCCTCTGTTTACAAGAACCTCGTTTACAGTACAAGTTCAACATCGCAGAAAGTGAAAAATGGATAAAGAACATGTGGTATTTACTCACAAAGCAATATCACTCAGAAATGAAATCTATGTCATCAGGCCCTTAGCAGCACAATGAGTAGATTCAGGTATGATGATTCTAACTGAAATAAGTCACACAGAAAAAGAAACATCATAAGATATCACTAATACACGGAATGTAAACTTGGCTACACAGGAACTGAATTACAGAACAGAACAGGGTCTCAAATTTAGAAAACCAACTTATGCTTGCTTAAGGGTAAAGGTGAGTTGGGGTGCTGCATAAAACCAGAGATTGAAACGAGCAGAGATAAAGTTCCTTAAGCCAAATATGGAATAGACAAGAGCTACTCCTTGCTCAACGAAATGGACTCAACACCGCATATTAAACGCCTAAGAATGTACCTGACTAGTAAGTATCTTAAAACCTATGGATTGCTATGTCTCCGAAAGAGAATCAAGCATGTGTACAGGGGCATAAACGCAGCAGTGATAGGATTGGAGAGGTTCGGTGAGCAAATGAAGACCCTTTGAAGTCATATTGCATGGTACCCATTCCACGGGTTTCAACTACCCAGGTTTAAGGTATTCTTCCTTCAGCTAAAACATGCATGTGGAACCTAGAGTATGATCAACCATGTGATCGGGAGACGTGTTCAAATATGTCTCAGTTTTCGTACCCTGGTACTCAGGTGCAACATTCCAGATGCTTTACTAACACTCTCCTGACTTGCAGAGTCCGTCCGTTTAATCTCCTGTTTGGCCCAGTTTGCAATTTCTGCGGAAGATGAACAGGAATAGCGAGAACCAATGAGAGACTAGCTGGAGGTGTCTGGACGGGCAAATTTAACTCTCATTTCCCACCAGGAAGAGGAATTAACCAAAGGCTCAGCGTGCCGTGCCGGAACCAGATTAGGGCCTGAAGCCATCCTGCAGTGTTGCGGCCAGGTCACAAGAAAGCGAGTTGAAGAAAGCAGCTCAGGGGCACTGTAATTCACAAACCTCCAGAGTTATAAATGACAGCTATCGTCCAAAAATATACTGAAGTAAGGCTGCCAAGAGGACTTGAAAGCGGGGCAGAATTGCAGGAAACCGATTTCAGGAGGTAGACTGGAATTGCTTTGAAAGCATAGGAAAAGAGGCAGAACGTCCACAATGATGCACTTGGCCAAAAAGGGCGTATGCGTTTTTTCCTGAATATATTCAGGAAAAAACGCATACGCCCTTTTTGGCCAACCAAGCAAGCTTGCAAAGGAAATCTGCACTACAATGAAGTCTCACTTCCCCCCGGTCAAAAGGGCCATCTGAAAAAAGTGTAAAATCCAGAAAGGCAGGACAGGCCATGGAGAACTGGGAGCCTTGTTATGCTGATGGGCGGGATGTAAATTGCCAACAGACACTCGGGAGAAGTGTATGGTGTTTCTGGAAACATCTAAAAAACAAAGCAACAGAGCCTAGGGCACTTCCACTTATGGTCCTATAGCTTAGGGAAATTAAAATCAAAAAGACACAGCCACCCCAAAGTTTGGGACGCCTCTGTTTACAAGAACCTCGTTTACCGTACAAGTTCAATATCACAGAAAGTGAAAAATGGATAAAGAACTTGTGGTACTTACGTACAATGCAGTATCACTCAGCAATGAAATCTATGTCATCAGGCCCGTAGCAGCATAATGAGTGGATTCAGGTACGATGATTCTCACTGAAATAAGTCACACAGAAAAAGAAACATTATAAGATATCACTAATACACGGAATGTAAACTTGGCTACACAGGAACTGAATTCCAAAACAGAACAGGGTCTCAAATTTAGAAAACCAACTTATGCTTGCTTAAGGGGAAAGGTGAGTAGGGGTGCTGCATTAAACCAGAGATTGAAATGAGCACAGATAAAGTTCCTTAAGCCAAATATGGACTAGACAAGAGCTACTCCTTGCTCAACGAAATGGACTCAACACCCCATATTAAACGCCTAAGAATGTACCTGACTAGTAAGTATCTTAAAACCTATGGATTGCTATGTCTCCAAAAGAGAATCAAGCGTGTGTACAGGGGCATAAACGCAGCAGTGATAGGATTGGAGAGGTTCGGTGAGCAAATGAAGACCCTTTGAAGTCATATTGCATGGTACCCATTCCACGGGTCTCAACTCTCCAGGTTTAAGGTATTCTTCCTTCAGCTAAAACATGCATGTGGAACCCAGAGTATGATCAACCATGTGAATGGGAGACGTGTTCAAATATGTCTCAGTTTTCCTCCCCTGGTACTCAGGTGCAACATTCCAGACGCTTTACTAACACTCTCCCCACTTGGAGAGTCAGAGCCTTTAACCTCCTGTTTGGCCCAGTTTGCAATTTCTACGGAAGATGAACAGGAATAGGGAACACCAATGAGAGACTAGCTGGAGGTGTCTGGACGGGCAAATTTAACTCTCATTTCCCACCAGGAAGAGGAAATAACCAAAGGCTCAGCGTGCCGGGCCGGAACCAGATTAGGGCCTGAAACCATCCTGCGGTGTTGCGGCCAGCTCAAAAGAAAGCGAGTTGAAGAAAGGAGCTCAGGGGCACTGTAATTCACAAACCTGCAGAGTTATAAATGACAGCTATCGTCCAAAAATATACTGAAGTAAGGCTGCCAAGAGGACTTGAAAGCGGGGCAGAATTGCAGGAAACCGATTTCAGGAGGTAGACTGGAATTGCATTGAAAGCATAGGAAAAGAGGCAGAACGTCCACAATGATGCACTTGGCCAAAAAGGGCGTATGCGTTTTTTCCTGAATATATTCAGGAAAAAACGCATACGCCCTTTTTGGCCAACCAAGCAAGCTTGCAAAGGAAATCTGCACTACAATGAAGTCTCACTTCCCCCCGGTCAAAAGGGCCATCTGAAAAAAGTGTAAAATCCAGAAAGGCAGGACATGCCATGGAGAACTGGGAGCCTTGTTATGCTGATGGGCGGGATGTAAATTGCCAACAGCCACTCGGGAGAAGTGTATGGTGTTTCCTGAAACATCTAAAAAACAAAGCAACAGAGCCTAGGGCACTTCCACTTATGGTCCTATAGCTTAGGGAAATTAAAATCAAAAAGACACAGCCACCCCAAAGTTTGGGACGCCTCTGTTTACAAGAACCTCGTTTACCGTACAAGTTCAATATCACAGAAAGTGAAAAATGGATAAAGAACTTGTGGTACTTACGTACAATGCAGTATCACTCAGCAATGAAATCTATGTCATCAGGCCCGTAGCAGCATAATGAGTGGATTCAGGTACGATGATTCTCACTGAAATAAGTCACACAGAAAAAGAAACATCATAAGATATCAGTAATACACGGAATGTAAACTTGGCTACACAGGAACTGAATTCCAAAACAGAACAGGGTCTCAAATTTAGAAAACCAACTTATGCTTGCTTAAGGGGAAAGCTGAGTTGGGGTGCTGCATAAAACCAGAGATTGAAATGAGCACAGATAAAGTTCCTTAAGCCAAATATGGACTAGACAAGAGCTACTCCTTGCTCAACGAAATGGACTCAACACCCCATATTAAACGCCTAAGAATGTACCTGACTAGTAAGTATCTTAAAACCTATGGATTGCTATGTCTCCGAAAGAGAATCAAGCATGTGTACAGGGGCATAAACGCAGCAGTGATAGGATTGGAGAGGTTCGGTGAACAAATGAAGACCCTTTGAAGTCATATTGCATGGTACCCATTCCACGGGTCTCAACTCTCCAGGTTTAAGGTATTCTTCCTTCAGCTAAAACATGCATGTGGAACCCAGAGTATGATCAACCGTGTGAATGGGAGACGTGTTCAAATATGTCTCAGTTTTCGTACCCTGGTACTCGGGTGCAACATTCCAGACGCTTTACTAACACTCTCCCCACTTGGAAAGTCAGCGCCTTTAACCTCCTCTTTGGCCCAGTTTGCAATTTCTGCGGAAGATGAACAGGAATAGGGAGAACCAATGAGAGACTAGCTGGAGGTGTCTTGACGGGCAAATTTAACTCTCATTTCCCACCAGGAAGAGGAAATAACCAAAGGCTCAGCGTGCCGTGCCGGAACCAGATTAGGGCCTGAAGCCATCCTGCGGTGTTGCGGCCAGGTCACAAGAAATCGAGTTGAAGAAAGGAGCTCAGGGGCACTGTAATTCACAAACCTGCAGAGTTATAAATGACAGCTATCGTCCAAAAATATACTGAAGTAAGGCTGCCAAGAGGACTTGAAAGCGGGGCAGAATTGCAGGAAACCGATTTCAGGAGGTAGACTGGAATTGCCTTGAAAGCATAGGAAAAGAGGCAGAACGTCCACAATGATGCACTTGGCCAAAAAGGGCGTATGCGTTTTTTCCTGAATATATTCAGGAAAAAAACGCATACGCCCTTTTTGGCCAACCAAGCAAGCTTGCAAAGGAAATCTGCACTACAATGAAGTCTCACTTCCCCCCGGTTAAAAGGGCCATCTGAAAAAAGTGTAAAATCCAGAAAGGCAGGACAGGCCATGGAGAACTGGGAGCCTTGTTATGCTGATGGGCGGGATGTAAATTGCCAACAGACACTCGGGAGAAGTGTATGGTGTTTCCTGAAACATCTAAAAAACAAAGCAACAGAGCCTAGGGCACTTCCACTTATGGTCCTATAGCTTACGGAAATTAAAATCAAAAAGACAGAGCCACCCAAAAGTTTGGGACGGCCCTGTTTACAAGAAACTCATTTACGGCACAAGTTCAATATCGCAGAATGTGAAAAATGGATAAAGAACTTGTGGTACTTACATACAATGCAGTATCACTCAGCAATGAAATCTATGTCATCAGGCCCGTAGCAGCATAATGAGTGGATTCAGGTACGATGATTCTCACTGAAATAAGTCACACAGAAAAAGAAACATCATAAGATATCACTAATACACGGAATGCAAACTTGGCTACACAGGAACTGAATTACAGAACAGAACAGGGTCTCAAATTTAGAAAACCAACTTATGCTTGCTTAAGGGGAAAGGTGAGTTTGGGTGCTGCATAAAACCAGAGATTGAAATGAGCACAGATAAAGTTCCTTAAGCCAAATATGGACTAGACAAGAGCTACTCCTTGCTCAACGAAATGGACTCAACACCCCATATTAAACGCCTAAGAATGTACCTGACTAGTAAGTATCTTAAAACCTATGGATTGCTATGTCTCCAAAAGAGAATCAAGCGTGTGTACAGGGGCATAAACGCAGCAGTGATAGGATTGGAGAGGTTTGGTGAGCAAATGAAGACCCTTTGAAGTCATATTGCATGGTACCCATTCCACGGGTCTCAACTCTCCAGGTTTAAGGTATTCTTCCTTCAGCTAAAACATGCATGTGGAACCCAGAGTATGATCAACCATGTGAACGGGAGACGTGTTCAAATATGTCTCAGTTTTCCTCCCCTGGTACTCGGGTGCAACATTCCAGACGCTTTACTAACACTCTCCCCACTTGGAGAGTCAGCGCCTTTAACCTCCTGTTTGGCCCAGTTTGCAATTTCTGCGGAAGATGAACAGGAATAGGGAACACCAATGAGAGACTAGCTGGAGGTGTCTGGACGGGCAAACTTAACTCTCATTTCCCACCAGGAAGAGGAAATAACCAAAGGCTCAGCGTGCCGTGCCGGAACCAGATGAGGGCCTGAAGCCATCCTGCGGTGTTGCGGCCAGCTCAAAAGAAAGCGAGTTGAAGAAAGGAGCTCAGGGGCACTGTAATTCACAAACCTGCAGAGTTATAAATGACAGCTATCGTCCAAAAATATACTGAAGTAAGGCTGCCAAGAGGACTCGAAAGCGGGGCAGAATTGCAGGAAACCGATTTCAGGAGGTAGACTGGAATTGCATTGAAAGCATAGGAAAAGAGGCAGAACGTCCACAATGATGCACTTGGCCAAAAAGGGCGTATGCGTTTTTTCCTGAATATATTCAGGAAAAAACGCATACGCCCTTTTTGGCCAACCAAGCAAGCTTGCAAAGGAAATCTGCACTACAATGAAGTCTCACTTCCCCCCGGTCAAAAGGGCCATCTGAAAAAAGTGTAAAATCCAGAAAGGCAGGACAGGCCATGGAGAACTGGGAGCCTTGTTATGCTGATGGGCGGGATGTAAATTGCCAACAGACACTCGGGAGAAGTGTATGGTGTTTCCTGAAACATCTAAAAAACAAAGCAACAGAGCCTAGGGCACTTCCACTTATGGTCCTATAGCTTAGGGAAATTAAAATCAAAAAGACACAGCCACCCCAAAGTTTGGGACGCCTCTGTTTACAAGAACCTCGTTTACCGTACAAGTTCAATATCACAGAAAGTGAAAAATGGATAAAGAACTTGTGGTACTTACGTACAATGCAGTATCACTCAGCAATGAAATCTATGTCATCAGGCCCGTAGCAGCATAATGAGTGGATTCAGGTACGATGATTCTCACTGAAATAAGTCACACAGAAAAAGAAACATCATAAGATATCACTAATACACGGAATGTAAACTTGGCTACACAGGAACTGAATTCCAAAACAGAACAGGGTCTCAAATTTAGAAAACCAACTTATGCTTGCTTAAGGGGAAAGGTGAGTTGGGGTGCTGCATAAAACCAGAGATTGAAATGAGCACAGATAAAGTTCCTTAAGCCAAATATGGACTAGACAAGAGCTACTCCTTGCTCAACGAAATGGACTCAACACCCCATATTAAACGCCTAAGAATGTACCTGACTAGTAAGTATCTTAAAACCTATGGATTGCTATGTCTCCAAAAGAGAATCAAGCGTGTGTACAGGGGCATAAACGCAGCAGTGATAGGATTGGAGAGGTTTGGTGAGCAAATGAAGACCCTTTGAAGTCATATTGCATGGTACCCATTCCACGGGTCTCAACTCTCCAGGTTTAAGGTATTCTTCCTTCAGCTAAAACATGCATGTGGAACCCAGAGTATGATCAACCATGTGAACGGGAGACGTGTTCAAATATGTCTCAGTTTTCCTCCCCTGGTACTCGGGTGCAACATTCCAGACGCTTTACTAACACTCTCCCCACTTGGAGAGTCAGCGCCTTTAACCTCCTGTTTGGCCCAGTTTGCAATTTCTGCGGAAGATGAACAGGAATAGCGAGAACCAATGAGAGACTAGCTGGAGGTGTCTGGACGGGCAAATTTAACTCTCATTTCCCACCAGGAAGAGGAATTAACCAAAGGCTCAGCGTGCCGTGCCGGAACCAGATTAGGGCCTGAAGCCATCCTGCGGTGTTGCGGCCAGGTCACAAGAAAGCGAGTTGAAGAAAGGAGCTCAGGGGCACTGTAATTCACAAACCTGCAGAGTTATAAATGACAGCTATCGTCCAAAAATATACTGAAGTAAGGCTGCCAAGAGGACTCGAAAGCGGGGCAGAATTGCGGGAAACCGATTTCAGGAGGTAGACTGGAATTGCATTGAAAGCATAGGAAAAGAGGCAGAACGTCCACAATGATGCACTTGGCCAAAAAGGGCGTATGCGTTTTTTCCTGAATATATTCAGGAAAAAACGCATACGCCCTTTTTGGCCAACCAAGCAAGCTTGCAAAGGAAATCTGCACTACAATGAAGTCTCACTTCCCCCCGGTCAAAAGGGCCATCTGAAAAAAGTGTAAAATCCAGAAAGGCAGGACAGGCCATGGAGAACTGGGAGCCTTGTTATGCTGATGGGCGGGATGTAAATTGCCAACAGACACTCGGGAGAAGTGTATGGTGTTTCCTGAAACATCTAAAAAACAAAGCAACAGAGCCTAGGGCACTTCCACTTATGGTCCTATAGCTTAGGGAAATTAAAATCAAAAAGACACAGCCACCCCAAAGTTTGGGACGCCTCTGTTTACAAGAACCTCGTTTACCGTACAAGTTCAATATCACAGAAAGTGAAAAATGGATAAAGAAGTTGTGGTACTTACGTACAATGCAGTATCACTCAGCAATGAAATCTATGTCATCAGGCCCGTAGCAGCATAATGAGTGGATTCAGGTACGATGAATCTAACTGAAATATGTCACACAGAAAAAGAAACATCATAAGATATCTGTAATACACGGAATGTAAACTTGGCTACACAGGAACTGAATTACAGAACAGAACAGGGTCTCAAATTTAGAAAACCAACTTATGCTTGCTTAAGGGGAAAGGTGAGTTGGGGTGCTGCATAAAACCAGAGATTGAAACGAGCACAGATAAAGTTCCTTAAGCCAAATATGGACTAGACAAGAGCTACTCCTTGCTCAACGAAATGGACTAAACACCCCATATTAAACGCCTAAGAATGTACCTGACTAGTAAGTATCTTAAAACCTATGGATTGCTATGTCTCCAAAAGAGAATCAAGCGTGTGTACAGGGGCATAAACGCAGCAGTGATAGGATTGGAGAGGTTCGGTGAGCAAATGAAGACCCTTTGAAGTCATATTGCATGGTACCCATTCCACGGGTCTCAACTCTCCAGGTTTAAGGTATTCTTCCTTCAGCTAAAACATGCATGTGGAACCCAGAGTATGATCAACCATGTGAACGGGAGACGTGTTCAAATATGTCTCAGTTTTCCTCCCCTGGTACTCGGGTGCAACATTCCAGACGCTTTACTAACACTCTCCCCACTTGGAGAGTCAGCGCCTTTAACCTCCTGTTTGGCCCAGTTTGCAATTTCTGCGGAAGATGAACAGGAATAGGGAACACCAATGAGAGACTAGCTGGAGGTGTCTGGACGGGCAAATTTAACTCTCATTTCCCACCAGGAAGAGGAAATAACCAAAGGCTCAGCGTGCCGTGCCGGAACCAGATTAGGGCCTGAAGCCATCCTGCGGTGTTGCGGCCAGCTCAAAAGAAAGCGAGTTGAAGAAAGGAGCTCAGGGGCACTGTAATTCACAAACCTGCAGAGTTATAAATGACAGCTATCGTCCAAAAATATACTGAAGTAAGGCTGCCAAGAGGACTTGAAAGCGGGGCAGAATTGCAGGAAACCGATTTCAGGAGGTAGACTGGAATTGCATTGAAAGCATAGGAAAAGAGGCAGAACGTCCACAATGATGCACTTGGCCAAAAAGGGCGTATGCATTTTTTCCTGAATATATTCAGGAAAAAACGCATACGCCCTTTTTGGCCAACCAAGCAAGCTTGCAAAGGAAATCTGCACTACAATGAAGTCTCACTTCCCCCCGGTCAAAAGGGCCATCTGAAAAAAGTGTAAAATCCAGAAAGGCAGGACAGGCCATGGAGAACTGGGAGCCTTGTTATGCTGATGGGCGGGATGTAAATTGCCAACAGACACTCGGGAGAAGTGTATGGTGTTTCCTGAAACATCTAAAAAACAAAGCAACAGAGCCTAGGGCACTTCCACTTATGGTCCTATAGCTTAGGGAAATTAAAATCAAAAAGACACAGCCACCCCAAAGTTTGGGACGCCTCTGTTTACAAGAACCTCGTTTACCGTACAAGTTCAATATCACAGAAAGTGAAAAATGGATAAAGAAGTTGTGGTACTTACGTACAATGCAGTATCACTCAGCAATGAAATCTATGTCATCAGGCCCGTAGCAGCATAATGAGTGGATTCAGGTACGATGAATCTAACTGAAATATGTCACACAGAAAAAGAAACATCATAAGATATCTGTAATACACGGAATGTAAACTTGGCTACACAGGAACTGAATTACAGAACAGAACAGGGTCTCAAATTTAGAAAACCAACTTATGCTTGCTTAAGGGGAAAGGTGAGTTGGGGTGCTGCATAAAACCAGAGATTGAAACGAGCACAGATAAAGTTCCTTAAGCCAAATATGGACTAGACAAGAGCTACTCCTTGCTCAACGAAATGGACTAAACACCCCATATTAAACACCTAAGAATGTACCTGACTAGTAAGTATCTTAAAACCTATGGATTGCTATGTCTCCAAAAGAGAATCAAGCGTGTGTACAGGGGCATAAACGCAGCAGTGATAGGATTGGAGAGGTTCGGTGAGCAAATGAAGACCCTTTGAAGTCATATTGAATGGTACCCATTCCACGGGTCTCAACTCTCCAGGTTTAAGGTATTCTTCCTTCAGCTAAAACATGCATGTGGAACCCAGAGTATGATCAACCATGTGAACGGGAGACGTGTTCAAATACGTCTCAGTTTTCCTCCCCTGGTACTCGGGTTCAACATTCCAGACGCTTTACTAACACTCTCCCCACTTGGAGAGTCAGCGCCTTTAACCTCCTGTTTGGCCCAGTTTGCAATTTCTGCGGAAGATGAACAGGAATAGGGAACACCAATGAGAGACTAGCTGGAGGTGTCTGGACGGGCAAATTTAACTCTCATTTCCCACCAGAAAGAGGAAATAACCAAAGGCTCAGCGTGCCGGGCCGGAACCAGATTAGGGCCTGAAGCCATCCTGCGGTGTTGCGGCCAGCTCAAAAGAAAGCGAGTTTAAGAAAGGAGCTCAGGGGCACTGTAATTCACAAACCTGCAGAGTTATAAATGACAGCTTTCGTCCAAAAATATACTGAAGTAAGGCTGCCAAGAGGACTCGAAAGCGGGGCAGAATTGCAGGAAACCGATTTCAGGAGGTAGACTGGAATTGCATTGAAAGCATAGGAAAAGAGGCAGAACGTCCACAATGATGCACTTGGCCAAAAAGGGCGTATGCGTTTTTTCCTGAATATATTCAGGAAAAAACGCATACGCCCTTTTTGGCCAACCAAGCAAGCTTGCAAAGGAAATCTGCACTACAATGAAGTCTCACTTCCCCCCGGTCAAAAGGGCCATCTGAAAAAAGTGTAAAATCCAGAAAGGCAGGACAGGCCATGGAGAACTGGGAGCCTTGTTATGCTGATGGGCGGGATGTAAATTGCCAACAGACACTCGGGAGAAGTGTATGGTGTTTCCTGAAACATCTAAAAAACAAAGCAACAGAGCCTAGGGCACTTCCACTTATGGTCCTATAGCTTAGGGAAATTAAAATCAAAAAGACACAGCCACCCCAAAGTTTGGGACGCCTCTGTTTACAAGAACCTCGTTTACCGTACAAGTTCAACATCGCAGAAAATGAAAAATGGATAAAGAAGTTGTGGTATTTACTTACAAAGCAATATCACTCAGCAATGAAATCTATGTCATCAGGCCCATAGCAGCATAATGAGTGGATTCAGGTACGATGATTCTCACTGAAATAAGTCACACAGAAAAAGAAACATCATAAGATATCACTAATACACGGAATGTAAACTTGGCTACACAGGAACTGAATTCCAAAACAGAACAGGGTCTCAAATTTAGAAAACCAACTTATGCTTGCTTAAGGGGAAAGGTGAGTTGGGGTGCTGCATAAAACCAGAGATTGAAATGAGCACAGATAAAGTTCCTTAAGCCAAATATGGAATAGACAAGAGCTACTCCTTGCTCAACGAAATGGACTCAACACCGCATATTAAACGCCTAAGAATGTACCTGACTAGTAAGTATCTTAAAACCTATGGATTGCTATGTCTCCGAAAGAGAATCAAGCATGTGTACAGGCGCATAAACGCAGCAGTGATAGGATTGGAGAGGTTTGGTGAACAAATGAATACCCTTTTAAGTCATATTGCATGGTACCCATTCCACGGGTCTCAACTCTCCAGATTTAAGGTATTCTTCCTTCAGCTAAAACATGCATGTCAAACCCAGAGTATGATCAACCGTGTGAACGGGAGACGTGTTCAAATATGTCTCAGTTTTCGTACCCTGGTACTCGGGTGCAACATTCCAGACGCTTTACTAACACTCTCCCCACTTGGAAAGTCAGCGCCTTTAACCTCCTGTTTGGCCCAGTTTGCAATTTCTGCGGAAGATGAACAGGAATAGGGAGAACCAATGAGAGACTAGCTGGAGGTGTCTGGACAGGCAAATTTAACTCTCATTTCCCACCAGGAAGAGGAAATAACCAAAGGCTCAGCGTGCCGTGCCGGAACCAGATTAGGGCCTGAAGCCATCCTGCGGTGTTGCGGCCAGGTCACAAGAAAGCGAGTTGAAGAAAGGAGCTCAGGGGCACTGTAATTCACAAACCTGCAGAGTTATAAATGACAGCTATCGTCCAAAAATATACTGAAGTAAGGCTGCCAAGAGGACTTGAATGCGGGGCAGAATTGAAGGCAACCGATTTCAGGAGGTAGACTGGAATTGCTTTGAAAGCATAGGAAAAGAGGCAGAACGTCCACAATGATGCACTTGGCCAAAAAGTGCGTATGCGTTTTTTCCTGAATATATTCAGGAAAAAACGCATATGCCCTTTTTGGCCAACCAAGCAAGCTTGCAAAGGAAATCTGCACTACAATGAAGTCTCACTTCCCCCCGGTCAAAAGGGCCATCTGAAAAAAGTGTAAAATCCAGAAAGGCAGGACAGGCCATGGAGAACTGGGAGCCTTGTTATGCTGATGGGCGGGATGTAAACTGCCAACAGACACTCGGGAGAAGTGTATGGTGTTTCCTGAAACATCTAAAAAACAAAGCAACAGAGCCTAGGGCACTTCCACTTATGGTCCTATAGCTTAGGGAAATTAAAATCAAAAAGACACAGCCACCCCAAAGTTTGGGACGCCTCTGTTTACAAGAACCTCGTTTACCGTACAAGTTCAATATCACAGAAAGTGAAAAATGGATAAAGAACTTGTGGTACTTACGTACAATGCAGTATCACTCAGCAATGAAATCTATGTCATCAGGCCCGTAGCAGCATAATGAGTGGATTCAGGTACGATGATTCTCACTGAAATAAGTCACACAGAAAAAGAAACATCATAAAGTATCACTAATACACGGAATGTAAACTTGGCTACACAGGAACTGAATTCCAAAACAGAACAGGGTCTCATATTTAGAAAACCAACTTATGCTTGCTTAAGGGGAAAGGTGAGTTGGGGTGCTGCATAAAACCAGAGATTGAAATGAGCACAGATAAAGTTCCTTAAGCCAAATATGGACTAGACAAGAGCTACTCCTTGCTCAACGAAATGGACTCAACACCGCATATTAAACGCCTAAGAATGTACCTGACTAGTAAGTATCTTAAAACCTATGGATTGCTATGTCTCCAAAAGAGAATCAAGCGTGTGTACAGGGGCATAAACGCAGCAGTGATAGGATTGGAGAGGTTCGGTGAGCAAATGAAGACCCTTTGAAGTCATATTGCATGGTACCCATTCCACGGGTCTCAACTCTCCAGGTTTAAGGTATTCTTCCTTCAGCTAAAACATGCATGTGGAACCCAGAGTATGATCAACCATGTGAACGGGAGACGTGTTCAAATACGTCTCAGTTTTCCTCCCCTGGTACTCGGGTGCAACATTCCAGACGCTTTACTAACCCTCTCCCCACTTGGAGAGTCAGCGCCTTTAACCTCCTGTTTGGCCCAGTTTGCAATTTCTGCGGAAGATGAACAGGAATAGGGAACACCAATGAGAGACTAGCTGGAGGTGTCTGGACGGGCAAATTTAACTCTCATTTCCCACCAGGAAGAGGAAATAACCAAAGGCTCAGCGTGCCGTGCCGGAACCAGATTAGGGCCTGAAGCCATCCTGCGGTGTTGCGGCCAGCTCAAAAGAAAGCGAGTTGAAGAAAGGAGCTCAGGGGCACTGTAATTCACAAACCTGCAGAGTTATAAATGACAGCTTTCGTCCAAAAATATACTGAAGTAAGGCTGCCAAGAGGACTTGAAAGCGGGGCAGAATTGCAGGAAACCAATTTCAGGAGGTAGACTGGAATTGCATTGAAAGCATAGGAAAAGAGGCAGAACGTCCACAATGATGCACTTGGCCAAAAAGGGCGTATGCGTTTTTTCCTGAATATATTCAGGAAAAAACGCATACGCCCTTTTTGGCCAACCAAGCAAGCTTGCAAAGGAAATCTGCACTACAATGAAGTCTCACTTCCCCCCGGTCAAAAGGGCCATCTGAAAAAAGTGTAAAATCCAGAAAGGCAGGACAGGCCATGGAGAACTGGGAGCCTTGTTATGCTGATGGGCGGGATGTAAATTGCCAACAGACACTCGGGAGAAGTGTATGGTGTTTCCTGAAACATCTAAAAAACAAAGCAACAGAGCCTAGGGCACTTCCACTTATGGTCCTATAGCTTAGTGAAATTAAAATCAAAAAGACACAGCCACCCCAAAGTTTGGGACGCCTCTGTTTACAAGAACCTCGTTTACCGTACAAGTTCAACATCGCAGAAAGTGAAAAATGGATAAAGAAGTTGTGGTATTTACTTACAAAGCGATATCACTCAGCAATGAAATCTATGTCAACAGGCCCTTAGCAGCACAATGAGTGGATTCAGGTATGATGATTCTAACTGAAATAAGTCACACAGAAAAAGAAACATCATAAGATATCAGTAATACACGGAATGTAAACTTGGCTACACAGGAACTGAATTACAGAATAGAACAGGGTCTCAAATATAGAAAACCAACTTATGCTTGCTTAAGGGGAAAGGTGAGTTGGGGTGCTGCATAAAACCAGAGATTGAAACGAGCACAGATAAAGTTCCTTAAGCCAAATATGGAATAGACAAGAGCTACTCCTTGCTCAACGAAATGGACTCAACACCGCATATTAAACGCCTAAGAATGTACCTGACTAGTAAGTATCTTAAAACCTATGGATTGCTATGTCTCCGAAAGAGAATCAAGCATGTGTACAGGGGCATAAACGCAGCAGTGATAGGATTGGAGAGGTTCGGTGAGCAAATGAAGACCCTTTGAAGTCATATTGCATGGTACCCATTCCACGGGTTTCAACTACCCAGGTTTAAGGTATTCTTCCTTCAGCTAAAACATGCATGTGGAACCTAGAGTATGATCAACCATGTGATCGGGAGACGTGTTCAAATATGTCTCAGTTTTCGTACCCTGGTACTCGGGTGCAACATTCCAGACGCTTTACTAACACTCTCCCGACTTGGAGAGTCCGTCCCTTTAATCTCCTGTTTGGCCCAGTTTGCAATTTCTGCGGAAGATGAACAGGAATAGCGAGAACCAATGAGAGACTAGCTGGAGGTGTCTGGACGGGCAAATTTAACTCTCATTTCCCACCAGAAAGAGGAATTAACCAAAGGCTCAGCGTGCCGTGCCGGAATCAGATTAGGGCCTGAAGCTATCCTGCGGTGTTGCGGCCAGCTCAAAAAAAAGCGAGTTGAAGAAAGGAGCTCAGGGGCACTGTAATTCACAAACCTGCAGCGTTATAAATGACAGCTATCGTCCAAAAATATACTGAAGTAAGGCTGCCAAGAGGACTTCAGAGCGGGGCAGAATTGCAGGAAACCGATTTCAGGAGGTAGACTGGAATTGCATTGAAAGCATAGGAAAAGAGGCAGAACGTCCACAATGATGCACTTGGCCAAAAAGGGCGTATGCGTTTTTTCCTGAATATATTCAGGAAAAAACGCATACGCCCTTTTTGGCCAACCAAGCAAGCTTGCAAAGGAAATCTGCACTACAATGAAGTCTCACTTCCCCCCGGTCAAAAGGGCCATCTGAAAAAAATGTAAAATCCAGAAAGGCAGGACAGGCCATGGAGAACTGGGAGCCTTGTTATGCTGATGGGCGGGATGTAAATTGCCAACAGACACTCGGGAGAAGTGTATGGTGTTTCCTGAAACATCTAAAAAACAAAGCAACAGAGCATAGGGCACTTCCACTTATGGTCCTATAGCTTAGGGAAATTAAAATCAAAAAGACACAGCCACCCCAAAGTTTGGGACGCCTCTGTTTACAAGAACCTCGTTTACCGTACAAGTTCAATATCACAGAAAGTGAAAAATGGATAAAGAACTTGTGGTACTTACGTACAATGCAGTATCACTCAGCAATGAAATCTATGTCATCAGGCCCGTAGCAGCATAATGAGTGGATTCAGGTACGATGATTCTCACTGAAATAAGTCACACAGAAAAAGAAACATCATAAAGTATCACTAATACACGGAATGTAAACTTGGCTACACAGGAACTGAATTCCAAAACAGAACAGGGTCTCAAATTTAGAAAACCAACTTATGCTTGCTTAAGGGGAAAGGTGAGTTGGGGTGCTGCATAAAACCAGAGATTGAAATGAGCACAGATAAAGTTCCTTAAGCCAAATATGGACTAGACAAGAGCTACTCCTTGCTCAACGAAATGGACTCAACACCGCATATTAAACGCCTAAGAATGTACCTGACTAGTAAGTATCTTAAAACCTATGGATTGCTATGTCTCCAAAAGAGAATCAAGCGTGTGTACAGGGGCATAAACGCAGCAGTGATAGGATTGGAGAGGTTCGGTGAGCAAATGAAGACCCTTTGAAGTCATATTGCATGGTACCCATTCCACGGGTCTCAACTCTCCAGGTTTAAGGTATTCTTCCTTCAGCTAAAACATGCATGTGGAACCCAGAGTATGATCAACCATGTGAACGGGAGACGTGTTCAAATACGTCTCAGTTTTCCTCCCCTGGTACTCGGGTGCAACATTCCAGACGCTTTACTAACACTCTCCCCACTTGGAGAGTCAGCGCCTTTAACCTCCTGTTTGGCCCAGTTTGCAATTTCTGCGGAAGATGAACAGGAATAGGGAACACCAATGAGAGACTAGCTGGAGGTGTCTGGACGGGCAAATTTAACTCTCATTTCCCACCAGGAAGAGGAAATAACCAAAGGCTCAGCGTGCCGTGCCGGAACCAGATTAGGGCCTGAAGCCATCCTGCGGTGTTGCGGCCAGCTCAAAAGAAAGCGAGTTGAAGAAAGGAGCTCAGGGGCACTGTAATTCACAAACCTGCAGCGTTATAAATGACAGCTTTCGTCCAAAAATATACTGAAGTAAGGCTGCCAAGAGGACTTGAAAGCGGGGCAGAATTGCAGGAAACCGATTTCAGGAGGTAGACTGGAATTGCATTGAAAGCATAGGAAAAGAGGCAGAACGTCCACAATGATGCACTTGGCCAAAAAGGGCGTATGCGTTTTTTCCTGAATATATTCAGGAAAAAACGCATACGCCCTTTTTGGCCAACCAAGCAAGCTTGCAAAGGAAATCTGCACTACAATGAAGTCTCACTTCCCCCCGGTCAAAAGGGCCATCTGAAAAAAGTGTAAAATCCAGAAAGGCAGGACAGGCCATGGAGAACTGGGAGCCTTGTTATGCTGATGGGCGGGATGTAAATTGCCAACAGACACTCGGGAGAAGTGTATGGTGTTTCCTGAAACATCTAAAAAACAAAGCAACAGAGCCTAGGGCACTTCCACTTATGGTCCTATAGCTTAGGGAAATTAAAATCAAAAAGACACAGCCACCCCAAAGTTTGGGACGCCTCTGTTTACAAGAACCTCGTTTACCGTACAAGTTCAATATCACAGAAAGTGAAAAATGGATAAAGAACTTGTGGTACTTACGTACAATGCAGTATCACTCAGCAATGAAATCTATGTCATCAGGCCCGTAGCAGCATAATGAGTGGATTCAGGTACGATGATTCTCACTGAAATAAGTCACACAGAAAAAGAAACATCATAAGATATCTGTAATACACGGAATGTAAACTTGGCTACACAGGAACTGAATTACAGAACAGAACAGGGTCTCAAATTTAGAAAACCAACTTATGCTTGCTTAAGGGGAAAGGTGAGTTGGGGTGCTGCATAAAACCAGAGATTGAAATGAGCACAGATAAAGTTCCTTAAGCCAAATATGGACTAGACAAGAGCTACTCCTTGCTCAACGAAATGGACTCAACACCCCATATTAAACGCCTAAGAATGTACCTGACTAGTAAGTATCTTAAAACCTATGGATTGCTATGTCTCCAAAAGAGAATCAAGCGTGTGTACAGGGGCATAAACGCAGCAGTGATAGGATTGGAGAGGTTCGGTGAGCAAATGAAGACCCTTTGAAGTCATATTGCATGGTACCCATTCCACGGGTCTCAACTCTCCAGGTTTAAGGTATTCTTCCTTCAGCTAAAACATGCATGTGGAACCCAGAGTATGATCAACCATGTGAACGGGAGACGTGTTCAAATACGTCTCAGTTTTCCTCCCCTGGTACTCGGGTGCAACATTCCAGATGCTTTACTAACACTCTCCCCACTTGGAGAGTCAGCGCCTTTAACCTCCTGTTTGGCCCAGTTTGCAATTTCTGCGGAAGATGAACAGGAATAGGGAACACCAATGAGAGACTAGCTGGAGGTGTCTGGACGGGCAAATTTAACTCTCATTTCCCACCAGGAAGAGGAAATAACCAAAGGCTCAGCGTGCCGTGCCGGAACCAGATTAGGGCCTGAAGCCATCCTGCGGTGTTGCGGCCAGCTCAAAAGAAAGCGAGTTGAAGAAAGGAGCTCAGGGGCACTGTAATTCACAAACCTGCAGCGTTATAAATGACAGCTTTCGTCCAAAAATATACTGAAGTAAGGCTGCCAAGAGGACTTGAAAGCGGGGCAGAATTGCAGGAAACCGATTTCAGGAGGTAGACTGGAATTGCATTGAAAGCATAGGAAAAGAGGCAGAACGTCCACAATGATGCACTTGGCCAAAAAGGGCGTATGCGTTTTTTCCTGAATATATTCAGGAAAAAACGCATACGCCCTTTTTGGCCAACCAAGCAAGCTTGCAAAGGAAATCTGCACTACAATGAAGTCTCACTTCCCCCCGGTCAAAAGGGCCATGTGAAAAAAGTGTAAAATCCAGAAAGGCAGGACAGGCCATGGAGAACTGGGAGCCTTGTTATGCTGATGGGCGGGATGTAAATTGCCAACAGACACTCGGGAGAAGTGTATGGTGTTTCCTGAAACATCTAAAAAACAAAGCAACAGAGCCTAGGGCACTTCCACTTATGGTCCTATAGCTTAGGGAAATTAAAATCAAAAAGACACAGCCACCCCAAAGTTTGGGACGCCTCTGTTTACAAGAACCTCGTTTACCGTACAAGTTCAACATCGCAGAAAATGAAAAATGGATAAAGAAGTTGTGGTATTTACTTACAAAGCAATATCACTCAGCAATGAAATCTATGTCATCAGGCCCGTAGTAGCATAATGAGTGGATTCAGGTACGATGATTCTCACTGAAATAAGTCACACAGAAAAAGAAACATCATAAAATACCACTAATACACGGAATGTAAACTTGGCTACACAGGAACTGAATTCCAAAACAGAACAGGGTCTCAAATTTAGAAAACCAACTTATGCTTGCTTAAGGGGAAAGGTGAGTTGGGGTGCTGCATAAAACCAGAGATTGAAATGAGCACAGATAAAGTTCCTTAAGCCAAATATGGACTAGACAAGAGCTACTCCTTGCTCAACGAAATGGACTCAACACCCCATATTAAACGCCTAAGAATGTACCTGACTAGTAAGTATCTTAAAACCTATGGATTGCTATGTCTCCAAAAGAGAATCAAGCGTGTGTACAGGGGCATAAACGCAGCAGTGATAGGATTGGAGAGGTTCAGTGAGCAAATGAAGACCCTTTGAAGTCATATTGCATGGTACCCATTCCACGGGTCTCAACTCTCCAGGTTTAAGGTATTCTTCCTTCAGCTAAAACATGCATGTGGAACCCAGAGTATGATCAACCATGTGAACGGGAGACGTGTTCAAATATGTCTCAGTTTTCCTCCCCTTGTACTCGGGTGCAACATTCCAGACGCTTTACTAACACTCTCCCCACTTGGAGAGTCAGCACCTTTAACCTCCTGTTTGGCCCAGTTTGCAATTTCTGCGGAAGATGAACAGGAATAGGGAACACCAATGAGAGACTAGCTGGAGGTGTCTGGACGGGCAAATTTAACTCTCATTTCCCACCAGGAAGAGGAAATAACCAAAGGCTCAGCGTGCCGGGCCGGAACCTGATTATGGCCTGAAGCCATCCTGCGGTGTTGCGGCCAGCTCAAAAGAAAGCGAGTTGAAGAAAGGAGCTCAGGGGCACTGTAATTCACAAACCTGCAGAGTTATAAATGACAGCTATCGTCCAAAAATATACTGAAGTAAGGCTGCCAAGAGGACTTGAAAGCGGGGCAGAATTGCAGGAAACCGATTTCAGGAGGTAGACTGGAATTGCATTGAAAGCATAGGAAAAGAGGCAGAACGTCCACAATGATGCACTTGGCCAAAAAGGGCGTATGCGTTTTTTCCTGAATATATTCAGGAAAAAACGCATACGCCCTTTTTGGCCAACCAAGCAAGCTTGCAAAGGAAATCTGCACTACAATGAAGTCTCACTTCCCCCCGGTCAAAAGGGCCATCTGAAAAAAGTGTAAAATCCAGAAAGACAGGACAGGCCATGGAGAACTGGGAGCCTTGTTATGCTGATGGGCGGGATGTAAATTGCCAACAGACACTCGGGAGAAGTGTATGGTGTTTCCTGAAACATCTAAAAAACAAAGCAACAGAGCCTAGGGCACTTCCACTTATGGTCCTATAGCTTAGGGAAATTAAAATCAAAAAGACACAGCCACCCCAAAGTTTGGGACGCCTCTGTTTACAAGAACCTCGTTTACCGTACAAGTTCAACATCGCAGAAAGTGAAAAATGGATAAAGAAGTTGTGGTATTTACTTACAAAGCAATATCACTCAGCAATGAAACCTATGTCAACAGGCCCTTAGCAGCACAATGAGTGGATTCAGGTATGATGATTCTAACTGAAATAAGTCACACAGAAAAAGAAACATCATAAGATATCAGTAATACACGGAATGTAAACTTGGCTACACAGGAACTGAATTACAGAACAGAACAGGGTCTCAAATTTAGAAAACCAACTTATGCTTGCTTAAGGGGAAAGGTGAGTTGGGGTGCTGCATAAAACCAGAGATTGAAACGAGCACAGATAAAGTTCCTTAAGCCAAATATGGAATAGACAAGAGCTACTCCTTGCTCAACGAAATGGACTCAACACCGCATATTAAACGCCTAAGAATGTACCTGACTAGTAAGTATCTTAAAACCTATGGATTGCTATGTCTCCGAAAGAGAATCAAGCATGTGTACAGGGGCATAAACGCAGCAGTGATAGGATTGGAGAGGTTCGGTGAGCAAATGAAGACCCTTTGAAGTCATATTGCATGGTACCCATTCCACGGGTCTCAACTCTCCAGGTTTAAGGTATGCTTCCTTCAGCTAAAACATGCATGTGGAACCCAGAGTATGATCAACCATGTGAACGGGAGACGTGTTCAAATACGTCTCAGTTTTCCTCCCCTGGTACTCGGGTGCAACATTCCAGACGCTTTATTAACACTCTCCCCACTTGGAGAGTCAGCGCCTTTAACCTCCTGTTTGGCCCAGTTTGCAATTTCTGCGGAAGATGAACAGGAATAGGGAACACCAATGAGAGACTAGCTGGAGGTGTCTGGACGGGCAAATTTAACTCTCATTTCCCACCAGGAAGAGGAAATAACCAAAGGCTCAGCGTGCCGTGCCGGAACCAGATTAGGGCCTGAAGCCATCCTGCGGTGTTGCGGCCAGCTCAAAAGAAAGCGAGTTGAAGAAAGGAGCTCAGGGGCACTGTAATTCACAAACCTGCAGAGTTATAAATGACAGCTTTCGTCCAAAAATATACTGAAGTAAGGCTGCCAAGAGGACTTGAAAGCGGGGCAGAATTGCAGGAAACCGATTTCAGGAGGTAGACTGGAATTGCATTGAAAGCATAGGAAAAGAGGCAGAACGTCCACAATGATGCACTTGGCCAAAAAGGGCATATGCGTTTTTTCCTGAATATATTCAGGAAAAAACGCATACGCCCTTTTTGGCCAACCAAGCAAGCTTGCAAAGGAAATCTGCACTACAATGAAGTCTCACTTCGCCCCGGTCAAAAGGGCCATGTGAAAAAAGTGTAAAATCCAGAAAGGCAGGACAGGCCATGGAGAACTGGGAGCCTTGTTATGCTGATGGGCGGGATGTAAATTGCCAACAGACACTCGGGAGAAGTGTATGGTGTTTCCTGAAACATCTAAAAAACAAAGCAACAGAGCCTAGGGCACTTCCACTTATGGTCCTATAGCTTAGGGAAATTAAAACCAAAAGACACAGCCACCCCAAAGTTTGGGACGCCTCTGTTTACAAGAACCTCGTTTACCGTACAAGTTCAACATCGCAGAAAATGAAAAATGGATAAAGAAGTTGTGGTATTTACTTACAAAGCAATATCACTCAGCAATGAAATCTATGTCATCAGGCCCGTAGCAGCATAATGAGTGGATTCAGGTACGATGATTCTCACTGAAATAAGTCACACAGAAAAAGAAACATCATAAGATATCACTAATACACGGAATGTAAACTTGGCTACACAGGAACTGAATTCCAAAACAGAACAGGGTCTCAAATTTAGAAAACCAACTTATGCTTGCTTAAGGGGAAAGGTGAGTTGGGGTGCTGCATAAAACCAGAGATTGAAATGAGCACAGATAAAGTTCCTTAAGCCAAATATGGAATAGACAAGAGCTACTCCTTGCTCAACGAAATGGACTCAACACCGCATATTAAACGCCTAAGAATGTACCTGACTAGTAAGTATCTTAAAACCTATGGATTGCTATGTCTCCGAAAGAGAATCAAGCATGTGTACAGGCGCATAAACGCAGCAGTGATAGGATTGGAGAGGTTTGGTGAACAAATTAATACCCTTTGAAGTCATATTGCATGGTACCCATTCCACGGGTCTCAACTCTCCAGGTTTAAGGTATTCTTCCTTCAGCTAAAACATGCATGTGGAACCCAGAGTATGATCAACCATGTGAACGGGAGACGTGTTCAAATACGTCTCAGTTTTCCTCCCCTGGTACTCGGGTGCAACATTCCAGACGCTTTACTAACACTCTCCCCACTTGGAGAGTCAGCGCCTTTAACCTCCTGTTTGGCCCAGTTTGCAATTTCTGCGGAAGATGAACAGGAATAGGGAACACCAATGAGAGACTAGCTGGAGGTGTCTGGACGGGCAAATTTAACTCTCATTTCCCACCAGGAAGAGGAAATAACCAAAGGCTCAGCGTGCCGTGCCGGAACCAGATTAGGGCCTGAAGCCATCCTGCGGTGTTGCGGCCAGCTCAAAAGAAAGCGAGTTGAAGAAAGGAGCTCAGGGGCACTGTAATTCACAGACCTGCAGCGTTATAAATGACAGCTTTCGTCCAAAAATATACTGAAGTAAGGCTGCCAAGAGGACTTGAAAGCGGGGCAGAATTGCAGGAAACCGATTTCAGGAGGTAGACTGGAATTGCATTGAAAGCATAGGAAAAGAGGCAGAACGTCCACAATGATGCACTTGGCCAAAAAGGGCGTATGCGTTTTTTCCTGAATATATTCAGGAAAAAACGCATACACCCTTTTTGGCCAACCAAGCAAGCTTGCAAAGGAAATCTGCACTACAATGAAGTCTCACTTCCCCCCGGTCAAAAGGGCCATGTGAAAAAAGTGTAAAATCCAGAAAGGCAGGACAGGCCATGGAGAACTGGGAGCCTTGTTATGCTGATGGGCGGGATGTAAATTGCCAACAGACACTCGGGAGAAGTGTATGGTGTTTCCTGAAACATCTAAAAAACAAAGCAACAGAGCCTAGGGCACTTCCACTTATGGTCCTATAGATTAGGGAAATTAAAATCAAAAAGACACAGCCACCCCAAAGTTTGGGACGCCTCTGTTTACAAGAACCTCGTTTACCGTACAAGTTCAACATCGCAGAAAGTGAAAAATGGATAAAGAAGTTGTGGTATTTACTTACAAAGCAATATCACTCAGCAATGATATCTATGTCAACAGGCCCTTAGCAGCACAATGAGTGGATTCAGGTATGATGATTCTAACTGAAATAAGTCACACAGAAAAAGAAACATCATAAGATATCAGTAATACACGGAATGTAAACTTGGCTACACAGGAACTGAATTACAGAACAGAACAGGGTCTCAAATTTAGAAAACCAACTTATGCTTGCTTAAGGGGAAAGGTGAGTTGGGGTGCTGCATAAAACCAGAGATTGAAACGAGCACAGATAAAGTTCCTTAAGCCAAATATGGACTAGACAAGAGCTACTCCTTGCTCAACGCAATGGACTCAACACCGCATATTAAACGCCTAAGAATGTACCTGACTAGTAAGTATCTTAAAACCTATGGATTGCTATGTCTCCGAAAGAGAATCAAGCATGTGTACAGGGGCATAAACGCAGCAGTGATAGGATTGGAGAGGTTCGGTGAGCAAATGAAGACCCTTTGAAGTCATATTGCATGGTACCCATTCCACGGGTCTCAACTCTCCAGGTTTAAGGTATTCTTCCTTCAGCTAAAACATGCATGTGGAACCCAGAGTATGATCAACCATGTGAACGGGAGACGTGTTCAAATACGTCTCAGTTTTCCTCCCCTGGTACTCGGGTGCAACATTCCAGACGCTTTACTAACACTCTCCCCACTTGGAGAGTCAGCGCCTTTAACCTCCTGTTTGGCCCAGTTTGCAATTTCTGCGGAAGATGAACAGGAATAGGGAACACCAATGAGAGACTAGCTGGAGGTGTCTGGACGGGCAAATTTAACTCTCATTTCCCACCAGGAAGAGGAAATAACCAAAGGCTCAGCGTGCCGTGCCGGAACCAGATTAGGGCCTGAAGCCATCCTGCGGTGTTGCGGCCAGCTCAAAAGAAAGCGAGTTGAAGAAAGGAGCTCAGGGGCACTGTAATTCACAAACCTGCAGAGTTATAAATGACAGCTTTCGTCCAAAAATATACTGAAGTAAGGCTGCCAAGAGGACTTGAAAGCGGGGCAGAATTGCAGGAAACCGATTTCAGGAGGTAGACTGGAATTGCATTGAAAGCATAGGAAAAGAGGCAGAACGTCCACAATGATGCACTTGGCCAAAAAGGGCATATGCGTTTTTTCCTGAATATATTCAGGAAAAAACGCATACGCCCTTTTTGGCCAACCAAGCAAGCTTGCAAAGGAAATCTGCACTACAATGAAGTCTCACTTCGCCCCGGTCAAAAGGGCCATCTGAAAAAAGTGTAAAATCCAGAAAGGCAGGACAGGCCATGGAGAACTGGGAGCCTTGTTATGCTGATGGGCGGGATGTAAATTGCCAACAGACACTCGGGAGAAGTGTATGGTGTTTCCTGAAACATCTAAAAAACAAAGCAACAGAGCCTAGGGCACTTCCACTTATGGTCCTATAGCTTAGGGAAATTAAAATCAAAAAGACACAGCCACCCCAAAGTTTGGGACGCCTCTGTTTACAAGAACCTCGTTTACCGTACAAGTTCAACATCGCAGAAAATGAAAAATGGATAAAGAAGTTGTGGTATTTACTTACAAAGCAATATCACTCAGCAATGAAATCTATGTCATCAGGCCCGTAGCAGCATAATGAGTGGATTCAGGTACGATGATTCTCACTGAAATAAGTCACACAGAAAAAGAAACATCATAAGATATCACTAATACACGGAATGTAAACTTCGCTACACAGAAACTGAATTCCAAAACAGAACAGGGTCTCAAATTTAGAAAACCAACTTATGCTTGCTTAAGGGGAAAGGTGAGTTGGGGTGCTGCATAAAACCAGAGATTGAAATGAGCACAGATAAAGTTCCTTAAGCCAAATATGGAATAGACAAGAGCTACTCCTTGCTCAACGAAATGGACTCAACACCGCATATTAAACGCCTAAGAATGTACCTGACTAGTAAGTATCTTAAAACCTATGGATTGCTATGTCTCCGAAAGAGAATCAAGCATGTGTACAGGCGCATAAACGCAGCAGTGATAGGATTGGAGAGGTTTGGTGAACAAATGAATACCCTTTGAAGTCATATTGCATGGTACCCATTCCACGGGTCTCAACTCTCCAGGTTTAAGGTATTCTTCCTTCAGCTAAAACATGCATGTGGAACCCAGAGTATGATCAACCATGTGAACGGGAGACGTGTTCAAATACGTCTCAGTTTTCCTCCCCTGGTACTCGGGTGCAACATTCCAGACGCTTTACTAACACTCTCCCCACTTGGAGAGTCAGCGCCTTTAACCTCCTGTTTGGCCCAGTTTGCAATTTCTGCGGAAGATGAACAGGAATAGGGAACACCAATGAGAGACTAGCTGGAGGTGTCTGGACGGGCAAATTTAACTCTCATTTCCCACCAGGAAGAGGAAATAACCAAAGGCTCAGCGTGCCGTGCCGGAACCAGATTAGGGCCTGAAGCCATCCTGCGGTGTTGCGGCCAGCTCAAAAGAAAGCGAGTTGAAGAAAGGAGCTCAGGGGCACTGTAATTCACAGACCTGCAGCGTTATAAATGACAGCTTTCGTCCAAAAATATACTGAAGTAAGGCTGCCAAGAGGACTTGAAAGCGGGGCAGAATTGCAGGAAACCGATTTCAGGAGGTAGACTGGAATTGCATTGAAAGCATAGGAAAAGAGGCAGAACGTCCACAATGATGCACTTGGCCAAAAAGGGCGTATGCGTTTTTTCCTGAATATATTCAGGAAAAAACGCATACGCCCTTTTTGGCCAACCAAGCAAGCTTGCAAAGGAAATCTGCACTACAATGAAGTCTCACTTCCCCCCGGTCAAAAGGGCCATCTGAAAAAAGTGTAAAATCCAGAAAGGCAGGACAGGCCATGGAGAACTGGGAGCCTTGTTATGCTGATGGGCGGGATGTAAATTGCCAACAGACACTCGGGAGAAGTGTATGGTGTTTCCTGAAACATCTAAAAAACAAAGCAACAGAGCCTAGGGCACTTCCACTTATGGTCCTATAGCTTAGGGAAATTAAAATCAAAAAGACACAGCCACCCCAAAGTTTGGGACGCCTCTGTTTACAAGAACCTCGTTTACCGTACAAGTTCAACATCGCAGAAAATGAAAAATGGATAAAGAAGTTGTGGTATTTACTTACAAAGCAATATCACTCAGCAATGAAATCTATGTCATCAGGCCCTTAGCAGCACAATGAGTGGATTCAGGTATGATGATTCTAACTGAAATAAGTCACACAGAAAAAGAAACATCATAAGGTATCAGTAATACACGGAATGTAAACTTGGCTACACAGGAACTGAATTACAGAACAGAACAGGGTCTCAAATTTAGAAAACCAACTTATGCTTGCTTAAGGGGAAAGGTGAGTTGGGGTGCTGCATAAAACCAGAGATTGAAATGAGCACAGATAAAATTCCTTAAGCCAAATATGGAATAGACAAGAGCTACTCCTTGCTCAACGAAATGGACTCAACACCGCATATTAAACGCCTAAGAATGTACCTGACTAGTAAGTATCTTAAAACCTATGGATTGCTATGTCTCCGAAAGAGAATCAAGCATGTGTACAGGGGCATAAAGGCAGCAGTGATAGGATTGGAGAGGTTCGGTGAGCAAATGAAGACCCTTTGAAGTCATATTGCATGGTACCCATTCCACGGGTTTCAACTACCCAGGTTTAAGGTATTCTTCCTTCAGCTAAAACATGCATGTGGAACCTAGAGTATGATCAACCATGTGACCGGGAGACGTGTTCAAATATGTCTCAGTTTTCGTACCTGGTACTCGGGTGCAACATTCCAGACGCTTTACTAACACTCTCCTGACTTGCAGAGTCCGTCCCTTTAATCTCCTGTTTGGCCCAGTTTGCAATTTCTTCGGAAGATGAACAGAAATAGCGAGAACCAATGAGAGACTAGCTGGAGGTGTCTGGACGGGCAAATTTAACTCTCATTTCCCACCAGAAAGAGGAATTAACCAAAGGCTCAGCGTGCCGTTCCGGAACCAGATTAGGGCCTGAAGCCATCCTGCGGTGTTGCGGCCAGGTCACAAGAAAGCGAGTTGAAGAAAGGAGCTCAGGGGCACTGTAATTCACAAACCTGCAGAGTTATAAATGACAGCTATCGTCCAAAAATATACTGAAGTAAGGCTGCCAAGAGGACTCGAAAGCGGGGCAGAATTGCAGGAAACCGATTTCAGGAGGTAGACTGGAATTGCATTGAAAGCATAGGAAAAGAGGCAGAACGTCCACAATGATGCACTTGGCCAAAAAGGGCGTATGCGTTTTTTCCTGAATATATTCAGGAAAAAACGCATACGCCCTTTTTGGCCAACCAAGCAAGCTTGCAAAGGAAATCTGCACTACAATGAAGTCTCACTTCCCCCCGGTCAAAAGGGCCATGTGAAAAAAGTGTAAAATCCAGAAAGGCAGGACAGGCCATGGAGAACTGGGAGCCTTGTTATGCTGATGGGCGGGATGTAAATTGCCAACAGACACTCGGGAGAAGTGTATGGTGTTTCCTGAAACATCTAAAAAACAAAGCAACAGAGCCTAGGGCACTTCCACTTATGGTCCTATAGCTTAGGGAAATTAAAATCAAAAAGACACAGCCACCCCAAAGTTTGGGACGCCTCTGTTTACAAGAACCTCGTTTACAGTACAAGTTCAACATCGCAGAAAGTGAAAAATGGATAAAGAAGGTGTGGTATTTACGTACAAAGCAATATCACTCAGCAATGAAATCTATGTCATCAGGCCCTTAGCAGCACAATGAGTGGATTCAGGTACGATGATTCTAACTGAAATAAGTCACACAGAAAAAGAAATATCATAAGATATCAGTAATACATGGAATGTAAACTTGGCTACACAGGAACTGAATTACAGAACAGAACAGGGTCTCAAATTTAGAAAACCAACTTATGCTTGCTTAAGGGGAAAGGTGAGTTTGGGTGCTGCATAAAACCAGAGATTGAAACGAGCACAGATAAAGTTCCTTAAGCCAAATATGGAATAGACAAGAGCTACTCCTTGCTCAACGAAATGGACTCAACACCGCATATTAAACGCCTAAGAATGTACCTGACTAGTAAGTATCTTAAAACCTATGGATTGCTATGTCTCCGAAAGAGAATCAAGCATGTGTACAGGGGCACAAACGCAGCAGTGATAGGATTGGAGAGGTTCGGTGAGCAAATGAAGACCCTTTGAAATCATATTGCATGGTACCCATTCCACGGGTTTCAACTACCCAGGTTTAAGGTATTCTTCCTTCAGCTAAAACATGCATGTGGAACCTAGAGTATGATCAACCATGTGATCGGGAGACGTGTTCAAATATGTCTCAGTTTTCGTACCCTGGTACTCGGGTGCAACATTCCAGACGCTTTACTAACACTCTCCCGACTTGGAGAGTCCGTCCCTTTAATCTCCTGTTTGGCCCAGTTTGCAATTTCTGCGGAAGATGAACAGGAATAGGGAGAACCAATGAGAGACTAGCTGGAGGTGTCTGGACGGGCAAATTTAACTCTCATTTCCCACCAGGAAGAGGAATTAACCAAAGGCTCAGCATGCCGTGCCGGAAACAGATTAGGGCCTGAAGCCATCCTGCGGTGTTGCGGCCAGGTCACAAGAAAGCGAGTTGAAGAAAGGAGCTCAGGGGCACTGTAATTCACAAACTTGCAGAGTTATAAATGACAGCTATCGTCCAAAAATATACTGAAGTAAGGCTGCCAAGAGGACTCGAAAGCGGGGCAGAATTGCAGGAAACCGATTTCAGGAGGTAGACTGGAATTGCATTGAAAGCATAGGAAAAGAGGCAGAACGTCCACAATGATGCACTTGGCCAAAAAGGGCGTATGCGTTTTTTCCTGAATATATTCAGGAAAAAACGCATACGCCCTTTTTGGCCAACCAAGCAAGCTTGCAAAGGAAATCTGCACTACAATGAAGTCTCACTTCCCCCCGGTCAAAAGGGCCATCTGAAAAAAGTGTAAAATCCAGAAATGCAGGACAGGCCATGGAGAACTGGGAGCCTTGTTATGCTGATGGGCGGGATGTAAATTGCCAACAGACACTCGGGAGAAGTGTATGGTGTTTCCTGAAACATCTAAAAAACAAAGCAACAGAGCCTAGGGCACTTCCACTTATGGTCCTATAGCTTAGGGAAATTAAAATCAAAAAGACACAGCCACCCCAAAGTTTGGGACGCCTCTGTTTACAAGAACCTCGTTTACCGTACAAGTTCAATATCACAGAAAGTGAAAAATGGATAAAGAAGTTGTGGTACTTACGTACAATGCAGTATCACTCAGCAATGAAATCTATGTCATCAGGCCCGTAGCAGCATAATGAGTGGATTCAGGCACGATGATTCTCACTGAAATAAGTCACACAGAAAAAGAAACATCATAAGATATCACTAATACACGGAATGTAAACTTGGCTACACAGGAACTGAATTCCAAGACAGAACAGGGTCTCAAATTTAGAAAACCAACTTATGCTTGCTTAAGGGGAAAGGTGAGTTGGGGTGCTGCATAAAACCAGAGATTGAAATGAGCACAGATAAAGTTCCTTAAGCCAAATATGGACTAGACAAGAGCTACTCCTTGCTCAACGAAATGGACTCAACACCCCATATTAAACGCCTAAGAATGTACCTGACTAGTAAGTATCTTAAAACCTATGGATTGCTATGTCTCCAAAAGAGAATCAAGCGTGTGTACAGGGGCATAAACGCAGCAGTGATAGGATTGGAGAGGTTCGGTGAGCAAATGAAGACCCTTTGAAGTCATATTGCATGGTACCCATTCCACGGGTCTCAACTCTCCAGGTTTAAGGTATTCTTCCTTCAGCTAAAACATGCATGTGGAACCCAGAGTATGATCAACCATGTGAACGGGAGACGTGTTCAAATAAGTCTCAGTTTTCCTCCCCTGGTACTCGGGTGCAACATTCCAGACGCTTTACTAACACTCTCCCCACTTGGAGAGTCCGTCCCTTTAATCTCCTGTTTGGCCCAGTTTGCAATTTCTGCGGAAGATGAACAGGAATAGCGAGAACCAATGAGAGACTAGCTGGAGGTGTCTGGACGGGCAAATTTAACTCTCATTTCCCACCAGAAAGAGGAATTAACCAAAGGCTCAGCGTGCCGTGCCGGAACCAGATTAGGGCCTGAAGCCATCCTGCGGTGTTGCGGCCAGGTCACAAGAAAGCGAGTTGAAGAAAGGAGCTCAGGGGCACTGTAATTCACAAACCTGCAGAGTTATAAATGACAGCTATCGTCCAAAAATATACTGAAGTAAGGCTGCCAAGAGGACTTGAAAGCGGGGCAGAATTGCAGGAAACCGATTTCAGGAGGTAGACTGGAATTGCATTGAAAGCATAGGAAAAGAGGCAGAACGTCCACAATGATGCACTTGGCCAAAAAGGGCGTATGCGTTTTTTCCTGAATATATTCAGGAAAAAACGCATACGCCCTTTTTGGCCAACCAAGCAAGCTTGCAAAGGAAATCTGCACTACAATGAAGTCTCACTTCCCCCCGGCCAAAAGGGCCATCTGAAAAAAGTGTAAAATGCAGAAAGGAAGGACAGGCCATGGAGAACTGGGAGCCTTGTTATGCTGATGGGCGGGATGTAAATTGCCAACAGACACTCGGGAGAAGTGTATGGTGTTTCCTGAAACATCTAAAAAACAAAGCAACAGAGCCTAGGGCACTTCCACTTATGGTCCTATAGCTTAGGGAAATTAAAATCAAAAAGACACAGCCACCCCAAAGTTTGGGACGCCTCTGTTTACAAGAACCTCGTTTACAGTACAAGTTCAACATCGCAGAAAGTGAAAAATGGATAAAGAAGGTGTGGTATTTACTTACAAAGCAATATCACTCAGCAATGAAATCTATGTCATCAGGCCCTTAGCAGCACAGTGAGTGGATTCAGGTATGATGATTCTAACTGAAATAAGTCACACAGAAAAAGAAACATCATAAGATATCAGTAATACACGGAATGTAAACTTGGCTACACAGGAACTGAATTACAGAACAGAACAGGGTCTCAAATTTAGAAAACCAACTTATGCTTGCTTAAGGGGAAAGGTGAGTTGGGGTGCTGCATAAAACCAGAGATTGAAATGAGCACAGATAAAGTTCCTTAAGCCAAATATGGAATAGACAAGAGCTACTCCTTGCTCAACGAAATGGACTCAACACCGCATATTAAACGCCTAAGAATGTACCTGACTAGTAAGTATCTTAAAACCTATGGATTGCTATGTCTCCGAAAGAGAATCAAGCATGTGTACAGGGGCACAAACGCAGCAGTGATAGGATTGGAGAGGTTCGGTGAGCAAATGAAGACCCTTTGAAGTCATATTGCATGGTACCCATTCCACGGGTTTCAACTACCCAGGTTTAAGGTATTCTTCCTTCAGCTAAAACATGCATGTGGAACCTAGAGTATGATCAACCATGTGATCGGGAGACGTGTTCAAATATGTCTCAGTTTTCGTACCCTGGTACTCGGGTGCAACATTCCAGACGCTTTACTAACACTCTCCCCACTTGGAGAGTCCGTCCCTTTAATCTCCTGTTTGGCCCAGTTTGCAATTTCTGCGGAAGATGAACAGGAATAGCGAGAACCAATGAGAGACTAGCTGGAGGTGTCTGGACGGGCAAATTTAACTCTCATTTCCCACCAGAAAGAGGAATTAACCAAAGGCTCAGCGTGCCGTGCCGGAACCAGATTAGGGCCTGAAGCCATCCTGCGGTGTTGCGGCCAGGTCACAAGAAAGCGAGTTGAAGAAAGGAGCTCAGGGGCACTGTAATTCACAAACCTGCAGAGTTATAAATGACAGCTATCGTCCAAAAATATACTGAAGTAAGGCTGCCAAGAGGACTTGAAAGCGGGGCAGAATTGCAGGAAACCGATTTCAGGAGGTAGACTGGAATTGCATTGAAAGCATAGGAAAAGAGGCAGAACGTCCACAATGATGCACTTGGCCAAAAAGGGCGTATGCGTTTTTTCCTGAATATATTCAGGAAAAAACGCATACGCCCTTTTTGGCCAACCAAGCAAGCTTGCAAAGGAAATCTGCACTACAATGAAGTCTCACTTCCCCCCGGTCAAAAGGGCCATCTGAAAAAAGTGTAAAATCCAGAAAGGCAGGACAGGCCATGGAGAACTGGGAGCCTTGTTATGCTGATGGGCGGGATGTAAATTGCCAACAGACACTCGGGAGAAGTGTATGGTGTTTCCGGAAACATCTAAAAAACAAAGCAACAGAGCCTAGGGCACTTCCACTTATGGTCCTATAGCTTAGGGAAATTAAAATCAAAAAGACACAGCCACCCCAAAGTTTGGGACGCCTCTGTTTACAAGAACCTCGTTTATCGTACAAGTTCAATATCACAGAAAGTGAAAAATGGATAAAGAACTTGTGGTACTTACGTACAATGCAGTATCACTCAGCAATGAAATCTATGTCATCAGGCCCGTAGCAGCATAATGAGTGGATTCAGGTACGATGATTCTCACTGAAATAAGTCACACAGAAAAAGAAACATCATAAGATATCACTAATACACGGAATGTAAACTTGGCTACACAGGAACTGAATTCCAAAACAGAACAGGGTCTCAAATTTAGAAAACCAACTTATGCTTGCTTAAGGGGAAAGGTGAGTTGGGGTGCTGCATAAAACCAGAGATTGAAATGAGCACAGATAAAGTTCCTTAAGCCAAATATGGACTAGACAAGAGCTACTCCTTGCTCAACGAAATGGACTCAACACCCCATATTAAACGCCTAAGAATGTACCTGACTAGTAAGTATCTTAAAACCTATGGATTGCTATGTCTCCAAAAGAGAATCAAGCGTGTGTACAGGGGCATAAACGCAGCAGTGATAGGATTGGAGAGGTTTGGTGAGTAAATGAAGACCCTTTGAAGTCATATTGCATGGTACCCATTCCACGGGTCTCAACTCTCCAGGTTTAAGGTATTCTTCCTTCAGCTAAAACATGCATGTGGAACCCAGAGTATGATCAACCATGTGAACGGGAGACGTGTTCAAATATGTCTCAGTTTTCCTCCCCTGGTACTCGGGTGCAACATTCCAGACGCTTTACTAACACTCTCCCCACTTGGAGAGTCCGTCCCTTTAATCTCCTGTTTGGCCCAGTTTGCAATTTCTGCGGAAGATGAACAGGAATAGCGAGAACCAACGAGAGACTAGCTGGAGGTGTCTGGACGGGCAAATTTAACTCTCATTTCCCACCAGAAAGAGGAATTAACCAAAGGCTCAGCGTGCCGTGCCGGAACCAGATTAGGGCCTGAAGCCATCCTGCGGTGTTGCGGCCAGGTCACAAGAAAGCGAGTTGAAGAAAGGAGCTCAGGGGCACTGTAATTCACAAACCTGCAGAGTTATAAATGACAGCTATCGTCCAAAAATATACTGAAGTAAGGCTGCCAAGAGGACTTGAAAGCGGGGCAGAATTGCAGGAAACCGATTTCAGGAGGTAGACTGGAATTGCATTGAAAGCATAGGAAAAGAGGCAGAACGTCCACAATGATGCACTTGGCCAAAAAGGGCGTATGCGTTTTTTCCTGAATATATTCAGGAAAAAACGCATACGCCCTTTTTGGCCAACCAAGCAAGCTTGCAAAGGAAATCTGCACTACAATGAAGTCTCACTTCCCCCCGGTCAAAAGGGCCATCTGAAAAAAGTGTAAAATCCAGAAAGGCAGGACAGGCCATGGAGAACTGGGAGCCTTGTTATGCTGATGGGCGGGATGTAAATTGCCAACAGACACTCGGGAGAAGTGTATGGTGTTTCCTGAAACATCTAAAAAACAAAGCAACAGAGCCTAGGGCACTTGCACTTATGGTCCTATAGCTTAGGGAAATTAAAATCAAAAAGACACAGCCACCCCAAAGTTTGGGACGCCTCTGTTTACAAGAACCTCGTTTACAGTACAAGTTCAACATCGCAGAAAGTGAAAAATGGATAAAGAACATGTGGTATTTACTTACAAAGTAATATCACTCAGCAATGAAATCTATGTCATCAGGCCCTTAGCAGCACAATGAGTGGATTCAGGTATGATGATTCTAACTGAAATAAGTCACACAGAAAAAGAAACATCATAAGATATCAGTAATACACGGAATGTAAACTTGGCTACACAGGAACTGAATTACAGAACAGAACAGGGTCTCAAATTTAGAAAACCAACTTATGCTTGCTTAAGGGGAAAGGTGAGTTGGGGTGCTGCATAAAACCAGAGATTAAAATGAGCACAGATAAAGTTCCTTAAGCCAAATATGGAATAGACAAGAGCTACTACTTGCTCAACGAAATGGACTGAACACCGCATATTAAACGCCTAAGAATGTACCTGACTAGTAAGTATCTTAAAACCTATGGATTGCTATGTCTCCGAAAGAGAATCAAGCATGTGTACAGGGGCATAAACGCAGCAGTGATAGGATTGGAGAGTTTCGGTGAACAAATGAAGACCCTTTGAAGTCATATTGCATGGTACCCATTACACGGGTCTCAACTCTCCAGGTTTAAGGTATTCTTCCTTCAGCTAAAACATGCATGTGGAACCCAGAGTATGATCAACCGTGTGAACGGGAGACGTGTTCAAATATGTCTCAGTTTTCCTCCCCTGGTACTCGGGTGCAACATTCCAGATGCTTTACTAACACTCTCCCCACTTGGAGAGTCAGTGCCTTTAACCTCCTGTTTGGCCCAGTTTGCAATTTCTGCGGAAGATGAACAGGAATAGCGAGAACCAATGAGAGACTAGCTGGAGGTGTCTGGACGGGCAAATTTAACTCTCATTTCCCACCAGGAAGAGGAATTAACCAAAGGCTCAGCGTGCCGTGAAGGAATCAGATTAGGGCCTGAAGCCATCCTGCGGTGTTGCGGCCAGCTCACAAGAAAGCGAGTTTAACAAAGGAGCTCAGGGGCACTGTAATTCACAAACCTGCAGAGTTATAAATGACAGCTCTCGTCCAAAAATATACTGAAGTAAGGCTGCCAAGAGGACTTGAAAGCGGGGCAGAATTGCAGGAAACCGATTTCAGGAGGTAGACTGGAATTGCATTGAAAGCATAGGAAAAGAGGCAGAACGTCCACAATGATGCACTTGGCCAAAAAGGGCGTATGCGTTTTTTCCTGAATATATTCAGGAAAAAACGCATACGCCCTTTTTGGCCAACCAAGCAAGCTTGCAAAGGAAATCTGCACTACAATGAAGTCTCACTTCCCCCCGGTCAAAAGGGCCATCTGAAAAAAGTGTAAAATCCAGAAAGGCAGGACAGGCCATGGAGAACTGGGAGCCTTGTTATGCTGATGGGCGGGATGTAAATTGCCAACAGACACTCGGGAGAAGTGTATGGTGTTTCCTGAAACATCTATACAACAAAGCAACAGAGCCTAGGGCACTTCCACTTATGGTCCTATAGCTTAGGGAAATTAAAATCAAAAAGACACAGCCACCCCAAAGTTTGGGACGCCTCTGTTTACAAGAACCTCGTTTACAGTACAAGTTCAACATCGCAGAAAGTGAAAAATGGATAAAGAACATGTGGTATTTACTTACAAAGCAATATCACTCAGCAATGAAATCTATGTCATCAGGCCCTTAGCAGCACAATGAGTGGATTCAGGTATGATGATTCTAACTGAAATAAGTCACACAGAAAAAGAAACATCATAAGATATCAGTAATACACGGAATGTAAACTTGGCTACACAGGAACTGAATTACAGAACAGAACAGGGTCTCAAATTTAGAAAACCAACTTATGCTAGCTTAAGGGGAAAGGTGAGTTGGGGTGCTGCATAAAACCAGAGATTGAAATGAGCACAGATAAAGTTCCTTAAGCCAAATATGGAATAGACATGAGCTACTCCTTGCTCAACGAAATGGACTGAACACCGCATATTAAACGCCTAAGAATGTACCTGACTAGTAAGTATCTTAAAACCTATGGATTGCTATGTCTCCGAAAGAGAATCAAGCATGTGTACAGGGGCATAAACGCAGCAGTGATAGGATTGGAGAGTTTCAGTGAACAAATGAAGACCCTTTGAAGTCATATTGCATGGTACCCATTCCACGGGTCTCAACTCTCCAGGTTTAGGGTATTCTTCCTTCAGCTAAAACATGCATGTGGAACCCAGAGTATGATCAACCGTGTGAACGGGAGACGTGTTCAAATATGTCTCAGTTTTCGTACCCTGGTACTCGGGTGCAACATTCCAGACGCTTTACTAACACTCGCCCCACTTGGAGAGTCAGCGTCTTTAACCTCCTGTTTGGCCCAGTTTGCAATTTCTGCGGAAGATGAACAGGAATAGGGAGAACCAATGAGAGACTAGCTGGAGGTGTCTGGACGGGCAAATTTAACTCTCATTTCCCACCAGGAAGAGGAAATAACCAAAGGCTCAGCGTGCCGTGCCGGAACCAGATTAGGGCCTGAAGCCATCCTGCGGTGTTGCGGCCAGGTCACAAGAAAGCGAGTTGAAGAAAGGAGCTCAGGGGCACTGTAATTCACAAACCTGCAGAGTTATAAATGACAGCTATCGTCCAAAAATATACTGAAGTAAGGCTGCCAAGAGGACTTGAAAGCGGGGCAGAATTGCAGGAAACCGATTTCAGGAGGTAGACTGGAATTGCATTGAAAGCATAGGAAAAGAGGCAGAACGTCCACAATGATGCACTTGGCCAAAAAGGGCGTATGCGTTTTTTCCTGAATATATTCAGGAAAAAACGCATACGCCCTTTTTGGCCAACCAAGCAAGCTTGCAAAGGAAATCTGCACTACAATGAAGTCTCACTTCCCCCCGGTCAAAAGGGCCATCTGAAAAAAGTGTAAAATCCAGAAAGGCAGGATAGGCCATGGAGAACTGGGAGCCTTGTTATGCTGATGGGCGGGATGTAAATTGCCAACAGACACTCGGGAGAAGTGTATGGTGTTTCCTGAAACATCTAAAAAACAAAGCAACAGAGCCTAGGGCACTTCCACTTATGGTCCTATAGCTTAGGGAAATTAAAATCAAAAAGACACAGCCACCCCAAAGTTTGGGACGCCTCTGTTTACAAGAACCTCGTTTACCGTACAAGTTCAATATCACAGAAAGTGAAAAATGGATAAAGAACTTGTGGTACTTACGTACAATGCAGTATCACTCAGCAATGAAATCTATGTCATCAGGCCCGTAGCAGCATAATGAGTGGATTCAGGTACGATGATTCTCACTGAAATAAGTCACACAGAAAAAGAAACATCATAAGATATCACTAATACACGGAATGTAAACTTGGCTACACAGGAACTGAATTCCAAAACAGAACAGGGTCTCAAATTTAGAAAACCAACTTATGCTTGCTTAAGGGGAAAGGTGAGTTGGGGTGCTGCATAAAACCAGAGATTGAAATGAGCACAGATAAAGTTCCTTAAGCCAAATATGGAATAGACAAGAGCTACTCCTTGCTCAACGAAATGGACTGAACACCGCATATTAAACGCCTAAGAATGTACCTGACTAGTAAGTATCTTAAAACCTATGGATTGCTATGTCTCCGAAAGAGAATCAAGCATGTGTACAGGCGCATAAACGCAGCAGTGATAGGATTGGAGAGTTTCGGTGAACAAATGAAGACCCTTTGAAGTCATATTGCATGGTACCCATTCCACGGGTCTCAACTCTCCAGGTTTAAGGTATTCTTCCTTCAGCTAAAACATGCATGTGGAACCCAGAGTATGATCAACCGTGTGAACGGGAGACGTGTTCAAATATGTCTCAGTTTTCGTACCCTGGTACTCGGGTGCAACATTCCAGACGCTTTACTAACACTCTCCCCACTTGGAGAGTCAGCGTCTTTAACCTCCTGTTTGGCCCAGTTTGCAATTTCTGCGGAAGATGAACAGGAATAGGGAGAACCAATGAGAGACTAGCTGGAGGTGTCTGGACGGGCAAATTTAACTCTCATTTCCCACCAGGAAGAGGAAACAACCAAAGGCTCAGCGTGCCGTGCCGGAACCAGATTAGGGCCTGAAGCCATCCTGCGGTGTTGCGGCCAGGTCACAAGAAAGCGAGTTGAAGAAAGGAGCTCAGGGGCACTGTAATTCACAAACCTGCAGAGTTATAAATGACAGCTATCGTCCAAAAATATACTGAAGTAAGGCTGCCAAGAGGACTTGAAAGCGGGGCAGAATTGCAGGAAACCGATTTCAGGAGGTAGACTGGAATTGCATTGAAAGCATAGGAAAAGAGGCAGAACGTCCATAATGATGCACTTGGCCAAAAAGGGCGTATGCGTTTTTTCCTGAATATATTCAGGAAAAAACGCATACGCCCTTTTTGGCCAACCAAGCAAGCTTGCAAAGGAAATCTGCACTACAATGAAGTCTCACTTCCCCCCGGTCAAAAGGGCCATCTGAAAAAAGTGTAAAATCCAGAAAGGCAGGACAGGCCATGGAGAACTGGGCGACTTGTTATGCTGATGGGCGGGATGTAAATTGCCAACAGACACTCGGGAGAAGTGTATGGTGTTTCCTGAAACATCTAAAAAACAAAGCAACAGAGCCTAGGGCACTTCCACTTATGGTCCTATAGCTTAGGGAAATTAAAATCAAAAAGACACAGCCACCCCAAAGTTTGGGACGCCTCTGTTTACAAGAACCTCGTTTACCGTACAAGTTCAATATCACAGAAAGTGAAAAATGGATAAAGAAGTTGTGGTACTTACGTACAATGCAGTATCACTCAGCAATGAAATCTATGTCATCAGGCCCGTAGCAGCATAATGAGTGGATTCAGGTACGATGATTCTAACTGAAATAAGTCACACAGAAAAAGAAACATCATAAGATATCAGTAATACACGGAATGTAAACTTGGCTACACAGGAACTGAATTCCAAAACAGAACAGGGTCTCAAATTTAGAAAACCAACTTATGCTTGCTTAAGGGGAAAGGTGAGTTGGGGTGCTGCATAAAACCAGAGATTGAAATGAGCACAGATAAAGTTCCTTAAGCCAAATATGGAATAGACAAGAGCTACTCCTTGCTCAACGAAATGGACTGAACACCGCATATTAAACGCCTAAGTATGAACCTGACTAGTAAGTATCTTAAAACCTATGGATTGCTATGTCTCCGAAAGAGAATCAAGCATGTGTACAGGGGCATAAACGCAGCAGTGATAGGATTGGAGAGTTTCGGTGAACAAATGAAGACCCTTTGAAGTCATATTGCATGGTACCCATTACACGGGTCTCAACTCTCCAGGTTTAAGGTATTCTTCCTTCAGCTAAAACATGCATGTGGAACCCAGAGTATGATCAACCGTGTGAACGGGAGACGTGTTCAAATATGTCTCAGTTTTCCTCCCCTGGTACTCGGGTGCAACATTCCAGATGCTTTACTAACACTCTCCCCACTTGGAGAGTCAGTCCCTTTAACCTCCTGTTTGGCCCAGTTTGCAATTTCTGCGGAAGATGAACAGGAATAGCGAGAACCAATGAGAGACTAGCTGGAGGTGTCTGGACGGGCAAATTTAACTCTCATTTCCCACCAGGAAGAGGAATTAACCAAAGGCTCAGCGTGCCGTGAAGGAATCAGATTTGGGCCTGAAGCCATCCTGCGGTGTTGCGGCCAGCTCACAAGAAAGCGAGTTGAAGAAAGGAGCTCAGGGGCACTGTAATTCACAAACCTGCAGAGTTATAAATGACAGCTATCGTCCAAAAATATACTGAAGTAAGGCTGCCAAGAGGACTTGAAAGCGGGGCAGAATTGCAGGAAACCGATTTCAGGAGGTAGACTGGAATTGCATTGAAAGCATAGGAAAAGAGGCAGAACGTCCACAATGATGCACTTGGCCAAAAAGGGCGTATGCGTTTTTTCCTGAATATATTCAGGAAAAAACGCATACGCCCTTTTTGGCCAACCAAGCAAGCTTGCAAAGGAAATCTGCACTACAATGAAGTCTCACTTCCCCCCGGTCAAAAGGGCCATCTGAAAAAAGTGTAAAATCCAGAAAGGCAGGACAGGCCATGGAGAACTGGGAGCCTTGTTATGCTGATGGGCGGGATGTAAATTGCCAACAGCCACTCGGGAGAAGTGTATGGTGTTTCCTGAAACATCTAAAAAACAAAGCAACAGAGCCTAGGGCACTTGCACTTATGGTCCTATAGCTTAGGGAAATTAAAATCAAAAAGAAACAGCCACCCCAAAGTTTGGGACGCCTCTGTTTACAAGAACCTCGTTTACAGTACAAGTTCAACATCGCAGAAAGTGAAAAATGGATAAAGAACATGTGGTATTTACTTACAAAGCAATATCACTCAGCAATGAAATCTATGTCATCAGGCCCTTAGCAGCACAATGAGTGGATTCAGGTATGATGATTCTAACTGAAATAAGTCACACAGAAAAAGAAACATCATAAGATATCAGTAATACACGGAATGTAAACTTGGCTACACAGGAACTGAATTACAGAACAGAACAGGGTCTCAAATTTAGAAAACCAACTTATGCTTGCTTAAGGGGAAAGGTGAGTTGGGGTGGTGCATAAAACCAGAGATTGAAATGAGCACAGATAAAGTTCCTTAAGCCAAATATGGACTAGACAAGAGCTACTCCTTGCTCAACGAAATGGACTCAACACCCCATATTAAACGCCTAAGAATGTACCTGACTAGTAAGTATCTTAAAACCTATGGATTGCTATGTCTCCAAAAGAGAATCAAGCATGTGTACAGGCGCATAAACGCAGCAGTGATAGGATTGGAGAGTTTCGGTGAACAAATGAAGACCCTTTGAAGTCATATTGCATGGTACCCATTCCACGGGTCTCAACTCTCCAGGTTTAAGGTATTCTTCCTTCAGCTAAAACATGCATGTGGAACCCAGAGTATGATCAACCGTGTGAACGGGAGACGTGTTCAAATATGTCTCAGTTTTCGTACCCTGGTACTCGGGTGCAACATTCCAGACGCTTTACTAACACTCTCCCCACTTGGAGAGTCAGCGTCTTTAACCTCCTGTTTGGCCCAGTTTGCAATTTCTGCGGAAGATGAACAGGAATAGGGAGAACCAATGAGAGACTAGCTGGAGGTGTCTGGACGGGCAAATTTAACTCTCATTTCCCACCAGGAAGAGGAAACAACCAAAGGCTCAGCGTGCCGTGCCAGAACCAGATTAGGGCCTGAAGCCATCCTGCGGTGTTGCGGCCAGGTCACAAGAAAGCGAGTTGAAGAAAGGAGCTCAGGGGCACTGTAATTCACAAACCTGCAGAGTTATAAATGACAGCTATCGTCCAAAAATATACTGAAGTAAGGCTGCCAAGAGGACTTGAAAGCGGGGCAGAATTGCAGGAAACCGATTTCAGGAGGTAGACTGGAATTGCATTGAAAGCATAGGAAAAGAGGCAGAACGTCCACAATGATGCACTTGGCCAAAAAGGGCGTATGCGTTTTTTCCTGAATATATTCAGGAAAAAACGCATACGCCCTTTTTGGCCAACCAAGCAAGCTTGCAAAGGAAATCTGCACTACAATGAAGTCTCACTTCCCCCCGGTCAAAATGGCCATCTGAAAAAAGTGTAAAATCCAGAAAGGCAGGATAGGCCATGGAGAACTGGGAGCCTTGTTATGCTGATGGGCGGGATGTAAATTGCCAACAGACACTCGGGAGAAGTGTATGGTGTTTCCTGAAACATCTAAAAAACAAAGCAACAGAGCCTAGGGCACTTCCACTTATGGTCCTATAGCTTAGGGAAATTAAAATCAAAAAGACACAGGCACCCCAAAGTTTGGGACGCCTCTGTTTACAAGAACCTCGTTTACCGTACAAGTTCAATATCACAGAAAGTGAAAAATGGATAAAGAACTTGTGGTACTTACGTACAATGCAGTATCACTCAGCAATGAAATCTATGTCATCAGGCCCGTAGCAGCATAATGAGTGGATTCAGGTACGATGATTCTAACTGAAATAAGTCACACAGAAATACAAACATCATAAGATATCAGTAATACACGGAATGTAAACTTGGCTACACAGGAACTGAATTCCAAAACAGAACAGGGTCTCAAATTTAGAAAACCAACTTATGCTTGCTTAAGGGGAAAGGTGAGTTGGGGTGCTGCATAAAACCAGAGATTGAAATGAGCACAGATAAAGTTCCTTAAGCCAAATATGGAATAGACAAGAGCTACTCCTTGCTCAACGAAATGGACTCAACACCGCATATTAAACGCCTAAGAATGTACCTGACTAGTAAGTATCTTAAAACCTATGGATTGCTATGTCTCCGAAAGAGAATCAAGCATGTGTACAGGGGCATAAACGCAGCAGTGATAGGATTGGAGAGTTTCGGTGAACAAATGAAGACCCTTTGAAGTCATATTGCATGGTACCCATTACACGGGTCTCAACTCTCCAGGTTTAAGGTATTCTTCCTTCAGCTAAAACATGCATGTGGAACCCAGAGTATGATCAACTGTGTGAACGGGAGACGTGTTCAAATATGTCTCAGTTTTCCTCCCCTGGTACTCGGGTGCAACATTCCAGATGCTTTACTAACACTCTCCCCACTTGGAGAGTCAGTCCCTTTAACCTCCTGTTTGGCCCAGTTTGCAATTTCTGCGGAAGATGAACAGGAATAGCGAGAACCAATGAGAGACTAGCTGGAGGTGTCTGGACGGGCAAATTTAACTCTCATTTCCCACCAGGAAGAGGAATTAACCAAAGGCTCAGCGTGCCGTGAAGGAATCAGATTAGGGCCTGAAGCCATCCTGCGGTGTTGCGGCCAGCTCACAAGAAAGCGAGTTGAAGAAAGGAGCTCAGGGGCACTGTAATTCACAAACCTGCAGAGTTATAAATGACAGCTATCGTCCAAAAATATACTGAAGTAAGGCTGCCAAGAGGACTTGAAAGCGGGGCAGAATTGCAGGAAACCGATTTCAGGAGGTAGACTGGAATTGCATTGAAAGCATAGGAAAAGAGGCAGAACGTCCACAATGATGCACTTGGCCAAAAAGGGCGTATGCGTTTTTTCCTGAATATATTCAGGAAAAAACGCATACGCCCTTTTTGGCCAACCAAGCAAGCTTGCAAAGGAAATCTGCACTACAATGAAGTCTCACTTCCCCCCGGTCAAAAGGGCCATCTGAAAAAAGTGTAAAATCCAGAAAGGCAGGACAGGCCATGGAGAACTGGGAGCCTTGTTATGCTGATGGGCGGGATGTAAATTGCCAACAGACACTCGGGAGAAGTGTATGGTGTTTCCTGAAACATCTAAAAAACAAAGCAACAGAGCCTAGGGCACTTGCACTTATGGTCCTATAGCTTAGGGAAATTAAAATCAAAAAGACACAGCCACCCCAAAGTTTGGGACGCCTCTGTTTACAAGAACCTCGTTTACAGTACAAGTTCAACATCGCAGAAAGTGAAAAATGGATAAAGAACATGTGGTATTTACTTACAAAGCAATATCACTCAGCAATGAAATCTATGTCATCAGGCCCTTAGCAGCACAATGAGTGGATTCAGGTATGATGATTCTAACTGAAATAAGTCACACAGAAAAAGAAACATCATAAGATATCAGTAATACACGGAATGTAAACTTGGCTACACAGGAACTGAATTACAGAACAGAACAGGGTCTCAAATTTAGAAAACCAACTTATGCTTGCTTAAGGGGAAAGGTGAGTTGGGGTGCTGCATAAAACCAGAGATTGAAATGAGCACAGATAAAGTTCCTTAAGCCAAATATGGACTAGACAAGAGCTACTCCTTGCTCAACGAAATGGACTCAACACCCCATATTAAACGCCTAAGAATGTACCTGACTAGTAAGTATCTTAAAACCTATGGATTGCTATGTCTCCAAAAGAGAATCAAGCATGTGTACAGGCGCATAAACGCAGCAGTGATAGGATTGGAGAGTTTCAGTGAACAAATGAAGACCCTTTGAAGTCATATTGCATGGTACCCATTCCACGGGTCTCAACTCTCCAGGTTTAAGGTATTCTTCCTTCAGCTAAAACATGCATGTGGAACCCAGAGTATGATCAACCGTGTGAACGGGAGACGTGTTCAAATATGTCTCAGTTTTCGTACCCTGGTACTCGGGTGCAACATTCCAGACGCTTTACTAACACTCTCCCCACTTGGAGAGTCAGCGTCTTTAACCTCCTGTTTGGCCCAGTTTGCAATTTCTGCGGAAGATGAACAGGAATAGGGAGAACCAATGAGAGACTAGCTGGAGGTGTCTGGACGGGCAAATTTAACTCTCATTTCCCACCAGGAAGAGGAAACAACCAAAGGCTCAGCGTGCCGTGCCAGAACCAGATTAGGGCCTGAAGCCATCCTGCGGTGTTGCGGCCAGGTCACAAGAAAGCGAGTTGAAGAAAGGAGCTCAGGGGCACTGTAATTCACAAACCTGCAGAGTTATAAATGACAGCTATCGTCCAAAAATATACTGAAGTAAGGCTGCCAAGAGGACTTGAAAGCGGGGCAGAATTGCAGGAAACCGATTTCAGGAGGTAGACTGGAATTGCATTGAAAGCATAGGAAAAGAGGCAGAACGTCCACAATGATGCACTTGGCCAAAAAGGGCGTATGCGTTTTTTCCTGAATATATTCAGGAAAAAACGCATACGCCCTTTTTGGCCAACCAAGCAAGCTTGCAAAGGAAATCTGCACTACAATGAAGTCTCACTTCCCCCCGGTCAAAATGGCCATCTGAAAAAAGTGTAAAATCCAGAAAGGCAGGATAGGCCATGGAGAACTGGGAGCCTTGTTATGCTGATGGGCGGGATGTAAATTGCCAACAGACACTCGGGAGAAGTGTATGGTGTTTCCTGAAACATCTAAAAAACAAAGCAACAGAGCCTAGGGCAGTTCCACTTATGGTCCTATAGCTTAGGGAAATTAAAATCAAAAAGACACAGCCACCCCAAAGTTTGGGACGCCTCTGTTTACAAGAACCTCGTTTACCGTACAAGTTCAATATCACAGAAAGTGAAAAATGGATAAAGAACTTGTGGTACTTACGTACAATGCAGTATCACTCAGCAATGAAATCTATGTCATCAGGCCCGTAGCAGCATAATGAGTGGATTCAGGTACGATGATTCTAACTGAAATAAGTCACACAGAAATACAAACATCATAAGATATCAGTAATACATGGAATGTAAACTTGGCTACACAGGAACTGAATTCCAAAACAGAACAGGGTCTCAAATTTAGAAAACCAACTTATGCTTGCTTAAGGGGAAAGGTGAGTTGGGGTGCTGCATAAAACCAGAGATTGAAATGAGCACAGATAAAGTTCCTTAAGCCAAATATGGAATAGACAAGAGCTACTCCTTGCTCAACGAAATGGACTCAACACCGCATATTAAACGCCTAAGAATGTACCTGACTAGTAAGTATCTTAAAACCTATGGATTGCTATGTCTCCGAAAGAGAATCAAGCATGTGTACAGGGGCATAAACGCAGCAGTGATAGGATTGGAGAGTTTCGGTGAACAAATGAAGACCCTTTGAAGTCATATTGCATGGTACCCATTACACGGGTCTCAACTCTCCAGGTTTAAGGTATTCTTCCTTCAGCTAAAACATGCATGTGGAACCCAGAGTATGATCAACCATGTGAACGGGAGACGTGTTCAAATACGTCTCAGTTTTCCTCCCCTGGTACTCGGGTGCAACATTCCAGACGCTTTACTAACACTCTCCCCACTTGGAGAGTCAGCGCCTTTAACCTCCTGTTTGGCCCAGTTTGCAATTTCTGCGGAAGATGAACAGGAATAGGGAACACCAATGAGAGACTAGCTGGAGGTGTCTGGACGGGCAAATTTAACTCTCATTTCCCACCAGGAAGAGGAAATAACCAAAGGCTCAGCGTGCCGTGCCGGAACCAGATTAAGGCCTGAAGCCATCCTGCAGTGTTGCGGCCAGCTCAAAAGAAAGCGAGTTGAAGAAAGGAGCTCAGGGGCACTGTAATTCACAAACCTGCAGAGTTATAAATGACAGCTATCGTCCAAAAATATACTGAAGTAAGGCTGCCAAGAGGACTTGAAAGCGGGGCAGAATTGCAGGAAACCGATTTCAGGAGGTAGACTGGAATTGCTTTGAAAGCATAGGAAAAGAGGCAGAACGTCCACAATGATGCACTTGGCCAAAAAGGGCGTATGCGTTTTTTCCTGAATATATTCAGGAAAAAACGCATACGCCCTTTTTGGCCAACCAAGCAAGCTTGCAAAGGAAATCTGCACTACAATGAAGTCTCACTTCCCCCCGGTCAAAAGGGCCATCTGAAAAAAGTGTAAAATCCAGAAAGGCAGGACAGGCCATGGAGAACTGGGAGCCTTGTTATGCTGATGGGCGGGATGTAAATTGCCAACAGACACTCGGGAGAAGTGTATGGTGTTTCCTGAAACATCTATACAACAAAGCAACAGAGCCTAGGGCACTTCCACTTATGGTCCTATAGCTTAGGGAAATTAAAATCAAAAAGACACAGCCACCCCAAAGTTTGGGACGCCTCTGTTTACAAGAACCTCGTTTACCGTACAAGTTCAATATCACAGAAAGTGAAAAATGGATAAAGAACTTGTGGTACTTACGTACAATGCAGTATCACTCAGCAATGAAATCTATGTCATCAGGCCCGTAGCAGCATAATGAGTGGATTCAGGTACGATGATTCTCACTGAAATAAGTCACACAGAAAAAGAAACATCATAAGATACTAGTAATACACGGAATGTAAACTTAGCTACACAGGGACTGAATTCCAAAACAGAACAGGGATTCAAATTTAGAAAACCAACTTATGCTTGCTTAAGGGGAAAGGTGAGTTGGGGTGCTGCATAAAACCAGAGATTGAAATGAGCACAGATAAAATTCCTTAAGCCAAATATGGAATAGACAAGAGCTACTCCTTGCTCAACGAAATGGACTCAACACCCCATATTAAACGCCTAAGAATGTACCTGACTAGTAAGTATCTTAAAACCTATGGATTGCTATGTCTCCAAAAGAGAATCAAGCGTGTGTACAGGGGCATAAACGCAGCAGTGATAGGATTGGAGAGGTTCGGTGAGCAAATGAAGACCCTTTGAAGTCATATTGCATGGTACCCATTCCACGGGTCTCAACTCTCCAGGTTTAAGGTATTCTTCCTTCAGCTAAAACATGCATGTGGAACCTAGAGTATGATCAACCATGTGATCGGGAGACGTGTTCAAATATGTCTCAGTTTTCGTACCCTGGTACTCGGGTGCAAAATTCCAGACGCTTTACTAACACTCTCCCGACTTGGAGAGTCAGCGCCTTTAACCTCCTGCTTGGCCCAGTTTGCAATTTCTGTGGAAGATGAACAGGAATAGCGAGAACCAATGAGAGACTAGCTGGAGGTGTCTGGACGGGCAAATTTAACTCTCATTTCCCACCAGGAAGAGGAAATAACCAAAGGTTCAGCGTGCCGTGCCGGAACCAGATTAGGGCCTGAAGCCATCCTGCGGTGTTGTAGCCAGGTCACAAGAAAGCGAGTTGAAGAAAGGAGCTCAGAGGCACTGTATTTCACAAACCTGCAGAGTTATAAATGACAGCTATCGTCCAAAAATATACTGAAGTAAGGCTGCCAAGAGGACTTGAAAGCGGGGCAGAATTGAGGGAAACCGATTTCAGGAGGTAGACTGGAATTGCATTGAAAGCATAGGAAAAGAGGCAGAACGTCCACAATGATGCACTTGGCCAAAAAGGGCGTATGCGTTTTTTCCTGAATATATTCAGGAAAAAACGCATACGCCCTTTTTGGCCAACCAAGCAAGCTTGCAAAGGAAATGTGCACTACAATGAAGTCTCACTTCCCCCCGGTCAAAAGGGCCATCTGAAAAAAGTGTAAAATCCAGAAAGGCAGGACAGGCCATGGAGAACTGGGAGCCTTGTTATGCTGATGGGCGGGATGTAAATTGCCAACAGCCACTCGGGAGAAGTGTATGGTGTTTCCTGAAACATCTAAAAAACAAAGCAACAGAGCCTAGGGCACTTCCACTTATGGTCCTATAGCTTAGGGAAATTAAAATCAAAAAGACACAGCCACCCCAAAGTTTGGGACGCCTCTGTTTACAAGAACCTCGTTTACAGTACAAGTTCAACATCGCAGAAAGTGAAAAATGGATAAAGAACATGTGGTATTTACTTACAAAGCAATATCACTCAGCAATGAAATCTATGTCATCAGGCCCTTAGCAGCACAATGAGTGGATTCAGGTATGATGATTCTAACTGAAATAAGTCACACAGAAAAAGAAACATCATAAGATATCAGTAATACACGGAATGTAAACTTGGCTACACAGGAACTGAATTACAGAACAGAACAGGGTCTCAAATTTAGAAAACCAACTTATGCTTGCTAAGGGGAAAGGTGAGTTGGGGTGCTGCATAAAACCAGAGATTGAAATGAGCACAGATAAAGTTCCTTAAGCCAAATATGGAATAGACAAGAGCTACTCCTTGCTCAACGAAATGGACTCAACACCGCATATTAAACGCCTAAGAATGTACCTGACTAGTAAGTATCTTAAAACCTATGGATTGCTATGTCTCCGAAAGAGAATCAAGCATGTTTACAGGGGCATAAACGCAGCAGTGATAGGATTGGAGAGGTTCGGTGAACAAATGAAGACCCTTTGAAGTCATATTGCATGGTACCCATTCCACGGGGCTCAACTCTCCAGGTTTAAGGTATTCTTCCTTCAGCTAAAACATGCATGTGGAACCCAGAGTATGATCAACCGTGTGAACGGGAGACGTGTTCAAATATGTTTCAGTTTTCGTACCCTGGTACTCGGGTGCAACATTCCAGACGTTTTACTAACACTCTCCCCACTTGGAGAGTCAGTGCCTTTAACATCCTGTTTGGCCCAGTTTGCAATTTCTGCGGAAGATGAACAGGAATAGGGAGAACCAATGAGAGACTAGCTGGAGGTGTCTGGACGGGCAAATTTAACTCGCATTTCCCACCAGGAAGAGGAAATAACCAAAGGCTCAGTGTGCCGTGCCGGAACCAGATTAGGGCCTGAAGCCATCCTGCGGTGTTGTGGCCAGCTCACAAGAAAGCGAGTTGAAGAAAGGAGCTCAGGGGCACTGTAATTCACAAACCTGCAGAGTTATAAATGACAGCTATCGTCCATAAATATACTGAAGTAAGGCTGCCAAGAGGACTCGAAAGCGGGGCAGAATTGCAGGAAACCGATTTCAGGAGGTAGACTGGAATTGCATTGAAAGCATAGGAAAAGAGGCAGAACGTCCACAATGATGCACTTGGCCAAAAAGGGCGTATGCGTTTTTTCCTGAATATATTCAGGAAAAAACGCATACGCCCTTTTTGGCCAACCAAGCAAGCTTGCAAAGGAAATCTGCACTACAATGAAGTCTCACTTCCCCCCGGTCAAAAGGGCCATCTGAAAAAAGTGTAAAATCCAGAAAGGCAGGACAGGCCATGGAGAACTGGGAGCCTTGTTATGCTGATGGGCGGGATGTAAATTGCCAACAGACACTCGGGAGAAGTGTATGGTGTTTCCTGAAACATCTAAAAAACAAAGCAACAGAGCCTAGGGCACTTCCACTTATGGTCCTATAGCTTAGGGAAATTAAAATCAAAAAGACACAGCCACCCCAAAGTTTGGGACGCCTCTGTTTACAAGAACCTCGTTTACCGTACAAGTTCAATATCACAGAAAGTGAAAAATGGATAAAGAACTTGTGGTACTTACGTACAATGCAGTATCACTCAGCAATGAAATCTATGTCAACAGGCCCTTAGCAGCACAATGAGTGGATTCAGGTATGATGATTCTAACTGAAATAAGTCACACAGAAAAAGAAACATCATAAGATATCAGTAATACACGGAATGTAAACTTGGCTACATAGGAACTGAATTCCAAAACAGAACAGGGTCTCAAATTTAGAAAACCAACTTATGCTTGCTTAAAGGGAAAGGTGAGTTGGGGTGCTGCATAAAACCTGAGATTGAAATGAGCACAGATAAAGTTCCTTAAGCCAAATATGGAATAGACAAGAGCTACTCCTTGCTCAACGAAATGGACTCAACACCCCATATTAAACGCCTAAGAATGTACCTGACTAGTAAGTATCTTAAAACCTATGGATTGCTATGTCTCCAAAAGAGAATCAAGCGTGTGTACAGGGGCATAAACGCAGCAGTGATAGGATTGGAGAGGTTTGGTGAGCAAATAAAGACCCTTTGAAGTCATATTGCATGGTACCCATTCCACGGGTCTCAACTCTCCAGGTTTAAGGTATTCTTCCTTCAGCTAAAACATGCATGTGGAACCCAGAGTATGATCAACCATGTGAACGGGAGACGTGTTCAAATATGTCTCAGTTTTCCTCCCCTGGTACTCGGGTGCAACATTCCAGACGCTTTACTAACACTCTCCCCACTTGGAGAGTCAGCGCCTTTAACTTCCTGTTTGGCCCAGTTTGCAATTTCTGCGGAAGATGAACAGGAATAGGGAACACCAATGAGAGACTAGCTGGAGGTGTCTGGACGGGCAAATTTAACTCTCATTTCCCACCAGGAAGAGGAAATAACCAAAGGCTCAGCGTGCCATGCCGGAACCAGATTAGGGCCTGAAGCCATCCTGCGGTGTTGCGGCCAGCTCAAAAGAAAGCGAGTTGAAGAAAGGAGCTCAGGGGCACTGTAATTCACAAACCTGCAGAGTTATAAATGACAGCTATCGTCCAAAAATATACTGAAGTAAGGCTGCCAAGAGGACTTGAAAGCGGGGCAGAATTGCAGGAAACCGATTTCAGGAGGTAGACTGGAATTGCTTTGAAAGCAAAGGAAAAGAGGCAGAACGTCCACAATGATGCACTTGGCCAAAAAGGGCGTATGCGTTTTTTCCTGAATATATTCAGGAAAAAACGCATACGCCCTTTTTGTCCAACCAAGCAAGCTTGCAAAGGAAATCTGCACTACAATGAAGTCTCACTTCCCCCCGGTCAAAAGGGCCATGTGAAAAAAGTGTAAAATCCAGAAAGGCAGGACAGGCCATGGAGAACTGGGAGCCTTGTTATGCTGATGGGCGGGATGTAAATTGCCAACAGACACTCGGGAGAAGTGTATGGTGTTTCCTGAAACATCTAAAAAACAAAGCAACAGAGCCTAGGGCACTTCCACTTATGGTCCTATAGCTTAGGGAAATTAAAATCAAAAAGACACAGCCACCCCAAAGTTTGGGACGCCTCTGTTTACAAGAACCTCGTTTACCGTACAAGTTCAATATCACAGAAAGTGAAAAATGGATAAAGAACTTGTGGTACTTACGTACAATGCAGTATCACTCAGCAATGAAATCTATGTCATCAGGCCCTTAGCAGCACAATGAGTGGATTCAGGTATGATGATTCTAACTGAAATAAGTCACACAGAAAAAGAAACATCATAAGATATCAGTAATACACGGAATGTAAACTTGGCTACACAGGAACTGAATTACAGAACAGAACAGGGTCTCAAATTTAGAAAACCAACTTATGTTTGCTTAAGGGGAAAGGTGAGTTGGGGTGCTGCATAAAACCAGAGATTGAAATGAGCACAGATAAAGTTCCTTAAGCCAAATATGGAATAGACAAGAGCTACTCCTTGCTCAACGAAATGGACTGAACACCGCATATTAAACGCCTAAGAATGTACCTGACTAGTAAGTATCTTAAAACCTATGGATTGCTATGTCTCCGAAAGAGAATCAAGCATGTGTACAGGTGCATAAACGCAGCAGTCATAGGATTGGAGAGGTTCGGTTAACAAATGAAGACCCTTTGAAGTCATATTGCATGGTACCCATTCCACGGGTCTCAACTCTCCAGGTTTAAGGTATTCTTCCTTCAGCTAAAACATGCATGTGGAACCCAGAGTATGATCAACCGTGTGAACGGGAGACGTGTTCAAATATGTCTCAGTTTTCGTACCCTGGTACTCGGGTGCAACATTCCAGACGATTTACTAACACTCTCCCCACTTGTAGAGTCAGCGCCTTTAACCTCCTGTTTGGCCCAGTTTGCAATTGCTGCGGAAGATGAACAGGAATAGGGAGAACCAATGAGAGACTAGCTGGAGGTGTCTGGACGGGCAAATTTAACTCTCATTTCCCACCAGGAAGAGGAAATAACCAAAGGCTCAGCGTGCCGTGCCGGAACCAGATTAGGGCCTGAAGCCATCCTGCGGTGTTGCGGCCAGCTCAAAAGAAAGCGAGTTTAAGAAAGGAGCTCAGGGGCACTGTAATTCACAAACCTGCAGAGTTATAAATGACAGCTATCGTCCAAAAATATACTGAAGTAAGGCTGCCAAGAGGACTTGAAAGCGGGGCAGAATTGCAGGAAACCGATTTCAGGAGGTAGACTGGAGTTGCCTTGAAAGCATAGGAAAAGAGGCAGAACGTCCACAATGATGCACTTGGCCAAAAAGGGCGTATGCGTTTTTTCCTGAATATATTCAGGAAAAAACGCATACGCCCTTTTTGGCCAACCAAGCAAGCTTGCAAAGGAAATCTGCACTACAATGAAGTCTCACTTCCCCCCGGTCAAAAGGGCCATGTGAAAAAAGTGTAAAATCCAGAAAGGCAGGACAGGCCATGGAGAACTGGGAGCCTTGTTATGCTGATGGGCGGGATGTAAATTGCCAACAGACACTCGGGAGAAGTGTATGGTGTTTCCTGAAACATCTAAAAAACAAAGCAACAGAGCCTAGGGCACTTCCACTTATGGTCCTATAGCTTAGGGAAATTAAAATCAAAAAGACACAGCCACCCCAAAGTTTGGGACGCCTCTGTTTACAAGAACCTCGTTTACCGTACAAGTTCAATATCACAGAAAGTGAAAAATGGATAAAGAACTTGTGGTACTTACGTACAATGCAGTATCACTCAGCAATGAAATCTATGTCATCAGGCCCGTAGCAGCATAATGAGTGGATTCAGGTACGATGATTCTAACTGAAATAAGTCACACAGAAAAAGAAACATCATAAGATATCAGTAATACACGGAATGTAAACTTGGCTACACAGGAACTGAATTCCAAAACAGAACAGGGTCTCAAATTTAGAAAACCAACTTATGCTTGCTTAAGGGGAAAGGTGAGTTGGGGTGCTGCATAAAACCAGAGATTGAAACGAGCACAGATAAAGTTCCTTAAGCCAAATATGGAATAGACAAGAGCTACTCCTTGCTCAACGAAATGGACTCAACACCCCATATTAAACGCCTAAGAATGTACCTGACTAGTAAGTATCTTAAAACCTATGGATTGCTATGTCTCCAAAAGAGAATCAAGCGTGTGTACAGGGGCATAAACGCAGCAGTGATAGGATTGGAGAGGTTCGGTGAGCAAATGAAGACCCTTTGAAGTCATATTGCATGGTACCCATTCCACGGGTCTCAACTCTCCAGGTTTAAGGTATTCTTCCTTCAGCTAAAACATGCATGTGGAACCCAGAGTATGATCAACCATGTGATCGGGAGACGTGTTCAAATATGTCTCAGTTTTCGTACCCTGGTACTCGGGTGCAACATTCCAGACGCTTTACTAACACTCTCCCGACTTGGAGAGTCCGTCCCTTTAATCTCCTGTTTGGCCCAGTTTGCAATTTCTGCGGAAGATGAACAGGAATAGCGAGAATCAATGAGAGACTAGCTGGAGGTGTCTGGACGGGCAAATTTCACTCTCATTTCCCACCAGGAAGAGGAATTAACCAAAGGCTCAGTGTGCCGTGCCGGAACCAGATTAGGGCCTGAAGCCATCCTGCGGTGTTGCGGCCAGCTCAAAAGAAAGCGAGTTGAAGAAAGGAGCTCAGGGGCACTGTAATTCACAAACCTGCAGAGTTATAAATGACAGCTATCGTCCAAAAATATACTGAAGTAAGGCTGCCACGAGGACTTGAAAGCGGGGCAGAATTGCAGGAAACCGATTTCAGGAGGTAGACTGGAATTGCATTGAAAGCATAGGAAAAGAGGCAGAACGTCCACAATGATGCACTTGGCCAAAAAGGGCGTATGCGTTTTTTCCTGAATATATTCAGGAAAAAACGCATACGCCCTTTTTGGCCAACCAAGCAAGCTTGCAAAGGAAATCTGCACTACAATGAAGTCTCACATCCCCCCGGTCAAAAGGGCCATCTGAAAAAAGTGTAAAATCCAGAAAGGCAGGACAGGCCATGGAGAACTGGGAGCCTTGTTATGCTGATGGGCGGGATGTAAATTGCCAACAGACACTCGGGAGAAGTGTATGGTGTTTCCTGAAACATCTAAAAAACAAAGCAACAGAGCCTAGGGCACTTCCACTTATGGTCCTATAGCTTAGGGAAATTAAAATCAAAAAGACACAGCCACCCCAAAGTTTGGGACGCCTCTGTTTACAAGAACCTCGTTTACAGTACAAGTTCAACATCGCAGAAAGTGAAAAATGGATAAAGAAGGTGTGGTATTTACTTACAAAGCAATATCACTCAGCAATGAAATCTATGTCATCAGGCCCTTAGCAGCACAATGAGTGGATTCAGGTATGATGATTCTAACTGAAATAAGTCACACAGAAAAAGAAACATCATAAGATATCAGTAATACACGGAATGTAAACTTGGCTACACAGGAACTGAATTACAGAACAGAACAGGGTCTCAAATTTAGAAAACCAACTTATGCTTGCTTAAGGGTAAAGGTGAGTTGGGGTGCTGCATAAAACCAGAGATTGAAACGAGCACAGATAAAGTTCCTTAAGCCAAATATGGAATAGACAAGAGCTACTCCTTGCTCAACGAAATGGACTCAACACCGCATATTAAACGCCTAAGAATGTACCTGACTAGTAAGTATCTTAAAACCTATGGATTGCTATGTCTCCGAAAGAGAATCAAGCATGTGTACAGGGGCATAAACGCAGCAGTGATAGGATTGGAGAGGTTCGGTGAGCAAATGAAGACCCTTTGAAGTCATATTGCATGGTACCCATTCCACGGTTTTCAACTACCCAGGTTTAAGGTATTCTTCCTTCAGCTAAAACATGCATGTGGAACCTAGAGTATGATCAACCATGTGATCGGGAGACGTGTTCAAATATGTCTCAGTTTTCGTACCCTGGTACTCGGGTGCAACATTCCAGACGCTTTACTAACACTCTCCTGACTTGGAGAGTCCGTCCCTTTAATCTCCTGTTTGGCCCAGTTTGCAATTTCTGCGGAAGATGAACAGGAATAGCGAGAACCAATGAGAGACTAGCTGGAGGTGTCTGGACGGGCAAATTTAACTCTCATTTCCCACCAGAAAGAGGAATTAACCAAAGGCTCAGCGTGCCGTGCCGGAACCAGATTAGGGCCTGAAGCCATCCTGCGGTGTTGCGGCCAGCTCAAAAGAAAGCGAGTTGAAGAAAGGAGCTCAGGGGCACTGTAATTCACAAACCTGCAGAGTTATAAATGACAGCTATCGTCCAAAAATATACTGAAGTAAGGCTGCCAAGAGGACTTGAAAGCGGGGCAGAATTGCAGGAAACCGATTTCAGGAGGTAGACTGGAATTGCATTGAAAGCATAGGAAAAGAGGCAGAACGTCCACAATGATGCACTTGGCCAAAAAGGGCGTATGCGTTTTTTCCTGAATATATTCAGGAAAAAACGCATACGCCCTTTTTGGCCAACCAAGCAAGCTTGCAAAGGAAATCTGCACTACAATGAAGTCTCACATCCCCCCGGTCAAAAGGGCCATCTGAAAAAAGTGTAAAATCCAGAAAGGCAGGACAGGCCATGGAGAACTGGGAGCCTTGTTATGCTGATGGGCGGGATGTAAATTGCCAACAGCCACTCGGGAGAAGTGTATGGTGTTTCCGGAAACATCTAAAAAACAAAGCAACAGAGCCTAGGGCATTTCCACTTATGGTCCTATAGCTTAGGGAAATTAAAATCAAAAAGACACAGCCACCCCAAAGTTTGGGACGCCTCTGTTTACAAGAACCTCGTTTACCGTACAAGTTCAATATCACAGAAAGTGAAAAATGGATAAAGAAGTTGTGGTACTTACGTACAATGCAGTATCACTCAGCAATGAAATCTATGTCATCAGGCCCGTAGCAGCATAATGAGTGGATTTAGGTACGATGATTCTCACTGAAATAAGTCACACAGAAAAAGAAACATCATAAGATATCACTAATACACGGAATGTAAACTTGGCTACACAGGAACTGAATTCCAAAACAGAACAGGGTCTCAAATTTAGAAAACCAACTTATGCTTGCTTAAGGGGAAAGGTGAGTTGGGGTGCTGCATAAAACCAGAGATTGAAATGAGCACAGATAAAGTTCCTTAAGCCAAATATGGAATAGACAAGAGCTACTCCTTGCTCAACGAAATGGACTCAACACCCCATATTAAACGCCTAAGAATGTACCTGACTAGTAAGTATCTTAAAACCTATGGATTGCTATGTCTCCAAAAGAGAATCAAGCGTGTGTACAGGGGCATAAACGCAGCAGTGATAGGATTGGAGAGGTTCGGTGAGCAAATGAAGACCCTTTGAAGTCATATTGCATGGTACCCATTCCACGGGTCTCAACTCTCCAGGTTTAAGGTATTCTTCCTTCAGCTAAAACATGCATGTGGAACCCAGAGTATGATCAACCATGTGATCGGGAGACGTGTTCAAATATGTCTCAGTTTTCGTACCCTGGTACTCGGGTGCAACATTCCAGACGCTTTACTAACACTCTCCCGACTTGGAGAGTCCGTCCCTTTAATCTCCTGTTTGGCGCAGTTTGCAATTTCTGCGGAAGATGAACAGGAATAGCGAGAATCAATGAGAGACTAGCTGGAGGTGTCTGGACGGGCAAATTTCACTCTCATTTCCCACCAGGAAGAGGAATTAACCAAAGGCTCAGTGTGCCGTGCCGGAACCAGATTAGGGCCTGAAGCCATCCTGCGGTGTTGCGGCCAGCTCAAAAGAAAGCGAGTTGAAGAAAGGAGCTCAGGGGCACTGTAATTCACAAACCTGCAGAGTTATAAATGACAGCTATCGTCCAAAAATATACTGAAGTAAGGCTGCCTAGAGGACTCGAAAGCGGGGCAGAATTGCAGGAAACCGATTTCAGGAGGTAGACTGGAATTGCATTGAAAGCATAGGAAAAGAGGCAGAACGTCCACAATGATGCACTTGGCCAAAAAGGGCGTATGCGTTTTTTCCTGAATATATTCAGGAAAAAACGCATACGCCCTTTTTGGCCAACCAAGCAAGCTTGCAAAGGAAATCTGCACTACAATGAAGTCTCTCTTCCCCCCAGTCAAAAGGGCCATCTGAAAAAAGTGTAAAATCCAGAAAGGCAGGACAGGCCATGGAGAACTGGGAGCCTTGTTATGCTGATGGGCGGGATGTAAATTGCCAACAGACACTCGGGAGAAGTGTATGGTGTTTCCTGAAACATCTAAAAAACAAAGCAACAGAGCCTAGGGCACTTCCACTTATGGTCCTATAGCTTAGGGAAATTAAAATCAAAAAGACACAGCCACCCCAAAGTTTGGGACGCCTCTGTTTACAAGAACCTCGTTTACAGTACAAGTTCAACATCGCAGAAAGTGAAAAATGGATAAAGAAGGTGTGGTATTTACTTACAAAGCAATATCACTCAGCAATGAAATCTATGTCATCAGGCCCTTAGCAGCACAATGAGTGGATTCAGGTATGATGATTCTAACTGAAATAAGTCACACAGAAAAAGAAACATCATAAGATATCAGTAATACACGGAATGTAAACTTGGCTACACAGGAACTGAATTACAGAACAGAACAGGGTCTCAAATTTAGAAAACCAACTTATGCTTGCTTAAGGGTAAAGGTGAGTTGGGGTGCTGCATAAAACCAGAGATTGAAACGAGCACAGATAAAGTTCCTTAAGCCAAATATGGAATAGACAAGAGCTACTCCTTGCTCAACGAAATGGACTCAACACCGCATATTAAACGCCTAAGAATGTACCTGACTAGTAAGTATCTTAAAACCTATGGATTGCTATGTCTCCGAAAGAGAATCAAGCATGTGTACAGGGGCATAAACGCAGCAGTGATAGGATTGGAGAGGTTCGGTGAGCAAATGAAGACCCTTTGAAGTCATATTGCATGGTACCCATTCCACGGTTTTCAACTACCCAGGTTTAAGGTATTCTTCCTTCAGCTAAAACATGCATGTGGAACCTAGAGTATGATCAACCATGTGATCGGGAGACGTGTTCAAATATGTCTCAGTTTTCGTACCCTGGTACTCGGGTGCAACATTCCAGACGCTTTACTAACACTCTCCCGACTTGGAGAGTCCGTCCCTTTAATCTCCTGTTTGGCCCAGTTTGCAATTTCTGCGGAAGATGAACAGGAATAGCGAAAACCAATGAGAGACTAGCTGGAGGTGTCTGGACGGGCAAATTTAACTCTCATTTCCCACCAGAAAGAGGAATTAACCAAAGGCTCAGCGTGCCGTGCCGGAACCAGATTAGGGCCTGAAGCCATCCTGCGGTGTTGCGGCCAGCTCAAAAGAAAGCGAGTTGAAGAAAGGAGCTCAGGGGCACTGTAATTCACAAACCTGCAGAGTTATAAATGACAGCTATCGTCCAAAAATATACTGAAGTAAGGCTGCCACGAGGACTTGAAAGCGGGGCAGAATTGCAGGAAACCGATTTCAGGAGGTAGACTGGAATTGCATTGAAAGCATAGGAAAAGAGGCAGAACGTCCACAATGATGCACTTGGCCAAAAAGGGCGTATGCGTTTTTTCCTGAATATATTCAGGAAAAAACGCATACGCCCTTTTTGGCCAACCAAGCAAGCTTGCAAAGGAAATCTGCACTACAATGAAGTCTCACATCCCCCCGGTCAAAAGGGCCATCTGAAAAAAGTGTAAAATCCAGAAAGGCAGGACAGGCCATGGAGAACTGGGAGCCTTGTTATGCTGATGGGCGGGATGTTAATTGCCAACAGACACTCGGGAGAAGTGTATGGTGTTTCCTGAAACATCTAAAAAACAAAGCAACAGAGCCTAGGGCACTTCCACTTATGGTCCTATAGCTTAGGGAAATTAAAATCAAAAAGACACAGCCACCCCAAAGTTTGGGACGCCTCTGTTTACAAGAACCTCGTTTACAGTACAAGTTCAACATCGCAGAAAGTGAAAAATGGATAAAGAAGGTGTGGTATTTACTTACAAAGCAATATCACTCAGCAATGAAATCTATGTCATCAGGCCCTTAGCAGCACAATGAGTGGATTCAGGTATGATGATTCTAACTGAAATAAGTCACACAGAAAAAGAAACATCATAAGATATCAGTAATACACGGAATGTAAACTTGGCTACACAGGAACTGAATTACAGAACAGAACAGGGTCTCAAATTTACAAAACCAACTTATGCTTGCTTAAGGGGAAAGGTGAGTTGGGGTGCTGCATAAAACCAGAGATTGAAACGAGCACAGATAAAGTTCCTTAAGCCAAATATGGAATAGACAAGAGCTACTCCTTGCTCAACGAAATGGACTCAACACCGCATATTAAACGCCTAAGAATGTACCTGACTAGTAAGTATCTTAAAACCTATGGATTGCTATGTCTCCGAAAGAGAATCAAGCATGTGTACAGGGGCATAAACGCAGCAGTGATAGGATTGGAGAGGTTCGGTGAGCAAATGAAGACCCTTTGAAGTCATATTGCATGGTACCCATTCCACGGTTTTCAACTACCCAGGTTTAAGGTATTCTTCCTTCAGCTAAAACATGCATGTGGAACCTAGAGTATGATCAACCATGTGATCGGGAGACGTGTTCAAATATGTCTCAGTTTTCGTACCCTGGTACTCGGGTGCAACATTCCAGACGCTTTACTAACACTCTCCTGACTTGGAGAGTCCGTCCCTTTAATCTCCTGTTTGGCCCAGTTTGCAATTTCTGCGGAAGATGAACAGGAATAGGGAGAACCAATGAGAGACTAGCTGGAGGTGTCTGGACGGGCAAATTTAACTCTCATTTCCCACCAGAAAGAGGAATTAACCAAAGGCTCAGCGTGCCGTGCCGGAACCAGATTAGGGCCTGAAGCCATCCTGCGGTGTTGCGGCCAGCTCAAAAGAAAGCGAGTTGAAGAAAGGAGCTCAGGGGCACTGTAATTCACAAACCTGCAGAGTTATAAATGACAGCTATCGTCCAAAAATATACTGAAGTAAGGCTGCCAAGAGGACTTGAAAGCGGGGCAGAATTGCAGGAAACCGATTTCAGGAGGTAGACTGGAATTGCATTGAAAGCATAGGAAAAGAGGCAGAACGTCCACAATGATGCACTTGGCCAAAAAGGGCGTATGCGTTTTTTCCTGAATATATTCAGGAAAAAACGCATACGCCCTTTTTGGCCAACCAAGCAAGCTTGCAAAGGAAATCTGCACTACAATGAAGTCTCACATCCCCCCGGTCAAAAGGGCCATCTGAAAAAAGTGTAAAATCCAGAAAGGCAGGACAGGCCATGGAGAACTGGGAGCCTTGTTATGCTGATGGGCGGGATGTAAATTGCCAACAGACACTCGGGAGAAGTGTATGGTGTTTCCGGAAACATCTAAAAAACAAAGCAACAGAGCCTAGGGCATTTCCACTTATGGTCCTATAGCTTAGGGAAATTAAAATCAAAAAGACACAGCCACCCCAAAGTTTGGGACGCCTCTGTTTACAAGAACCTCGTTTACCGTACAAGTTCAATATCACAGAAAGTGAAAAATGGATAAAGAAGTTGTGGTACTTACGTACAATGCAGTATCACTCAGCAATGAAATCTATGTCATCAGGCCCGTAGCAGCATAATGAGTGGATTCAGGTACGATGATTCTCACTGAAATAAGTCACACAGAAAAAGAAACATCATAAGATATCACTAATACACGGAATGTAAACTTGGCTACACAGGAACTGAATTCCAGAACAGAACAGGGTCTCAAATTTAGAAAACCAACTTATGCTTGCTTAAGGGGAAAGGTGAGTTGGGGTGCTGCATAAAACCAGAGATTGAAATGAGCACAGATAAAGTTCCTTAAGCCAAATATGGAATAGACAAGAGCTACTCCTTGCTCAACGAAATGGACTCAACACCCCATATTAAACGCCTAAGAATGTACCTGACTAGTAAGTATCTTAAAACCTATGGATTGCTATGTCTCCAAAAGAGAATCAAGCGTGTGTACAGGGGCATAAACGCAGCAGTGATAGGATTGGAGAGGTTTGGTGAGCAAATGAAGACCCTTTGAAGTCATAGTGCATGGTACCCATTCCACGGGTCTCAACTCTCCAGGTTTAAGGTATTCTTCCTTCAGCTAAAACATGCATGTGGAACCCAGAGTATGATCAACCATGTGAACGGGAGACGTGTTCAAATATGTCTCAGTTTTCCTCCCCTGGTACTCGGGTGCAACATTCCAGACACTTTACTAACACTCTCCCCACTTGGAGAGTCAGCGCCTTTAACCTCCTGTTTGGCCCAGTTTGCAATTTCTGCGGAAGATGAACAGGAATAGGGAACACCAATGAGAGACTAGCTGGAGGTGTCTGGACGGGCAAATTTAACTCTCATTTCCCACCAGGAAGAGGAAATAACCAAAGGCTCAGCGTGCCGTGCCGGAACCAGATGAGGGCCTGAAGCCATCCTGCGGTGTTGCGGCCAGCTCAAAAGAAAGCGAGTTGAAGAAAGGAGCTCAGGGGCACTGTAATTCACAAACCTGCAGAGTTATAAATGACAGCTATCGTCCAAAAAATATACTGAAGTAAGGCTGCCAAGAGGACTTGAAAGCGGGGCAGAATTGCAGGAAACCGATTTCAGGAGGTAGACTGGAATTGCTTTGAAAGCATAGGAAAAGAGGCAGAACGTCCACAATGATGCACTTGGCCAAAAAGGGCGTATGCGTTTTTTCCTGAATATATTCAGGAAAAAACGCATACGCCCTTTTTGGCCAACCAAGCAAGCTTGCAAAGGAAATCTGCACTACAATGAAGTCTCACTTCCCCCCGGTCAAAAGGGCCATCTGAAAAAAGTGTAAAATCCAGAAAGGCAGGACAGGCCATGGAGAACTGGGAGCCTTGTTATGCTGATGGGCGGGATGTAAATTGCCAACAGCCACTCGGGAGAAGTGTATGGTGTTTCCTGAAACATCTAAAAAACAAAGCAACAGAGCCTAGGGCACTTCCACTTATGGTCCTATAGCTTAGGGAAATTAAAATCAAAAAGACACAGCCACCCCAAAGTTTGGGACGCCTCTGTTTACAAGAACCTCGTTTACCGTACAAGTTCAATATCACAGAAAGTGAAAAATGGATAAAGAACTTGTGGTACTTACGTACAATGCAGTATCACTCAGCAATGAAATCTATGTCATCAGGCCCGTAGCAGCATAATGAGTGGATTCAGGTACGATGATTCTCACTGAAATAAGTCACACAGAAAAAGAAACATCATAAGATATCACTAATACACGGAATGTAAACTTGGCTACACAGGAACTGAATTCCAAAACAGAACAGGGTCTCAAATTTAGAAAACCAACTTATGCTTGCTTAAGGGGATAGGTGAGTTGGGGTGCTGCATAAAACCTGAGATTGAAATGAGCACAGATAAAGTTCCTTAAGCCAAATATGGAATAGACAAGAGCTACTCCTTGCTCAACGAAATGGACTCAACACCCCATATTAAACGCCTAAGAATGTACCTGACTAGTAAGTATCTTAAAACCTATGGATTGCTATGTCTCCAAAAGAGAATCAAGCGTGTGTACAGGGGCATAAACGCAGCAGTGATAGGATTGGAGAGCTTTGGTGAGCAAATGAAGACCCTTTGAAGTCATATTGCATGGTACCCATTCCACGGGTCTCAACTCTCCAGGTTTAAGGTATTCTTCCTTCAGCTAAAACATGCATGTGGAACCCAGAGTATGATCAACCATGTGAACGGGAGACGTGTTCAAATATGTCTCAGTTTTCCTCCCCTGGTACTCGGGTGCAACATTCCAGACGCTTTACTAACACTCTCCCCACTTGGAGAGTCAGCGCCTTTAACCTCCTGTTTGGCCCAGTTTGCAATTTCTGTGGAAGATGAACAGGAATAGGGAACACCAATGAGAGACTAGCTGGAGGTGTCTGGACGGGCAAATTTAACTCTCATTTCCCACCAGGAAGAGGAAATAACCAAAGGCTCAGCGTGCCGGGCCGGAACCAGATTAGGGCCTGAAGCCATCCTGCGGTGTTGCGGCCAGCTCACAAGAAAGCGAGTTGAAGAAAGGAGCTCAGGGGCACTGTAATTCACAAACCTGCAGAGTTATAAATGACAGCTATCGTCCAAAAATATACTGAAGTAAGGCTGCCAAGAGGACTTGAAAGCGGGGCAGAATTGCAGGAAACCGATTTCAGGAGGTAGACTGGAATTGCATTGAAAGCATAGGAAAAGAGGCAGAACGTCCACAATGATGCACTTGGCCAAAAAGGGCGTATGCGTTTTTTCCTGAATATATTCAGGAAAAAAACGCATACGCCCTTTTTGGCCAACCAAGCAAGCTTGCAAAGGAAATCTGCACTACAATGAAGTCTCACTTCCCCCCGGTTAAAAGGGCCATCTGAAAAAAGTGTAAAATCCAGAAAGGCAGGACAGGCCATGGAGAACTGGGAGCCTTGTTATGCTGATGGGCGGGATGTAAATTGCCAACAGACACTCGGGAGAAGTGTATGGTGTTTCCTGAAACATATAAAAAACAAAGCAACAGAGCCTAGGGCACTTCCACTTATGGTCCTATAGCTTAGGGAAATTAAAATCAAAAAGACACAGCCACCCCAAAGTTTGGGACGCCTCTGTTTACAAGAACCTCGTTTACCGTACAAGTTCAATATCACAGAAAGTGAAAAATGGATAAAGAACTTGTGGTACTTATGTACAATGCAGTATCACTCAGCAATGAAATCTATGTCATCAGGCCCGTAGCAGCATAATGAGTGGATTCAGGTACGATGATTCTCACTGAAATAAGTCACACAGAAAAAGAAACATCATAAGATATCACTAATACACGGAATGCAAACTTGGCTACACAGGAACTGAATTCCAAAACAGAACAGGGTCTCAAATTTAGAAAACCAACTTATGCTTGCTTAAGGGGAAAGGTGACTTGGGGTGCTGCATAAAACCAGAGATTGAAATGAGCACAGATAAAGTTCCTTAAGCCAAATATGGAATAGACAAGAGCTACTCCTTGCTCAACGAAATGGACTCAACACCCCATATTAAACGCCTAAGAATGTACCTGACTAGTAAGTATCTTAAAACCTATGGATTGCTATGTCTCCAAAAGAGAATCAAGCGTGTGTACAGGGGCATAAACGCAGCAGTGATAGGATTGGAGAGGTTTGGTGAGCAAATGAAGACCCTTTGAAGTCATATTGCATGGTACCCATTACACGGGTTTCAACTACCCAGGTTTAAGGTATTCTTCCTTCAGCTAAAACATGCATGTGGAACCTAGAGTATGATCAACCATGTGATCGGGAGACGTGTTCAAATATGTCTCAGTTTTCGTACCCTGGTACTCAGGTGCAACATTCCAGATGCTTTACTAACACTCTCCTGACTTGCAGAGTCCGTCCGTTTAATCTCCTGTTTGGCCCAGTTTGCAATTTCTGCGGAAGATGAACAGGAATAGCGAGAACCAATGAGAGACTAGCTGGAGGTGTCTGGACGGGCAAATTTAACTCTCATTTCCCACCAGGAAGAGGAATTAACCAAAGGCTCAGCGTGCCGTGCCGGAACCAGATTAGGGCCTGAAGCCATCCTGCAGTGTTGCGGCCAGGTCACAAGAAAGCGAGTTGAAGAAAGCAGCTCAGGGACACTGTAATTCACAAACCTCCAGAGTTATAAATGACAGCTATCGTCCAAAAATATACTGAAGTAAGGCTGCCAAGAGGACTTGAAAGCGGGGCAGAATTGCAGGAAACCGATTTCAGGAGGTAGACTGGAATTGCTTTGAAAGCATAGGAAAAGAGGCAGAACGTCCACAATGATGCACTTGGCCAAAAAGGGCGTATGCGTTTTTTCCTGAATATATTCAGGAAAAAACGCATACGCCCTTTTTGGCCAACCAAGCAAGCTTGCAAAGGAAATCTGCACTACAATGAAGTCTCACTTCCCCCCGGTCAAAAGGGCCATCTGAAAAAAGTGTAAAATCCAGAAAGGCAGGACAGGCCATGGAGAACTGGGAGCCTTGTTATGCTGATGGGCGGGATGTAAATTGCCAACAGACACTCGGGAGAAGTGTATGGTGTTTCCGGAAACATCTAAAAAACAAAGCAACAGAGCCTAGGGCACTTGCACTTATGGTCCTATAGCTTAGGGAAATTAAAATCAAAAAGACACAGCCACCCCAAAGTTTGGGACGCCTCTGTTTACAAGAACCTCGTTTACCGTACAAGTTCAATATCACAGAAAGTGAAAAATGGATAAAGAACTTGTGGTACTTACGTACAATGCAGTATCACTCAGCAATGAAATCTATGTCATCAGGCCCGTAGCAGCATAATGAGTGGATTCAGGTACGATGATTCTCACTGAAATAAGTCACACAGAAAAAGAAACATTATAAGATATCACTAATACACGGAATGTAAACTTGGCTACACAGGAACTGAATTCCAAAACAGAACAGGGTCTCAAATTTAGAAAACCAACTTATGCTTGCTTAAGGGGAAAGGTGAGTAGGGGTGCTGCATTAAACCAGAGATTGAAATGAGCACAGATAAAGTTCCTTAAGCCAAATATGGACTAGACAAGAGCTACTCCTTGCTCAACGAAATGGACTCAACACCCCATATTAAACGCCTAAGAATGTACCTGACTAGTAAGTATCTTAAAACCTATGGATTGCTATGTCTCCAAAAGAGAATCAAGCGTGTGTACAGGGGCATAAACGCAGCAGTGATAGGATTGGAGAGGTTCGGTGAGCAAATGAAGACCCTTTGAAGTCATATTGCATGGTACCCATTCCACGGGTCTCAACTCTCCAGGTTTAAGGTATTCTTCCTTCAGCTAAAACATGCATGTGGAACCCAGAGTATGATCAACCATGTGAATGGGAGACGTGTTCAAATATGTCTCAGTTTTCCTCCCCTGGTACTCGGGTGCAACATTCCAGACGCTTTACTAACACTCTCCCCACTTGGAGAGTCAGAGCCTTTAACCTCCTGTTTGGCCCAGTTTGCAATTTCTGCGGAAGATGAACAGGAATAGCGAGAACCAATGAGAGACTAGCTGGAGGTGTCTGGACGGGCAAATTTAACTCTCATTTCCCACCAGGAAGAGGAAATAACCAAAGGCTCAGCGTGCCGGGCCGGAACCAGATTAGGGCCTGAAACCATCCTGCGGTGTTGCGGCCAGCTCAAAAGAAAGCGAGTTGAAGAAAGGAGCTCAGGGGCACTGTAATTCACAAACCTGCAGAGTTATAAATGACAGCTATCGTCCAAAAATATACTGAAGTAAGGCTGCCAAGAGGACTTGAAAGCGGGGCAGAATTGCAGGAAACCGATTTCAGGAGGTAGACTGGAATTGCATTGAAAGCATAGGAAAAGAGGCAGAACGTCCACAATGATGCACTTGGCCAAAAAGGGCGTATGCGTTTTTTCCTGAATATATTCAGGAAAAAACGCATACGCCCTTTTTGGCCAACCAAGCAAGCTTGCAAAGGAAATCTGCACTACAATGAAGTCTCACTTCCCCCCGGTCAAAAGGGCCATCTGAAAAAAGTGTAAAATCCAGAAAGGCAGGACAGGCCATGGAGAACTGGGAGCCTTGTTATGCTGATGGGCGGGATGTAAATTGCCAACAGCCACTCGGGAGAAGTGTATGGTGTTTCCTGAAACATCTAAAAAACAAAGCAACAGAGCCTAGGGCACTTCCACTTATGGTCCTATAGCTTAGGGAAATTAAAATCAAAAAGACACAGCCACCCCAAAGTTTGGGACGCCTCTGTTTACAAGAACCTCGTTTACCGTACAAGTTCAATATCACAGAAAGTGAAAAATGGATAAAGAACTTGTGGTACTTACGTACAATGCAGTATCACTCAGCAATGAAATCTATGTCATCAGGCCCGTAGCAGCATAATGAGTGGATTCAGGTACGATGATTCTCACTGAAATAAGTCACACAGAAAAAGAAACATCATAAGATATCACTAATACACGGAATGTAAACTTGGCTACACAGGAACTGAATTCCAAAACAGAACAGGGTCTCAAATTTAGAAAACCAACTTATGCTTGCTTAAGGGGAAAGCTGAGTTGGGGTGCTGCATAAAACCAGAGATTGAAATGAGCACAGATAAAGTTCCTTAAGCCAAATATGGACTAGACAAGAGCTACTCCTTGCTCAACGAAATGGACTCAACACCCCATATTAAACGCCTAAGAATGTACCTGACTAGTAAGTATCTTAAAACCTATGGATTGCTATGTCTCCAAAAGAGAATCAAGCGTGTGTACAGGGGCATAAACGCAGCAGTGATAGGATTGGAGAGGTTCGGTGAGCAAATGAAGACCCTTTGAAGTCATATTGCATGGTACCCATTCCACGGGTCTCAACTCTCCAGGTTTAAGGTATTCTTCCTTCAGCTAAAACATGCATGTGGAACCCAGAGTATGATCAACCATGTGAACGGGAGACGTGTTCAAATATGTCTCAGTTTTCCTCCCCTGGTACTCGGGTGCAACATTCCAGACGCTTTACTAACACTCTCCCCACTTGGAGAGTCAGCGTCTTTAACCTCCTGTTTGGCCCAGTTTGCAATTTCTGCGGAAGATGAACAGGAATAGGAAACACCAATGAGAGACTAGCTGGAGGTGTCTGGACGGGCAAATTTAACTCTCATTTCCCACCAGGAAGAGGAAATAACCAAAGGCTCAGCGTGCCGTGCCGGAACCAGATTAGGGCCTGAAGCCATCCTGCGGTGTTGCGGCCAGCTCAAAAGAAAGCGAGTTGAAGAAAGGAGCTCAGGGGCACTGTAATTCACAAACCTGCAGAGTTATAAATGACAGCTATCGTCCAAAAATATACTGAAGTAAGGCTGCCAAGAGGACTTGAAAGCGGGGCAGAATTGCAGGAAACCGATTTCAGGAGGTAGACTGGAATTGCATTGAAAGCATAGGAAAAGAGGCAGAACGTCCACAATGATGCACTTGGCCAAAAAGGGCGTATGCGTTTTTTCCTGAATATATTCAGGAAAAAACGCATACGCCCTTTTTGGCCAACCAAGCAAGCTTGCAAAGGAAATCTGCACTACAATGAAGTCTCACTTCCCCCCGGTCAAAAGGGCCATCTGAAAAAAGTGTAAAATCCAGAAAGGCAGGACAGGCCATGGAGAACTGGGAGCCTTGTTATGCTGATGGGCGGGATGTAAATTGCCAACAGACACTCGGGAGAAGTGTATGGTGTTTCCTGAAACATCTAAAAAACAAAGCAACAGAGCCTAGGGCACTTCCACTTATGGTCCTATAGCTTAGGGAAATTAAAATCAAAAAGACACAGCCACCCCAAAGTTTGGGACGCCTCTGTTTACAAGAACCTCGTTTACAGTACAAGTTCAACATCGCAGAAAGTGAAAAATGGATAAAGAACATGTGGTATTTACTTACAAAGCAATATCACTCAGCAATGAAATCTATGTCATCAGGCCCTTAGCAGCACAATGAGTGGATTCAGGTATGATGATTCTAACTGAAATAAGTCACACAGAAAAAGAAACATCATAAGATATCAGTAATACACGGAATGTAAACTTGGCTACACAGGAACTGAATTACAGAACAGAACAGGGTCTCAAATTTAGAAAACCAACTTATGCTTGCTTAAGGGGAAAGGTGAGTTGGGGTGCTGCATAAAACCAGAGATTGAAGTGAGCACAGATAAAGTTCCTTAAGCCAAATATGGAATAGACAAGAGCTACTCCTTGCTCAACGAAATGGACTCAACACCGCATATTAAACGCCTAAGAATGTACCTGACTAGTAAGTATCTTAAAACCTATGGATTGCTATGTCTCCGAAAGAGAATCAAGCATGTGTACAGGGGCATAAACGCAGCAGTGATAGGATTGGAGAGGTTCGGTGAACAAATGAAGACCCTTTGAAGTCATATTGCATGGTACCCATTCCACGGGTCTCAACTCTCCAGGTTTAAGGTATTCTTCCTTCAGCTAAAACATGCATGTGGAACCCAGAGTATGATCAACCGTGTGAATGGGAGACGTGTTCAAATATGTCTCAGTTTTCGTACCCTGGTACTCGGGTGCAACATTCCAGACGCTTTACTAACACTCTCCCCACTTGGAAAGTCAGCGCCTTTAACCTCCTCTTTGGCCCAGTTTGCAATTTCTGCGGAAGATGAACAGGAATAGGGAGAACCAATGAGAGACTAGCTGGAGGTGTCTGGACGGGCAAATTTAACTCTCATTTCCCACCAGGAAGAGGAAATAACCAAAGGCTCAGCGTGCCGGGCCGGAACCAGATTAGGGCCTGAAGCCATCCTGCGGTGTTGCGGCCAGGTCACAAGAAAGCGAGTTGAAGAAAGGAGCTCAGGGGCACTGTAATTCACAAACCTGCAGAGTTATAAATGACAGCTATCGTCCAAAAATATACTGAAGTAAGGCTGCCAAGAGGACTTGAAAGCGGGGCAGAATTGCAGGAAACCGATTTCAGGAGGTAGACTGGAATTGCCTTGAAAGCATAGGAAAAGAGGCAGAACGTCCACAATGATGCACTTGGCCAAAAAGGGCGTATGCGTTTTTTCCTGAATATATTCAGGAAAAAAACGCATACGCCCTTTTTGGCCAACCAAGCAAGCTTGCAAAGGAAATCTGCACTACAATGAAGTCTCACTTCCCCCCGGTTAAAAGGGCCATCTGAAAAAAGTGTAAAATCCAGAAAGGCAGGACAGGCCATGGAGAACTGGGAGCCTTGTTATGCTGATGGGCGGGATGTAAATTGCCAACAGACACTCGGGAGAAGTGTATGGTGTTTCCTGAAACATCTAAAAAACAAAGCAACAGAGCCTAGGGCACTTCCACTTATGGTCCTATAGCTTACGGAAATTAAAATCAAAAAGACAGAGCCACCCAAAAGTTTGGGACGGCCCTGTTTACAAGAAACTCTTTTACGGCACAAGTTCAATATCGCAGAATGTGAAAAATGGATAAAGAACTTGTGGTACTTACATACAATGCAGTATCACTCAGCAATGAAATCTATGTCATCAGGCCCGTAGCAGCATAATGAGTGGATTCAGGTACGATGATTCTCACTGAAATAAGTCACACAGAAAAAGAAACATCATAAGACATCACTAATACACGGAATGTAAACTTGGCTACACAGGAACTGAATTCCAAAACAGAACAGGGTCTCAAATTTAGAAAACCAACTTATGCTTCCTTAGGGGGAAATGTAAGTTGGGGTGCTGCATAAAACCAGAGATTGAAATGAGCACAGATAAAGTTCCTTAAGCCAAATATGGAATAGACAAGAGCTACTCCTTGCTCAACGAAATGGACTCAACAACCCTTATTAAACGCCTAAGAATGTACCTGACTAGTAAGTATCTTAAAACGTATGGATTGCTATGTCTCCAAAAGAGAATCAAGCGTGTGTACAGGGGCATAAACGCAGCAGTGATAGGATTGGAGAGGTTTGGTGAGCAAATGAAGACCCTTTGAAGTCATATTGCATGGTACCCATTCCACGGGTCTCAACTCTCCAGGTTTAAGGTATTCTTCCTTCAGCTAAAACATGCATGTGGAACCCAGAGTATGATCAACCATGTGAACGGGAGACGTGTTCAAATATGTCTCAGTTTTCCTCCCCTGGTACTCGGGTGCAACATTCCAGACGCTTTACTAACACTCTCCCCACTTGGAGAGTCAGCGCCTTTAACCTCCTGTTTGGCCCAGTTTGCAATTTCTGCGGAAGATGAACAGGAATAGGGAACACCAATGAGAGACTAGCTGGAGGTGTCTGGACGGGCAAATTTAACTCTCATTTCCCACCAGGAAGAGGAAATAACCAAAGGCTCAGCGTGCCGGGCCGGAACCAGATTAGGGCCTGAAGCCATCCTGCGGTGTTGCGGCCAGCTCAAAAGAAAGCGAGTTGAAGAAAGGAGCTCAGGGGCACTGTAATTCACAAACCTGCAGAGTTATAAATGACAGCTATCGTCCAAAAATATACTGAAGTAAGGCTGCCAAGAGGACTTGAAAGCGGGGCAGAATTGCAGGAAACCGATTTCAGGAGGTAGACTGGAATTGCCTTGAAAGCATAGGAAAAGAGGCAGAACGTCCACAATGATGCACTTGGCCAAAAAGGGCGTATGCGTTTTTTCCTGAATATATTCAGGAAAAAAACGCATACGCCCTTTTTGGCCAACCAAGCAAGCTTGCAAAGGAAATCTGCACTACAATGAAGTCTCACTTCCCCCCGGTTAAAAGGGCCATCTGAAAAAAGTGTAAAATCCAGAAAGGCAGGACAGGCCATGGAGAACTGGGAGCCTTGTTATGCTGATGGGCGGGATGTAAATTGCCAACAGACACTCGGGAGAAGTGTATGGTGTTTCCTGAAACATCTAAAAAACAAAGCAACAGAGCCTAGGGCACTTCCACTTATGGTCCTATAGCTTAGGGAAATTAAAATCAAAAAGACACAGCCACCCCAAAGTTTGGGACGCCTCTGTTTACAAGAACCTCGTTTACCGTACAAGTTCAATATCACAGAAAGTGAAAAATGGATAAAGAACTTGTGGTACTTATGTACAATGCAGTATCACTCAGCAATGAAATCTATGTCATCAGGCCCTTAGCAGCACAATGAGTAGATTCAGGTATGATGATTCTAACTGAAATAAGTCACACAGAAAAAGAAACATCATAAGATATCACTAATACACGGAATGTAAACTTGGCTACACAGGAACTGAATTACAGAACAGAACAGGGTCTCAAATTTAGAAAACCAACTTATGCTTGCTTAAGGGTAAAGGTGAGTTGGGGTGCTGCATAAAACCAGAGATTGAAACGAGCACAGATAAAGTTCCTTAAGCCAAATATGGAATAGACAAGAGCTACTCCTTGCTCAACGAAATGGACTCAACACCGCATATTAAACGCCTAAGAATGTACCTGACTAGTAAGTATCTTAAAACCTATGGATTGCTATGTCTCCGAAAGAGAATCAAGCATGTGTACAGGGGCATAAACGCAGCAGTGATAGGATTGGAGAGGTTCGGTGAGCAAATGAAGACCCTTTGAAGTCATATTGCATGGTACCCATTCCACGGGTCTCAACTCTCCAGGTTTAAGGTATTCTTCCTTCAGCTAAAACATGCATGTGGAACCCAGAGTATGATCAACCATGTGAATGGGAGACGTGTTCAAATATGTCTCAGTTTTCCTCCCCTGGTACTCGGGTGCAACATTCCAGACGCTTTACTAACACTCTCCCCACTTGGAGAGTCAGAGCCTTTAACCTCCTGTTTGGCCCAGTTTGCAATTTCTGCGGAAGATGAACAGGAATAGCGAGAACCAATGAGAGACTAGCTGGAGGTGTCTGGACGGGCAAATTTAACTCTCATTTCCCACCAGGAAGAGGAAATAACCAAAGGCTCAGCGTGCCGTGCCAGAACCAGATTAGGGCCTGAAGCCATCCTGCGGTGTTGCGGCCAGCTCAAAAGAAAGCGAGTTGAAGAAAGGAGCTCAGGGGCACTGTAATTCAGAAACCTGCAGAGTTATAAATGACAGCTATCGTCCAAAAATATACTGAAGTAAGGCTGCCAAGAGGACTTGAAAGCGGGGCAGAATTGCAGGAAACCGATTTCAGGAGGTAGACTGGAATTGCATTGAAAGCATAGGAAAAGAGGCAGAACGTCCACAATGATGCACTTGGCCAAAAAGGGCGTATGCGTTTTTTCCTGAATATATTCAGGAAAAAACGCATACGCCCTTTTTGGCCAACCAAGCAAGCTTGCAAAGGAAATCTGCACTACAATGAAGTCTCACTTCCCCCCGGTCAAAAGGGCCATCTGAAAAAAGTGTAAAATCCAGAAAGGCAGGACAGGCCATGGAGAACTGGGAGCCTTGTTATGCTGATGGGCGGGATGTAAATTGCCAACAGACACTCGGGAGAAGTGTATGGTGTTTCCTGAAACATCTAAAAAACAAAGCAACAGAGCCTAGGGCACTTCCACTTATGGTCCTATAGCTTAGGGAAATTAAAATCAAAAAGACACAGCCACCCCAAAGTTTGGGACGCCTCTGTTTACAAGAACCTCGTTTACCATACAAGTTCAATATCACAGAAAGTGAAAAATGGATAAAGAACTTGTGGTACTTACGTACAATGCAGTATCACTCAGCAATGAAATCTATGTCATCAGGCCCGTAGCAGCACAATGAGTGGATTCAGGTACGATGATTCTCACTGAAATAAGTCACACAGAAAAAGAAACATCATAAGATATCACTAATACACAGAATGTAAACTTGGCTACACAGGAACTGAATTCCAAAACAGAACAGGGTCTCAAATTTAGAAAACCAACTTATGCTTGCTTAAGGGGAAAGGTGAGTTGGGGTGCTGCATAAAACCAGAGATTGAAATGAGCACAGATAAAGTTCCTTAAGCCAAATATGGAATAGACAAGAGCTACTCCTTGCTCAACGAAATGGACTCAACACCCCATATTAAACGCCTAAGAATGTACCTGACTAGTAAGTATCTTAAAACCTATGGATTGCTATGTCTCCAAAAGAGAATCAAGCGTGTGTACAGGGGCATAAACACAGCAGTGATAGGATTGGAGAGGTTCGGTGAGCAAATGAAGACCCTTTGAAGTCATATTGCATGGTACCCATTCCACGGGTCTCAACTCTCCAGGTTTAAGGTATTCTTCCTTCAGCTAAAACATGCATGTGGAACCCAGAGTATGATCAACCATGTGAACGGGAGACGTGTTCAAATACGTCTCAGTTTTCCTCCCCTGGTACTCGGGTGCAACATTCCAGACGCTTTACTAACACTCTCCCCACTTGGAGAGTCAGCGCCTTTAACTTCCTGTTTGGCCCAGTTTGCAATTTCTGCGGAAGATGAACAGGAATAGGGAACACCAATGAGAGACTAGCTGGAGGTGTCTGGACGGGCAAATTTAACTCTCATTTCCCACCAGGAAGAGGAAATAACCAAAGGCTCAGCGTGCCGTGCCGGAACCAGATTAGGGCCTGAAGCCATCCTGCGGTGTTGTGGCCAGCTCAAAAGAAAGCGAGTTGAAGAAAGGAGCTCAGGGGCACTGTAATTCACAAACCTGCAGCGTTATAAATGACAGCTATCGTCCAAAAATATACTGAAGTAAGGCTGCCAAGAGGACTTGAAAGCGGGGCAGAATTGCAGGAAACCGATTTCAGGAGGTAGACTGGAATTGCATTGAAAGCATAGGAAAAGAGGCAGAACGTCCACAATGATGCACTTGGCCAAAAAGGGCGTATGCGTTTTTTCCTGAATATATTCAGGAAAAAACGCATACGCCCTTTTTGGCCAACCAAGCAAGCTTGCAAAGGAAATCTGCACTACAATGAAGTCTCACTTCCCCCCGGTCAAAAGGGCCATCTGAAAAAAGTGTAAAATCCAGAAAGGCAGGACAGGCCATGGAGAACTGGGAGCCTTGTTATGCTGATGGGCGGGATGTAAATTGCCAACAGACACTCGGGAGAAGTGTATGGTGTTTCCTGAAACATCTAAAAAACAAAGCAACAGAGCCTAGGGCACTTCCACTTATGGTCCTATAGCTTAGGGAAATTAAAATCAAAAAGACACAGCCACCCCAAAGTTTGGGACGCCTCTGTTTACAAGAACCTCGTTTACCGTACAAGTTCAACATCGCAGAAAGTGAAAAATGGATAAAGAAGTTGTGGTATTTACTTACAAAGCGATATCACTCAGCAATGAAATCTATGTCAACAGGCCCTTAGCAGCACAATGAGTGGATTCAGGTATGATGATTCTAACTGAAATAAGTCACACAGAAAAAGAAACATCATAAGATATCAGTAATACACGGAATGTAAACTTGGCTACACAGGAACTGAATTACAGAATAGAACAGGGTCTCAAATATAGAAAACCAACTTATGCTTGCTTAAGGGGAAAGGTGAGTTGGGGTGCTGCATAAAACCAGAGATTGAAACGAGCACAGATAAAGTTCCTTAAGCCAAATATGGAATAGACAAGAGCTACTCCTTGCTCAACGAAATGGACTCAACACCGCATATTAAACGCCTAAGAATGTACCTGACTAGTAAGTATCTTAAAACCTATGGATTGCTATGTCTCCGAAAGAGAATCAAGCATGTGTACAGGGGCATAAACGCAGCAGTGATAGGATTGGAGAGGTTCGGTGAGCAAATGAAGACCCTTTGAAGTCATATTGCATGGTACCCATTCCACGGGTTTCAACTACCCAGGTTTAAGGTATTCTTCCTTCAGCTAAAACATGCATGTGGAACCTAGAGTATGATCAACCATGTGATCGGGAGACGTGTTCAAATATGTCTCAGTTTTCGTACCCTGGTACTCGGGTGCAACATTCCAGACGCTTTACTAACACTCTCCCGACTTGGAGAGTCCGTCCCTTTAATCTCCTGTTTGGCCCAGTTTGCAATTTCTGCGGAAGATGAACAGGAATAGCGAGAACCAATGAGAGACTAGCTGGAGGTGTCTGGACGGGCAAATTTAACTCTCATTTCCCACCAGAAAGAGGAATTAACCAAAGGCTCAGCGTGCCGTGCCGGAATCAGATTAGGGCCTGAAGCTATCCTGCGGTGTTGCGGCCAGCTCAAAAAAAAGCGAGTTGAAGAAAGGAGCTCAGGGGCACTGTAATTCACAAACCTGCAGAGTTATAAATGACAGCTATCGTCCAAAAATATACTGAAGTAAGGCTGCCAAGAGGACTTGAAAGCGGGGCAGAATTGCAGGAAACCGATTTCAGGAGGTAGACTGGAATTGCATTGAAAGCATAGGAAAAGAGGCAGAACGTCCACAATGATGCACTTGGCCAAAAAGGGCGTATGCGTTTTTTCCTGAATATATTCAGGAAAAAACGCATACGCCCTTTTTGGCCAACCAAGCAAGCTTGCAAAGGAAATCTGCACTACAATGAAGTCTCACTTCCCCCCGGTCAAAAGGGCCATCTGAAAAAAGTGTAAAATCCAGAAAGGCAGGACAGGCCATGGAGAACTGGGAGCCTTGTTATGCTGATGGGCGGGATGTAAATTGCCAACAGACACTCGGGAGAAGTGTATGGTGTTTCCTGAAACATCTAAAAAACAAAGCAACAGAGCATAGGGCACTTCCACTTATGGTCCTATAGCTTAGGGAAATTAAAATCAAAAAGACACAGCCACCCCAAAGTTTGGGACGCCTCTGTTTACAAGAACCTCGTTTACCGTACAAGTTCAATATCACAGAAAGTGAAAAATGGATTAAGAACTTGTGGTACTTACGTACAATGCAGTATCACTCAGCAATGAAATCTATGTCATCAGGCCCGTAGCAGCATAATGAGTGGATTCAGGTACGATGATTCTCACTGAAATAAGTCACACAGAAAAAGAAACATCATAAAGTATCACTAATACACGGAATGTAAACTTGGCTACACAGGAACTGAATTCCAAAACAGAACAGGGTCTCAAATTTAGAAAACCAACTTATGCTTGCTTAAGGGGAAAGGTGAGTTGGGGTGCTGCATAAAACCAGAGATTGAAATGAGCACAGATAAAGTTCCTTAAGCCAAATATGGACTAGACAAGAGCTGCTCCTTGCTCAACGAAATGGACTCAACACCGCATATTAAACGCCTAAGAATGTACCTGACTAGTAAGTATCTTAAAACCTATGGATTGCTATGTCTCCAAAAGAGAATCAAGCGTGTGTACAGGGGCATAAACGCAGCAGTGATAGGATTGGAGAGGTTCGGTGAGCAAATGAAGACCCTTTGAAGTCATATTGCATGGTACCCATTCCACGGGTCTCAACTCTCCAGGTTTAAGGTATTCTTCCTTCAGCTAAAACATGCATGTGGAACCCAGAGTATGATCAACCATGTGAACGGGAGACGTGTTCAAATACGTCTCAGTTTTCCTCCCCTGGTACTCGGGTGCAACATTCCAGATGCTTTACTAACACTCTCCCCACTTGGAGAGTCAGCGCCTTTAACCTCCTGTTTGGCCCAGTTTGCAATTTCTGCGGAAGATGAACAGGAATAGGGAACACCAATGAGAGACTAGCTGGAGGTGTCTGGACGGGCAAATTTAACTCTCATTTCCCACCAGGAAGAGGAAATAACCAAAGGCTCAGCGTGCCGTGCCGGAACCAGATTAGGGCCTGAAGCCATCCTGCGGTGTTGCGGCCAGCTCAAAAGAAAGCGAGTTGAAGAAAGGAGCTCAGGGGCACTGTAATTCACAAACCTGCAGAGTTATAAATGACAGCTTTCGTCCAAAAATATACTGAAGTAAGGCTGCCAAGAGGACTTGAAAGCGGGGCAGAATTGCAGGAAACCGATTTCAGGAGGTAGACTGGAATTGCATTGAAAGCATAGGAAAAGAGGCAGAACGTCCACAATGATGCACTTGGCCAAAAAGGGCGTATGCGTTTTTTCCTGAATATATTCAGGAAAAAACGCATACGCCCTTTTTGGCCAACCAAGCAAGCTTGCAAAGGAAATCTGCACTACAATGAAGTCTCACTTCCCCCCGGTCAAAAGGGCCATCTGAAAAAAGTGTAAAATCCAGAAAGGCAGGACAGGCCATGGAGAACTGGGAGCCTTGTTATGCTGATGGGCGGGATGTAAATTGCCAACAGACACTCGGGAGAAGTGTATGGTGTTTCCTGAAACATCTAAAAAACAAAGCAACAGAGCCTAGGGCACTTCCACTTATGGTCCTATAGCTTAGGGAAATTAAAATCAAAAAGACACAGGCACCCCAAAGTTTGGGACGCCTCTGTTTACAAGAACCTCGTTTACCGTACAAGTTCAATATCACAGAAAGTGAAAAATGGATAAAGAAGTTGTGGTACTTACGTACAATGCAGTATCACTCAGCAATGAAATCTATGTCATCAGGCCCGTAGCAGCATAATGAGTGGATTCAGGTACGATGATTCTCACTGAAATAAGTCACACAGAAAAAGAAACATCATAAGATATCTGTAATACACGGAATGTAAACTTGGCTACACAGGAACTGAATTACAGAACAGAACAGGGTCTCAAATTTAGAAAACCAACTTATGCTTGCTTAAGGGGAAAGGTGAGTTGGGGTGCTGCATAAAACCAGAGATTGAAACGAGCACAGATAAAGTTCCTTAAGCCAAATATGGACTAGACAAGAGCTACTCCTTGCTCAACGAAATGGACTCAACACCCCATATTAAACGCCTAAGAATGTACCTGACTAGTAAGTATCTTAAAACCTATGGATTGCTATGTCTCCAAAAGAGAATCAAGCGTGTGTACAGGGGCATAAACGCAGCATTGATAGGATTGGAGAGGTTCGGTGAGCAAATGAAGACCCTTTGAAGTCATATTGCATGGTACCCATTCCACGGGTCTCAACTCTCCAGGTTTAAGGTATTCTTCCTTCAGCTAAAACATGCATGTGGAACCCAGAGTATGATCAACCATGTGAACGGGAGACGTGTTCAAATACGTCTCAGTTTTCCTCCCCTGGTACTCGGGTGCAACATTCCAGACGCTTTACTAACACTCTCCCCACTTGGAGAGTCAGCGCCTTTAACCTCCTGTTTGGCCCAGTTTGCAATTTCTGCGGAAGATGAACAGGAATAGGGAACACCAATGAGAGACTAGCTGGAGGTGTCTGGACGGGCAAATTTAACTCTCATTTCCCACCAGGAAGAGGAAATAACCAAAGGCTCAGCGTGCCGTGCCGGAACCAGATTAGGGCCTGAAGCCATCCTGCGGTGTTGCGGCCAGCTCAAAAGAAAGCGAGTTGAAGAAAGGAGCTCAGGGGCACTGTAATTCACAAACCTGCAGCGTTATAAATGACAGCTTTCGTCCAAAAATATACTGAAGTAAGGCTGCCAAGAGGACTTGAAAGCGGGGCAGAATTGCAGGAAACCGATTTCAGGAGGTAGACTGGAATTGCATTGAAAGCATAGGAAAAGAGGCAGAACGTCCACAATGATGCACTTGGCCAAAAAGGGCGTATGCGTTTTTTCCTGAATATATTCAGGAAAAAACGCATACGCCCTTTTTGGCCAACCAAGCAAGCTTGCAAAGGAAATCTGCACTACAATGAAGTCTCACTTCGCCCCGGTCAAAAGGGCCATCTGAAAAAAGTGTAAAATCCAGAAAGGCAGGACAGGCCATGGAGAACTGGGAGCCTTGTTATGCTGATGGGCGGGATGTAAATTGCCAACAGACACTCGGGAGAAGTGTATGGTGTTTCCTGAAACATCTAAAAAACAAAGCAACAGAGCCTAGGGCACTTCCACTTATGGTCCTATAGCTTAGGGAAATTAAAATCAAAAAGACACAGCCACCCCAAAGTTTGGGACGCCTCTGTTTACAAGAACCTCGTTTACCGTACAAGTTCAATATCACAGAAAGTGAAAAATGGATAAAGAAGTTGTGGTACTTACGTACAATGCAGTATCACTCAGCAATGAAATCTATGTCATCAGGCCCGTAGCAGCATAATGAGTGGATTCAGGTACGATGATTCTCACTGAAATAAGTCACACAGAAAAAGAAACATCATAAGATATCTGTAATACACGGAATGTAAACTTGGCTACACAGGAACTGAATTACAGAACAGAACAGGGTCTCAAATTTAGAAAACCAACTTATGCTTGCTTAAGGGGAAAGGTGAGTTGGGGTGCTGCATAAAACCAGAGATTGAAATGAGCACAGATAAAGTTCCTTAAGCCAAATATGGACTAGACAAGAGCTACTCCTTGCTCAACGAAATGGACTCAACACCCCATATTAAACGCCTAAGAATGTACCTGACTAGTAAGTATCTTAAAACCTATGGATTGCTATGTCTCCAAAAGAGAATCAAGCGTGTGTACAGGGGCATAAACGCAGCAGTGATAGGATTGGAGAGGTTCGGTGAGCAAATGAAGACCCTTTGAAGTCATATTGCATGGTACCCATTCCACGGGTCTCAACTCTCCAGGTTTAAGGTATTCTTCCTTCAGCTAAAACATGCATGTGGAACCCAGAGTATGATCAACCATGTGAACGGGAGACGTGTTCAAATACGTCTCAGTTTTCCTCCCCTGGTACTCGGGTGCAACATTCCAGATGCTTTACTAACACTCTCCCCACTTGGAGAGTCAGCGCCTTTAACCTCCTGTTTGGCCCAGTTTGCAATTTCTGCGGAAGATGAACAGGAATAGGGAACACCAATGAGAGACTAGCTGGAGGTGTCTGGACGGGCAAATTTAACTCTCATTTCCCACCAGGAAGAGGAAATAACCAAAGGCTCAGCGTGCCGTGCCGGAACCAGATTAGGGCCTGAAGCCATCCTGCGGTGTTGCGGCCAGCTCAAAAGAAAGCGAGTTGAAGAAAGGAGCTCAGGGGCACTGTAATTCACAAACCTGCAGCGTTATAAATGACAGCTTTCGTCCAAAAATATACTGAAGTAAGGCTGCCAAGAGGACTTGAAAGCGGGGCAGAATTGCAGGAAACCGATTTCAGGAGGTAGACTGGAATTGCATTGAAAGCATAGGAAAAGAGGCAGAACGTCCACAATGATGCACTTGGCCAAAAAGGGCGTATGCGTTTTTTCCTGAATATATTCAGGAAAAAACGCATACGCCCTTTTTGGCCAACCAAGCAAGCTTGCAAAGGAAATCTGCACTACAATGAAGTCTCACTTCCCCCCGGTCAAAAGGGCCATCTGAAAAAAGTGTAAAATCCAGAAAGGCAGGACAGGCCATGGAGAACTGGGAGCCTTGTTATGCTGATGGGCGGGATGTAAATTGCCAACAGACACTCGGGAGAAGTGTATGGTGTTTCCTGAAACATCTAAAAAACAAAGCAACAGAGCCTAGGGCACTTCCACTTATGGTCCTATAGCTTAGGGAAATTAAAATCAAAAAGACACAGCCACCCCAAAGTTTGGGACGCCTCTGTTTACAAGAACCTCGTTTACCGTACAAGTTCAACATCGCAGAAAATGAAAAATGGATAAAGAAGTTGTGGTATTTACTTACAAAGCAATATCACTCAGCAATGAAATCTATGTCATCAGGCCCGTAGCAGCATAATGAGTGGATTCAGGTACGATGATTCTCACTGAAATAAGTCACACAGAAAAAGAAACATCATAAGATACCACTAATACACGGAATGTAAACTTGGCTACACAGGAACTGAATTCCAAAACAGAACAGGGTCTCAAATTTAGAAAACCAACTTATGCTTGCTTAAGGGGAAAGGTGAGTTGGGGTGCTGCATAAAACCAGAGATTGAAATGAGCACAGATAAAGTTCCTTAAGCCAAATATGGACTAGACAAGAGCTACTCCTTGCTCAACGAAATGGACTCAACACCCCATATTAAACGCCTAAGAATGTACCTGACTAGTAAGTATCTTAAAACCTATGGATTGCTATGTCTCCAAAAGAGAATCAAGCGTGTGTACAGGGGCATAAACGCAGCAGTGATAGGATTGGAGAGGTTCGGTGAGCAAATGAAGACCCTTTGAAGTCATATTGCATGGTACCCATTCCACGGGTCTCAACTCTCCAGGTTTAAGGTATTCTTCCTTCAGCTAAAACATGCATGTGGAACCCAGAGTATGATCAACCATGTGAACGGGAGACGTGTTCAAATATGTCTCAGTTTTCCTCCCCTGGTACTCGGGTGCAACATTCCAGACGCTTTACTAACACTCTCCCCACTTGGAGAGTCAGCACCTTTAACCTCCTGTTTGGCCCAGTTTGCAATTTCTGCGGAAGATGAACAGGAATAGGGAACACCAATGAGAGACTAGCTGGAGGTGTCTGGACGGGCAAATTTAACTCTCATTTCCCACCAGGAAGAGGAAATAACCAAAGGCTCAGCGTGCCGGGCCGGAACCTGATTATGGCCTGAAGCCATCCTGCGGTGTTGCGGCCAGCTCAAAAGAAAGCGAGTTGAAGAAAGGAGCTCAGGGGCACTGTAATTCACAAACCTGCAGAGTTATAAATGACAGCTATCGTCCAAAAATATACTGAAGTAAGGCTGCCAAGAGGACTTGAAAGCGGGGCAGAATTGCAGGAAACCGATTTCAGGAGGTAGACTGGAATTGCATTGAAAGCATAGGAAAAGAGGCAGAACGTCCACAATGATGCACTTGGCCAAAAAGGGCGTATGCGTTTTTTCCTGAATATATTCAGGAAAAAACGCATACGCCCTTTTTGGCCAACCAAGCAAGCTTGCAAAGGAAATCTGCACTACAATGAAGTCTCACTTCCCCCCGGTCAAAAGGGCCATCTGAAAAAAGTGTAAAATCCAGAAAGACAGGACAGGCCATGGAGAACTGGGAGCCTTGTTATGCTGATGGGCGGGATGTAAATTGCCAACAGACACTCGGGAGAAGTGTATGGTGTTTCCTGAAACATCTAAAAAACAAAGCAACAGAGCCTAGGGCACTTCCACTTATGGTCCTATAGCTTAGGGAAATTAAAATCAAAAAGACACAGACACCCCAAAGTTTGGGACGCCTCTGTTTACAAGAACCTCGTTTACCGTACAAGTTCAACATCGCAGAAAGTGAAAAATGGATAAAGAAGTTGTGGTATTTACTTACAAAGCAATATCACTCAGCAATGAAATCTATGTCAACAGGCCCTTAGCAGCACAATGAGTGGATTCAGGTATGATGATTCTAACTGAAATAAGTCACACAGAAAAAGAAACATCATAAGATATCAGTAATACACGGAATGTAAACTTGGCTACACAGGAACTGAATTACAGAACAGAACAGGGTCTCAAATTTAGAAAACCAACTTATGCTTGCTTAAGGGGAAAGGTGAGTTGGGGTGCTGCATAAAACCAGAGATTGAAACGAGCACAGATAAAGTTCCTTAAGCCAAATATGGAATAGACAAGAGCTACTCCTTGCTCAACGAAATGGACTCAACACCGCATATTAAACGCCTAAGAATGTACCTGACTAGTAAGTATCTTAAAACCTATGGATTGCTATGTCTCCGAAAGAGAATCAAGCATGTGTACAGGGGCATAAACGCAGCAGTGATAGGATTGGAGAGGTTCGGTGAGCAAATGAAGACCCTTTGAAGTCATATTGCATGGTACCCATTCCACGGGTCTCAACTCTCCAGGTTTAAGGTATTCTTCCTTCAGCTAAAACATGCATGTGGAACCCAGAGTATGATCAACCATGTGAACGGGAGACGTGTTCAAATACGTCTCAGTTTTCCTCCCCTGGTACTCGGGTGCAACATTCCAGACGCTTTACTAACACTCTCCCCACTTGGAGAGTCAGCGCCTTTAACCTCCTGTTTGGCCCAGTTTGCAATTTCTGCGGAAGATGAACAGGAATAGGGAACACCAATGAGAGACTAGCTGGAGGTGTCTGGACGGGCAAATTTAACTCTCATTTCCCACCAGGAAGAGGAAATAACCAAAGGCTCAGCGTGCCGTGCCGGAACCAGATTAGGGCCTGAAGCCATCCTGCGGTGTTGCGGCCAGCTCAAAAGAAAGCGAGTTGAAGAAAGGAGCTCAGGGGCACTGTAATTCACAAACCTGCAGAGTTATAAATGACAGCTTTCGTCCAAAAATATACTGAAGTAAGGCTGCCAAGAGGACTTGAAAGCGGGGCAGAATTGCAGGAAACCGATTTCAGGAGGTAGACTGGAATTGCATTGAAAGCATAGGAAAAGAGGCAGAACGTCCACAATGATGCACTTGGCCAAAAAGGGCATATGCGTTTTTTCCTGAATATATTCAGGAAAAAACGCATACGCCCTTTTTGGCCAACCAAGCAAGCTTGCAAAGGAAATCTGCACTACAATGAAGTCTCACTTCGCCCCGGTCAAAAGGGCCATCTGAAAAAAGTGTAAAATCCAGAAAGGCAGGACAGGCCATGGAGAACTGGGAGCCTTGTTATGCTGATGGGCGGGATGTAAATTGCCAACAGACACTCGGGAGAAGTGTATGGTGTTTCCGGAAACATCTAAAAAACAAAGCAACAGAGCCTAGGGCACTTCCACTTATGGTCCTATAGCTTAGGGAAATTAAAATCAAAAAGACACAGCCACCCCAAAGTTTGGGACGCCTCTGTTTACAAGAACCTCGTTTACCGTACAAGTTCAACATCGCAGAAAATGAAAAATGGATAAAGAAGTTGTGGTATTTACTTACAAAGCAATATCACTCAGCAATGAAATCTATGTCATCAGGCCCGTAGCAGCATAATGAGTGGATTCAGGTACGATGATTCTCACTGAAATAAGTCACACAGAAAAAGAAACATCATAAGATATCACTAATACACGGAATGTAAACTTGGCTACACAGGAACTGAATTCCAAAACAGAACAGGGTCTCAAATTTAGAAAACCAACTTATGCTTGCTTAAGGGGAAAGGTGAGTTGGGGTGCTGCATAAAACCAGAGATTGAAATGAGCACAGATAAAGTTCCTTAAGCCAAATATGGAATAGACAAGAGCTACTCCTTGCTCAACGAAATGGACTCAACACCGCATATTAAACGCCTAAGAATGTACCTGACTAGTAAGTATCTTAAAACCTATGGATTGCTATGTCTCTGAAAGAGAATCAAGCATGTGTACAGGCGCATAAACGCAGCAGTGATAGGATTGGAGAGGTTTGGTGAACAAATGAACACCCTTTGAAGTCATATTGCATGGTACCCATTCCACGGGTCTCAACTCTCCAGGTTTAAGGTATTCTTCCTTCAGCTAAAACATGCATGTGGAACCCAGAGTATGATCAACCATGTGAACGGGAGACGTGTTCAAATATGTCTCAGTTTTCGTACCCTGGTACTCGGGTGCAACATTCCAGACGCTTTACTAACACTCTCCCCACTTGGAGAGTCAGCGCCTTTAACCTCCTGTTTGGCCCAGTTTGCAATTTCTGCGGAAGATGAACAGGAATAGGGAACACCAATGAGAGACTAGCTGGAGGTGTCTGGACGGGCAAATTTAACTCTCATTTCCCACCAGGAAGAGGAAATAACCAAAAGCTCAGCGTGCCGTGCCAGAACCAGATTAGGGCCTGAAGCCATCCTGCGGTGTTGCGGCCAGCTCAAAAGAAAGCGAGTTGAAGAAAGGAGCTCAGGGGCACTGTAATTCACAGACCTGCAGCGTTATAAATGACAGCTTTCGTCCAAAAATATACTGAAGTAAGGCTGCCAAGAGGACTTGAAAGCGGGGCAGAATTGCAGGAAACCGATTTCAGGAGGTAGACTGGAATTGCATTGAAAGCATAGGAAAAGAGGCAGAACGTCCACAATGATGCACTTGGCCAAAAAGGGCGTATGCGTTTTTTCCTGAATATATTCAGGAAAAAACGCATACGCCCTTTTTGGCCAACCAAGCAAGCTTGCAAAGGAAATCTGCACTACAATGAAGTCTCACTTCGCCCCGGTCAAAAGGGCCATCTGAAAAAAGTGTAAAATCCAGAAAGGCAGGACAGGCCATGGAGAACTGGGAGCCTTGTTATGCTGATGGGCGGGATGTAAATTGCCAACAGACACTCGGGAGAAGTGTATGGTGTTTCCTGAAACATCTAAAAAACAAAGCAACAGAGCCTAGGGCACTTCCACTTATGGTCCTATAGCTTAGGGAAATTAAAATCAAAAAGACACAGCCACCCCAAAGTTTGGGACGCCTCTGTTTACAAGAACCTCGTTTACCGTACAAGTTCAACATCGCAGAAAATGAAAAATGGATAAAGAAGTTGTGGTATTTACTTACAAAGCAATATCACTCAGCAATGAAATCTATGTCATCAGGCCCGTAGCAGCACAATGAGTGGATTCAGGTATGATGATTCTAACTGAAATAAGTCACACAGAAAAAGAAACATCATAAGGTATCAGTAATACACGGAATGTAAACTTGGCTACACAGGAACTGAATTACAGAACAGAACAGGGTCTCAAATTTAGAAAACCAACTTATGCTTGCTTAAGGGGAAAGGTGAGTTGGGGTGCTGCATAAAACCAGAGATTGAAATGAGCACAGATAAAGTTCCTTAAGCCAAATATGGAATAGACAAGAGCTACTCCTTGCTCAACGAAATGGACTCAACACCGCATATTAAACGCCTAAGAATGTACCTGACTAGTAAGTATCTTAAAACCTATGGATTGCTATGTCTCCGAAAGAGAATCAAGCATGTGTACAGGTGCATAAACGCAGCAGTGATAGGATTGGAGAGGTTTGGTGAACAAATGAATACCCTTTGAAGTCATATTGCATGGTACCCATTCCACGGGTCTCAACTCTCCAGGTTTAAGGTATTCTTCCTTCAGCTAAAACATGCATGTGGAACCCAGAGTATGATCAACCATGTGAACGGGAGACGTGTTCAAATACGTCTCAGTTTTCCTCCCCTGGTACTCGGGTGCAACATTCCAGACGCTTTACTAACACTCTCCCCACTTGGAGAGTCAGCGCCTTTAACCTCCTGTTTGGCCCAGTTTGCAATTTCTGCGGAAGATGAACAGGAATAGGGAACACCAATGAGAGACTAGCTGGAGGTGTCTGGACGGGCAAATTTAACTCTCATTTCCCACCAGGAAGAGGAAATAACCAAAGGCTCAGCGTGCCGTGCCGGAACCAGATTAGGGCCTGAAGCCATCCTGCGGTGTTGCGGCCAGCTCAAAAGAAAGCGAGTTGAAGAAAGGAGCTCAGGGGCACTGTAATTCACAAACCTGCAGCGTTATAAATGACAGCTTTCGTCCAAAAATATACTGAAGTAAGGCTGCCAAGAGGACTTGAAAGCGGGGCAGAATTGCAGGAAACCGATTTCAGGAGGTAGACTGGAATTGCATTGAAAGCATAGGAAAAGAGGCAGAACGTCCACAATGATGCACTTGGCCAAAAAGGGCGTATGCGTTTTTTCCTGAATATATTCAGGAAAAAACGCATACGCCCTTTTTGGACAACCAAGCAAGCTTGCAAAGGAAATCTGCACTACAATGAAGTCTCACTTCCCCCCGGTCAAAAGGGCCATCTGAAAAAACTGTAAAATCCAGAAAGGCAGGACAGGCCATGGAGAACTGGGAGCCTTGTTATGCTGATGGGCGGGATGTAAATTGCCAACAGACACTCGGGAGAAGTGTATGGTGTTTCCTGAAACATCTATACAACAAAGCAACAGAGCCTAGGGCACTTCCACTTATGGTCCTATAGCTTAGGGAAATTAAAATCAAAAAGACACAGCCACCCCAAAGTTTGGGACGCCTCTGTTTACAAGAACCTCGTTTACAGTACAAGTTCAACATCGCAGAAAGTGAAAAATGGATAAAGAACATGTGGTATTTACTTACAAAGCAATATCACTCAGCAATGAAATCTATGTCATCAGGCCCGTAGCAGCACAATGAGTGGATTCAGGTATGATGATTCTAACTGAAATAAGTCACACAGAAAAAGAAACTTCATAAGATATCAGTAATACACGGAATGTAAACTTGGCTACACAGGAACTGAATTACAGAACAGAACAGGGTCTCAAATTTAGAAAACCAACTTATGCTTGCTTAAGGGGAAAGGTGAGTTGGGGTGCTGCATAAAACCAGAGATTGAAATGAGCACAGATAAAGTTCCTTAAGCCAAATATGGAATAGAAAAGAGCTACTCCTGGCTCAACGAAATGGACTCAACACCGCATATTAAACGCCTAAGAATGTACCTAACTAGTAAGTATCTTAAAACCTATGGATTGCTATGTCTCCGAAAGAGAATCAAGCATGTGTACAGGGGCATAAACGCAGCAGTGATAGGATTGGAGAGGTTCGGTGAGCAAATGAAGACCCTTTGAAGTCATATTGCATGGTACCCATTCCACGGGTTTCAACTACCCAGGTTTAAGGTATTCTTCCTTCAGCTAAAACATGCATGTGGAACCTAGAGTATGATCAACCATGTGATCGGGAGACGTGTTCAAATATGTCTCAGTTTTCATACCCTGGTACTCGGGTGCAACATTCCAGACGCTTTACTAACACTCTCCCGACTTGGAGAGTCAGTCCCTTTAACCTCCTGTTTGGCCCAGTTTGCAATTTCTGTGGAAGATGAACAAGAAAGGCGAGAACCAATGAGAGACTAGCTGGAGGTGTCTGGACGGACAAATTTAACTCTCATTTCCCACCAGGAAGAGGAAATAACCAAAGGCTCAGCGTGCCGTGCCGCAACCAGATTAGGGCCTGAAGCCATCCTGCGGTGTTGCGGCCAGGTCACAAGAAAGCGAGTTGAAGAAAGGAGCTCAGGGGCACTGTAATTCACAAACCTGCAGCGTTATAAATGACAGCTATCGTCCAAAAATATACTAAAGTAAGGCTGCCAAGAGGACTTGAAAGCGGGGCAGAATTGCAGGAAACCGATTTCAGGAGGTAGACTGGAATTGCATTGAAAGCATAGGAAAAGAGGCAGAACGTCCACAATGATGCACTTGGCCAAAAAGTGCGTATGCGTTTTTTCCTGAATATATTCAGGAAAAAACGCATACGCCCTTTTTGGACAACCAAGCAAGCTTGCAAAGGAAATCTGCACTACAATGAAGTCTCACTTCCCCCCGGTGAAAAGGGCCATCTGAAAAAAGTGTAAAATCCAGAAAGGCAGGACAGGCCATGGAGAACTGGGAGCCTTGTTATGCTGATGGGCGGGATGTAAATTGCCAACAGACACTCGGGAGAAGTGTATGGCCTTTCCTGAAACATCTAAAAAACAAAGCAACAGAGCCTAGGGCACTTCCACTTATGGTCCTATAGCTTAGGGAAATTAAAATCAAAAAGACACAGCCACCCCAAATTTTGGGACGCCTCTGTTTACAAGAACCTCGTTTACAGTACAAGTTCAACATCGCAGAAAGTGAAAAATGGATACAGAACATGTGGTATTTACTTACAAAGCAATATCACTCAGCAATGAAATCTATGTCATCAGGCCCTTAGCAGCACAATGAGTGGATTCAGGTATGATGATTCTAATTGAAATAAGTCACACAGAAAAAGAAACATCATAAGATATCAGTAATACACGGAATGTAAACTTGGCTACACAGGAACTGAATTACAGAACAGAACAGGGTCTCAAATTTACAAAACCAACTTATGCTTGCTTAAGGGGAAAGGTGAGTTGGGGTGCTGCATAAAACCAGAGATTGAAATGAGCACAGATAAAGTTCCTTAAGCCAAATATGGAATAGACAAGAGCTACTCCTTGCTCAACGAAATGGACTCAACACCCCATATTAAACGCCTAAGAATGTACCTGACTAGTAAGTATCTTAAAACCTATGGATTGCTATGTCTCCGAAAGAGAATCAAGCATGTGTACAGGGGCATAAACGCAGCAGTGATAGGATTGGAGAGGTTCGGTGAACAAATGAAGACCCTTTGAAGTCATATTGCATGGTACCCATTCCACGGGTCTCAACTCTCCAGGTTTAAGTATTCTTCCTTCAGCTAAAACATGCATGTGGAACCCAGAGTATGATCAACCGTGTGAACGGGAGACGTGTTCAAATATGTCTCAGTTTTCGTACCCTGGTACTCGGGTGCAACATTCCAGACACTTTACTAACACTCTCCCGACTTGGAGAGTCAGTCCCTTTAACCTCCTGCTTGGCCCAGTTTGCAATTTCTGTGGAAGATGAACAGGAATAGCGAGAACCAATGAGAGACTAGCTGGAGGTGTCTGGACGGGCAAATTTAACTCTCATTTCCCACCAGGAAGAGGAAATAACCAAAGGCTCAGCGTGCCGTGCCGGAACCAGATTAGGGCCTGAAGCCATCCTGCGGTGTTGCGGCCAGCTCAAAAGAAAGCGAGTTGAAGAAAGGAGCTCAGGGGCACTGTAATTCACAAACCTGCAGAGTTATAAATGGCAGCTATCGTCCAAAAATATACTGAAGTAAGGCTGCCAAGAGGACTTGAAAGCGGGGCAGAATTGCAGGAAACCGATTTCAGGAGGTAGACTGGAATTGCATTGAAAGCATAGGAAAAGAGGCAGAACGTCCACAATGATGCACTTGGCCAAAAAGGGCGTATGCGTTTTTTCCTGAATATATTCAGGAAAAAACGCATACGCCCTTTTTGGCCAACCAAGCAAGCTTGCAAAGGAAATCTGCACTACAATGAAGTCTCACTTCCCCCCGGTCAAAAGGGCCATCTGAAAAAAGTGTAAAATCCAGAAAGGCAGGACAGGCCATGGAGAACTGGGAGCCTTGTTATGCTGATGGGCGGGATGTAAATTGCCAACAGCCACTCGGGAGAAGTGTATGGTTTTTCCTGAAACATCTAAAAAACAAAGCAACAGAGCCTAGGGCACTTCCACTTATGGTCCTATAGCTTAGGGAAATTAAAATCAAAAAGACACAGCCACCTCAAAGTTTGGGACGCCTCTGTTTACAAGAACCTCGTTTACAGTACAAGTTCAACATCGCAGAAAGTGAAAAATGGATAAAGAACATGTGGTATTTACTTACAAAGCAATATCACTCAGCAATGAAATCTATGTCATCAGGCCCTTAGCAGCACAATGAGTGGATTCAGGTATGATGATTCTAACTGAAATAAGTCACACAGAAAAAGAAACATCATAAGATATCAGTAATACACGGAATGTAAACTTGGTTACACAGGAACTGAATTACAGAACAGAACAGGGTCTCAAATTTAGAAAAACAACTTATGCTTGCTTAAGGGGAAAGGTGAGTTGGGGTGCTGCATAAAACCAGAGATTGAAATGAGCACAGATAAAGTTCCTTAAGCCAAATATGGAATAGACAAGAGCTACTCCTTGCTCAACGAAATGGACTCAACACCGCATATTAAACGCCTAAGAATGTACCTGACTAGTAAGTATCTTAAAACCTATGGATTGCTATGTCTCCGAAAGAGAATCAAGCATGTGTACAGGGGCATAAACGCAGCAGTGATAGGATTGGAGAGGTTCGGTGAGCAAATGAAAACCCTTTGAAGTCATATTGCATGGTACCCATTCAACGGGTCTCAACTACCCAGGTTTAAGGTATTCTTCCTTCAGCTAAAACATGCATGTGGAACCTAGAGTATGATCAACCATGTGATCGGGAGACGTGTTCAAATATGTCTCAGTTTTCCTCCCCTGGTACTCGGGTGCAACATTCCAGACGCTTTACTAACACTCTCCCCACTTGGAGAGTCAGCGCCTTTAACCTCCTGTTTGGCCCAGTTTGCAATTTTTGTGGAAGATGAACAGGAATAACAAGAACCAATGAGAGACTAGCTGGAGGTGTCTGGATGGGCAAATTTAACTCTCATTTCCCACCAGGAAGAGGAATTAACCAAAGGCTCAGCGTGCCGTGCCGGAACCAGATTAGGGCCTGAAGCCATCCTGCGGTGTTGCGGCCAGCTCAAAAGAAAGCGAGTTGAAGAAAGGAGCTCAGGGGCACTGTAATTCACAAACCTGCAGAGTTATAAATGACAGCTATCGTCCAAAAATATACTGAAGTAAGGCTGCCAAGAGGACTTGAAAGCGGGGCAGAATTGCAGGAAACCGATTTCAGGAGGTAGACTGGAATTGCTTTGAAAGCATAGGAAAAGAGGCAGAACGTCCACAATGATGCACTTGGCCAAAAAGGGCGTATGCGTTTTTTCCTGAATATATTCAGGAAAAAACGCATACGCCCTTTTTGGCCAACCAAGCAAGCTTGCAAAGGAAATCTGCACTACAATGAAGTCTCACTTCCCCCCGGTCAAAAGGGCCATCTGAAAAAAGTGTAAAATCCAGAAAGGCAGGACAGGCCATGGAGAACTGGGAGCCTTGTTATGCTGATGGGCGGGATGTAAATTGCCAACAGACACTCGGGAGAAGTGTATGGTGTTTCCGGAAACATCTAAAAAACAAAGCAACAGAGCCTAGGGCACTTCCACTTATGGTCCTATAGCTTAGGGAAATTAAAATCAAAAAGACACAGCCACCCCAAAGTTTGGGACGCCTCTGTTTACAAGAACCTCGTTTACCGTTCAAGTTCAATATCACAGAAAGTGAAAAATGGATAAAGAACTTGTGGTACTTACGTACAATGCAGTATCACTCAGCAATGAAATCTATGTCATCAGGCCCGTAGCAGCATAATGAGTGGATTCAGGTACGATGATTCTAACTGAAATAAGTCACACAGAAAATGAAACATCATAAGGTATCACTAATACACGGAATGTGAACTTGGCTACACATGAACTGAATTACAAAACAGAACAGGGTCTCAAGTTTAGAAAACCAACTTATGCCTGCTTAAGGGGGAAGGTGAGTTGGGGTGCTCATAAAAGCAGAGTTTGAAATTAGCACAGATACCGTTCCATAAGCCAAATATGTAATAGACTAGACCTACCCCTTGCTCAACGAAATGGATTCAACAATGAGGTATCACCTCACACCTGGTAGAATAGGCATCATAGAAAATCTACAAACAAAAAATGCTGGAAAGGGTGTGGAGAAAAGGAACCCTCTTCCACTACTGTTGGGAATATAAATTGATACAGTCATTATGGAGAACAATATGGAATTTCTTATGAAACTAACAATAGAATTACCATATGATACAGCAATCCCAGTACTGGACATATACCCAGACAAAACCATAAATCAAAAAGAGTCATTCACCGCAATGTTCATTGCATCACTATTTACAATATCGAGGTAATGGAAGCAACTTAAATGCCCACAGACAGACGAATGCATAAAGCTGTGGTACATATATAAAATGGAATATTACTAAGCCATGAAAAGGAATGAAATTGGGTCATTTGTAGAGACGTCGATGGATCTAGAGACTGTCATACAGAGTGAAGTAAGTCTGAAAGAGAAAAACAAATCTTGTATATTCATGCATATATGTGGAACCTAGAAAAACTGTACAGATTAACCATTTTGCAAGGCATAAATAGAGCAACAGATGTAGACAACAAACGTATGGACAACAAGGGGGGAAAGCTGTTGGGGGGGTGGTGGTGGGAGGAGTTGAGAGACTGGGATTGGCATGTATACATTTATATGTATAAAATAGATAACCAATAAGAACCTGCTGTATAAAAATATAAAATAAAATTCAAAATTAAAAAGAAATAAAATTTAAAAAATAAAACAAAAAACAATTATTCCCTGCACATACATGTATTTATATGAATAAATTATTTCCATGCTTATATCTGTAAATACAAAAAAGAGGAATAAAATCTACCTTGAACCAAAAACGAAAAAGAGAAAAAAAACACAGAACCCACCAGTTACACAGAGGAAAACCGTATCAGGGCACTTGCTCCAGTTGTAAACAATTCTGAAGTTGGTCAGTGGTGGGGAATCGTCTCCCATTCAGCCAGCAGCCCCCACGCAACAAGCGTCCTCATTGCAAAGCTGGGGCACCGTGCCGAGGCATCTGTGAGTAAACGTGAGCTGAGCCCCAGGCCAGTTGCTGCTGAACTATTCCCACCCGTCCCAGGTAAAACACCTGAATATATACAAGGACTTGAAAGCCTAGAGGAAGGGCCATAGAGCCACACGAGTGACAGCATGCAGGCCGACTTGGTGCCTGCAGGCCAGCCAGGATGGTCCTGGCCCTGGGTGCTCTTCTGGAAGATTTCCATTTCCCTGCCTGAGATACCCGTCCTGTCCCTGCCCCCACGGCTTTTTTCCTTCCTCACCTCTGCCCAGGGAGAAATTCCAGCAGCAGGTATGGGTGACACATCCTCTTCTTTAGCAGGTGGCAGCCTGGCAACTGCTGCAGAAAGTCCAGCAGAGCCCCACTCACGCTGGGCCACCCACAAAGCCGTGGCCTCTCACTCCCTCCCACCAGCCCAGCCCCGAGACTGCTGACAGGGCAGAGAAAATGGCGTCAGGCACGGCTGCAGGGGCTCTTGCTGCCTGGAGTGGTATTTATATTGATCTCAACCCAGGCACACCTGGGGAGGGCTGGCCAGCACGGTAAGGCTGCCCAGGTCAGCCAATCATCACCCCTCAGGGGCTCACAGTTGCAGAAAATGGAACTTGCTGAACCGGCTAGGTCCAAGGAACAGGTGTGGGCTCCTGAGAGTCAGGATAGACAAGGGGCTGCAGCTTTGGCTTGTTTTCTAATCATTTTATCTGGCCCATGAGTGGGAGACAACTTCAAGAAAACCCTCTCCTAATGAGAGGAACCCAGGAGTCAGGGAGAGGAGGGGTGGGTGGTGGTTGGAGACAGAGGCCTGGTGCCCCGGGTGCAGTGGAAGTCTCTGGAAGACCAGGTGGAGGGAGGCCTCACGGAGTGATGCCCAGGGTCACAGACCTGTCGCAGCTGCTGTTTGTTAGTTCAAGTCCTGCTCTGAGGTGCTCTGTGTCAGCTCTGAGCGACAGGTGAGCTGGGGGTGCTCTGCAATGAGGGCTATGTGCACGGTTCCTGTGTGCCCAGCCCTGCCACGGTACCTGCAAGGGTAGCTCTGTATCCTGGGAGGGCCCTGACCACGAGAGCCCCGTGGGCTGGGGTGGGGGTGGGGTACCTGCCCAGGTGAGCTCCATATTCTGGGATTGGTCTGACCACGAGAGCCCCATGGGCTGCTGGGGACCTGGTAAAGGATGTCAGGACAGTCAGTGAAGCCACCGAGGATATACCTCCAGTTGCTCCTAATTCCTACACCCTGCTGGTCATTCTACCAACCACCAGGACATGGTATTCTGTATTAGTCTTCAATGATGCCTTCTTTTGTATTCCATTAGTCCCAGAGTCACAAGAAATTTTGGCTTGTGAGTGGCAGGACTCAACATACAACTAAAACAATACTTCCGGGCCGTTCGGCCCCAAGGGTGCAAAAATTCCCACACCATCTTTGGGGAAAGCTTAGCTAAAGACCTAAAAGTTCTACCTCTGGAAAAGGAAACCCTCCTTCAATATGCAGACGACATTCTGATCGCCAGCCCTACTAAGGAGGCCTCTGAACTACCAAGCCAATAAAGGATAGAAGTTGTCCAAGAAAAAGCTCAAATATCACAGACTGCGGTGACCTGCCTGGGCTTCATTCTCACAGAAGGTCAGAGAAGCCCATCCCAGGAAAGGGAAGAAACCATTTTCAGCCTTACCCCTTTCTAAAACTAGAAGACAGCTTAGGGGTTCCTGGGGAGGCCAGGGTTTGCTGCTTCTGGATCCCTAACTACAGTCTACTAGCTGGGCCTCTATATGAAACACTGAAAGGAAAAGATGATGATCCTTTGGAATAGAATCCAGAAGTGGCCTTTCAAGAATGGAAAGAGCAGTCAATTCAGACCCTTGCCCTGGAACTCCCTAATTTAGCTAAACCCTTTGACCTTTACATTCCCGGTGAAAGGTGAATCGCCATTGGAGAATTAGTGCAAAAACTGGGACCACTTGAAATGGAACAATGCAAGAATGCCATCCAGGTAGGATAAACTACGGTCACTAAGGGGCTTGGCCCACTGCCACATCTGGCCAAGATAATGGCGGTATCTAAAAACCTGGAAATCAGCAGCCCAAAAGGCCACCTCCCTCCTAAGGGAAAAGGACCCCACGTGGTGATCCTAACCACCAACCATGCCCTGAAGTTGCAGGGTTCGCTCCGTGGGCACACCGACCTTGAGTGAGGAGGCCCTCCAACTCCAACATCCAGAGAGATAACCGGGGGCAACAGGGCACCATGACGACTCGTGTGAACATCACTTGACCTGGAGTTTCTCTCATAAAACAACAAGAGTGTGTCCCAAAAGAGTAGACTACTGCTTGCAGGACTTACTGCACCCAGAGGGGAGCTAATAATCTTGGCGGGGGAACGGTATATCACACTGTCACCATAGAAAAGCCTACAGACACCGTGATGATGGTGGCCAATAAGACCGGCTGGACTCCTGTTTACTTCAAAAGGCTGTTGACTCAGTGGCCATCATGGTCCTTGATCACCACTGACCCTGGACTGTCTGGGAGTTGAGCGGGCAGGGCTCTGACACCTGGTGCTGTTTGTACGTTAATTCAGGGGCCTAATTGAAGAAAGCGCAGACTACTGGTCAGAGCATCTAGGCTGGCAGAAACGGTCAGCCTAAGGTGGCCGAACAAATGTGGGGCGGGGTGAAACCGGCCCCCACAGCGTCTCTGCACATCTCTTTCCTGGACCCTTAAAGGTCATTAGAATCTATAACACTTCCAATGCTGGTGCTCAGGTGGACGAGCAGGGAGGCAGGGGTCCTGGGGACAATCAACGTCACCGGGAGGCTGCTGGGGAGAAGCTCTGACCCTCGCCCCAGGGTATGAGGGCTCCCAACTCAGCACTCAGCAGTTACAGAAGAAGGGTCTGCACCCTCAGCACTCCAAGAATGAGGAACAGGACAAAAGGCAGAGGAGGGGTTTGTCCCCAGCAAAGCCCATTAAAAATCCCTGGGAGATAAAAATAGAATCTGGGCAATAAAGTCAAGTCTAACCTTTTTTATCCTTTGTGCTTTGTCTAATTTCACGTGCTCCTAGGGTCCCGCATGCAGAGGTTCCACACCCGGCACTTCAGACCAGATTTCCTAGTGCAGAATGGCTGGGTCGACACCTCAGCTCCTGGGGCCCAGTGCAGACTCCACGATATAGAGCCTGAGCTACAGCCAACCCGGCCCTCGAGAGCTCCGCCCCCTCCCTCCCACTGACTCTGACAGGATCTCTACACAGCAGCCCAGCCCACAGCCCACAGCCCACGGGGTAGTGCATGCTCTCACCTCTCCATTCTCTGATCAAAATATAAAGTTTCCTTTGCTTGTGAACCAAACTCAGTCTCGATCTGTTGGCCCCAATGACACTGGGCAGGGGGACACTTGTTGGGGTCCACTCTGGAAGATCAGTAACAGAAATTGAGACTATTGTAACCTCAATGAACAGATGTGTGAGCCAAACTGTAGTTAACATAGAACAGTGTATAAGGCTCGGGTAAAATAAGATGTTTCTAACACTTCCATTTGATATTTCCATCACTTTATTATAAGCAAGTTCAGTGAAAAGGTTTGTCTTATTTGTCAGGTCAATATTAGAGAAATGAAGTGATTTCTTTCCAAGGATGTACATCTAATAATCTTGGTTAAACCTTCAATCTTGTTTTAAATGCTTTTCCATTGAAAATGATACCTCTCTTTCAGCTCCCCCATTTCTGAGAAGTATAAAATCTTATAATTTATTATTACCAAAGGGGAAAGGTGGGAGGAGGGATAAATTAACAGTTTGGGATTAACACATACACACTGCTATGTATAAAATAGATCATCAACAAGGAACTACTGTATAGCACAGGGAACTACACTCAACATTTTGCAATAACCTATAAGGGGAAATAATCTGAAAAAGAATAGATATTTTTATTGACATCATCTATCAATGACAGTTAAAGTGTAACCTAAGGGAAGCTGGTGGTGAGTGCTTCTGACCCTGAAGACTTCAATCATCTAAAGTTTGGACTCTGCCTACTTCCCATGGCCCTTAATGAACATATGTGTAGCCGTAACTTAAAAACTTCCCCAGTTTGGGTTTCGGGGAGACACTGATTTTGAAAAAGCCCTGGTGTTCTCCTTACATGAATGGGACTCTTCCTACTGCTAAAACATGTCTGTCACACCCAGAGGATGGTATACCGTCTGATCGGGAAGAGTTTGGAAAAGGCATCTCATCTCCTCATCTCCTGGTGCTCGGGTTCACCCCTCCAGCGTCTTTACTAACAGTCTCCCCACTTGGAGATGTCAGCACTGTCAACATCCTGTTGCGTACAGTTTGGAATTTGTCCAGAGGATGAAGCGGAAGGATGAGGAACAATGAGAGACAAGTCCTAGGTGTTCAGACAGGCACATGTCACTCTAATTTCCAATCAGGAAGACGAATTGACCAAAGGCTAGGGTTGCCCATGGAAACAATATAGGGCTTGAGGAAATCCCGCTGCTTTGTGGCCAGTTCCCATAAACACAAGTTGAACAATGGAACTCAGGGGCAGTAAAATTCACAAAACTGCAGAGTTGAAAATATCCATCACTGAAAAATGTCTTGAGGAAAGTCAGAAAAAAGGACTTGTAAGCAAGGGAGAATGGCAGGAAAGGGATTTGAGGAGGTAGAAAGGACTCGCCATTAAGCACAAGAAAAGGAGCTGAACATTGCCAACATTGCAGTTGGCCAAAAAGGGTGTATGCGTTTTTTTCTGTATATATTCAAGAAAAGGGCATACACTTTTTTAGCCAACCAAACAGATGGGCACTGGAAGTCAATACTACAAAAGATATCACTTCGCATCAGTCAGAAGAGCCATCCTCATAAAGCGTAAACAACAGAAATGCAGGACAGGGCAACGAGAAGAGGGAGCCCTGTGAGACTTATAGTGGAAATGTATATTGCCAACGGCCATTCTGGAGAAGTGTATTGTATTTACTAAAGCATCTAAAAAATGAGCTACAGAGCATAGGGCACTTGCACTCATGGGCGTATATCTTGGGAAAAACAAAAATCGAGAGGACACAGGCACCCCAATGTTTACCCCCTCTCTGTTTAAAAGATCCTCGACTAGGATATAACTTAAATGTCTCTGGAGGGAAAAAATGGATAGAGATGTGGTACTTAGGTAGAGTGGAATATTATTCAGCCTGGAAATCAATGAAATATGGCCAGTTGTAACAACTCCGGAGGAGTTACGTATGATCATTCTAAGTGACAGAATTCAAAAAGAAAAAGACACATATCATAAGATATCACTTAAAGGTGGAATCCAAAATGGCTACACATGAAATAAATTACAAAACAAAAACATAGTCAAATATGTAGAAAACACGCATAAGGCTGCTAAACGGGAAAGGTGGGGAGGGGTGAGGCATCATCCAGGAGGTTGAAATTAGCAAAGATACCATTCCAAATACCAAACTGATAATCAACAAGGCCTACACGGTAGCTAAAAGAACTGCACTCAGCACACTCAAGTCACCGGAAAAGAATATATACGACTGGTAAGAATCTGAAAAAGAATTTATTGATGTCTCTCTGTACGTGAATCAAGTGGATGTACAGCAGCAAGAAACAGAGCTTTGAAAATCAGCTGTAACCAATATAGTAATAAATTGAAAAAAATAAACGACAGAGAGACAGAGAAAACCTCTTACAACTTTTCCTCAGGGACGGTGATGCAACATGGATTGAACACATCTAGACCCACAGCAGGATGAGACATAAGGCTGGAAACTGTTTGCGCTAAGAGAAATGTGAGGTTGGGTGAGGAAATGCACACCCTTTAAAGTAATACTACCTGGTACCCATTCAATGGGTCCCAAATCTGCAGGTTCAAGGGATCTTCCTATAGCTAAAACATGCATGGAAAACCCAGAGGACTGTACACCATGTGATCGGGAGATGTGTCTAAAATGCACCTCATTTATCCTCTCCTGGTGCTCCTGTTCACCATTCCAGCCACGCTACTTAGAATCTCCCCACTTGGAGAATCAGCACATTTAAACTTCTGTTTCACACATTTTGCAAATTGTGAGGAGGATGAACGGGAAGAGGGGGAACCAATGAGAGAATAGTTGTAGGGGTTTGGACGGGCACATATCACTCTAATTTCCCATTAAGAATAAGAATTAAAGAAAGGCTCAGCCTGCCTCGCCGGAGCCAAAATAGGGCCTGAAGCAATCCTGCGGGTTTGAGGCCAGCTCACAAAAGAACAACTTAAAAAATGGAGCTCAGGGTCACTGCAATTCACAAACCTGCAGAGTTATAAATGAAAACTAACGTCCAAAAATATGTTGAGGTAAGGCAAAGAAGAGGATCTGAATGCAAGACAGAATTGCAAGAAACAGATTTCAAGAGATAGATTGGACTCGTCTTTAACGCACATGAAAAGCGGCAGAATTTCGACAATGATGCAGTTGGCCCAAAAGGGCGTATGCGTTTTTTCCTGATTATATCCAGGAAAAAACGCATACGCACTTTATGGGCAACGAAGCAAGCAAGCAATGCAAATGTGCACAACAAAGAAGTCTCATTTCCCACCGGTCAAAAGGGCCATCCTAAAAAATTGTAAAAACCAGAAATGCAGGACAGGCCATGGAGAACAGGGAGCCTTTATACGCTGATGGGCAGTGTGTGGACTGCCGAGAGCCACTCTGGAGAAGTGTATGGTGGTTCCTAAATCATCTAAAAAACAGAGCTACAGAGCATAGGACACTTCCAATCATGGGAGTATATCTAGGGAAGTCTAAAAATCAACAAGACACAAGCACACCACAGTTTAGGGCTACTCTGTTTACAAGAACCTCAACTTCAGTACACCTTAAATATCCCAGGAAACAGAACAATGGATAAAGAAGATGTGGTACTTATGTACAATTTCTTCACCATGAAATCAATGTAATAAGGCTAGTAGAAGGATAAAGAGTGGATTTAGGTCCGATAATACTACTTGAAATAAGTCAAACAGAAAAAGAAACATATCATAAGATATCACTTATAGAGGGAGGGTAAATATGGCTGCACAAGAAATGAATTACAGAACAGAACAGTGTCTCACATTTAGAAAACACACTTATGTCAGCTTAAGGGGAAAGGAGAGGTGGGGTGATGCATAAAACCAGAGTTTGAAATTAGCACAGATACCGTTCAATAAACCAAATAGGTATTAGACAAGATCTACACCTTGCTCAATGAACTGGCCTCAACACACCCTATACACCACAGAGAAATATATCTGAGTAATAAGAATCTTAAAACCCATGTATTCATATATCTCCATAAGGGAATCAAGTGTGTGCAGAGCGGCACAAACACAGCAGTGAAAATGAGCTAAACCCCATTATAGAAATAAATTTTAAAAACAAAACGCTGAAACAATGAAAGAGAGAAAAATTCTTACAAAATTCGCTCAGGGGCTGTGATGCAACCTGGATTGACCACATATAAACCCACAGCTGGATAAGACATAAGGCTGGACACTTGGGGCTGAGAGGATTGGTGAGCTTTGGTGAGCAACTGCCGAAAGTTTAATGCAATACTTCATGCTACTCAGTCCAAGGGTCCCAACACTCCAGGTTGAAGGGAATCTTCCTACAGCTAAACCATGCTTGGGAAACCCAGCGACTGGTATACCATATGATCGGGAAAGGTTTCTAAAACACACCTCATTTTTCCTCTCCTGGGGCTCCGGATCGACATTCCAGCCGCTTTACTAACAACATCCCCACATGGAGAGTCAATGCCTTTAAGTTCTGGTATCGCACAGTCTGCAGTTAGTGCGGAGGATGAATGGGAATAGGGGGAACCAGTGAGAAAACTAGCTGTAGCGGTTTCAATGGGCACATGTCACTCTAATTTCACATCAGTAAGAAGAATTAACCAAAGGCACAGCAAGGTGCCCCAGAAGAAGAATAGAGCTTCAAGGAATCCTGTGGTTATGGGGCAAGATCACAAAAATAAGAGCTGAAAAATGGAGCTAAGGGCCACTGCAATTCAAAAACCTGCAGAGTTATAAAGGCCAACTATTTTCAAAAAATATATTGAGGTAAGGCTATGAAGAAGCATTGAAAGCAAGGCAGAATTGCAGGCAACCGATTTCAGGAGATACACTGGAATTGCATTGAAAACATATGAAGAGAGTCAGAACCTCGACAATGATGCACTTGGCCAAAAAGGGCGTATGTGTTTTTTCCTGAATATAGTCAGGAAAAAACGCATACACACTTTTTGGCCAACCAAGCAAGCTTGCAAAGGAAATCTGCACTACAATGAAGTCTCACTTTCCCCTGGTCAAAAGGGCCATCTGAAAAAAGTGTAAAATCCATAAAGGCACGACAGGCCATGGAGAACTGGGAGCCTTCCAATGTTGATGGGCGGGATGTAAATTGCCAACAGCCACTCTGGAGAAGTGTATGGTGTTTCCTGAAACATCTAAAAAACAAAGCAACAGAGCCTAGGGCACTTCCACTTATGGTCCTAGAGTTTAGGGAAATTAAAATCAAAAAGACACAGCCACCCCAAAGTTTGGGATGGCTCTGTTTACAAGAACCTCATATACGGTACAAGTTCAATATCGCAGAAAGTGAAAAATGGATAAAGAAGTTGTGGTACTTACGTACAATGCAATATCACTCAGCAATGAAATCTATGTCATCAGGCCCTTAGCAGCATAATGAGTGGATTCAGGTACGATGAATCTAACTGAAATAAGTCACACAGAAAAAGAAACATCATAAGATATCAGTAATACACGGAATGTAAACTTGGCTACACAGGAACTGAATTACAGAACAGAACAGGGTCTCAAATTTAGAAAACCAACTTATGCTTGCTTAAGGGGAAAGGTGAGTTGGGGTGCTGCATAAAACCAGAGATTGAAATGAGCACAGATAAAGTTCCTTAAGCCAAATATGGAATAGACAAGAGCTACTCCTTGCTCAACGAAATGGACTCAACACCGCATATTAAACGCCTAAGAATGTACCTGACTAGTAAGTATCTTAAAACCTATGGATTGCTATGTCTCTGAAAGAGAATCAAGCATGTGTACAGGGGCATAAACGCAGCAGTGATAGGATTGGAGAGGTTCGGTGAGCAAATGAAGACCCTTTGAAGTCATATTGCATGGTACCCATTCCACGGGTTTCAACTACCCAGGTTTAAGGTATTCTTCCTTCAGCTAAAACATGCATGTGGAACCTAGAGTATGATCAACCATGTGATCGGGAGACGTGTTCAAATATGTCTCAGTTTTCGTACCCTGGTACTCGGGTGCAACATTCCAGACGCTTTACTAACACTCTCCCGACTTGGAGAGTCAGTCCCTTTAACCTCCTGTTTGGCCCAGTTTGCAATTTCTGTGGAAGATGAACAGGAATAGAGAGAGCCAATGAGAGACTAGCTGGAGGTGTCTGGACGGGCAAATTTAACTCTCATTTCCCACCAGGAAGAGGAAATAACCAAAGGCTCAGCGTGCCGTGCCGGAACCAGATTAGGGCCTGAAGCCATCCTGCGGTGTTGCGGCCAGGTCACAAGAAAGCGAGTTGAAGAAAGGAACTCAGGGGCACTGTAATTCACAAACCTGCAGAGTTATAAATGACAGCTATCGTCCAAAAATATACTGAAGTAAGGCTGCCAAGAGGACTTGAAAGCGGGGCAGAATTGCAGGAAACCGATTTCAGGAGGTAGACTGGAATTGCATTGAAAGCATAGGAAAAGAGGCAGAACGTCCACAATGATGCACTTGGCCAAAAAGGGCGTATGCGTTTTTTCCTGAATATATTCAGGAAAAAACGCATACGCACTTTTTGGACAACCAAGCAAGCTTGCAAAGGAAATCTGCACTACAATGAAGTCTCACTTCCCCCCCGGTCAAAATGGCCATCTGAAAAAAGTGTAAAATCCAGAAAGGCAGGACAGGCCATGGAGAACTGGGAGCCTTGTTATGCTGATGGGTGGGATGTAAATTGCCAACAGACACTCGGGAGAAGTGTATGGTGTTTCCGGAAACATCTAAAAAACAAAGCAACAGAGCCTAGGGCACTTCCACTTATGGTCCTATAGCTTAGGGAAATTAAAATAAAAAAGACACAGCCACCCCAAAGTTTGGGACGCCTCTATTTACAAGAACCTCGTTTACAGTACAAGTTCAACATCGCAGAAAGTGAAAAATGGATAAAGAACATGTGGTATTTACTTACAAAGCAATATCACTCAGCAATGAAATCTATGTCATCAGGCCCTTAGCAGCACAATGAGTGGATTCAGGTATGATGATTCTAACTGAAATAAGTCACACAGAAAAAGAAACATCATAAGATATCAGTAATACACGGAATGTAAACTTGGCTACACAGGAACTGAATTACAGAACAGAACAGGGTCTCAAATTTAGAAAACCAACTTATGCTTGCTTAAGGGGAAAGGTGAGTTGGGGTGCTGCATAAAACCAGAGATTGAAATGAGCACAGATAAAGTTCCTTAACCCAAATATGGAATAGACAAGAGCTACTCCTTGCTCAACGAAATGGACTCAACACCGCATATTAAACGCCTAAGAATGTACCTGACTAGTAAGTATCTTAAAACCTATGGATTGCTATGTCTCCGAAAGAGAATCAAGCATGTGTACAGGGGCATAAACGCAACAGTGATAGGATTGGAGAGGTTCGGTGAGCAAATGAAGACCCTTTGAAGTCATATTGCATGGTACCCATTCCACGGGTTTCAACTACCCAGGTTTAAGGTATTCTTCCTTCAGCTAAAACATGCATGTGGAACCTAGAGTATGATCAACCATGTGATCGGGAGACGTGTTCAAATATGTCTCAGTTTTCGTACCCTGGTACTCGGGTGCAACATTCCAGACGCTTTACTAACACTCTCCCGACTTGGAGAGTCAGTGCCTTTAAACTCCTGTTTGGCCCAGTTTGTAATTTCTGCGGAAGATGAATAGGAATAGGGAGAACCAATGAGAGACTAGCTGGAGGTATCTGGACGGGCAAATTTAACTGTCATTTCCCACCAGGAAGAGGAATTAACCAAAGGCTCAGCGTGCCATGCCGGAACCAGATTAGGGCCTGAAGCAATCCTGCGGTGTTGCGGCCAGCTCACAAGAAAGCGAGTTGAAGAAAGGAGCTCAGGGGCAGTGTAATTCACAAAACTGTAGAGATATAAATGAAAGCTATCGTCAAAAAATATACTGAAGTAAGGCTGCCAAGAGGACTTGAAAGCAGAGCAGAAGTGCAGGAAACCGATTTCAGGAGGTAGACTGGAATTGCATTGAAAACATAGGAAAAGAGGCAGAACGTCGACAATGATGCACTTGACCAAAAACGGCGTATGCGTTTTTTCCTGAATATATTCAGGAAAAAAGGCATACGCCCTTTTTGGCCAACCAAGCAAGCTTGCAAAGGAAATCGGCACTACAATGAAGTCTCACTTCCCCCTGGTCAAAAGGGCCATCTGAAAAAAGTGTAAAATCCAGAAAGTCAGGACAGGCCATGGAGAACTGGGAGCCTTGTTATGCTGATGGGCGGGATGTAAATTGCCAACAGCCACTCTGGAGAAATCTATGGTGTTTCTTGAAACATGTAAAAAACAAAGCAACAGAGCCTAGGGCACTTCCACTTATGGTCCTATAGCTTAGGGAAATTAAAATCAAAAAGACAGAGCCACCCAAAAGTTTGGGACGGCCCTGTTTACAAGAAACTCATTTACGGCACAAGTTCAATATCGCAGAATGTGAAAAATGGATAAAGAACTTGTGGTACTTACATACAATGCAGTATCACTCAGCAATGAAATCTATGTCATCAGGCCCGTAGCAGTATAATGAGTGGATTCAGGTATGATGATTCTAACTGAAATAAGTCACACAGAAAAAGAAACATCATAAGACATCACTAATACACGGAATGTAAACTTGGCTACACAGGAACTGAATTCCAAAACAGAACAGGGTCTCAAATTTAGAAAACCAACTTATGCTTCCTTAGGGGGAAATGTAAGTTGGGGTGCTGCATAAAACCAGAGATTGAAATGAGCACAGATAAAGTTCCTTAAGCCAAATATGGAATAGACAAGAGCTACTCCTTGCTCAACGAAATGGACTCAACAACCCTTATTAAACGCCTAAGAATGTACCTGACTAGTAAGTATCTTAAAACCTATGGATTGCTATGTCTCCAAAAGAGAATCAAGCGTGTGTACAGGGTCATAAACGCAGCATTGATAGTATTGGAGAGGTTCGGTGAGCAAATGAAGACCCTTTGAAGTCATATTGCATGGTACCCATTCCACGGGTCTCAACTCTCCAGGTTTAAGGTATTCTTCCTTCAGCTAAAATATGCATGTGGAACCCAGAGTATGATCAACCATGTGAACGGGAGACGTGTTCAAATATGTCTCAGTTTTCCTCCCCTGGTACTCGGGTGCAACATTCCAGACGCTTTACTAACACTCTCCCCACTTGGAGAGTAAGCGCCTTTAACCTCCTGTTTGGCCCAGTTTGCAATTTCTGTGGAAGATGAACAGGAATAACAAGAACCAATGAGAGACTAGCTGGAGGTGTCTGGACGGGCAAATTTAACTCTCATTTCCCACCAGGAAGAGGAATTAACCAAAGGCTCAGCGTGCCGTGCCGGAACCAGATTAGGGCCTGAAGCCATCCTGCGGTGTTGCGGCCAGCTCAAAAGAAAGCGAGTTGAAGAAAGGAGCTCAGGGGCACTGTAATTCACAAACCTGCAGAGTTATAAATGACAGCTATCGTCCAAAAATATACTGAAGTAAGGCTGCCAAGAGGACTTGAAAGCGGGGCAGAATTGCAGGAAACCGATTTCAGGAGGTAGACTGGAATTGCTTTGAAAGCATAGGAAAAGAGGCAGAACGTCCACAATGATGCACTTGTCCAAAAAGGGCGTATGCGTTTTTTCCTGAATATATTCAGGAAAAAACGCATACGCCCTTTTTGGCCAACCAAGCAAGCTTGCAAAGGAAATCTGCACTACAATGAAGTCTCACTTCCCCCCGGTCAAAAGGGCCATCTGAAAAAAGTGTAAAATCCAGAAAGGCAGGACAGGCCATGGAGAACTGGGAGCCTTGTTATGCTGATGGGCGGGATGTAAATTGCCAACAGACACTCGGGAGAAGTGTATGGTGTTTCCGGAAACATCTAAAAAACAAAGCAACAGAGCCTAGGGCACTTCCACTTATGGTCCTATAGCTTAGGGAAATTAAAATCAAAAAGACACAGCCACCCCAAAGTTTGGGACGCCTCTGTTTACAAGAACCTCGTTTACCGTTCAAGTTCAATATCACAGAAAGTGAAAAATGGATAAAGAACTTGTGGTACTTACGTACAATGCAGTATCACTCAGCAATGAAATCTATGTCATCAGGCCCGTAGCAGCATAATGAGTGGATTCAGGTACGATGATTCTAACTGAAATAAGTCACACAGAAAATGAAACATCATAAGGTATCACTAATACACGGAATGTGAACTTGGCTACACATGAACTGAATTACAAAACAGAACAGGGTCTCAAGTTTAGAAAACCAACTTATGCCTGCTTAAGGGGGAAGGTGAGTTGGGGTGCTGCATAAAAGCAGAGTTTTAAATTAGCACAGATACCGTTCCATAAGCCAAATATGTAATAGACTAGCCCTACCCCTTGCTCAATGAAATGGATTCAACAATGAGGTATCACCTCACACCTGGTAGAATAGGCATCATAGAAAATCTACAAACAAAAAATGCTGGAAAGGGTGTGGAGAAAAGGAACCCTCTTCCACTACTGTTGGGAATATAAATTGATACAGTCATTATGGAGAACAATATGGAATTTCTTATGAAACTAACAATAGAATTACCATATGATACAGCAATCCCAGTACTGGACATATACCCAGAAAAAACCATAAATCAAAAAGAGTCATTCACCGCAATGTTCATTGCATCACTATTTACAATATCGAGGTAATGGAAGCAACTTAAATGCCCACAGACAGACGAATGCATAAAGCTGTGGTACATATATAAAATGGAATATTACTAAGCCATGAAAAGGAATGAAATTGGGTCATTTGTAGAGACGTCGATGGATCTAGAGACTGTCATACAGAGTGAAGTAAGTCTGAAAGAGAAAAACAAATCTTGTATATTCATGCATATATGTGGAACCTAGAAAAACTGTACAGATTAACCATTTTGCAAGGCATAAATAGAGCAACAGATGTAGACAACAAACGTATGGACAACAAGGGGGGAAAGCTGTTGGGGGGGTGGTGGTGGGAGGAGTTGAGAGACTGGGATTGGCATGTATACATTTATATGTATAAAATAGATAACCAATAAGAACCTGCTGTATAAAAATATAAAATAAAATTCAAAATTAAAAAGAAATAAAATTTAAAAAATAAAACAAAAAACAATTATTCCCTGCACATACATGTATTTATATGAATAAATTATTTCCATGCTTATATCTGTAAATACAAAAAAGAGGAATAAAATCTACCTTGAACCAAAAACGAAAAAGAGAAAAAAAACACAGAACCCACCAGTTACACAGAGGAAAACCGTATCAGGGCACTTGCTCCAGTTGTAAACAATTCTGAAGTTGGTCAGTGGTGGGGAATCGTCTCCCATTCAGCCAGCAGCCCCCACGCAACAAGCGTCCTCATTGCAAAGCTGGGGCACCGTGCCGAGGCATCTGTGAGTAAACGTGAGCTGAGCCCCAGGCCAGTTGCTGCTGAACTATTCCCACCCGTCCCAGGTAAAACACCTGAATATATACAAGGACTTGAAAGCCTAGAGGAAGGGCCATAGAGCCACACGAGTGACAGCATGCAGGCCGACTTGGTGCCTGCAGGCCAGCCAGGATGGTCCTGGCCCTGGGTGCTCTTCTGGAAGATTTCCATTTCCCTGCCTGAGATACCCGTCCTGTCCCTGCCCCCACGGCTTTTTTCCTTCCTCACCTCTGCCCAGGGAGAAATTCCAGCAGCAGGTATGGGTGACACATCCTCTTCTTTAGCAGGTGGCAGCCTGGCAACTGCTGCAGAAAGTCCAGCAGAGCCCCACTCACACTGGGCCACCCACAAAGCCGTGGCCTCTCACTCCCTCCCACCAGCCCAGCCCTGAGACTGCTGACAGGGCAGAGAAAATGGCGTCAGGCACGGCTGCAGGGGCTCTTGCTGCCTGGAGTGGTATTTATATTGATCTCAACCCAGGCACACCTGGGGAGGGCTGGCCGGCACGGTAAGGCTGCCCAGGTCAGCCAATCATCACCCCTCAGGGGCTCACAGTTGCAGAAAATGGAACTTGCTGAACCGGCCAGGTCCAAGGAACAGGTGTGGGCTCCTGAGAGTCAGGATAGACAAGGGGCTGCAGCTTTGGCTTGTTTTCTAATCATTTTATCTGGCCCATGAGTGGGAGACAACTTCAAGAAAACCCTCTCCTAATGAGAGGAACCCAGGAGTCAGGGAGAGGAGGGGTGGGTGGTGGTTGGAGACAGAGGCCTGGTGCCCCGGGTGCAGTGGAAGTCTCTGGAAGACCAGGTGGAGGGAGGCCTCACGGAGTGATGCCCAGGGTCACAGACCTGTCGCAGCTGCTGTTTGTTAGTTCAAGTCCTGCTCTGAGGTGCTCTGTGTCAGCTCTGAGCGACAGGTGAGCTGGGGGTGCTCTGCAATGAGGGCTATGTGCACGGTTCCTGTGTGCCCAGCCCTGCCACGGTACCTGCAAGGGTAGCTCTGTATCCTGGGAGGGCCCTGACCACGAGAGCCCCGTGGGCTGGGGTGGGGGTGGGGTACCTGCCCAGGTGAGCTCCATATTCTGGGATTGGTCTGACCACGAGAGCCCCATGGGCTGCTGGGGACCTGGTAAAGGATGTCAGGACAGTCAGTGAAGCCACCGAGGATATACCTCCAGTTGCTCCTAATTCCTACACCCTGCTGGTCATTCTACCAACCACCAGGACATGGTATTCTGTATTAGTCTTCAATGATGCCTTCTTTTGTATTCCATTAGTCCCAGAGTCACAAGAAATTTTGGCTTGTGAGTGGCAGGACTCAACATACAACTAAAACAATACTTCCGGGCCGTTCGGCCCCAAGGGTGCAAAAATTCCCACACCATCTTTGGGGAAAGCTTAGCTAAAGACCTAAAAGTTCTACCTCTGGAAAAGGAAACCCTCCTTCAATATGCAGACGACATTCTGATCGCCAGCCCTACTAAGGAGGCCTCTGAACTACCAAGCCAATAAAGGATAGAAGTTGTCCAAGAAAAAGCTCAAATATCACAGACTGCGGTGACCTGCCTGGGCTTCATTCTCACAGAAGGTCAGAGAAGCCCATCCCAGGAAAGGGAAGAAACCATTTTCAGCCTTACCCCTTTCTAAAACTAGAAGACAGCTTAGGGGTTCCTGGGGAGGCCAGGGTTTGCTGCTTCTGGATCCCTAACTACAGTCTACTAGCTGGGCCTCTATATGAAACACTGAAAGGAAAAGATGATGATCCTTTGGAATAGAATCCAGAAGTGGCCTTTCAAGAATGGAAAGAGCAGTCAATTCAGACCCTTGCCCTGGAACTCCCTAATTTAGCTAAACCCTTTGACCTTTACATTCCCGGTGAAAGGTGAATCGCCATTGGAGAATTAGTGCAAAAACTGGGACCACTTGAAATGGAACAATGCAAGAATGCCATCCAGGTAGGATAAACTACGGTCACTAAGGGGCTTGGCCCACTGCCACATCTGGCCAAGATAATGGCGGTATCTAAAAACCTGGAAATCAGCAGCCCAAAAGGCCACCTCCCTCCTAAGGGAAAAGGACCCCACGTGGTGATCCTAACCACCAACCATGCCCTGAAGTTGCAGGGTTCGCTCCGTGGGCACACCGACCTTGAGTGAGGAGGCCCTCCAACTCCAACATCCAGAGAGATAACCGGGGGCAACAGGGCACCATGACGACTCGTGTGAACATCACTTGACCTGGAGTTTCTCTCATAAAACAACAAGAGTGTGTCCCAAAAGAGTAGACTACTGCTTGCAGGACTTACTGCACCCAGAGGGGAGCTAATAATCTTGGCGGGGGAACGGTATATCACACTGTCACCATAGAAAAGCCTACAGACACCGTGATGATGGTGGCCAATAAGACCGGCTGGACTCCTGTTTACTTCAAAAGGCTGTTGACTCAGTGGCCATCATGGTCCTTGATCACCACTGACCCTGGACTGTCTGGGAGTTGAGCGGGCAGGGCTCTGACACCTGGTGCTGTTTGTACGTTAATTCAGGGGCCTAATTGAAGAAAGCGCAGACTACTGGTCAGAGCATCTAGGCTGGCAGAAACGGTCAGCCTAAGGTGGCCGAACAAATGTGGGGCGGGGTGAAACCGGCCCCCACAGCGTCTCTGCACATCTCTTTCCTGGACCCTTAAAGGTCATTAGAATCTATAACACTTCCAATGCTGGTGCTCAGGTGGACGAGCAGGGAGGCAGGGGTCCTGGGGACAATCAACGTCACCGGGAGGCTGCTGGGGAGAAGCTCTGACCCTCGCCCCAGGGTATGAGGGCTCCCAACTCAGCACTCAGCAGTTACAGAAGAAGGGTCTGCACCCTCAGCACTCCAAGAATGAGGAACAGGACAAAAGGCAGAGGAGGGGTTTGTCCCCAGCAAAGCCCATTAAAAATCCCTGGGAGATAAAAATAGAATCTGGGCAATAAAGTCAAGTCTAACCTTTTTTATCCTTTGTGCTTTGTCTAATTTCACGTGCTCCTAGGGTCCCGCATGCAGAGGTTCCACACCCGGCACTTCAGACCAGATTTCCTAGTGCAGAATGGCTGGGTCGACACCTCAGCTCCTGGGGCCCAGTGCAGACTCCACGATATAGAGCCTGAGCTACAGCCAACCCGGCCCTCGAGAGCTCCGCCCCCTCCCTCCCACTGACTCTGACAGGATCTCTACACAGCAGCCCAGCCCACAGCCCACAGCCCACGGGGTAGTGCATGCTCTCACCTCTCCATTCTCTGATCAAAATATAAAGTTTCCTTTGCTTGTGAACCAAACTCAGTCTCGATCTGTTGGCCCCAATGACACTGGGCAGGGGGACACTTGTTGGGGTCCACTCTGGAAGATCAGTAACAGAAATTGAGACTATTGTAACCTCAATGAACAGATGTGTGAGCCAAACTGTAGTTAACATAGAACAGTGTATAAGGCTCGGGTAAAATAAGATGTTTCTAACACTTCCATTTGATATTTCCATCACTTTATTATAAGCAAGTTCAGTGAAAAGGTTTGTCTTATTTGTCAGGTCAATATTAGAGAAATGAAGTGATTTCTTTCCAAGGATGTACATCTAATAATCTTGGTTAAACCTTCAATCTTGTTTTAAATGCTTTTCCATTGAAAATGATACCTCTCTTTCAGCTCCCCCATTTCTGAGAAGTATAAAATCTTATAATTTATTATTACCAAAGGGGAAAGGTGGGAGGAGGGATAAATTAACAGTTTGGGATTAACACATACACACTGCTATGTATAAAATAGATCATCAACAAGGAACTACTGTATAGCACAGGGAACTACACTCAACATTTTGCAATAACCTATAAGGGGAAATAATCTGAAAAAGAATAGATATTTTTATTGACATCATCTATCAATGACAGTTAAAGTGTAACCTAAGGGAAGCTGGTGGTGAGTGCTTCTGACCCTGAAGACTTCAATCATCTAAAGTTTGGACTCTGCCTACTTCCCATGGCCCTTAATGAACATATGTGTAGCCGTAACTTAAAAACTTCCCCAGTTTGGGTTTCGGGGAGACACTGATTTTGAAAAAGCCCTGGTGTTCTCCTTACATGAATGGGACTCTTCCTACTGCTAAAACATGTCTGTCACACCCAGAGGATGGTATACCGTCTGATCGGGAAGAGTTTGGAAAAGGCATCTCATCTCCTCATCTCCTGGTGCTCGGGTTCACCCCTCCAGCGTCTTTACTAACAGTCTCCCCACTTGGAGATGTCAGCACTGTCAACATCCTGTTGCGTACAGTTTGGAATTTGTCCAGAGGATGAAGCGGAAGGATGAGGAACAATGAGAGACAAGTCCTAGGTGTTCAGACAGGCACATGTCACTCTAATTTCCAATCAGGAAGACGAATTGACCAAAGGCTAGGGTTGCCCATGGAAACAATATAGGGCTTGAGGAAATCCCGCTGCTTTGTGGCCAGTTCCCATAAACACAAGTTGAACAATGGAACTCAGGGGCAGTAAAATTCACAAAACTGCAGAGTTGAAAATATCCATCACTGAAAAATGTCTTGAGGAAAGTCAGAAAAAAGGACTTGTAAGCAAGGGAGAATGGCAGGAAAGGGATTTGAGGAGGTAGAAAGGACTCGCCATTAAGCACAAGAAAAGGAGCTGAACATTGCCAACATTGCAGTTGGCCAAAAAGGGTGTATGCGTTTTTTTCTGTATATATTCAAGAAAAGGGCATACACTTTTTTAGCCAACCAAACAGATGGGCACTGGAAGTCAATACTACAAAAGATATCACTTCGCATCAGTCAGAAGAGCCATCCTCATAAAGCGTAAACAACAGAAATGCAGGACAGGGCAACGAGAAGAGGGAGCCCTGTGAGACTTATAGTGGAAATGTATATTGCCAACGGCCATTCTGGAGAAGTGTATTGTATTTACTAAAGCATCTAAAAAATGAGCTACAGAGCATAGGGCACTTGCACTCATGGGTGTATATCTTGGGAAAAACAAAAATCGAGAGGACACAGGCACCCCAATGTTTACCCCCTCTCTGTTTAAAAGATCCTCGACTAGGATATAACTTAAATGTCTCTGGAGGGAAAAAATGGATAGAGATGTGGTACTTAGGTAGAGTGGAATATTATTCAGCCTGGAAATCAATGAAATATGGCCAGTTGTAACAACTCTGGAGGAGTTACGTATGATCATTCTAAGTGACAGAATTCAAAAAGAAAAAGACACATATCATAAGATATCACTTAAAGGTGGAATCCAAAATGGCTACACATGAAATAAATTACAAAACAAAAACATAGTCAAATATGTAGAAAACACGCATAAGGCTGCTAAACGGGAAAGGTGGGGAGGGGTGAGGCATCATCCAGGAGGTTGAAATTAGCAAAGATACCATTCCAAATACCAAACTGATAATCAACAAGGCCTACACGGTAGCTAAAAGAACTGCACTCAGCACACTCAAGTCACCGGAAAAGAATATATACGACTGGTAAGAATCTGAAAAAGAATTTATTGATGTCTCTCTGTACGTGAATCAAGTGGATGTACAGCAGCAAGAAACAGAGCTTTGAAAATCAGCTGTAACCAATATAGTAATAAATTGAAAAAAATAAACGACAGAGAGACAGAGAAAACCTCTTACAACTTTTCCTCAGGGACGGTGATGCAACATGGATTGAACACATCTAGACCCACAGCAGGATGAGACATAAGGCTGGAAACTGTTTGCGCTAAGAGAAATGTGAGGTTGGGTGAGGAAATGCACACCCTTTAAAGTAATACTACCTGGTACCCATTCAATGGGTCCCAAATCTGCAGGTTCAAGGGATCTTCCTATAGCTAAAACATGCATGGAAAACCCAGAGGACTGTACACCATGTGATCGGGAGATGTGTCTAAAATGCACCTCATTTATCCTCTCCTGGTGCTCCTGTTCACCATTCCAGCCACGCTACTTAGAATCTCCCCACTTGGAGAATCAGCACATTTAAACTTCTGTTTCACACATTTTGCAAATTGTGAGGAGGATGAACGGGAAGAGGGGGAACCAATGAGAGAATAGTTGTAGGGGTTTGGACGGGCACATATCACTCTAATTTCCCATTAAGAATAAGAATTAAAGAAAGGCTCAGCCTGCCTCGCCGGAGCCAAAATAGGGCCTGAAGCAATCCTGCGGGTTTGAGGCCAGCTCACAAAAGAACAACTTAAAAAATGGAGCTCAGGGTCACTGCAATTCACAAACCTGCAGAGTTATAAATGAAAACTAACGTCCAAAAATATGTTGAGGTAAGGCAAAGAAGAGGATCTGAATGCAAGACAGAATTGCAAGAAACAGATTTCAAGAGATAGATTGGACTCGTCTTTAACGCACATGAAAAGCGGCAGAATTTCGACAATGATGCAGTTGGCCCAAAAGGGCGTATGTGTTTTTTCCTGATTATATCCAGGAAAAAACGCATACGCACTTTATGGGCAACGAAGCAAGCAAGCAATGCAAATGTGCACAACAAAGAAGTCTCATTTCCCACCGGTCAAAAGGGCCATCCTAAAAAATTGTAAAAACCAGAAATGCAGGACAGGCCATGGAGAACAGGGAGCCTTTATACGCTGATGGGTAGTGTGTGGACTGCCGAGAGCCACTCTGGAGAAGTGTATGGTGGTTCCTAAATCATCTAAAAAACAGAGCTACAGAGCATAGGACACTTCCAATCATGGGAGTATATCTAGGGAAGTCTAAAAATCAACAAGACACAAGCACACCACAGTTTAGGGCTACTCTGTTTACAAGAACCTCAACTTCAGTACACCTTAAATATCCCAGGAAAGAGAACAATGGATAAAGAAGATGTGGTACTTATGTACAATTTCTTCACCATGAAATCAATGTAATAAGGCTAGTAGAAGGATAAAGAGTGGATTTAGGTCCGATAATACTACTTGAAATAAGTCAAACAGAAAAAGAAACATATCATAAGATATCACTTATAGAGGGAGGGTAAATATGGCTGCACAAGAAATGAATTACAGAACAGAACAGTGTCTCACATTTAGAAAACACACTTACGTCAGCTTAAGGGGAAAGGAGAGGTGGGGTGATGCATAAAACCAGAGTTTGAAATTAGCACAGATACCGTTCAATAAACCAAATAGGTATTAGACAAGATCTACACCTTGCTCAATGAACTGGCCTCAACACACCCTATACACCGCAGAGAAATATATCTGAGTAATAAGAATCTTAAAACCCATGTATTCATATATCTCCATAAGGGAATCAAGTGTGTGCAGAGCGGCACAAACACAGCAGTGAAAATGAGCTAAACCCCATTATAGAAATAAATTTTAAAAACAAAACGCTGAAACAATGAAAGAGAGAAAAATTCTTACAAAATTCGCTCAGGGGCTGTGATGCAACCTGGATTGACCACATATAAACCCACAGCTGGATAAGACATAAGGCTGGACACTTGGGGCTGAGAGGATTGGTGAGCTTTGGTGAGCAACTGCCGAAAGTTTAATGCAATACTTCATGCTACTCAGTCCAAGGGTCCCAACACTCCAGGTTGAAGGGAATCTTCCTACAGCTAAACCATGCTTGGGAAACCCAGCGACTGGTATACCATATGATCGGGAAAGGTTTCTAAAACACACCTCATTTTTCCTCTCCTGGGGCTCCGGATCGACATTCCAGCCGCTTTACTAACAACATCCCCACATGGAGAGTCAATGCCTTTAAGTTCTGGTATCGCACAGTCTGCAGTTAGTGCGGAGGATGAATGGGAATAGGGGGAACCAGTGAGAAAACTAGCTGTAGCGGTTTCAATGGGCACATGTCACTCTAATTTCACATCAGTAAGAAGAATTAACCAAAGGCACAGCAAGGTGCCCCAGAAGAAGAATAGAGCTTCAAGGAATCCTGTGGTTATGGGGCAAGATCACAAAAATAAGAGCTGAAAAATGGAGCTAACGGCCACTGCAATTCAAAAACCTGCAGTTATAAAGGCCAACTATTTTCAAAAAATATATTGAGGTAAGGCTATGAAGAAGCATTGAAAGCAAGGCAGAATTGCAGGCAACCGATTTCAGGAGATACACTGGAATTGCATTGAAAACATATGAAGAGAGTCAGAACCTCGACAATGATGCACTTGGCCAAAAAGGGCGTATGTGTTTTTTCCTGAATATAGTCAGGAAAAAACGCATACACACTTTTTGGCCAACCAAGCAAGCTTGCAAAGGAAATCTGCACTACAATGAAGTCTCACTTTCCCCTGGTCAAAAGGGCCATCTGAAAAAAGTGTAAAATCCATAAAGGCACGACAGGCCATGGAGAACTGGGAGCCTTCCAATGTTGATGGGCGGGATGTAAATTGCCAACAGCCACTCTGGAGAAGTGTATGGTGTTTCCTGAAACATCTAAAAAACAAAGCAACAGAGCCTAGGGCACTTCCACTTATGGTCCTAGAGTTTAGGGAAATTAAAATCAAAAAGACACAGCCACCCCAAAGTTTGGGATGGCTCTGTTTACAAGAACCTCATATACGGTACAAGTTCAATATCGCAGAAAGTGAAAAATGGATAAAGAAGTTGTGGTACTTACGTACAATGCAATATCACTCAGCAATGAAATCTATGTCATCAGGCCCTTAGCAGCATAATGAGTGGATTCAGGTACGATGATTCTCACTGAAATAAGTCACACAGAAAAAGAAACATCATAAGATATCAGTAATACACGGAATGTAAACTTGGCTACACAGGAACTGAATTACAGAACAGAACAGGGTCTCAAATTTAGAAAACCAACTTATGCTTGCTTAAGGGGAAAGGTGAGTTGGGGTGCTGCATAAAACCAGAGATTGAAATGAGCACAGATAAAGTTCCTTAAGCCAAATATGGAATAGACAAGAGCTACTCCTTGCTCAACGAAATGGACTCAACACCGCATATTAAACGCCTAAGAATGTACCTGAGTAGTAAGTATCTTAAAACCTATGGATTGCTATGTCTCTGAAAGAGAATCAAGCATGTGTACAGGGGCATAAACGCAGCAGTGATAGGATTGGAGAGGTTCGGTGAGCAAATGAAGACCCTTTGAAGTCATATTGCATGGTACCCATTCCACGGGTTTCAACTACCCAGGTTTAAGGTATTCTTCCTTCAGCTAAAACATGCATGTGGAACCTAGAGTATGATCAACCATGTGATCGGGAGACGTGTTCAAATATGTCTCAGTTTTCGTACCCTGGTACTCGGGTGCAACATTCCAGACGCTTTACTAACACTCTCCCGACTTGGAGAGTCAGTCCCTTTAACCTCCTGTTTGGCCCAGTTTGCAATTTCTGTGGAAGATGAACAGGAATAGAGAGAACCAATGAGAGACTAGCTGGAGGTGTCTGGACGGGCAAATTTAACTCTCATTTCCCACCAGGAAGAGGAAATAACCAAAGGCTCAGCGTGCCGTGCCGGAACCAGATTAGGGCCTGAAGCCATCCTGCGGTGTTGCGGCCAGCTCACAAGAAAGCGAGTTGAAGAAAGGAGCTCAGGGGCACTGTAATTCACAAACCTGCAGAGTTATAAATGACAGCTATCGTCCAAAAATATACTGAAGTAAGGCTGCCAAGAGGACTTGAAAGCGGGGCAGAATTGCAGGAAACCGATTTCAGGAGGTAGACTGGAATTGCATTGAAAGCATAGGAAAAGAGGCAGAACGTCCACAATGATGCACTTGGCCAAAAAGGGCGTATGCGTTTTTTCCTGAATATATTCAGGAAAAAACGCATACGCACTTTTTGGACAACCAAGCAAGCTTGCAAAGGAAATCTGCACTACAATGAAGTCTCACTTCCCCCCGGTCAAAATGGCCATCTGAAAAAAGTGTAAAATCCAGAAAGGCAGGACAGGCCATGGAGAACTGGGAGCCTTGTTATGCTGATGGGTGGGATGTAAATTGCCAACAGACACTCGGGAGAAGTGTATGGTGTTTCCGGAAACATCTAAAAAACAAAGCAACAGAGCCTAGGGCACTTCCACTTATGGTCCTATAGCTTAGGGAAATTAAAATCAAAAAGACACAGCCACCCCAAAGTTTGGGACGCCTCTGTTTACAAGAACCTCGTTTACAGTACAAGTTCAACATCGCAGAATGTGAAAAATGGATAAAGAACATGTGGTATTTACTTACAAAGCAATATCACTCAGCAATGAAATCTATGTCATCAGGCCCTTAGCAACACAATGAGTGGATTCAGGTATGATGATTCTAACTGAAATAAGTCACACAGAAAAAGAAACATCATAAGATATCAGTAATACACGGAATGTAAACTTGGCTACACAGGAACTGAATTACAGAACAGAACAGGGTCTCAAATTTAGAAAACCAACTTATGCTTGCTTAAGGGGAAAGGTGAGTTGGGGTGCTGCATAAAACCAGAGATTGAAATGAGCACAGATAAAGTTCCTTAAGCCAAATATGGAATAGACAAGAGCTACTCCTTGCTCAACGAAATGGACTCAACACCGCATATTAAACGCCTAAGAATGTACCTGACTAGTAAGTATCTTAAAACCTATGGATTGCTATGTCTCCGAAAGAGAATCAAGCATGTGTACAGGGGCATAAACGCAGCAGTGATAGGATTGGAGAGGTTCGGTGAGCAAATGAAGACCCTTTGAAGTCATATTGCATGGTACCCATTCCACGGGTTTCAACTACCCAGGTTTAAGGTATTCTTCCTTCAGCTAAAACATGCATGTGGAACCTAGAGTATGATCAACCATGTGATCGGGAGACGTGTTCAAATATGTCTCAGTTTTCGTACCCTGGTACTCGGGTGCAACATTCCAGACGCTTTACTAACACTCTCCCGACTTGGAGAGTCAGTGCCTTTAAACTCCTGTTTGGCCCAGTTTGTAATTTCTGCGGAAGATGAATAGGAATAGGGAGAACCAATGAGAGACTAGCTGGAGGTGTCTGGACGGGCAAATTTAACTGTCATTTCCCACCAGGAAGAGGAATTAACCAAAGGCTCAGCGTGCCATGCCGGAACCAGATTAGGGCCTGAAGCAATCCTGCGGTGTTGCGGCCAGCTCACAAGAAAGCGAGTTGAAGAAAGGAGCTCAGGGGCAGTGTAATTCACAAAACTGTAGAGATATAAATGAAAGCTATCGTCAAAAAATATACTGAAGTAAGGCTGCCAAGAGGACTTGAAAGCGGAGCAGAATTGCAGGAAACCGATTTCAGGAGGTAGACTGGAATTGCATTGAAAACATAGGAAAAGAGGCAGAACGTCGACAATGATGCACTTGACCAAAAACGGCGTATGCGTTTTTTCCTGAATATATTCAGGAAAAAAGGCATACGCCCTTTTTGGCCAACCAAGCAAGCTTGCAAAGGAAATCGGCACTACAATGAAGTCTCACTTCCCCCTGGTCAAAAGGGCCATCTGAAAAAAGTGTAAAATCCAGAAAGTCAGGACAGGCCATGGAGAACTGGGAGCCTTGTTATGCTGATGGGCGGGATGTAAATTGCCAACAGCCACTCTGGAGAAATCTATGGTGTTTCTTGAAACATGTAAAAAACAAAGCAACAGAGCCTAGGGCACTTCCACTTATGGTCCTATAGCTTACGGAAATTAAAATCAAAAAGACAGAGCCACCCAAAAGTTTGGGACGGCCCTGTTTACAAGAAACTCATTTACGGCACAAGTTCAATATCGCAGAATGTGAAAAATGGATAAAGAACTTGTGGTACTTACATACAATGCAGTATCACTCAGCAATGAAATCTATGTCATCAGGCCCGTAGCAGTATAATGAGTGGATTCAGGTACGATGATTCTCACTGAAATAAGTCACACAGAAAAAGAAACATCATAAGACATCACTAATACACGGAATGTAAACTTGGCTACACAGGAACTGAATTCCAAAACAGAACAGGGTCTCAAATTTAGAAAACCAACTTATGCTTCCTTAGGGGGAAATGTAAGTTGGGGTGCTGCATAAAACCAGAGATTGAAATGAGCACAGATAAAGTTCCTTAAGCCAAATATGGAATAGACAAGAGCTACTCCTTGCTCAAAGAAATGGACTCAACAACCCTTATTAAACGCCTAAGAATGTACCTGACTTGTAAGTATCTTAAAACCTATGGATTGCTATGTCTCCAAAAGAGAATCAAGCGTGTGTACAGGGTCATAAACGCAGCATTGATAGTATTGGAGAGGTTCGGTGAGCAAATGAAGACCCTTTGAAGTCATATTGCATGGTACCCATTCCACGGGTCTCAACTCTCCAGGTTTAAGGTATTCTTCCTTCAGCTAAAATATGCATGTGGAACCCAGAGTATGATCAACCATGTGAACGGGAGACGTGTTCAAATATGTCTCAGTTTTCCTCCCCTGGTACTCGGGTGCAACATTCCAGACGCTTTACTAACACTCTCCCCACTTGGAGAGTCAGCGCCTTTAACCTCCTTTTTGGCCCAGTTTGCAATTTCTGTGGAAGATGAACAGGAATAACAAGAACCAATGAGAGACTAGCTGGAGGTGTCTGGACGGGCAAATTTAACTCTCATTTCCCACCAGGAAGAGGAATTAACCAAAGGCTCAGCGTGCCGTGCCGGAACCAGATTAGGGCCTGAAGCCATCCTGCGGTGTTGCGGCCAGCTCAAAAGAAAGCGAGTTGAAGAAAGGAGCTCAGGGGCACTGTAATTCACAAACCTGCAGAGTTATAAATGACAGCTATCGTCCAAAAATATACTGAAGTAAGGCTGCCAAGAGGACTTGAAAGCGGGGCAGAATTGCAGGAAACCGATTTCAGGAGGTAGACTGGAATTGCTTTGAAAGCATAGGAAAAGAGGCAGAACGTCCACAATGATGCACTTGGCCAAAAAGGGCGTATGCGTTTTTTCCTGAATATATTCAGGAAAAAACGCATACGCCCTTTTTGGCCAACCAAGCAAGCTTGCAAAGGAAATCTGCACTACAATGAAGTCTCACTTCCCCCCGGTCAAAAGGGCCATGTGAAAAAAGTGTAAAATCCAGAAAGGCAGGACAGGCCATGGAGAACTGGGAGCCTTGTTATGCTGATGGGCGGGATGTAAATTGCCAACAGACACTCGGGAGAAGTGTATGGTGTTTCCGGAAACATCTAAAAAACAAAGCAACAGAGCCTAGGGCACTTCCACTTATGGTCCTATAGCTTAGGGAAATTAAAATCAAAAAGACACAGCCACCCCAAAGTTTGGGACGCCTCTGTTTACAAGAACCTCGTTTACCGTTCAAGTTCAATATCACAGAAAGTGAAAAATGGATAAAGAACTTGTGGTACTTACGTACAATGCAGTATCACTCAGCAATGAAATCTATGTCATCAGGCCCGTAGCAGCATAATGAGTGGATTCAGGTACGATGATTCTAACTGAAATAAGTCACACAGAAAATGAAACATCATAAGGTATCACTAATACACGGAATGTGAACTTGGCTACACATGAACTGAATTACAAAACAGAACAGGGTCTCAAGTTTAGAAAACCAACTTATGCCTGCTTAAGGGGGAAGGTGAGTTGGGGTGCTGCATAAAAGCAGAGTTTGAAATTAGCACAGATACCGTTCCATAAGCCAAATATGTAATAGACTAGCCCTACCCCTTGCTCAACGAAATGGATTCAACAATGAGGTATCACCTCACACCTGGTAGAATAGGCATCATAGAAAATCTACAAACAAAAAATGCTGGAAAGGGTGTGGAGAAAAGGAACCCTCTTCCACTACTGTTGGGAATATAAATTGATACAGTCATTATGGAGAACAATATGGAATTTCTTATGAAACTAACAATAGAATTACCATATGATACAGCAATCCCAGTACTGGACATATACCCAGACAAAACCATAAATCAAAAAGAGTCATTCACCGCAATGTTCATTGCATCACTATTTACAATATCGAGGTAATGGAAGCAACTTAAATGCCCACAGACAGACGAATGCATAAAGCTGTGGTACATATATAAAATGGAATATTACTAAGCCATGAAAAGGAATGAAATTGGGTCATTTGTAGAGACGTCGATGGATCTAGAGACTGTCATACAGAGTGAAGTAAGTCTGAAAGAGAAAAACAAATCTTGTATATTCATGCATATATGTGGAACCTAGAAAAACTGTACAGATTAACCATTTTGCAAGGCATAAATAGAGCAACAGATGTAGACAACAAACGTATGGACAACAAGGGGGGAAAGCTGTTGGGGGGGTGGTGGTGGGAGGAGTTGAGAGACTGGGATTGGCATGTATACATTTATATGTATAAAATAGATAACCAATAAGAACCTGCTGTATAAAAATATAAAATAAAATTCAAAATTAAAAAGAAATAAAATTTAAAAAATAAAACAAAAAACAATTATTCCCTGCACATACATGTATTTATATGAATAAATTATTTCCATGCTTATATCTGTAAATACAAAAAAGAGGAATAAAATCTACCTTGAACCAAAAACGAAAAAGAGAAAAAAAACACAGAACCCACCAGTTACACAGAGGAAAACCGTATCAGGGCACTTGCTCCAGTTGTAAACAATTCTGAAGTTGGTCAGTGGTGGGGAATCGTCTCCCATTCAGCCAGCAGCCCCCACGCAACAAGCGTCCTCATTGCAAAGCTGGGGCACCGTGCCGAGGCATCTGTGAGTAAACGTGAGCTGAGCCCCGGGCCAGTTGCTGCTGAACTATTCCCACCCGTCCCAGGTAAAACACCTGAATATATACAAGGACTTGAAAGCCTAGAGGAAGGGCCATAGAGCCACACGAGTGACAGCATGCCGGCCGACTTGGTGCCTGCAGGCCAGCCAGGATGGTCCTGGCCCTGGGTGCTCTTCTGGAAGATTTCCATTTCCCTGCCTGAGATACCCGTCCTGTCCCTGCCCCCACGGCTTTTTTCCTTCCTCACCTCTGCCCAGGGAGAAATTCCAGCAGCAGGTATGGGTGACACATCCTCTTCTTTAGCAGGTGGCAGCCTGGCAACTGCTGCAGAAAGTCCAGCAGAGCCCCACTCACACTGGGCCACCCACAAAGCCGTGGCCTCTCACTCCCTCCCACCAGCCCAGCCCCGAGACTGCTGACAGGGCAGAGAAAATGGCGTCAGGCACGGCTGCAGGGGCTCTTGCTGCCTGGAGTGGTATTTATATTGATCTCAACCCAGGCACACCTGGGGAGGGCTGGCCGGCACGGTAAGGCTGCCCAGGTCAGCCAATCATCACCCCTCAGGGGCTCACAGTTGCAGAAAATGGAACTTGTTGAACCGGCCAGGTCCAAGGAACAGGTGTGGGCTCCTGAGAGTCAGGATAGACAAGGGGCTGCAGCTTTGGCTTGTTTTCTAATCATTTTATCTGGCCCATGAGTGGGAGACAACTTCAAGAAAACCCTCTCCTAATGAGAGGAACCCAGGAGTCAGGGAGAGGAGGGGTGGGTGGTGGTTGGAGACAGAGGCCTGGTGCCCCGGGTGCAGTGGAAGTCTCTGGAAGACCAGGTGGAGGGAGGCCTCACGGAGTGATGCCCAGGGTCACAGACCTGTCGCAGCTGCTGTTTGTTAGTTCAAGTCCTGCTCTGAGGTGCTCTGTGTCAGCTCTGAGCGACAGGTGAGCTGGGGGTGCTCTGCAATGAGGGCTATGTGCACGGTTCCTGTGTGCCCAGCCCTGCCACGGTACCTGCAAGGGTAGCTCTGTATCCTGGGAGGGCCCTGACCACGAGAGCCCCGTGGGCTGGGGTGGGGGTGGGGTACCTGCCCAGGTGAGCTCCATATTCTGGGATTGGTCTGACCACGAGAGCCCCATGGGCTGCTGGGGACCTGGTAAAGGATGTCAGGACAGTCAGTGAAGCCACCGAGGATATACCTCCAGTTGCTCCTAATTCCTACACCCTGCTGGTCATTCTACCAACCACCAGGACATGGTATTCTGTATTAGTCTTCAATGATGCCTTCTTTTGTATTCCATTAGTCCCAGAGTCACAAGAAATTTTGGCTTGTGAGTGGCAGGACTCAACATACAACTAAAACAATACTTCCGGGCCGTTCGGCCCCAAGGGTGCAAAAATTCCCACACCATCTTTGGGGAAAGCTTAGCTAAAGACCTAAAAGTTCTACCTCTGGAAAAGGAAACCCTCCTTCAATATGCAGACGACATTCTGATCGCCAGCCCTACTAAGGAGGCCTCTGAACTACCAAGCCAATAAAGGATAGAAGTTGTCCAAGAAAAAGCTCAAATATCACAGACTGCGGTGACCTGCCTGGGCTTCATTCTCACAGAAGGTCAGAGAAGCCCATCCCAGGAAAGGGAAGAAACCATTTTCAGCCTTACCCCTTTCTAAAACTAGAAGACAGCTTAGGGGTTCCTGGGGAGGCCAGGGTTTGCTGCTTCTGGATCCCTAACTACAGTCTACTAGCTGGGCCTCTATATGAAACACTGAAAGGAAAAGATGATGATCCTTTGGAATAGAATCCAGAAGTGGCCTTTCAAGAATGGAAAGAGCAGTCAATTCAGACCCTTGCCCTGGACCTCCCTAATTTAGCTAAACCCTTTGACCTTTACATTCCCGGTGAAAGGTGAATCGCCATTGGAGAATTAGTGCAAAAACTGGGACCACTTGAAATGGAACAATGCAAGAATGCCATCCAGGTAGGATAAACTACGGTCACTAAGGGGCTTGGCCCACTGCCACATCTGGCCAAGATAATGGCGGTATCTAAAAACCTGGAAATCAGCAGCCCAAAAGGCCACCTCCCTCCTAAGGGAAAAGGACCCCACGTGGTGATCCTAACCACCAACCATGCCCTGAAGTTGCAGGGTTCGCTCCGTGGGCACACCGACCTTGAGTGAGGAGGCCCTCCAACTCCAACATCCAGAGAGATAACCGGGGGCAACAGGGCACCATGACGACTCGTGTGAACATCACTTGACCTGGAGTTTCTCTCATAAAACAACAAGAGTGTGTCCCAAAAGAGTAGACTACTGCTTGCAGGACTTACTGCACCCAGAGGGGAGCTAATAATCTTGGCGGGGGAACGGTATATCACACTGTCACCATAGAAAAGCCTACAGACACCGTGATGATGGTGGCCAATAAGACCGGCTGGACTCCTGTTTACTTCAAAAGGCTGTTGACTCAGTGGCCATCATGGTCCTTGATCACCACTGACCCTGGACTGTCTGGGAGTTGAGCGGGCAGGGCTCTGACACCTGGTGCTGTTTGTACGTTAATTCAGGGGCCTAATTGAAGAAAGCGCAGACTACTGGTCAGAGCATCTAGGCTGGCAGAAACGGTCAGCCTAAGGTGGCCGAACAAATGTGGGGCGGGGTGAAACCGGCCCCCACAGCGTCTCTGCACATCTCTTTCCTGGACCCTTAAAGGTCATTAGAATCTATAACACTTCCAATGCTGGTGCTCAGGTGGACGAGCAGGGAGGCAGGGGTCCTGGGGACAATCAACGTCACCGGGAGGCTGCTGGGGAGAAGCTCTGACCCTCGCCCCAGGGTATGAGGGCTCCCAACTCAGCACTCAGCAGTTACAGAAGAAGGGTCTGCACCCTCAGCACTCCAAGAATGAGGAACAGGACAAAAGGCAGAGGAGGGGTTTGTCCCCAGCAAAGCCCATTAAAAATCCCTGGGAGATAAAAATAGAATCTGGGCAATAAAGTCAAGTCTAACCTTTTTTATCCTTTGTGCTTTGTCTAATTTCACGTGCTCCTAGGGTCCCGCATGCAGAGGTTCCACACCCAGCACTTCAGACCAGATTTCCTAGTGCAGAATGGCTGGGTCGACACCTCAGCTCCTGGGGCCCAGTGCAGACTCCACGATATAGAGCCTGAGCTACAGCCAACCCGGCCCTCGAGAGCTCCGCCCCCTCCCTCCCACCGACTCTGACAGGATCTCTACACAGCAGCCCAGCCCACAGCCCACAGCCCACGGGGTAGTGCATGCTCTCACCTCTCCATTCTCTGATCAAAATATAAAGTTTCCTTTGCTTGTGAACCAAACTCAGTCTCGATCTGTTGGCCCCAATGACACTGGGCAGGGGGACACTTGTTGGGGTCCACTCTGGAAGATCAGTAACAGAAATTGAGACTATTGTAACCTCAATGAACAGATGTGTGAGCCAAACTGTAGTTAACATAGAACAGTGTATAAGGCTCGGGTAAAATAAGATGTTTCTAACACTTCCATTTGATATTTCCATCACTTTATTATAAGCAAGTTCAGTGAAAAGGTTTGTCTTATTTGTCAGGTCAATATTAGAGAAATGAAGTGATTTCTTTCCAAGGATGTACATCTAATAATCTTGGTTAAACCTTCAATCTTGTTTTAAATGCTTTTCCATTGAAAATGATACCTCTCTTTCAGCTCCCCCATTTCTGAGAAGTATAAAATCTTATAATTTATTATTACCAAAGGGGAAAGGTGGGAGGAGGGATAAATTAACAGTTTGGGATTAACACATACACACTGCTATGTATAAAATAGATCATCAACAAGGAACTACTGTATAGCACAGGGAACTACACTCAACATTTTGCAATAACCTATAAGGGGAAATAATCTGAAAAAGAATAGATATTTTTATTGACATCATCTATCAATGACAGTTAAAGTGTAACCTAAGGGAAGCTGGTGGTGAGTGCTTCTGACCCTGAAGACTTCAATCATCTAAAGTTTGGACTCTGCCTACTTCCCATGGCCCTTAATGAACATATGTGTAGCCGTAACTTAAAAACTTCCCCAGTTTGGGTTTCGGGGAGACACTGATTTTGAAAAAGCCCTGGTGTTCTCCTTACATGAATGGGACTCTTCCTACTGCTAAAACATGTCTGTCACACCCAGAGGATGGTATACCGTCTGATCGGGAAGAGTTTGGAAAAGGCATCTCATCTCCTCATCTCCTGGTGCTCGGGTTCACCCCTCCAGCGTCTTTACTAACAGTCTCCCCACTTGGAGATGTCAGCACTGTCAACATCCTGTTGCGTACAGTTTGGAATTTGTCCAGAGGATGAAGCGGAAGGATGAGGAACAATGAGAGACAAGTCCTAGGTGTTCAGACAGGCACATGTCACTCTAATTTCCAATCAGGAAGACGAATTGACCAAAGGCTAGGGTTGCCCATGGAAACAATATAGGGCTTGAGGAAATCCCGCTGCTTTGTGGCCAGTTCCCATAAACACAAGTTGAACAATGGAACTCAGGGGCAGTAAAATTCACAAAACTGCAGAGTTGAAAATATCCATCACTGAAAAATGTCTTGAGGAAAGTCAGAAAAAAGGACTTGTAAGCAAGGGAGAATGGCAGGAAAGGGATTTGAGGAGGTAGAAAGGACTCGCCATTAAGCACAAGAAAAGGAGCTGAACATTGCCAACATTGCAGTTGGCCAAAAAGGGTGTATGCGTTTTTTTCTGTATATATTCAAGAAAAGGGCATACACTTTTTTAGCCAACCAAACAGATGGGCACTGGAAGTCAATACTACAAAAGATATCACTTCGCATCAGTCAGAAGAGCCATCCTCATAAAGCGTAAACAACAGAAATGCAGGACAGGGCAACGAGAAGAGGGAGCCCTGTGAGACTTATAGTGGAAATGTATATTGCCAACGGCCATTCTGGAGAAGTGTATTGTATTTACTAAAGCATCTAAAAAATGAGCTACAGAGCATAGGGCACTTGCACTCATGGGCGTATATCTTGGGAAAAACAAAAATCGAGAGGACACAGGCACCCCAATGTTTACCCCCTCTCTGTTTAAAAGATCCTCGACTAGGATATAACTTAAATGTCTCTGGAGGGAAAAAATGGATAGAGATGTGGTACTTAGGTAGAGTGGAATATTATTCAGCCTGGAAATCAATGAAATATGGCCAGTTGTAACAACTCCGGAGGAGTTACGTATGATCATTCTAAGTGACAGAATTCAAAAAGAAAAAGACACATATCATAAGATATCACTTAAAGGTGGAATCCAAAATGGCTACACATGAAATAAATTACAAAACAAAAACATAGTCAAATATGTAGAAAACACGCATAAGGCTGCTAAACGGGAAAGGTGGGGAGGGGTGAGGCATCATCCAGGAGGTTGAAATTAGCAAAGATACCATTCCAAATACCAAACTGATAATCAACAAGGCCTACACGGTAGCTAAAAGAACTGCACTCAGCACACTCAAGTCACCGGAAAAGAATATATACGACTGGTAAGAATCTGAAAAAGAATTTATTGATGTCTCTCTGTACGTGAATCAAGTGGATGTACAGCAGCAAGAAACAGAGCTTTGAAAATCAGCTGTAACCAATATAGTAATAAATTGAAAAAAATAAACGACAGAGAGACAGAGAAAACCTCTTACAACTTTTCCTCAGGGACGGTGATGCAACATGGATTGAACACATCTAGACCCACAGCAGGATGAGACATAAGGCTGGAAACTGTTTGCGCTAAGAGAAATGTGAGGTTGGGTGAGGAAATGCACACCCTTTAAAGTAATACTACCTGGTACCCATTCAATGGGTCCCAAATCTGCAGGTTCAAGGGATCTTCCTATAGCTAAAACATGCATGGAAAACCCAGAGGACTGTACACCATGTGATCGGGAGATGTGTCTAAAATGCACCTCATTTATCCTCTCCTGGTGCTCCTGTTCACCATTCCAGCCACGCTACTTAGAATCTCCCCACTTGGAGAATCAGCACATTTAAACTTCTGTTTCACACATTTTGCAAATTGTGAGGAGGATGAACGGGAAGAGGGGGAACCAATGAGAGAATAGTTGTAGGGGTTTGGACGGGCACATATCACTCTAATTTCCCATTAAGAATAAGAATTAAAGAAAGGCTCAGCCTGCCTCGCCGGAGCCAAAATAGGGCCTGAAGCAATCCTGCGGGTTTGAGGCCAGCTCACAAAAGAACAACTTAAAAAATGGAGCTCAGGGTCACTGCAATTCACAAACCTGCAGAGTTATAAATGAAAACTAACGTCCAAAAATATGTTGAGGTAAGGCAAAGAAGAGGATCTGAATGCAAGACAGAATTGCAAGAAACAGATTTCAAGAGATAGATTGGACTCGTCTTTAACGCACATGAAAAGCGGCAGAATTTCGACAATGATGCAGTTGGCCCAAAAGGGCGTATGCGTTTTTTCCTGATTATATCCAGGAAAAAACGCATACGCACTTTATGGGCAACGAAGCAAGCAAGCAATGCAAATGTGCACAACAAAGAAGTCTCATTTCCCACCGGTCAAAAGGGCCATCCTAAAAAATTGTAAAAACCAGAAATGCAGGACAGGCCATGGAGAACAGGGAGCCTTTATACGCTGATGGGCAGTGTGTGGACTGCCGAGAGCCACTCTGGAGAAGTGTATGGTGGTTCCTAAATCATCTAAAAAACAGAGCTACAGAGCATAGGACACTTCCAATCATGGGAGTATATCTAGGGAAGTCTAAAAATCAACAAGACACAAGCACACCACAGTTTAGGGCTACTCTGTTTACAAGAACCTCAACTTCAGTACACCTTAAATATCCCAGGAAACAGAACAATGGATAAAGAAGATGTGGTACTTATGTACAATTTCTTCACCATGAAATCAATGTAATAAGGCTAGTAGAAGGATAAAGAGTGGATTTAGGTCCGATAATACTACTTGAAATAAGTCAAACAGAAAAAGAAACATATCATAAGATATCACTTATAGAGGGAGGGTAAATATGGCTGCACAAGAAATGAATTACAGAACAGAACAGTGTCTCACATTTAGAAAACACACTTACGTCAGCTTAAGGGGAAAGGAGAGGTGGGGTGATGCATAAAACCAGAGTTTGAAATTAGCACAGATACCGTTCAATAAACCAAATAGGTATTAGACAAGATCTACACCTTGCTCAATGAACTGGCCTCAACACACCCTATACACCGCAGAGAAATATATCTGAGTAATAAGAATCTTAAAACCCATGTATTCATATATCTCCATAAGGGAATCAAGTGTGTGCAGAGCGGCACAAACACAGCAGTGAAAATGAGCTAAACCCCATTATAGAAATAAATTTTAAAAACAAAACGCTGAAACAATGAAAGAGAGAAAAATTCTTACAAAATTCGCTCAGGGGCTGTGATGCAACCTGGATTGACCACATATAAACCCACAGCTGGATAAGACATAAGGCTGGACACTTGGGGCTGAGAGGATTGGTGAGCTTTGGTGAGCAACTGCCGAAAGTTTAATGCAATACTTCATGCTACTCAGTCCAAGGGTCCCAACACTCCAGGTTGAAGGGAATCTTCCTACAGCTAAACCATGCTTGGGAAACCCAGCGACTGGTATACCATATGATCGGGAAAGGTTTCTAAAACACACCTCATTTTTCCTCTCCTGGGGCTCCGGATCGACATTCCAGCCGCTTTACTAACAACATCCCCACATGGAGAGTCAATGCCTTTAAGTTCTGGTATCGCACAGTCTGCAGTTAGTGCGGAGGATGAATGGGAATAGGGGGAACCAGTGAGAAAACTAGCTGTAGCGGTTTCAATGGGCACATGTCACTCTAATTTCACATCAGTAAGAAGAATTAACCAAAGGCACAGCAAGGTGCCCCAGAAGAAGAATAGAGCTTCAAGGAATCCTGTGGTTATGGGGCAAGATCACAAAAATAAGAGCTGAAAAATGGAGCTAAGGGCCACTGCAATTCAAAAACCTGCAGAGTTATAAAGGCCAACTATTTTCAAAAAATATATTGAGGTAAGGCTATGAAGAAGCATTGAAAGCAAGGCAGAATTGCAGGCAACCGATTTCAGGAGATACACTGGAATTGCATTGAAAACATATGAAGAGAGTCAGAACCTCGACAATGATGCACTTGGCCAAAAAGGGCGTATGTGTTTTTTCCTGAATATAGTCAGGAAAAAACGCATACACACTTTTTGGCCAACCAAGCAAGCTTGCAAAGGAAATCTGCACTACAATGAAGTCTCACTTTCCCCTGGTCAAAAGGGCCATCTGAAAAAAGTGTAAAATCCATAAAGGCACGACAGGCCATGGAGAACTGGGAGCCTTCCAATGTTGATGGGCGGGATGTAAATTGCCAACAGCCACTCTGGAGAAGTGTATGGTGTTTCCTGAAACATCTAAAAAACAAAGCAACAGAGCCTAGGGCACTTCCACTTATGGTCCTAGAGTTTAGGGAAATTAAAATCAAAAAGACACAGCCACCCCAAAGTTTGGGATGGCTCTGTTTACAAGAACCTCATATACGGTACAAGTTCAATATCGCAGAAAGTGAAAAATGGATAAAGAAGTTGTGGTACTTACGTACAATGCAATATCACTCAGCAATGAAATCTATGTCATCAGGCCCTTAGCAGCATAATGAGTGGATTCAGGTACGATGATTCTAACTGAAATAAGTCACACAGAAAAAGAAACATCATAAGATATCAGTAATACACGGAATGTAAACTTGGCTACACAGGAACTGAATTACAGAACAGAACAGGGTCTCAAATTTAGAAAACCAACTTATGCTTGCTTAAGGGGAAAGGTGAGTTGGGGTGCTGCATAAAACCAGAGATTGAAATGAGCACAGATAAAGTTCCTTAAGCCAAATATGGAATAGACAAGAGCTACTCCTTGCTCAACGAAATGGACTCAACACCGCATATTAAACGCCTAAGAATGTACCTGACTAGTAAGTATCTTAAAACCTATGGATTGCTATGTCTCTGAAAGAGAATCAAGCATGTGTACAGGGGCATAAACGCAGCAGTGATAGGATTGGAGAGGTTCGGTGAGCAAATGAAGACCCTTTGAAGTCATATTGCATGGTACCCATTCCACGGGTTTCAACTACCCAGGTTTAAGGTATTCTTCCTTCAGCTAAAACATGCATGTGGAACCTAGAGTATGATCAACCACGTGATCGGGAGACGTGTTCAAATATGTCTCAGTTTTCGTACCCTGGTACTCGGGTGCAACATTCCAGACGCTTTACTAACACTCTCCCGACTTGGAGAGTCAGTCCCTTTAAACTCCTGTTTGGCCCAGTTTGCAATTTCTGTGGAAGATGAACAGGAATAGAGAGAACCAATGAGAGACTAGCTGGAGGTGTCTGGACGGGCAAATTTAACTCTCATTTCCCACCAGGAAGAGGAAATAACCAAAGGCTCAGCGTGCCGTGCCGGAACCATATTAGGGCCTGAAGCCATCCTGCGGTGTTGCGGCCAGGTCACAAGAAAGCGAGTTGAAGAAAGGAGCTCAGGGGCACTGTAATTCACAAACCTGCAGAGTTATAAATGACAGCTATCGTCCAAAAATATACTGAAGTAAGGCTGCCAAGAGGACTTGAAAGCGGGGCAGAATTGCAGGAAACCGATTTCAGGAGGTAGACTGGAATTGCATTGAAAGCATAGGAAAAGAGGCAGAACGTCCACAATGATGCACTTGGCCAAAAAGGGCGTATGCGTTTTTTCCTGAATATATTCAGGAAAAAACGCATACGCACTTTTTGGACAACCAAGCAAGCTTGCAAAGGAAATCTGCACTACAATGAAGTCTCACTTCCCCCCGGTCAAAATGGCCATCTGAAAAAAGTGTAAAATCCAGAAAGGCAGGACAGGCCATGGAGAACTGGGAGCCTTGTTATGCTGATGGGTGGGATGTAAATTGCCAACAGACACTCGGGAGAAGTGTATGGTGTTTCCGGAAACATCTAAAAAACAAAGCAACAGAGCCTAGGGCACTTCCACTTATGGTCCTATAGCTTAGGGAAATTAAAATCAAAAAGACACAGCCACCCCAAAGTTTGGGACGCCTCTGTTTACAAGAACCTCGTTTACAGTACAAGTTCAACATCGCAGAATGTGAAAAATGGATAAAGAACATGTGGTATTTACTTACAAAGCAATATCACTCAGCAATGAAATCTATGTCATCAGGCCCTTAGCAGCACAATGAGTGGATTCAGGTATGATGATTCTAACTGAAATAAGTCACACAGAAAAAGAAACATCATAAGATATCAGTAATACACGGAATGTAAACTTGGCTACACAGGAACTGAATTACAGAACAGAACAGGGTCTCAAATTTAGAAAACCAACTTATGCTTGCTTAAGGGGAAAGGTGAGTTGGGGTGCTGCATAAAACCAGAGATTGAAATGAGCACAGATAAAGTTCCTTAAGCCAAATATGGAATAGACAAGAGCTACTCCTTGCTCAACGAAATGGACTCAACACCGCATATTAAACGCCTAAGAATGTACCTGACTAGTAAGTATCTTAAAACCTATGGATTGCTATGTCTCCGAAAGAGAATCAAGCATGTGTACAGGGGCATAAACGCAGCAGTGATAGGATTGGAGAGGTTCGGTGAGCAAATGAAGACCCTTTGAAGTCATATTGCATGGTACCCATTCCACGGGTTTCAACTACCCAGGTTTAAGGTATTCTTCCTTCAGCTAAAACATGCATGTGGAACCTAGAGTATGATCAACCATGTGATCGGGAGACGTGTTCAAATATGTCTCAGTTTTCGTACCCTGGTACTCGGGTGCAACATTCCAGACGCTTTACTAACACTCTCCCGACTTGGAGAGTCAGTGCCTTTAAACTCCTGTTTGGCCCAGTTTGTAATTTCTGCGGAAGATGAATAGGAATAGGGAGAACCAATGAGAGACTAGCTGGAGGTGTCTGGACGGGCAAATTTAACTGTCATTTCCCACCAGGAAGAGGAATTAACCAAAGGCTCAGCGTGCCATGCCGGAACCAGATTAGGGCCTGAAGCAATCCTGCGGTGTTGCGGCCAGCTCAAAAGAAAGCGAGTTGAAGAAAGGAGCTCAGGGGCACTGTAATTCACAAAACTGTAGAGATATAAATGAAAGCTATCGTCAAAAAATATACTGAAGTAAGGCTGCCAAGAGGACTTGAAAGCGGAGCAGAATTGCAGGAAACCGATTTCAGGAGGTAGACTGGAATTGCATTGAAAACATAGGAAAAGAGGCAGAACGTCGACAATGATGCACTTGACCAAAAACGGCGTATGCGTTTTTTCCTGAATATATTCAGGAAAAAAGGCATACGCCCTTTTTGGCCAACCAAGCAAGCTTGCAAAGGAAATCGGCACTACAATGAAGTCTCACTTCCCCCTGGTCAAAAGGGCCATCTGAAAAAAGTGTAAAATCCAGAAAGTCAGGACAGGCCATGGAGAACTGGGAGCCTTGTTATGCTGATGGGCGGGATGTAAATTGCCAACAGCCACTCTGGAGAAATCTATGGTGTTTCTTGAAACATGTAAAAAACAAAGCAACAGAGCCTAGGGCACTTCCACTTATGGTCCTATAGCTTACGGAAATTAAAATCAAAAAGACAGAGCCACCCAAAAGTTTGGGACGGCCCTGTTTACAAGAAACTCATTTACGGCACAAGTTCAATATCGCAGAATGTGAAAAATGGATAAAGAACTTGTGATACTTACATACAATGCAGTATCACTCAGCAATGAAATCTATGTCATCAGGCCCGTAGCAGTATAATGAGTGGATTCAGGTACGATGATTCTCACTGAAATAAGTCACACAGAAAAAGAAACATCATAAGACATCACTAATACACGGAATGTAAACTTGGCTACACAGGAACTGAATTCCAAAACAGAACAGGGTCTCAAATTTAGAAAACCAACTTATGCTTCCTTAGGGGGAAATGTAAGTTGGGGTGCTGCATAAAACCAGAGATTGAAATGAGCACAGATAAAGTTCCTTAAGCCAAATATGGAATAGACAAGAGCTACTCCTTGCTCAACGAAATGGACTCAACACCGCATATTAAACGCCTAAGAATATAGCTGACTAGTAAGTATCTTAAAACCTATGGATTGCTATGTCTCCGAAAGAGAATCAAGCATGTGTACAGGGGCATAAATGCAGCAGTGATAGGATTGGAGAGTTTCGGTGAACAAATGAAGACCCTTTGAAGTCATATTGCATGGTACCCATTCCACGGGTCTCAACTCTCCAGGTTTAAGGTATTCTTCCTTCAGCTAAAATATGCATGTGGAACCCAGAGTATGATCAACCATGTGAACGGGAGACGTGTTCAAATATGTCTCAGTTTTCCTCCCCTGGTACTCGGGTGCAACATTCCAGACGCTTTACTAACACTCTCCCCACTTGGAGAGTCAGCGCCTTTAACCTCCTGTTTGGCCCAGTTTGCAATTTCTGTGGAAGATGAACAGGAATAACGAGAACCAATGAGAGACTAGCTGGAGGTGTCTGGACGGGCAAATTTAACTCTCATTTCCCACCAGGAAGAGGAATTAACCAAAGGCTCAGCGTGCCGTGCCGGAACCAGATTAGGGCCTGAAGCCATCCTGCGGTGTTGCGGCCAGCTCAAAAGAAAGCGAGTTGAAGAAAGGAGCTCAGGGGCACTGTAATTCACAAACCTGCAGAGTTATAAATGACAGCTATCGTCCAAAAATATACTGAAGTAAGGCTGCCAAGAGGACTTGAAAGCGGGGCAGAATTGCAGGAAACCGATTTCAGGAGGTAGACTGGAATTGCTTTGAAAGCATAGGAAAAGAGGCAGAACGTCCACAATGATGCACTTGTCCAAAAAGGGCGTATGCGTTTTTTCCTGAATATATTCAGGAAAAAACGCATACGCCCTTTTTGGCCAACCAAGCAAGCTTGCAAAGGAAATCTGCACTACAATGAAGTCTCACTTCCCCCCGGTCAAAAGGGCCATCTGAAAAAAGTGTAAAATCCAGAAAGGCAGGACAGGCCATGGAGAACTGGGAGCCTTGTTATGCTGATGGGCGGGATGTAAATTGCCAACAGACACTCGGGAGAAGTGTATGGTGTTTCCGGAAACATCTAAAAAACAAAGCAACAGAGCCTAGGGCACTTCCACTTATGGTCCTATAGCTTAGGGAAATTAAAATCAAAAAGACACAGCCACCCCAAAGTTTGGGACGCCTCTGTTTACAAGAACCTCGTTTACCGTTCAAGTTCAATATCACAGAAAGTGAAAAATGGATAAAGAACTTGTGGTACTTACGTACAATGCAGTATCACTCAGCAATGAAATCTATGTCATCAGGCCCGTAGCAGCATAATGAGTGGATTCAGGTACGATGATTCTAACTGAAATAAGTCACACAGAAAATGAAACATCATAAGGTATCACTAATACACGGAATGTGAACTTGGCTACACATGAACTGAATTACAAAACAGAACAGGGTCTCAAGTTTAGAAAACCAACTTATGCCTGCTTAAGGGGGAAGGTGAGTTGGGGTGCTGCATAAAAGCAGAGTTTGAAATTAGCACAGATACCGTTCCATAAGCCAAATATGTAATAGACTAGACCTACCCCTTGCTCAATGAAATGGATTCAACAATGAGGTATCACCTCACACCTGGTAGAATAGGCATCATAGAAAATCTACAAACAAAAAATGCTGGAAAGGGTGTGGAGAAAAGGAACCCTCTTCCACTACTGTTGGGAATATAAATTGATACAGTCATTATGGAGAACAATATGGAATTTCTTATGAAACTAACAATAGAATTACCATATGATACAGCAATCCCAGTACTGGACATATACCCAGAAAAAACCATAAATCAAAAAGAGTCATTCACCGCAATGTTCATTGCATCACTATTTACAATATCGAGGTAATGGAAGCAACTTAAATGCCCACAGACAGACGAATGCATAAAGCTGTGGTACATATATAAAATGGAATATTACTAAGCCATGAAAAGGAATGAAATTGGGTCATTTGTAGAGACGTCGATGGATCTAGAGACTGTCATACAGAGTGAAGTAAGTCTGAAAGAGAAAAACAAATCTTGTATATTCATGCATATATGTGGAACCTAGAAAAACTGTACAGATTAACCATTTTGCAAGGCATAAATAGAGCAACAGATGTAGACAACAAACGTATGGACAACAAGGGGGGAAAGCTGTTGGGGGGGTGGTGGTGGGAGGAGTTGAGAGACTGGGATTGGCATGTATACATTTATATGTATAAAATAGATAACCAATAAGAACCTGCTGTATAAAAATATAAAATAAAATTCAAAATTAAAAAGAAATAAAATTTAAAAAATAAAACAAAAAACAATTATTCCCTGCACATACATGTATTTATATGAATAAATTATTTCCATGCTTATATCTGTAAATACAAAAAAGAGGAATAAAATCTACCTTGAACCAAAAACGAAAAAGAGAAAAAAAACACAGAACCCACCAGTTACACAGAGGAAAACCGTATCAGGGCACTTGCTCCAGTTGTAAACAATTCTGAAGTTGGTCAGTGGTGGGGAATCGTCTCCCATTCAGCCAGCAGCCCCCACGCAACAAGCGTCCTCATTGCAAAGCTGGGGCACCGTGCCGAGGCATCTGTGAGTAAACGTGAGCTGAGCCCCAGGCCAGTTGCTGCTGAACTATTCCCACCCGTCCCAGGTAAAACACCTGAATATATACAAGGACTTGAAAGCCTAGAGGAAGGGCCATAGAGCCACACGAGTGACAGCATGCAGGCCGACTTGGTGCCTGCAGGCCAGCCAGGATGGTCCTGGCCCTGGGTGCTCTTCTGGAAGATTTCCATTTCCCTGCCTGAGATACCCGTCCTGTCCCTGCCCCCACGGCTTTTTTCCTTCCTCACCTCTGCCCAGGGAGAAATTCCAGCAGCAGGTATGGGTGACACATCCTCTTCTTTAGCAGGTGGCAGCCTGGCAACTGCTGCAGAAAGTCCAGCAGAGCCCCACTCACACTGGGCCACCCACAAAGCCGTGGCCTCTCACTCCCTCCCACCAGCCCAGCCCCGAGACTGCTGACAGGGCAGAGAAAATGGCGTCAGGCACGGCTGCAGGGGCTCTTGCTGCCTGGAGTGGTATTTATATTGATCTCAACCCAGGCACACCTGGGGAGGGCTGGCCGGCACGGTAAGGCTGCCCAGGTCAGCCAATCATCACCCCTCAGGGGCTCACAGTTGCAGAAAATGGAACTTGCTGAACCGGCCAGGTCCAAGGAACAGGTGTGGGCTCCTGAGAGTCAGGATAGACAAGGGGCTGCAGCTTTGGCTTGTTTTCTAATCATTTTATCTGGCCCATGAGTGGGAGACAACTTCAAGAAAACCCTCTCCTAATGAGAGGAACCCAGGAGTCAGGGAGAGGAGGGGTGGGTGGTGGTTGGAGACAGAGGCCTGGTGCCCCGGGTGCAGTGGAAGTCTCTGGAAGACCAGGTGGAGGGAGGCCTCACGGAGTGATGCCCAGGGTCACAGACCTGTCGCAGCTGCTGTTTGTTAGTTCAAGTCCTGCTCTGAGGTGCTCTGTGTCAGCTCTGAGCGACAGGTGAGCTGGGGGTGCTCTGCAATGAGGGCTATGTGCACGGTTGCTGTGTGCCCAGCCCTGCCACGGTACCTGCAAGGGTAGCTCTGTATCCTGGGAGGGCCCTGACCACGAGAGCCCCGTGGGCTGGGGTGGGGGTGGGGTACCTGCCCAGGTGAGCTCCATATTCTGGGATTGGTCTGACCACGAGAGCCCCATGGGCTGCTGGGGACCTGGTAAAGGATGTCAGGACAGTCAGTGAAGCCACCGAGGATATACCTCCAGTTGCTCCTAATTCCTACACCCTGCTGGTCATTCTACCAACCACCAGGACATGGTATTCTGTATTAGTCTTCAATGATGCCTTCTTTTGTATTCCATTAGTCCCAGAGTCACAAGAAATTTTGGCTTGTGAGTGGCAGGACTCAACATACAACTAAAACAATACTTCCGGGCCGTTCGGCCCCAAGGGTGCAAAAATTCCCACACCATCTTTGGGGAAAGCTTAGCTAAAGACCTAAAAGTTCTACCTCTGGAAAAGGAAACCCTCCTTCAATATGCAGACGACATTCTGATCGCCAGCCCTACTAAGGAGGCCTCTGAACTACCAAGCCAATAAAGGATAGAAGTTGTCCAAGAAAAAGCTCAAATATCACAGACTGCGGTGACCTGCCTGGGCTTCATTCTCACAGAAGGTCAGAGAAGCCCATCCCAGGAAAGGGAAGAAACCATTTTCAGCCTTACCCCTTTCTAAAACTAGAAGACAGCTTAGGGGTTCCTGGGGAGGCCAGGGTTTGCTGCTTCTGGATCCCTAACTACAGTCTACTAGCTGGGCCTCTATATGAAACACTGAAAGGAAAAGATGATGATCCTTTGGAATAGAATCCAGAAGTGGCCTTTCAAGAATGGAAAGAGCAGTCAATTCAGACCCTTGCCCTGGACCTCCCTAATTTAGCTAAACCCTTTGACCTTTACATTCCCGGTGAAAGGTGAATCGCCATTGGAGAATTAGTGCAAAAACTGGGACCACTTGAAATGGAACAATGCAAGAATGCCATCCAGGTAGGATAAACTACGGTCACTAAGGGGCTTGGCCCACTGCCACATCTGGCCAAGATAATGGCGGTATCTAAAAACCTGGAAATCAGCAGCCCAAAAGGCCACCTCCCTCCTAAGGGAAAAGGACCCCACGTGGTGATCCTAACCACCAACCATGCCCTGAAGTTGCAGGGTTCGCTCCGTGGGCACACCGACCTTGAGTGAGGAGGCCCTCCAACTCCAACATCCAGAGAGATAACCGGGGGCAACAGGGCACCATGACGACTCGTGTGAACATCACTTGACCTGGAGTTTCTCTCATAAAACAACAAGAGTGTGTCCCAAAAGAGTAGACTACTGCTTGCAGGACTTACTGCACCCAGAGGGGAGCTAATAATCTTGGCGGGGGAACGGTATATCACACTGTCACCATAGAAAAGCCTACAGACACCGTGATGATGGTGGCCAATAAGACCGGCTGGACTCCTGTTTACTTCAAAAGGCTGTTGACTCAGTGGCCATCATGGTCCTTGATCACCACTGACCCTGGACTGTCTGGGAGTTGAGCGGGCAGGGCTCTGACACCTGGTGCTGTTTGTACGTTAATTCAGGGGCCTAATTGAAGAAAGCGCAGACTACTGGTCAGAGCATCTAGGCTGGCAGAAACGGTCAGCCTAAGGTGGCCGAACAAATGTGGGGCGGGGTGAAACCGGCCCCCACAGCGTCTCTGCACATCTCTTTCCTGGACCCTTAAAGGTCATTAGAATCTATAACACTTCCAATGCTGGTGCTCAGGTGGACGAGCAGGGAGGCAGGGGTCCTGGGGACAATCAACGTCACCGGGAGGCTGCTGGGGAGAAGCTCTGACCCTCGCCCCAGGGTATGAGGGCTCCCAACTCAGCACTCAGCAGTTACAGAAGAAGGGTCTGCACCCTCAGCACTCCAAGAATGAGGAACAGGACAAAAGGCAGAGGAGGGGTTTGTCCCCAGCAAAGCCCATTAAAAATCCCTGGGAGATAAAAATAGAATCTGGGCAATAAAGTCAAGTCTAACCTTTTTTATCCTTTGTGCTTTGTCTAATTTCACGTGCTCCTAGGGTCCCGCATGCAGAGGTTCCACACCCGGCACTTCAGACCAGATTTCCTAGTGCAGAATGGCTGGGTCGACACCTCAGCTCCTGGGGCCCAGTGCAGACTCCACGATATAGAGCCTGAGCTACAGCCAACCCGGCCCTCGAGAGCTCCGCCCCCTCCCTCCCACTGACTCTGACAGGATCTCTACACAGCAGCCCAGCCCACAGCCCACAGCCCACGGGGTAGTGCATGCTCTCACCTCTCCATTCTCTGATCAAAATATAAAGTTTCCTTTGCTTGTGAACCAAACTCAGTCTCGATCTGTTGGCCCCAATGACACTGGGCAGGGGGACACTTGTTGGGGTCCACTCTGGAAGATCAGTAACAGAAATTGAGACTATTGTAACCTCAATGAACAGATGTGTGAGCCAAACTGTAGTTAACATAGAACAGTGTATAAGGCTCGGGTAAAATAAGATGTTTCTAACACTTCCATTTGATATTTCCATCACTTTATTATAAGCAAGTTCAGTGAAAAGGTTTGTCTTATTTGTCAGGTCAATATTAGAGAAATGAAGTGATTTCTTTCCAAGGATGTACATCTAATAATCTTGGTTAAACCTTCAATCTTGTTTTAAATGCTTTTCCATTGAAAATGATACCTCTCTTTCAGCTCCCCCATTTCTGAGAAGTATAAAATCTTATAATTTATTATTACCAAAGGGGAAAGGTGGGAGGAGGGATAAATTAACAGTTTGGGATTAACACATACACACTGCTATGTATAAAATAGATCATCAACAAGGAACTACTGTATAGCACAGGGAACTACACTCAACATTTTGCAATAACCTATAAGGGGAAATAATCTGAAAAAGAATAGATATTTTTATTGACATCATCTATCAATGACAGTTAAAGTGTAACTTAAGGGAAGCTGGTGGTGAGTGCTTCTGACCCTGAAGACTTCAATCATCTAAAGTTTGGACTCTGCCTACTTCCCATGGCCCTTAATGAACATATGTGTAGCCGTAACTTAAAAACTTCCCCAGTTTGGGTTTCGGGGAGACACTGATTTTGAAAAAGCCCTGGTGTTCTCCTTACATGAATGGGACTCTTCCTACTGCTAAAACATGTCTGTCACACCCAGAGGATGGTATACCGTCTGATCGGGAAGAGTTTGGAAAAGGCATCTCATCTCCTCATCTCCTGGTGCTCGGGTTCACCCCTCCAGCGTCTTTACTAACAGTCTCCCCACTTGGAGATGTCAGCACTGTCAACATCCTGTTGCGTACAGTTTGGAATTTGTCCAGAGGATGAAGCGGAAGGATGAGGAACAATGAGAGACAAGTCCTAGGTGTTCAGACAGGCACATGTCACTCTAATTTCCAATCAGGAAGACGAATTGACCAAAGGCTAGGGTTGCCCATGGAAACAATATAGGGCTTGAGGAAATCCCGCTGCTTTGTGGCCAGTTCCCATAAACACAAGTTGAACAATGGAACTCAGGGGCAGTAAAATTCACAAAACTGCAGAGTTGAAAATATCCATCACTGAAAAATGTCTTGAGGAAAGTCAGAAAAAAGGACTTGTAAGCAAGGGAGAATGGCAGGAAAGGGATTTGAGGAGGTAGAAAGGACTCGCCATTAAGCACAAGAAAAGGAGCTGAACATTGCCAACATTGCAGTTGGCCAAAAAGGGTGTATGCGTTTTTTTCTGTATATATTCAAGAAAAGGGCATACACTTTTTTAGCCAACCAAACAGATGGGCACTGGAAGTCAATACTACAAAAGATATCACTTCGCATCAGTCAGAAGAGCCATCCTCATAAAGCGTAAACAACAGAAATGCAGGACAGGGCAACGAGAAGAGGGAGCCCTGTGAGACTTATAGTGGAAATGTATATTGCCAACGGCCATTCTGGAGAAGTGTATTGTATTTACTAAAGCATCTAAAAAATGAGCTACAGAGCATAGGGCACTTGCACTCATGGGCGTATATCTTGGGAAAAACAAAAATCGAGAGGACACAGGCACCCCAATGTTTACCCCCTCTCTGTTTAAAAGATCCTCGACTAGGATATAACTTAAATGTCTCTGGAGGGAAAAAATGGATAGAGATGTGGTACTTAGGTAGAGTGGAATATTATTCAGCCTGGAAATCAATGAAATATGGCCAGTTGTAACAACTCCGGAGGAGTTACGTATGATCATTCTAAGTGACAGAATTCAAAAAGAAAAAGACACATATCATAAGATATCACTTAAAGGTGGAATCCAAAATGGCTACACATGAAATAAATTACAAAACAAAAACATAGTCAAATATGTAGAAAACACGCATAAGGCTGCTAAACGGGAAAGGTGGGGAGGGGTGAGGCATCATCCAGGAGGTTGAAATTAGCAAAGATACCATTCCAAATACCAAACTGATAATCAACAAGGCCTACACGGTAGCTAAAAGAACTGCACTCAGCACACTCAAGTCACCGGAAAAGAATATATACGACTGGTAAGAATCTGAAAAAGAATTTATTGATGTCTCTCTGTACGTGAATCAAGTGGATGTACAGCAGCAAGAAACAGAGCTTTGAAAATCAGCTGTAACCAATATAGTAATAAATTGAAAAAAATAAACGACAGAGAGACAGAGAAAACCTCTTACAACTTTTCCTCAGGGACGGTGATGCAACATGGATTGAACACATCTAGACCCACAGCAGGATGAGACATAAGGCTGGAAACTGTTTGCGCTAAGAGAAATGTGAGGTTGGGTGAGGAAATGCACACCCTTTAAAGTAATACTACCTGGTACCCATTCAATGGGTCCCAAATCTGCAGGTTCAAGGGATCTTCCTATAGCTAAAACATGCATGGAAAACCCAGAGGACTGTACACCATGTGATCGGGAGATGTGTCTAAAATGCACCTCATTTATCCTCTCCTGGTGCTCCTGTTCACCATTCCAGCCACGCTACTTAGAATCTCCCCACTTGGAGAATCAGCACATTTAAACTTCTGTTTCACACATTTTGCAAATTGTGAGGAGGATGAACGGGAAGAGGGGGAACCAATGAGAGAATAGTTGTAGGGGTTTGGACGGGCACATATCACTCTAATTTCCCATTAAGAATAAGAATTAAAGAAAGGCTCAGCCTGCCTCGCCGGAGCCAAAATAGGGCCTGAAGCAATCCTGCGGGTTTGAGGCCAGCTCACAAAAGAACAACTTAAAAAATGGAGCTCAGGGTCACTGCAATTCACAAACCTGCAGAGTTATAAATGAAAACTAACGTCCAAAAATATGTTGAGGTAAGGCAAAGAAGAGGATCTGAATGCAAGACAGAATTGCAAGAAACAGATTTCAAGAGATAGATTGGACTCGTCTTTAACGCACATGAAAAGCGGCAGAATTTCGACAATGATGCAGTTGGCCCAAAAGGGCGTATGCGTTTTTTCCTGATTATATCCAGGAAAAAACGCATACGCACTTTATGGGCAACGAAGCAAGCAAGCAATGCAAATGTGCACAACAAAGAAGTCTCATTTCCCACCGGTCAAAAGGGCCATCCTAAAAAATTGTAAAAACCAGAAATGCAGGACAGGCCATGGAGAACAGGGAGCCTTTATACGCTGATGGGTAGTGTGTGGACTGCCGAGAGCCACTCTGGAGAAGTGTATGGTGGTTCCTAAATCATCTAAAAAACAGAGCTACAGAGCATAGGACACTTCCAATCATGGGAGTATATCTAGGGAAGTCTAAAAATCAACAAGACACAAGCACACCACAGTTTAGGGCTACTCTGTTTACAAGAACCTCAACTTCAGTACACCTTAAATATCCCAGGAAACAGAACAATGGATAAAGAAGATGTGGTACTTATGTACAATTTCTTCACCATGAAATCAATGTAATAAGGCTAGTAGAAGGATAAAGAGTGGATTTAGGTCCGATAATACTACTTGAAATAAGTCAAACAGAAAAAGAAACATATCATAAGATATCACTTATAGAGGGAGGGTAAATATGGCTGCACAAGAAATGAATTACAGAACAGAACAGTGTCTCACATTTAGAAAACACACTTACGTCAGCTTAAGGGGAAAGGAGAGGTGGGGTGATGCATAAAACCAGAGTTTGAAATTAGCACAGATACCGTTCAATAAACCAAATAGGTATTAGACAAGATCTACACCTTGCTCAATGAACTGGCCTCAACACACCCTATACACCGCAGAGAAATATATCTGAGTAATAAGAATCTTAAAACCCATGTATTCATATATCTCCATAAGGGAATCAAGTGTGTGCAGAGCGGCACAAACACAGCAGTGAAAATGAGCTAAACCCCATTATAGAAATAAATTTTAAAAACAAAACGCTGAAACAATGAAAGAGAGAAAAATTCTTACAAAATTCGCTCAGGGGCTGTGATGCAACCTGGATTGACCACATATAAACCCACAGCTGGATAAGACATAAGGCTGGACACTTGGGGCTGAGAGGATTGGTGAGCTTTGGTGAGCAACTGCCGAAAGTTTAATGCAATACTTCATGCTACTCAGTCCAAGGGTCCCAACACTCCAGGTTGAAGGGAATCTTCCTACAGCTAAACCATGCTTGGGAAACCCAGCGACTGGTATACCATATGATCGGGAAAGGTTTCTAAAACACACCTCATTTTTCCTCTCCTGGGGCTCCGGATCGACATTCCAGCCGCTTTACTAACAACATCCCCACATGGAGAGTCAATGCCTTTAAGTTCTGGTATCGCACAGTCTGCAGTTAGTGCGGAGGATGAATGGGAATAGGGGGAACCAGTGAGAAAACTAGCTGTAGCGGTTTCAATGGGCACATGTCACTCTAATTTCACATCAGTAAGAAGAATTAACCAAAGGCACAGCAAGGTGCCCCAGAAGAAGAATAGAGCTTCAAGGAATCCTGTGGTTATGGGGCAAGATCACAAAAATAAGAGCTGAAAAATGGAGCTAAGGGCCACTGCAATTCAAAAACCTGCAGAGTTATAAAGGCCAACTATTTTCAAAAAATATATTGAGGTAAGGCTATGAAGAAGCATTGAAAGCAAGGCAGAATTGCAGGCAACCGATTTCAGGAGATACACTGGAATTGCATTGAAAACATATGAAGAGAGTCAGAACCTCGACAATGATGCACTTGGCCAAAAAGGGCGTATGTGTTTTTTCCTGAATATAGTCAGGAAAAAACGCATACACACTTTTTGGCCAACCAAGCAAGCTTGCAAAGGAAATCTGCACTACAATGAAGTCTCACTTTCCCCTGGTCAAAAGGGCCATCTGAAAAAAGTGTAAAATCCATAAAGGCACGACAGGCCATGGAGAACTGGGAGCCTTCCAATGTTGATGGGCGGGATGTAAATTGCCAACAGCCACTCTGGAGAAGTGTATGGTGTTTCCTGAAACATCTAAAAAACAAAGCAACAGAGCCTAGGGCACTTCCACTTATGGTCCTAGAGTTTAGGGAAATTAAAATCAAAAAGACACAGCCACCCCAAAGTTTGGGATGGCTCTGTTTACAAGAACCTCATATACGGTACAAGTTCAATATCGCAGAAAGTGAAAAATGGATAAAGAAGTTGTGGTACTTACGTACAATGCAATATCACTCAGCAATGAAATCTATGTCATCAGGCCCTTAGCAGCATAATGAGTGGATTCAGGTACGATGATTCTAACTGAAATAAGTCACACAGAAAAAGAAACATCATAAGATATCAGTAATACACGGAATGTAAACTTGGCTACACAGGAACTGAATTACAGAACAGAACAGGGTCTCAAATTTAGAAAACCAACTTATGCTTGCTTAAGGGGAAAGGTGAGTTGGGGTGCTGCATAAAACCAGAGATTGAAATGAGCACAGATAAAGTTCCTTAAGCCAAATATGGAATAGACAAGAGCTACTCCTTGCTCAACGAAATGGACTCAACACCGCATATTAAACGCCTAAGAATGTACCTGAGTAGTAAGTATCTTAAAACCTATGGATTGCTATGTCTCTGAAAGAGAATCAAGCATGTGTACAGGGGCATAAACGCAGCAGTGATAGGATTGGAGAGGTTCGGTGAGCAAATGAAGACCCTTTGAAGTCATATTGCATGGTACCCATTCCACGGGTTTCAACTACCCAGGTTTAAGGTATTCTTCCTTCAGCTAAAACATGCATGTGGAACCTAGAGTATGATCAACCATGTGATCGGGAGACGTGTTCAAATATGTCTCAGTTTTCGTACCCTGGTACTCGGGTGCAACATTCCAGACGCTTTACTAACACTCTCCCGACTTGGAGAGTCAGTCCCTTTAACCTCCTGTTTGGCCCAGTTTGCAATTTCTGTGGAAGATGAACAGGAATAGAGAGAACCAATGAGAGACTAGCTGGAGGTGTCTGGACGGGCAAATTTAACTCTCATTTCCCACCAGGAAGAGGAAATAACCAAAGGCTCAGCGTGCCGTGCCGGAACCAGATTAGGGCCTGAAGCCATCCTGCGGTGTTGCGGCCAGGTCACAAGAAAGCGAGTTGAAGAAAGGAGCTCAGGGGCACTGTAATTCACAAACCTGCAGAGTTATAAATGACAGCTATCGTCCAAAAATATACTGAAGTAAGGCTGCCAAGAGGACTTGAAAGCGGGGCAGAATTGCAGGAAACCGATTTCAGGAGGTAGACTGGAATTGCATTGAAAGCATAGGAAAAGAGGCAGAACGTCCACAATGATGCACTTGGCCAAAAAGGGCGTATGCGTTTTTTCCTGAATATATTCAGGAAAAAACGCATACGCACTTTTTGGACAACCAAGCAAGCTTGCAAAGGAAATCTGCACTACAATGAAGTCTCACTTCCCCCCGGTCAAAATGGCCATCTGAAAAAAGTGTAAAATCCAGAAAGGCAGGACAGGCCATGGAGAACTGGGAGCCTTGTTATGCTGATGGGTGGGATGTAAATTGCCAACAGACACTCGGGAGAAGTGTATGGTGTTTCCGGAAACATCTAAAAAACAAAGCAACAGAGCCTAGGGCACTTCCACTTATGGTCCTATAGCTTAGGGAAATTAAAATAAAAAAGACACAGCCACCCCAAAGTTTGGGACGCCTCTGTTTACAAGAACCTCGTTTACAGTACAAGTTCAACATCGCAGAATGTGAAAAATGGATAAAGAACACGTGGTATTTACTTACAAAGCAATATCACTCAGCAATGAAATCTATGTCATCAGGCCCTTAGCAGCACAATGAGTGGATTCAGGTATGATGATTCTAACTGAAATAAGTCACACAGAAAAAGAAACATCATAAGATATCAGTAATACACGGAATGTAAACTTGGCTACACAGGAACTGAATTACAGAACAGAACAGGGTCTCAAATTTAGAAAACCAACTTATGCTTGCTTAAGGGGAAAGGTGAGTTGGGGTGCTGCATAAAACCAGAGATTGAAATGAGCACAGATAAAGTTCCTTAAGCCAAATATGGAATAGACAAGAGCTACTCCTTGCTCAACGAAATGGACTCAACACCGCATATTAAACGCCTAAGAATGTACCTGACTAGTAAGTATCTTAAAACCTATGGATTGCTATGTCTCCGAAAGAGAATCAAGCATGTGTACAGGGGCATAAACGCAGCAGTGATAGGATTGGAGAGGTTCGGTGAGCAAATGAAGACCCTTTGAAGTCATATTGCATGGTACCCATTCCACGGGTTTCAACTACCCAGGTTTAAGGTATTCTTCCTTCAGCTAAAACATGCATGTGGAACCTAGAGTATGATCAACCATGTGATCGGGAGACGTGTTCAAATATGTCTCAGTTTTCGTACCCTGGTACTCGGGTGCAACATTCCAGACGCTTTACTAACACTCTCCCGACTTGGAGAGTCAGTGCCTTTAAACTCCTGTTTGGCCCAGTTTGTAATTTCTGCGGAAGATGAATAGGAATAGGGAGAACCAATGAGAGACTAGCTGGAGGTGTCTGGACGGGCAAATTTAACTGTCATTTCCCACCAGGAAGAGGAATTAACCAAAGGCTCAGCGTGCCATGCCGGAACCAGATTAGGGCCTGAAGCAATCCTGCGGTGTTGCGGCCAGCTCACAAGAAAGCGAGTTGAAGAAAGGAGCTCAGGGGCAGTGTAATTCACAAAACTGTAGAGATATAAATGAAAGCTATCGTCAAAAAATATACTGAAGTAAGGCTGCCAAGAGGACTTGAAAGCGGAGCAGAATTGCAGGAAACCGATTTCAGGAGGTAGACTGGAATTGCATTGAAAACATAGGAAAAGAGGCAGAACGTCGACAATGATGCACTTGACCAAAAACGGCGTATGCGTTTTTTCCTGAATATATTCAGGAAAAAAGGCATACGCCCTTTTTGGCCAACCAAGCAAGCTTGCAAAGGAAATCGGCACTACAATGAAGTCTCACTTCCCCCTGGTCAAAAGGGCCATCTGAAAAAAGTGTAAAATCCAGAAAGTCAGGACAGGCCATGGAGAACTGGGAGCCTTGTTATGCTGATGGGCGGGATGTAAATTGCCAACAGCCACTCTGGAGAAATCTATGGTGTTTCTTGAAACATGTAAAAAGCAAAGCAACAGAGCCTAGGGCACTTCCACTTATGGTCCTATAGCTTACGGAAATTAAAATCAAAAAGACAGAGCCACCCAAAAGTTTCGGACGGCCCTGTTTACAAGAAACTCATTTACGGCACAAGTTCAATATCGCAGAATGTGAAAAATGGATAAAGAACTTGTGGTACTTACATACAATGCAGTATCACTCAGCAATGAAATCTATGTCATCAGGCCCGTAGCAGTATAATGAGTGGATTCAGGTACGATGATTCTCACTGAAATAAGTCACACAGAAAAAGAAACATCATAAGACATCACTAATACACGGAATGTAAACTTGGCTACACAGGAACTGAATTCCAAAACAGAACAGGGTCTCAAATTTAGAAAACCAACTTATGCTTCCTTAGGGGGAAATGTAAGTTGGGGTGCTGCATAAAACCAGAGATTGAAATGAGCACAGATAAAGTTCCTTAAGCCAAATATGGAATAGACAAGAGCTACTCCTTGCTCAAAGAAATGGACTCAACAACCCTTATTAAACGCCTAAGAATGTACCTGACTTGTAAGTATCTTAAAACCTATGGATTGCTATGTCTCCAAAAGAGAATCAAGCGTGTGTACAGGGGCATAAACGCAGCATTGATAGTATTGGAGAGGTTCGGTGAGCAAATGAAGACCCTTTGAAGTCATATTGCATGGTACCCATTCCACGGGTCTCAACTCTCCAGGTTTAAGGTATTCTTCCTTCAGCTAAAATATGCATGTGGAACCCAGAGTATGATCAACCATGTGAACGGGAGACGTGTTCAAATATGTCTCAGTTTTCCTCCCCTGGTACTCGGGTGCAACATTCCAGACGCTTTACTAACACTCTCCCCACTTGGAGAGTCAGCGCCTTTAACCTCCTGTTTGGCCCAGTTTGCAATTTCTGTGGAAGATGAACAGGAATAACAAGAACCAATGAGAGACTAGCTGGAGGTGTCTGGACGGGCAAATTTAACTCTCATTTCCCACCAGGAAGAGGAATTAACCAAAGGCTCAGCGTGCCGTGCCGGAACCAGATTAGGGCCTGAAGCCATCCTGCGGTGTTGCGGCCAGCTCAAAAGAAAGCGAGTTGAAGAAAGGAGCTCAGGGGCACTGTAATTCACAAACCTGCAGAGTTATAAATGACAGCTATCGTCCAAAAATATACTGAAGTAAGGCTGCCAAGAGGACTTGAAAGCGGGGCAGAATTGCAGGAAACCGATTTCAGGAGGTAGACTGGAATTGCTTTGAAAGCATAGGAAAAGAGGCAGAACGTCCACAATGATGCACTTGGCCAAAAAGGGCGTATGCGTTTTTTCCTGAATATATTCAGGAAAAAACGCATACGCCCTTTTTGGCCAACCAAGCAAGCTTGCAAAGGAAATCTGCACTACAATGAAGTCTCACTTCCCCCCGGTCAAAAGGGCCATCTGAAAAAAGTGTAAAATCCAGAAAGGCAGGACAGGCCATGGAGAACTGGGAGCCTTGTTATGCTGATGGGCGGGATGTAAATTGCCAACAGACACTCGGGAGAAGTGTATGGTGTTTCCGGAAACATCTAAAAAACAAAGCAACAGAGCCTAGGGCACTTCCACTTATGGTCCTATAGCTTAGGGAAATTAAAATCAAAAAGACACAGCCACCCCAAAGTTTGGGACGCCTCTGTTTACAAGAACCTCGTTTACCGTTCAAGTTCAATATCACAGAAAGTGAAAAATGGATAAAGAACTTGTGGTACTTACGTACAATGCAGTATCACTCAGCAATGAAATCTATGTCATCAGGCCCGTAGCAGCATAATGAGTGGATTCAGGTACGATGATTCTAACTGAAATAAGTCACACAGAAAATGAAACATCATAAGGTATCACTAATACACGGAATGTGAACTTGGCTACACATGAACTGAATTACAAAACAAAACAGGGTCTCAAGTTTAGAAAACCAACTTATGCCTGCTTAAGGGGGAAGGTGAGTTGGGGTGCTGCATAAAAGCAGAGTTTGAAATTAGCACAGATACCGTTCCATAAGCCAAATATGTAATAGACTAGCCCTACCCCTTGCTCAACGAAATGGATTCAACAATGAGGTATCACCTCACACCTGGTAGAATAGGCATCATAGAAAATCTACAAACAAAAAATGCTGGAAAGGGTGTGGAGAAAAGGAACCCTCTTCCACTACTGTTGGGAATATAAATTGATACAGTCATTATGGAGAACAATATGGAATTTCTTATGAAACTAACAATAGAATTACCATATGATACAGCAATCCCAGTACTGGACATATACCCAGACAAAACCATAAATCAAAAAGAGTCATTCACCGCAATGTTCATTGCATCACTATTTACAATATCGAGGTAATGGAAGCAACTTAAATGCCCACAGACAGACGAATGCATAAAGCTGTGGTACATATATAAAATGGAATATTACTAAGCCATGAAAAGGAATGAAATTGGGTCATTTGTAGAGACGTCGATGGATCTAGAGACTGTCATACAGAGTGAAGTAAGTCTGAAAGAGAAAAACAAATCTTGTATATTCATGCATATATGTGGAACCTAGAAAAACTGTACAGATTAACCATTTTGCAAGGCATAAATAGAGCAACAGATGTAGACAACAAACGTATGGACAACAAGGGGGGAAAGCTGTTGGGGGGGTGGTGGTGGGAGGAGTTGAGAGACTGGGATTGGCATGTATACATTTATATGTATAAAATAGATAACCAATAAGAACCTGCTGTATAAAAATATAAAATAAAATTCAAAATTAAAAAGAAATAAAATTTAAAAAATAAAACAAAAAACAATTATTCCCTGCACATACATGTATTTATATGAATAAATTATTTCCATGCTTATATCTGTAAATACAAAAAAGAGGAATAAAATCTACCTTGAACCAAAAACGAAAAAGAGAAAAAAAACACAGAACCCACCAGTTACACAGAGGAAAACCGTATCAGGGCACTTGCTCCAGTTGTAAACAATTCTGAAGTTGGTCAGTGGTGGGGAATCGTCTCCCATTCAGCCAGCAGCCCCCACGCAACAAGCGTCCTCATTGCAAAGCTGGGGCACCGTGCCGAGGCATCTGTGAGTAAACGTGAGCTGAGCCCCAGGCCAGTTGCTGCTGAACTATTCCCACCCGTCCCAGGTAAAACACCTGAATATATACAAGGACTTGAAAGCCTAGAGGAAGGGCCATAGAGCCACACGAGTGACAGCATGTCGGCCGACTTGGTGCCTGCAGGCCAGCCAGGATGGTCCTGGCCCTGGGTGCTCTTCTGGAAGATTTCCATTTCCCTGCCTGAGATACCCGTCCTGTCCCTGCCCCCACGGCTTTTTTCCTTCCTCACCTCTGCCCAGGGAGAAATTCCAGCAGCAGGTATGGGTGACACATCCTCTTCTTTAGCAGGTGGCAGCCTGGCAACTGCTGCAGAAAGTCCAGCAGAGCCCCACTCACACTGGGCCACCCACAAAGCCGTGGCCTCTCACTCCCTCCCACCAGCCCAGCCCCGAGACTGCTGACAGGGCAGAGAAAATGGCGTCAGGCACGGCTGCAGGGGCTCTTGCTGCCTGGAGTGGTATTTATATTGATCTCAACCCAGGCACACCTGGGGAGGGCTGGCCGGCACGGTAAGGCTGCCCAGGTCAGCCAATCATCACCCCTCAGGGGCTCACAGTTGCAGAAAATGGAACTTGTTGAACCGGCCAGGTCCAAGGAACAGGTGTGGGCTCCTGAGAGTCAGGATAGACAAGGGGCTGCAGCTTTGGCTTGTTTTCTAATCATTTTATCTGGCCCATGAGTGGGAGACAACTTCAAGAAAACCCTCTCCTAATGAGAGGAACCCAGGAGTCAGGGAGAGGAGGGGTGGGTGGTGGTTGGAGACAGAGGCCTGGTGCCCCGGGTGCAGTGGAAGTCTCTGGAAGACCAGGTGGAGGGAGGCCTCACGGAGTGATGCCCAGGGTCACAGACCTGTCGCAGCTGCTGTTTGTTAGTTCAAGTCCTGCTCTGAGGTGCTCTGTGTCAGCTCTGAGCGACAGGTGAGCTGGGGGTGCTCTGCAATGAGGGCTATGTGCACGGTTCCTGTGTGCCCAGCCCTGCCACGGTACCTGCAAGGGTAGCTCTGTATCCTGGGAGGGCCCTGACCACGAGAGCCCCGTGGGCTGGGGTGGGGGTGGGGTACCTGCCCAGGTGAGCTCCATATTCTGGGATTGGTCTGACCACGAGAGCCCCATGGGCTGCTGGGGACCTGGTAAAGGATGTCAGGACAGTCAGTGAAGCCACCGAGGATATACCTCCAGTTGCTCCTAATTCCTACACCCTGCTGGTCATTCTACCAACCACCAGGACATGGTATTCTGTATTAGTCTTCAATGATGCCTTCTTTTGTATTCCATTAGTCCCAGAGTCACAAGAAATTTTGGCTTGTGAGTGGCAGGACTCAACATACAACTAAAACAATACTTCCGGGCCGTTCGGCCCCAAGGGTGCAAAAATTCCCACACCATCTTTGGGGAAAGCTTAGCTAAAGACCTAAAAGTTCTACCTCTGGAAAAGGAAACCCTCCTTCAATATGCAGATGACATTCTGATCGCCAGCCCTACTAAGGAGGCCTCTGAACTACCAAGCCAATAAAGGATAGAAGTTGTCCAAGAAAAAGCTCAAATATCACAGACTGCGGTGACCTGCCTGGGCTTCATTCTCACAGAAGGTCAGAGAAGCCCATCCCAGGAAAGGGAAGAAACCATTTTCAGCCTTACCCCTTTCTAAAACTAGAAGACAGCTTAGGGGTTCCTGGGGAGGCCAGGGTTTGCTGCTTCTGGATCCCTAACTACAGTCTACTAGCTGGGCCTCTATATGAAACACTGAAAGGAAAAGATGATGATCCTTTGGAATAGAATCCAGAAGTGGCCTTTCAAGAATGGAAAGAGCAGTCAATTCAGACCCTTGCCCTGGAACTCCCTAATTTAGCTAAACCCTTTGACCTTTACATTCCCGGTGAAAGGTGAATCGCCATTGGAGAATTAGTGCAAAAACTGGGACCACTTGAAATGGAACAATGCAAGAATGCCATCCAGGTAGGATAAACTACGGTCACTAAGGGGCTTGGCCCACTGCCACATCTGGCCAAGATAATGGCGGTATCTAAAAACCTGGAAATCAGCAGCCCAAAAGGCCACCTCCCTCCTAAGGGAAAAGGACCCCACGTGGTGATCCTAACCACCAACCATGCCCTGAAGTTGCAGGGTTCGCTCCGTGGGCACACCGACCTTGAGTGAGGAGGCCCTCCAACTCCAACATCCAGAGAGATAACCGGGGGCAACAGGGCACCATGACGACTCGTGTGAACATCACTTGACCTGGAGTTTCTCTCATAAAACAACAAGAGTGTGTCCCAAAAGAGTAGACTACTGCTTGCAGGACTTACTGCACCCAGAGGGGAGCTAATAATCTTGGCGGGGGAACGGTATATCACACTGTCACCATAGAAAAGCCTACAGACACCGTGATGATGGTGGCCAATAAGACCGGCTGGACTCCTGTTTACTTCAAAAGGCTGTTGACTCAGTGGCCATCATGGTCCTTGATCACCACTGACCCTGGACTGTCTGGGAGTTGAGCGGGCAGGGCTCTGACACCTGGTGCTGTTTGTACGTTAATTCAGGGGCCTAATTGAAGAAAGCGCAGACTACTGGTCAGAGCATCTAGGCTGGCAGAAACGGTCAGCCTAAGGTGGCCGAACAAATGTGGGGCGGGGTGAAACCGGCCCCCACAGCGTCTCTGCACATCTCTTTCCTGGACCCTTAAAGGTCATTAGAATCTATAACACTTCCAATGCTGGTGCTCAGGTGGACGAGCAGGGAGGCAGGGGTCCTGGGGACAATCAACGTCACCGGGAGGCTGCTGGGGAGAAGCTCTGACCCTCGCCCCAGGGTATGAGGGCTCCCAACTCAGCACTCAGCAGTTACAGAAGAAGGGTCTGCACCCTCAGCACTCCAAGAATGAGGAACAGGACAAAAGGCAGAGGAGGGGTTTGTCCCCAGCAAAGCCCATTAAAAATCCCTGGGAGATAAAAATAGAATCTGGGCAATAAAGTCAAGTCTAACCTTTTTTATCCTTTGTGCTTTGTCTAATTTCACGTGCTCCTAGGGTCCCGCATGCAGAGGTTCCACACCCGGCACTTCAGACCAGATTTCCTAGTGCAGAATGGCTGGGTCGACACCTCAGCTCCTGGGGCCCAGTGCAGACTCCACGATATAGAGCCTGAGCTACAGCCAACCCGGCCCTCGAGAGCTCCGCCCCCTCCCTCCCACTGACTCTGACAGGATCTCTACACAGCAGCCCAGCCCACAGCCCACAGCCCACGGGGTAGTGCATGCTCTCACCTCTCCATTCTCTGATCAAAATATAAAGTTTCCTTTGCTTGTGAACCAAACTCAGTCTCGATCTGTTGGCCCCAATGACACTGGGCAGGGGGACACTTGTTGGGGTCCACTCTGGAAGATCAGTAACAGAAATTGAGACTATTGTAACCTCAATGAACAGATGTGTGAGCCAAACTGTAGTTAACATAGAACAGTGTATAAGGCTCGGGTAAAATAAGATGTTTCTAACACTTCCATTTGATATTTCCATCACTTTATTATAAGCAAGTTCAGTGAAAAGGTTTGTCTTATTTGTCAGGTCAATATTAGAGAAATGAAGTGATTTCTTTCCAAGGATGTACATCTAATAATCTTGGTTAAACCTTCAATCTTGTTTTAAATGCTTTTCCATTGAAAATGATACCTCTCTTTCAGCTCCCCCATTTCTGAGAAGTATAAAATCTTATAATTTATTATTACCAAAGGGGAAAGGTGGGAGGAGGGATAAATTAACAGTTTGGGATTAACACATACACACTGCTATGTATAAAATAGATCATCAACAAGGAACTACTGTATAGCACAGGGAACTACACTCAACATTTTGCAATAACCTATAAGGGGAAATAATCTGAAAAAGAATAGATATTTTTATTGACATCATCTATCAATGACAGTTAAAGTGTAACCTAAGGGAAGCTGGTGGTGAGTGCTTCTGACCCTGAAGACTTCAATCATCTAAAGTTTGGACTCTGCCTACTTCCCATGGCCCTTAATGAACATATGTGTAGCCGTAACTTAAAAACTTCCCCAGTTTGGGTTTCGGGGAGACACTGATTTTGAAAAAGCCCTGGTGTTCTCCTTACATGAATGGGACTCTTCCTACTGCTAAAACATGTCTGTCACACCCAGAGGATGGTATACCGTCTGATCGGGAAGAGTTTGGAAAAGGCATCTCATCTCCTCATCTCCTGGTGCTCGGGTTCACCCCTCCAGCGTCTTTACTAACAGTCTCCCCACTTGGAGATGTCAGCACTGTCAACATCCTGTTGCGTACAGTTTGGAATTTGTCCAGAGGATGAAGCGGAAGGATGAGGAACAATGAGAGACAAGTCCTAGGTGTTCAGACAGGCACATGTCACTCTAATTTCCAATCAGGAAGACGAATTGACCAAAGGCTAGGGTTGCCCATGGAAACAATATAGGGCTTGAGGAAATCCCGCTGCTTTGTGGCCAGTTCCCATAAACACAAGTTGAACAATGGAACTCAGGGGCAGTAAAATTCACAAAACTGCAGAGTTGAAAATATCCATCACTGAAAAATGTCTTGAGGAAAGTCAGAAAAAAGGACTTGTAAGCAAGGGAGAATGGCAGGAAAGGGATTTGAGGAGGTAGAAAGGACTCGCCATTAAGCACAAGAAAAGGAGCTGAACATTGCCAACATTGCAGTTGGCCAAAAAGGGTGTATGCGTTTTTTTCTGTATATATTCAAGAAAAGGGCATACACTTTTTTAGCCAACCAAACAGATGGGCACTGGAAGTCAATACTACAAAAGATATCACTTCGCATCAGTCAGAAGAGCCATCCTCATAAAGCGTAAACAACAGAAATGCAGGACAGGGCAACGAGAAGAGGGAGCCCTGTGAGACTTATAGTGGAAATGTATATTGCCAACGGCCATTCTGGAGAAGTGTATTGTATTTACTAAAGCATCTAAAAAATGAGCTACAGAGCATAGGGCACTTGCACTCATGGGCGTATATCTTGGGAAAAACAAAAATCGAGAGGACACAGGCACCCCAATGTTTACCCCCTCTCTGTTTAAAAGATCCTCGACTAGGATATAACTTAAATGTCTCTGGAGGGAAAAAATGGATAGAGATGTGGTACTTAGGTAGAGTGGAATATTATTCAGCCTGGAAATCAATGAAATATGGCCAGTTGTAACAACTCCGGAGGAGTTACGTATGATCATTCTAAGTGACAGAATTCAAAAAGAAAAAGACACATATCATAAGATATCACTTAAAGGTGGAATCCAAAATGGCTACACATGAAATAAATTACAAAACAAAAACATAGTCAAATATGTAGAAAACACGCATAAGGCTGCTAAACGGGAAAGGTGGGGAGGGGTGAGGCATCATCCAGGAGGTTGAAATTAGCAAAGATACCATTCCAAATACCAAACTGATAATCAACAAGGCCTACACGGTAGCTAAAAGAACTGCACTCAGCACACTCAAGTCACCGGAAAAGAATATATACGACTGGTAAGAATCTGAAAAAGAATTTATTGATGTCTCTCTGTACGTGAATCAAGTGGATGTACAGCAGCAAGAAACAGAGCTTTGAAAATCAGCTGTAACCAATATAGTAATAAATTGAAAAAAATAAACGACAGAGAGACAGAGAAAACCTCTTACAACTTTTCCTCAGGGACGGTGATGCAACATGGATTGAACACATCTAGACCCACAGCAGGATGAGACATAAGGCTGGAAACTGTTTGCGCTAAGAGAAATGTGAGGTTGGGTGAGGAAATGCACACCCTTTAAAGTAATACTACCTGGTACCCATTCAATGGGTCCCAAATCTGCAGGTTCAAGGGATCTTCCTATAGCTAAAACATGCATGGAAAACCCAGAGGACTGTACACCATGTGATCGGGAGATGTGTCTAAAATGCACCTCATTTATCCTCTCCTGGTGCTCCTGTTCACCATTCCAGCCACGCTACTTAGAATCTCCCCACTTGGAGAATCAGCACATTTAAACTTCTGTTTCACACATTTTGCAAATTGTGAGGAGGATGAACGGGAAGAGGGGGAACCAATGAGAGAATAGTTGTAGGGGTTTGGACGGGCACATATCACTCTAATTTCCCATTAAGAATAAGAATTAAAGAAAGGCTCAGCCTGCCTCGCCGGAGCCAAAATAGGGCCTGAAGCAATCCTGCGGGTTTGAGGCCAGCTCACAAAAGAACAACTTAAAAAATGGAGCTCAGGGTCACTGCAATTCACAAACCTGCAGAGTTATAAATGAAAACTAACGTCCAAAAATATGTTGAGGTAAGGCAAAGAAGAGGATCTGAATGCAAGACAGAATTGCAAGAAACAGATTTCAAGAGATAGATTGGACTCGTCTTTAACGCACATGAAAAGCGGCAGAATTTCGACAATGATGCAGTTGGCCCAAAAGGGCGTATGCGTTTTTTCCTGATTATATCCAGGAAAAAACGCATACGCACTTTATGGGCAACGAAGCAAGCAAGCAATGCAAATGTGCACAACAAAGAAGTCTCATTTCCCACCGGTCAAAAGGGCCATCCTAAAAAATTGTAAAAACCAGAAATGCAGGACAGGCCATGGAGAACAGGGAGCCTTTATACGCTGATGGGTAGTGTGTGGACTGCCGAGAGCCACTCTGGAGAAGTGTATGGTGGTTCCTAAATCATCTAAAAAACAGAGCTACAGAGCATAGGACACTTCCAATCATGGGAGTATATCTAGGGAAGTCTAAAAATCAACAAGACACAAGCACACCACAGTTTAGGGCTACTCTGTTTACAAGAACCTCAACTTCAGTACACCTTAAATATCCCAGGAAAGAGAACAATGGATAAAGAAGATGTGGTACTTATGTACAATTTCTTCACCATGAAATCAATGTAATAAGGCTAGTAGAAGGATAAAGAGTGGATTTAGGTCCGATAATACTACTTGAAATAAGTCAAACAGAAAAAGAAACATATCATAAGATATCACTTATAGAGGGAAGGTAAATATGGCTGCACAAGAAATGAATTACAGAACAGAACAGTGTCTCACATTTAGAAAACACACTTACGTCAGCTTAAGGGGAAAGGAGAGGTGGGGTGATGCATAAAACCAGAGTTTGAAATTAGCACAGATACCGTTCAATAAACCAAATAGGTATTAGACAAGATCTACACCTTGCTCAATGAACTGGCCTCAACACACCCTATACACCGCAGAGAAATATATCTGAGTAATAAGAATCTTAAAACCCATGTATTCATATATCTCCATAAGGGAATCAAGTGTGTGCAGAGCGGCACAAACACAGCAGTGAAAATGAGCTAAACCCCATTATAGAAATAAATTTTAAAAACAAAACGCTGAAACAATGAAAGAGAGAAAAATTCTTACAAAATTCGCTCAGGGGCTGTGATGCAACCTGGATTGACCACATATAAACCCACAGCTGGATAAGACATAAGGCTGGACACTTGGGGCTGAGAGGATTGGTGAGCTTTGGTGAGCAACTGCCGAAAGTTTAATGCAATACTTCATGCTACTCAGTCCAAGGGTCCCAACACTCCAGGTTGAAGGGAATCTTCCTACAGCTAAACCATGCTTGGGAAACCCAGCGACTGGTATACCATATGATCGGGAAAGGTTTCTAAAACACACCTCATTTTTCCTCTCCTGGGGCTCCGGATCGACATTCCAGCCGCTTTACTAACAACATCCCCACATGGAGAGTCAATGCCTTTAAGTTCTGGTATCGCACAGTCTGCAGTTAGTGCGGAGGATGAATGGGAATAGGGGGAACCAGTGAGAAAACTAGCTGTAGCGGTTTCAATGGGCACATGTCACTCTAATTTCACATCAGTAAGAAGAATTAACCAAAGGCACAGCAAGGTGCCCCAGAAGAAGAATAGAGCTTCAAGGAATCCTGTGGTTATGGGGCAAGATCACAAAAATAAGAGCTGAAAAATGGAGCTAAGGGCCACTGCAATTCAAAAACCTGCAGAGTTATAAAGGCCAACTATTTTCAAAAAATATATTGAGGTAAGGCTATGAAGAAGCATTGAAAGCAAGGCAGAATTGCAGGCAACCGATTTCAGGAGATACACTGGAATTGCATTGAAAACATATGAAGAGAGTCAGAACCTCGACAATGATGCACTTGGCCAAAAAGGGCGTATGTGTTTTTTCCTGAATATAGTCAGGAAAAAACGCATACACACTTTTTGGCCAACCAAGCAAGCTTGCAAAGGAAATCTGCACTACAATGAAGTCTCACTTTCCCCTGGTCAAAAGGGCCATCTGAAAAAAGTGTAAAATCCATAAAGGCACGACAGGCCATGGAGAACTGGGAGCCTTCCAATGTTGATGGGCGGGATGTAAATTGCCAACAGCCACTCTGGAGAAGTGTACGGTGTTTCCTGAAACATCTAAAAAACAAAGCAACAGAGCCTAGGGCACTTCCACTTATGGTCCTAGAGTTTAGGGAAATTAAAATCAAAAAGACACAGCCACCCCAAAGTTTGGGATGGCTCTGTTTACAAGAACCTCATATACGGTACAAGTTCAATATCGCAGAAAGTGAAAAATGGATAAAGAAGTTGTGGTACTTACGTACAATGCAATATCACTCAGCAATGAAATCTATGTCATCAGGCCCTTAGCAGCATAATGAGTGGATTCAGGTACGATGATTCTAACTGAAATAAGTCACACAGAAAAAGAAACATCATAAGATATCAGTAATACACGGAATGTAAACTTGGCTACACAGGAACTGAATTACAGAACAGAACAGGGTCTCAAATTTAGAAAACCAACTTATGCTTGCTTAAGGGGAAAGGTGAGTTGGGGTGCTGCATAAAACCAGAGATTGAAATGAGCACAGATAAAGTTCCTTAAGCCAAATATGGAATAGACAAGAGCTACTCCTTGCTCAACGAAATGGACTCAACACCGCATATTAAACGCCTAAGAATGTACCTGACTAGTAAGTATCTTAAAACCTATGGATTGCTATGTCTCCGAAAGAGAATCAAGCATGTGTACAGGGGCATAAACGCAGCAGTGATAGGATTGGAGAGGTTCGGTGAGCAAATGAAGACCCTTTGAAGTCATATTGCATGGTACCCATTCCACGGGTTTCAACTACCCAGGTTTAAGGTATTCTTCCTTCAGCTAAAACATGCATGTGGAACCTAGAGTATGATCAACCATGTGATCGGGAGACGTGTTCAAATATGTCTCAGTTTTCGTACCCTGGTACTCGGGTGCAACATTCCAGACGCTTTACTAACACTCTCCCGACTTGGAGAGTCAGTGCCTTTAAACTCCTGTTTGGCCCAGTTTGTAATTTCTGCGGAAGATGAATAGGAATAGGGAGAACCAATGAGAGACTAGCTGGAGGTGTCTGGACGGGCAAATTTAACTGTCATTTCCCACCAGGAAGAGGAATTAACCAAAGGCTCAGCGTGCCATGCCGGAACCAGATTAGGGCCTGAAGCAATCCTGCGGTGTTGCGGCCAGCTCACAAGAAAGCGAGTTGAAGAAAGGAGCTCAGGGGCAGTGTAATTCACAAAACTGTAGAGATATAAATGAAAGCTATCGTCAAAAAATATACTGAAGTAAGGCTGCCAAGAGGACTTGAAAGCGGAGCAGAATTGCAGGAAACCGATTTCAGGAGGTAGACTGGAATTGCATTGAAAACATAGGAAAAGAGGCAGAACGTCGACAATGATGCACTTGACCAAAAACGGCGTATGCGTTTTTTCCTGAATATATTCAGGAAAAAAGGCATACGCCCTTTTTGGCCAACCAAGCAAGCTTGCAAAGGAAATCGGCACTACAATGAAGTCTCACTTCCCCCTGGTCAAAAGGGCCATCTGAAAAAAGTGTAAAATCCAGAAAGTCAGGACAGGCCATGGAGAACTGGGAGCCTTGTTATGCTGATGGGCGGGATGTAAATTGCCAACAGCCACTCTGGAGAAATCTATGGTGTTTCTTGAAACATGTAAAAAGCAAAGCAACAGAGCCTAGTGCACTTCCACTTATGGTCCTATAGCTTACGGAAATTAAAATCAAAAAGACAGAGCCACCCAAAAGTTTCGGACGGCCCTGTTTACAAGAAACTCATTTACGGCACAAGTTCAATATCGCAGAATGTGAAAAATGGATAAAGAACTTGTGGTACTTACATACAATGCAGTATCACTCAGCAATGAAATCTATGTCATCAGGCCCGTAGCAGTATAATGAGTGGATTCAGGTACGATGATTCTCACTGAAATAAGTCACACAGAAAAAGAAACATCATAAGACATCACTAATACACGGAATGTAAACTTGGCTACACAGGAACTGAATTCCAAAACAGAACAGGGTCTCAAATTTAGAAAACCAACTTATGCTTCCTTAGGGGGAAATGTAAGTTGGGGTGCTGCATAAAACCAGAGATTGAAATGAGCACAGATAAAGTTCCTTAAGCCAAATATGGAATAGACAAGAGCTACTCCTTGCTCAAAGAAATGGACTCAACAACCCTTATTAAACGCCTAAGAATGTACCTGACTTGTAAGTATCTTAAAACCTATGGATTGCTATGTCTCCAAAAGAGAATCAAGCGTGTGTACAGGGTCATAAACGCAGCATTGATAGTATTGGAGAGGTTCGGTGAGCAAATGAAGACCCTTTGAAGTCATATTGCATGGTACCCATTCCACGGGTCTCAACTCTCCAGGTTTAAGGTATTCTTCCTTCAGCTAAAATATGCATGTGGAACCCAGAGTATGATCAACCATGTGAACGGGAGACGTGTTCAAATATGTCTCAGTTTTCCTCCCCTGGTACTCGGGTGCAACATTCCAGACGCTTTACTAACACTCTCCCCACTTGGAGAGTCAGCGCCTTTAACCTCCTGTTTGGCCCAGTTTGCAATTTCTGTGGAAGATGAACAGGAATAACAAGAACCAATGAGAGACTAGCTGGAGGTGTCTGGACGGGCAAATTTAACTCTCATTTCCCACCAGGAAGAGGAATTAACCAAAGGCTCAGCGTGCCGTGCCGGAACCAGATTAGGGCCTGAAGCCATCCTGCGGTGTTGCGGCCAGCTCAAAAGAAAGCGAGTTGAAGAAAGGAGCTCAGGGGCACTGTAATTCACAAACCTGCAGAGTTATAAATGACAGCTATCGTCCAAAAATATACTGAAGTAAGGCTGCCAAGAGGACTTGAAAGCGGGGCAGAATTGCAGGAAACCGATTTCAGGAGGTAGACTGGAATTGCTTTGAAAGCATAGGAAAAGAGGCAGAACGTCCACAATGATGCACTTGGCCAAAAAGGGCGTATGCGTTTTTTCCTGAATATATTCAGGAAAAAACGCATACGCCCTTTTTGGCCAACCAAGCAAGCTTGCAAAGGAAATCTGCACTACAATGAAGTCTCACTTCCCCCCGGTCAAAAGGGCCATCTGAAAAAAGTGTAAAATCCAGAAAGGCAGGACAGGCCATGGAGAACTGGGAGCCTTGTTATGCTGATGGGCGGGATGTAAATTGCCAACAGACACTCGGGAGAAGTGTATGGTGTTTCCGGAAACATCTAAAAAACAAAGCAACAGAGCCTAGGGCACTTCCACTTATGGTCCTATAGCTTAGGGAAATTAAAATCAAAAAGACACAGCCACCCCAAAGTTTGGGACGCCTCTGTTTACAAGAACCTCGTTTACCGTTCAAGTTCAATATCACAGAAAGTGAAAAATGGATAAAGAACTTGTGGTACTTACGTACAATGCAGTATCACTCAGCAATGAAATCTATGTCATCAGGCCCGTAGCAGCATAATGAGTGGATTCAGGTACGATGATTCTAACTGAAATAAGTCACACAGAAAATGAAACATCATAAGGTATCACTAATACACGGAATGTGAACTTGGCTACACATGAACTGAATTACAAAACAGAACAGGGTCTCAAGTTTAGAAAACCAACTTATGCCTGCTTAAGGGGGAAGGTGAGTTGGGGTGCTGCATAAAAGCAGAGTTTGAAATTAGCACAGATACCGTTCCATAAGCCAAATATGTAATAGACTAGCCCTACCCCTTGCTCAACGAAATGGATTCAACAATGAGGTATCACCTCACACCTGGTAGAATAGGCATCATAGAAAATCTACAAACAAAAAATGCTGGAAAGGGTGTGGAGAAAAGGAACCCTCTTCCACTACTGTTGGGAATATAAATTGATACAGTCATTATGGAGAACAATATGGAATTTCTTATGAAACTAACAATAGAATTACCATATGATACAGCAATCCCAGTACTGGACATATACCCAGACAAAACCATAAATCAAAAAGAGTCATTCACCGCAATGTTCATTGCATCACTATTTACAATATCGAGGTAATGGAAGCAACTTAAATGCCCACACACAGACGAATGCATAAAGCTGTGGTACATATATAAAATGGAATATTACTAAGCCATGAAAAGGAATGAAATTGGGTCATTTGTAGAGACGTCGATGGATCTAGAGACTGTCATACAGAGTGAAGTAAGTCTGAAAGAGAAAAACAAATCTTGTATATTCATGCATATATGTGGAACCTAGAAAAACTGTACAGATTAACCATTTTGCAAGGCATAAATAGAGCAACAGATGTAGACAACAAACGTATGGACAACAAGGGGGGAAAGCTGTTGGGGGTTGGTGGTGGGAGGAGTTGAGAGACTGGGATTGGCATGTATACATTTATATGTATAAAATAGATAACCAATAAGAACCTGCTGTATAAAAATATAAAATAAAATTCAAAATTAAAAAGAAATAAAATTTAAAAAATAAAACAAAAAACAATTATTCCCTGCACATACATGTATTTATATGAATAAATTATTTCCATGCTTATATCTGTAAATACAAAAAAGAGGAATAAAATCTACCTTGAACCAAAAACGAAAAAGAGAAAAAAAACACAGAACCCACCAGTTACACAGAGGAAAACCGTATCAGGGCACTTGCTCCAGTTGTAAACAATTCTGAAGTTGGTCAGTGGTGGGGAATCGTCTCCCATTCAGCCAGCAGCCCCCACGCAACAAGCGTCCTCATTGCAAAGCTGGGGCACCGTGCCGAGGCATCTGTGAGTAAACGTGAGCTGAGCCCCGGGCCAGTTGCTGCTGAACTATTCCCACCCGTCCCAGGTAAAACACCTGAATATATACAAGGACTTGAAAGCCTAGAGGAAGGGCCATAGAGCCACACGAGTGACAGCATGTCGGCCGACTTGGTGCCTGCAGGCCAGCCAGGATGGTCCTGGCCCTGGGTGCTCTTCTGGAAGATTTCCATTTCCCTGCCTGAGATACCCGTCCTGTCCCTGCCCCCACGGCTTTTTTCCTTCCTCACCTCTGCCCAGGGAGAAATTCCAGCAGCAGGTATGGGTGACACATCCTCTTCTTTAGCAGGTGGCAGCCTGGCAACTGCTGCAGAAAGTCCAGCAGAGCCCCACTCACACTGGGCCACCCACAAAGCCGTGGCCTCTCACTCCCTCCCACCAGCCCAGCCCCGAGACTGCTGACAGGGCAGAGAAAATGGCGTCAGGCACGGCTGCAGGGGCTCTTGCTGCCTGGAGTGGTATTTATATTGATCTCAACCCAGGCACACCTGGGGAGGGCTGGCCGGCACGGTAAGGCTGCCCAGGTCAGCCAATCATCACCCCTCAGGGGCTCACAGTTGCAGAAAATGGAACTTGTTGAACCGGCCAGGTCCAAGGAACAGGTGTGGGCTCCTGAGAGTCAGGATAGACAAGGGGCTGCAGCTTTGGCTTGTTTTCTAATCATTTTATCTGGCCCATGAGTGGGAGACAACTTCAAGAAAACCCTCTCCTAATGAGAGGAACCCAGGAGTCAGGGAGAGGAGGGGTGGGTGGTGGTTGGAGACAGAGGCCTGGTGCCCCGGGTGCAGTGGAAGTCTCTGGAAGACCAGGTGGAGGGAGGCCTCACGGAGTGATGCCCAGGGTCACAGACCTGTCGCAGCTGCTGTTTGTTAGTTCAAGTCCTGCTCTGAGGTGCTCTGTGTCAGCTCTGAGCGACAGGTGAGCTGGGGGTGCTCTGCAATGAGGGCTATGTGCACGGTTCCTGTGTGCCCAGCCCTGCCACGGTACCTGCAAGGGTAGCTCTGTATCCTGGGAGGGCCCTGACCACGAGAGCCCCGTGGGCTGGGGTGGGGGTGGGGTACCTGCCCAGGTGAGCTCCATATTCTGGGATTGGTCTGACCACGAGAGCCCCATGGGCTGCTGGGGACCTGGTAAAGGATGTCAGGACAGTCAGTGAAGCCACCGAGGATATACCTCCAGTTGCTCCTAATTCCTACACCCTGCTGGTCATTCTACCAACCACCAGGACATGGTATTCTGTATTAGTCTTCAATGATGCCTTCTTTTGTATTCCATTAGTCCCAGAGTCACAAGAAATTTTGGCTTGTGAGTGGCAGGACTCAACATACAACTAAAACAATACTTCCGGGCCGTTCGGCCCCAAGGGTGCAAAAATTCCCACACCATCTTTGGGGAAAGCTTAGCTAAAGACCTAAAAGTTCTACCTCTGGAAAAGGAAACCCTCCTTCAATATGCAGACGACATTCTGATCGCCAGCCCTACTAAGGAGGCCTCTGAACTACCAAGCCAATAAAGGATAGAAGTTGTCCAAGAAAAAGCTCAAATATCACAGACTGCGGTGACCTGCCTGGGCTTCATTCTCACAGAAGGTCAGAGAAGCCCATCCCAGGAAAGGGAAGAAACCATTTTCAGCCTTACCCCTTTCTAAAACTAGAAGACAGCTTAGGGGTTCCTGGGGAGGCCAGGGTTTGCTGCTTCTGGATCCCTAACTACAGTCTACTAGCTGGGCCTCTATATGAAACACTGAAAGGAAAAGATGATGATCCTTTGGAATAGAATCCAGAAGTGGCCTTTCAAGAATGGAAAGAGCAGTCAATTCAGACCCTTGCCCTGGAACTCCCTAATTTAGCTAAACCCTTTGACCTTTACATTCCCGGTGAAAGGTGAATCGCCATTGGAGAATTAGTGCAAAAACTGGGACCACTTGAAATGGAACAATGCAAGAATGCCATCCAGGTAGGATAAACTACGGTCACTAAGGGGCTTGGCCCACTGCCACATCTGGCCAAGATAATGGCGGTATCTAAAAACCTGGAAATCAGCAGCCCAAAAGGCCACCTCCCTCCTAAGGGAAAAGGACCCCACGTGGTGATCCTAACCACCAACCATGCCCTGAAGTTGCAGGGTTCGCTCTGTGGGCACACCGACCTTGAGTGAGGAGGCCCTCCAACTCCAACATCCAGAGAGATAACCGGGGGCAACAGGGCACCATGACGACTCGTGTGAACATCACTTGACCTGGAGTTTCTCTCATAAAACAACAAGAGTGTGTCCCAAAAGAGTAGACTACTGCTTGCAGGACTTACTGCACCCAGAGGGGAGCTAATAATCTTGGCGGGGGAACGGTATATCACACTGTCACCATAGAAAAGCCTACAGACACCGTGATGATGGTGGCCAATAAGACCGGCTGGACTCCTGTTTACTTCAAAAGGCTGTTGACTCAGTGGCCATCATGGTCCTTGATCACCACTGACCCTGGACTGTCTGGGAGTTGAGCGGGCAGGGCTCTGACACCTGGTGCTGTTTGTACGTTAATTCAGGGGCCTAATTGAAGAAAGCGCAGACTACTGGTCAGAGCATCTAGGCTGGCAGAAACGGTCAGCCTAAGGTGGCCGAACAAATGTGGGGCGGGGTGAAACCGGCCCCCACAGCGTCTCTGCACATCTCTTTCCTGGACCCTTAAAGGTCATTAGAATCTATAACACTTCCAATGCTGGTGCTCAGGTGGACGAGCAGGGAGGCAGGGGTCCTGGGGACAATCAACGTCACCGGGAGGCTGCTGGGGAGAAGCTCTGACCCTCGCCCCAGGGTATGAGGGCTCCCAACTCAGCACTCAGCAGTTACAGAAGAAGGGTCTGCACCCTCAGCACTCCAAGAATGAGGAACAGGACAAAAGGCAGAGGAGGGGTTTGTCCCCAGCAAAGCCCATTAAAAATCCCTGGGAGATAAAAATAGAATCTGGGCAATAAAGTCAAGTCTAACCTTTTTTATCCTTTGTGCTTTGTCTAATTTCACGTGCTCCTAGGGTCCCGCATGCAGAGGTTCCACACCCGGCACTTCAGACCAGATTTCCTAGTGCAGAATGGCTGGGTCGACACCTCAGCTCCTGGGGCCCAGTGCAGACTCCACGATATAGAGCCTGAGCTACAGCCAACCCGGCCCTCGAGAGCTCCGCCCCCTCCCTCCCACTGACTCTGAGAGGATCTCTACACAGCAGCCCAGCCCACAGCCCACAGCCCACGGGGTAGTGCATGCTCTCACCTCTCCATTCTCTGATCAAAATATAAAGTTTCCTTTGCTTGTGAACCAAACTCAGTCTCGATCTGTTGGCCCCAATGACACTGGGCAGGGGGACACTTGTTGGGGTCCACTCTGGAAGATCAGTAACAGAAATTGAGACTATTGTAACCTCAATGAACAGATGTGTGAGCCAAACTGTAGTTAACATAGAACAGTGTATAAGGCTCGGGTAAAATAAGATGTTTCTAACACTTCCATTTGATATTTCCATCACTTTATTATAAGCAAGTTCAGTGAAAAGGTTTGTCTTATTTGTCAGGTCAATATTAGAGAAATGAAGTGATTTCTTTCCAAGGATGTACATCTAATAATCTTGGTTAAACCTTCAATCTTGTTTTAAATGCTTTTCCATTGAAAATGATACCTCTCTTTCAGCTCCCCCATTTCTGAGAAGTATAAAATCTTATAATTTATTATTACCAAAGGGGAAAGGTGGGAGGAGGGATAAATTAACAGTTTGGGATTAACACATACACACTGCTATGTATAAAATAGATCATCAACAAGGAACTACTGTATAGCACAGGGAACTACACTCAACATTTTGCAATAACCTATAAGGGGAAATAATCTGAAAAAGAATAGATATTTTTATTGACATCATCTATCAATGACAGTTAAAGTGTAACCTAAGGGAAGCTGGTGGTGAGTGCTTCTGACCCTGAAGACTTCAATCATCTAAAGTTTGGACTCTGCCTACTTCCCATGGCCCTTAATGAACATATGTGTAGCCGTAACTTAAAAACTTCCCCAGTTTGGGTTTCGGGGAGACACTGATTTTGAAAAAGCCCTGGTGTTCTCCTTACATGAATGGGACTCTTCCTACTGCTAAAACATGTCTGTCACACCCAGAGGATGGTATACCGTCTGATCGGGAAGAGTTTGGAAAAGGCATCTCATCTCCTCATCTCCTGGTGCTCGGGTTCACCCCTCCAGCGTCTTTACTAACAGTCTCCCCACTTGGAGATGTCAGCACTGTCAACATCCTGTTGCGTACAGTTTGGAATTTGTCCAGAGGATGAAGCGGAAGGATGAGGAACAATGAGAGACAAGTCCTAGGTGTTCAGACAGGCACATGTCACTCTAATTTCCAATCAGGAAGACGAATTGACCAAAGGCTAGGGTTGCCCATGGAAACAATATAGGGCTTGAGGAAATCCCGCTGCTTTGTGGCCAGTTCCCATAAACACAAGTTGAACAATGGAACTCAGGGGCAGTAAAATTCACAAAACTGCAGAGTTGAAAATATCCATCACTGAAAAATGTCTTGAGGAAAGTCAGAAAAAAGGACTTGTAAGCAAGGGAGAATGGCAGGAAAGGGATTTGAGGAGGTAGAAAGGACTCGCCATTAAGCACAAGAAAAGGAGCTGAACATTGCCAACATTGCAGTTGGCCAAAAAGGGTGTATGCGTTTTTTTCTGTATATATTCAAGAAAAGGGCATACACTTTTTTAGCCAACCAAACAGATGGGCACTGGAAGTCAATACTACAAAAGATATCACTTCGCATCAGTCAGAAGAGCCATCCTCATAAAGCGTAAACAACAGAAATGCAGGACAGGGCAACGAGAAGAGGGAGCCCTGTGAGACTTATAGTGGAAATGTATATTGCCAACGGCCATTCTGGAGAAGTGTATTGTATTTACTAAAGCATCTAAAAAATGAGCTACAGAGCATAGGGCACTTGCACTCATGGGCGTATATCTTGGGAAAAACAAAAATCGAGAGGACACAGGCACCCCAATGTTTACCCCCTCTCTGTTTAAAAGATCCTCGACTAGGATATAACTTAAATGTCTCTGGAGGGAAAAAATGGATAGAGATGTGGTACTTAGGTAGAGTGGAATATTATTCAGCCTGGAAATCAATGAAATATGGCCAGTTGTAACAACTCCGGAGGAGTTACGTATGATCATTCTAAGTGACAGAATTCAAAAAGAAAAAGACACATATCATAAGATATCACTTAAAGGTGGAATCCAAAATGGCTACACATGAAATAAATTACAAAACAAAAACATAGTCAAATATGTAGAAAACACGCATAAGGCTGCTAAACGGGAAAGGTGGGGAGGGGTGAGGCATCATCCAGGAGGTTGAAATTAGCAAAGATACCATTCCAAATACCAAACTGATAATCAACAAGGCCTACACGGTAGCTAAAAGAACTGCACTCAGCACACTCAAGTCACCGGAAAAGAATATATACGACTGGTAAGAATCTGAAAAAGAATTTATTGATGTCTCTCTGTACGTGAATCAAGTGGATGTACAGCAGCAAGAAACAGAGCTTTGAAAATCAGCTGTAACCAATATAGTAATAAATTGAAAAAAATAAACGACAGAGAGACAGAGAAAACCTCTTACAACTTTTCCTCAGGGACGGTGATGCAACATGGATTGAACACATCTAGACCCACAGCAGGATGAGACATAAGGCTGGAAACTGTTTGCGCTAAGAGAAATGTGAGGTTGGGTGAGGAAATGCACACCCTTTAAAGTAATACTACCTGGTACCCATTCAATGGGTCCCAAATCTGCAGGTTCAAGGGATCTTCCTATAGCTAAAACATGCATGGAAAACCCAGAGGACTGTACACCATGTGATCGGGAGATGTGTCTAAAATGCACCTCATTTATCCTCTCCTGGTGCTCCTGTTCACCATTCCAGCCACGCTACTTAGAATCTCCCCACTTGGAGAATCAGCACATTTAAACTTCTGTTTCACACATTTTGCAAATTGTGAGGAGGATGAACGGGAAGAGGGGGAACCAATGAGAGAATAGTTGTAGGGGTTTGGACGGGCATATATCACTCTAATTTCCCATTAAGAATAAGAATTAAAGAAAGGCTCAGCCTGCCTCGCCGGAGCCAAAATAGGGCCTGAAGCAATCCTGCGGGTTTGAGGCCAGCTCACAAAAGAACAACTTAAAAAATGGAGCTCAGGGTCACTGCAATTCACAAACCTGCAGAGTTATAAATGAAAACTAACGTCCAAAAATATGTTGAGGTAAGGCAAAGAAGAGGATCTGAATGCAAGACAGAATTGCAAGAAACAGATTTCAAGAGATAGATTGGACTCGTCTTTAACGCACATGAAAAGCGGCAGAATTTCGACAATGATGCAGTTGGCCCAAAAGGGCGTATGCGTTTTTTCCTGATTATATCCAGGAAAAAACGCATACGCACTTTATGGGCAACGAAGCAAGCAAGCAATGCAAATGTGCACAACAAAGAAGTCTCATTTCCCACCGGTCAAAAGGGCCATCCTAAAAAATTGTAAAAACCAGAAATGCAGGACAGGCCATGGAGAACAGGGAGCCTTTATACGCTGATGGGTAGTGTGTGGACTGCCGAGAGCCACTCTGGAGAAGTGTATGGTGGTTCCTAAATCATCTAAAAAACAGAGCTACAGAGCATAGGACACTTCCAATCATGGGAGTATATCTAGGGAAGTCTAAAAATCAACAAGACACAAGCACACCACAGTTTAGGGCTACTCTGTTTACAAGAACCTCAACTTCAGTACACCTTAAATATCCCAGGAAAGAGAACAATGGATAAAGAAGATGTGGTACTTATGTACAATTTCTTCACCATGAAATCAATGTAATAAGGCTAGTAGAAGGATAAAGAGTGGATTTAGGTCCGATAATACTACTTGAAATAAGTCAAACAGAAAAAGAAACATATCATAAGATATCACTTATAGAGGGAAGGTAAATATGGCTGCACAAGAAATGAATTACAGAACAGAACAGTGTCTCACATTTAGAAAACACACTTACGTCAGCTTAAGGGGAAAGGAGAGGTGGGGTGATGCATAAAACCAGAGTTTGAAATTAGCACAGATACCGTTCAATAAACCAAATAGGTATTAGACAAGATCTACACCTTGCTCAATGAACTGGCCTCAACACACCCTATACACCGCAGAGAAATATATCTGAGTAATAAGAATCTTAAAACCCATGTATTCATATATCTCCATAAGGGAATCAAGTGTGTGCAGAGCGGCACAAACACAGCAGTGAAAATGAGCTAAACCCCATTATAGAAATAAATTTTAAAAACAAAACGCTGAAACAATGAAAGAGAGAAAAATTCTTACAAAATTCGCTCAGGGGCTGTGATGCAACCTGGATTGACCACATATAAACCCACAGCTGGATAAGACATAAGGCTGGACACTTGGGGCTGAGAGGATTGGTGAGCTTTGGTGAGCAACTGCCGAAAGTTTAATGCAATACTTCATGCTACTCAGTCCAAGGGTCCCAACACTCCAGGTTGAAGGGAATCTTCCTACAGCTAAACCATGCTTGGGAAACCCAGCGACTGGTATACCATATGATCGGGAAAGGTTTCTAAAACACACCTCATTTTTCCTCTCCTGGGGCTCCGGATCGACATTCCAGCCGCTTTACTAACAACATCCCCACATGGAGAGTCAATGCCTTTAAGTTCTGGTATCGCACAGTCTGCAGTTAGTGCGGAGGATGAATGGGAATAGGGGGAACCAGTGAGAAAACTAGCTGTAGCGGTTTCAATGGGCACATGTCACTCTAATTTCACATCAGTAAGAAGAATTAACCAAAGGCACAGCAAGGTGCCCCAGAAGAAGAATAGAGCTTCAAGGAATCCTGTAGTTATGGGGCAAGATCACAAAAATAAGAGCTGAAAAATGGAGCTAAGGGCTACTGCAATTCAAAAACCTGCAGTTATAAAGGCCAACTATTTTCAAAAAATATATTGCGGTAAGGCTATGAAGAAGCATTGAAAGCAAGGCAGAATTGCAGGAAACCGATTTCAGGAGATACACTGGAATTGCATTGAAAACATATGAAGAGAGTCAGAACCTCGACAATGATGCACTTGGCCAAAAAGGGCGTATGCGTTTTTTCCTGAATATAGTCAGGAAAAAACGCATACACACTTTTTGGCCAACCAAGCAAGCTTGCAAAGGAAATCTGCACTACAATGAAGTCTCACTTCCCCCCGGTCAAAAGGGCCATCTGAAAAAAGTGTAAAATCCATAAAGGCACGACAGGCCATGGAGAACTGGGAGCCTTCCAATGTTGATGGGCGGGATGTAAATTGCCAACAGCCACTCTGGAGAAGTGTATGGTGTTTCCGGAAACATCTAAAAAACAAAGCAACAGAGCCTAGGGCACTTCCACTTATGGTCCTAGAGTTTAGGGAAATTAAAATCAAAAAGACACAGCCACCCCAAAGTTTGGGATGGCTCTGTTTACAAGAACCTCATATACGGTACAAGTTCAATATCGCAGAAAGTGAAAAATGGATAAAGAAGTTGTGGTACTTACGTACAATGCAATATCACTCAGCAATGAAATCTATGTCATCAGGCCCTTAGCAGCATAATGAGTGGATTCAGGTACGATGAATCTAACTGAAATAAGTCACACAGAAAAAGAAACATCATAAGATATCAGTAATACACGGAATGTAAACTTGGCTACACAGGAACTGAATTACAGAACAGAACAGGGTCTCAAATTTAGAAAACCAACTTATGCTTGCTTAAGGGGAAAGGTGAGTTGGGGTGCTGCATAAAACCAGAGATTGAAATGAGCACAGATAAAGTTCCTTAAGCCAAATATGGAATAGACAAGAGCTACTCCTTGCTCAACGAAATGGACTCAACACCGCATATTAAACGCCTAAGAATGTACCTGACTAGTAAGTATCTTAAAACCTATGGATTGCTATGTCTCTGAAAGAGAATCAAGCATGTGTACAGGGGCATAAACGCAACAGTGATAGGATTGGAGAGGTTCGGTGAGCAAATGAAGACCCTTTGAAGTCATATTGCATGGTACCCATTCCACGGGTTTCAACTACCCAGGTTTAAGGTATTCTTCCTTCAGCTAAAACATGCATGTGGAACCTAGAGTATGATCAACCATGTGATCGGGAGACGTGTTCAAATATGTCTCAGTTTTCGTACCCTGGTACTCGGGTGCAACATTCCAGACGCTTTACTAACACTCTCCCGACTTGGAGAGTCAGTGCCTTTAAACTCCTGTTTGGCCCAGTTTGTAATTTCTGCGGAAGATGAATAGGAATAGGGAGAACCAATGAGAGACTAGCTGGAGGTGTCTGGACGGGCAAATTTAACTGTCATTTCCCACCAGGAAGAGGAATTAACCAAAGGCTCAGCGTGCCATGCCGGAACCAGATTAGGGCCTGAAGCAATCCTGCGGTGTTGCGGCCAGCTCACAAGAAAGCGAGTTGAAGAAAGGAGCTCAGGGGCAGTGTAATTCACAAAACTGTAGAGATATAAATGAAAGCTATCGTCAAAAAATATACTGAAGTAAGGCTGCCAAGAGGACTTGAAAGCGGAGCAGAATTGCAGGAAACCGATTTCAGGAGGTAGACTGGAATTGCATTGAAAACATAGGAAAAGAGGCAGAACGTCGACAATGATGCACTTGACCAAAAACGGCGTATGCGTTTTTTCCTGAATATATTCAGGAAAAAAGGCATACGCCCTTTTTGGCCAACCAAGCAAGCTTGCAAAGGAAATCGGCACTACAATGAAGTCTCACTTCCCCCTGGTCAAAAGGGCCATCTGAAAAAAGTGTAAAATCCAGAAAGTCAGGACAGGCCATGGAGAACTGGGAGCCTTGTTATGCTGATGGGCGGGATGTAAATTGCCAACAGCCACTCGGGAGAAGTGTATGGTGTTTCTTGAAACATGTAAAAAACAAAGCAACAGAGCCTAGGGCACTTCCACTTATGGTCCTATAGCTTAGGGAAATTAAAATCAAAAAGACAGAGCCACCCAAAAGTTTGGGACGGCCCTGTTTACAAGAAACTCATTTACGGCACAAGTTCAATATCGCAGAATGTGAAAAATGGATAAAGAACTTGTGGTACTTACATACAATGCAGTATCACTCAGCAATGAAATCTATGTCATCAGGCCCGTAGCAGTATAATGAGTGGATTCAGGTACGATGATTCTAACTGAAATAAGTCACACAGAAAAAGAAACATCATAAGACATCACTAATACACGGAATGTAAACTTGGCTACACAGGAACTGAATTCCAAAACAGAACAGGGTCTCAAATTTAGAAAACCAACTTATGCTTCCTTAGGGGGAAATGTAAGTTGGGGTGCTGCATAAAACCAGAGATTGAAATGAGCACAGATAAAGTTCCTTAAGCCAAATATGGAATAGACAAGAGCTACTCCTTGCTCAAAGAAATGGACTCAACAACCCTTATTAAACGCCTAAGAATGTACCTGACTTGTAAGTATCTTAAAACCTATGGATTGCTATGTCTCCAAAAGAGAATCAAGCGTGTGTACAGGGTCATAAACGCAGCATTGATAGTATTGGAGAGGTTCGGAGAGCAAATGAAGACCCTTTGAAGTCATATTGCATGGTACCCATTCCACGGGTCTCAACTCTCCAGGTTTAAGGTATTCTTCCTTCAGCTAAAATATGCATGTGGAACCCAGAGTATGATCAACCATGTGAACGGGAGACGTGTTCAAATATGTCTCAGTTTTCCTCCCCTGGTACTCGGGTGCAACATTCCAGACGCTTTACTAACACTCTCCCCACTTGGAGAGTCAGCGCCTTTAACCTCCTGTTTGGCCCAGTTTGCAATTTCTGTGGAAGATGAACAGGAATAACAAGAACCAATGAGAGACTAGCTGGAGGTGTCTGGACGGGCAAATTTAACTCTCATTTCCCACCAGGAAGAGGAATTAACCAAAGGCTCAGCGTGCCGTGCCGGAACCAGATTAGGGCCTGAAGCCATCCTGCGGTGTTGCGGCCAGCTCAAAAGAAAGCGAGTTGAAGAAAGGAGCTCAGGGGCACTGTAATTCACAAACCTGCAGAGTTATAAATGACAGCTATCGTCCAAAAATATACTGAAGTAAGGCTGCCAAGAGGACTTGAAAGCGGGGCAGAATTGCAGGAAACCGATTTCAGGAGGTAGACTGGAATTGCTTTGAAAGCATAGGAAAAGAGGCAGAACGTCCACAATGATGCACTTGGCCAAAAAGGGCGTATGCGTTTTTTCCTGAATATATTCAGGAAAAAACGCATACGCCCTTTTTGGCCAACCAAGCAAGCTTGCAAAGGAAATCTGCACTACAATGAAGTCTCACTTCCCCCCGGTCAAAAGGGCCATCTGAAAAAAGTGTAAAATCCATAAAGGCACGACAGGCCATGGAGAACTGGGAGCCTTCCAATGTTGATGGGCGGGATGTAAATTGCCAACAGCCACTCTGGAGAAGTGTATGGTGTTTCCGGAAACATCTAAAAAACAAAACAACAGAGCCTAGGGCACTTCCACTTATGGTCCTAGAGTTTAGGGAAATTAAAATCAAAAAGACACAGCCACCCCAAAGTTTGGGATGGCTCTGTTTACAAGAACCTCATATACGGTACAAGTTCAATATCGCAGAAAGTGAAAAATGGATAAAGAAGTTGTGGTACTTACGTACAATGCAATATCACTCAGCAATGAAATCTATGTCATCAGGCCCTTAGCAGCATAATGAGTGGATTCAGGTACGATGAATCTAACTGAAATAAGTCACACAGAAAAAGAAACATCATAAGATATCAGTAATACACGGAATGTAAACTTGGCTACACAGGAACTGAATTACAGAACAGAACAGGGTCTCAAATTTAGAAAACCAACTTATGCTTGCTTAAGGGGAAAGGTGAGTTGGGGTGCTGCATAAAACCAGAGATTGAAATGAGCACAGATAAAGTTCCTTAAGCCAAATATGGAATAGACAAGAGCTACTCCTTGCTCAACGAAATGGACTCAACACCGCATATTAAACGCCTAAGAATGTACCTGACTAGTAAGTATCTTAAAACCTATGGATTGCTATGTCTCTGAAAGAGAATCAAGCATGTGTACAGGGGCATAAACGCAACAGTGATAGGATTGGAGAGGTTCGGTGAGCAAATGAAGACCCTTTGAAGTCATATTGCATGGTACCCATTCCACGGGTTTCAACTACCCAGGTTTAAGGTATTCTTCCTTCAGCTAAAACATGCATGTGGAACCTAGAGTATGATCAACCATGTGATCGGGAGACGTGTTCAAATATGTCTCAGTTTTCGTACCCTGGTACTCGGGTGCAACATTCCAGACGCTTTACTAACACTCTCCCGACTTGGAGAGTCAGTGCCTTTAAACTCCTGTTTGGCCCAGTTTGTAATTTCTGCGGAAGATGAATAGGAATAGGGAGAACCAATGAGAGACTAGCTGGAGGTGTCTGGACGGGCAAATTTAACTGTCATTTCCCACCAGGAAGAGGAATTAACCAAAGGCTCAGCGTGCCATGCCGGAACCAGATTAGGGCCTGAAGCAATCCTGCGGTGTTGCGGCCAGCTCACAAGAAAGCGAGTTGAAGAAAGGAGCTCAGGGGCAGTGTAATTCACAAAACTGTAGAGATATAAATGAAAGCTATCGTCAAAAAATATACTGAAGTAAGGCTGCCAAGAGGACTTGAAAGCGGAGCAGAATTGCAGGAAACCGATTTCAGGAGGTAGACTGGAATTGCATTGAAAACATAGGAAAAGAGGCAGAACGTCGACAATGATGCACTTGACCAAAAACGGCGTATGCGTTTTTTCCTGAATATATTCAGGAAAAAAGGCATACGCCCTTTTTGGCCAACCAAGCAAGCTTGCAAAGGAAATCGGCACTACAATGAAGTCTCACTTCCCCCTGGTCAAAAGGGCCATCTGAAAAAAGTGTAAAATCCAGAAAGTCAGGACAGGCCATGGAGAACTGGGAGCCTTGTTATGCTGATGGGCGGGATGTAAATTGCCAACAGCCACTCGGGAGAAGTGTATGGTGTTTCTTGAAACATGTAAAAAACAAAGCAACAGAGCCTAGGGCACTTCCACTTATGGTCCTATAGCTTAGGGAAATTAAAATCAAAAAGACAGAGCCACCCAAAAGTTTGGGACGGCCCTGTTTACAAGAAACTCATTTACGGCACAAGTTCAATATCGCAGAATGTGAAAAATGGATAAAGAACTTGTGGTACTTACATACAATGCAGTATCACTCAGCAATGAAATCTATGTCATCAGGCCCGTAGCAGTATAATGAGTGGATTCAGGTACGATGATTCTAACTGAAATAAGTCACACAGAAAAAGAAACATCATAAGACATCACTAATACACGGAATGTAAACTTGGCTACACAGGAACTGAATTCCAAAACAGAACAGGGTCTCAAATTTAGAAAACCAACTTATGCTTCCTTAGGGGGAAATGTAAGTTGGGGTGCTGCATAAAACCAGAGATTGAAATGAGCACAGATAAAGTTCCTTAAGCCAAATATGGAATAGACAAGAGCTACTCCTTGCTCAAAGAAATGGACTCAACAACCCTTATTAAACGCCTAAGAATGTACCTGACTTGTAAGTATCTTAAAACCTATGGATTGCTATGTCTCCAAAAGAGAATCAAGCGTGTGTACAGGGTCATAAACGCAGCATTGATAGTATTGGAGAGGTTCGGAGAGCAAATGAAGACCCTTTGAAGTCATATTGCATGGTACCCATTCCACGGGTCTCAACTCTCCAGGTTTAAGGTATTCTTCCTTCAGCTAAAATATGCATGTGGAACCCAGAGTATGATCAACCATGTGAACGGGAGACGTGTTCAAATATGTCTCAGTTTTCCTCCCCTGGTACTCGGGTGCAACATTCCAGACGCTTTACTAACACTCTCCCCACTTGGAGAGTCAGCGCCTTTAACCTCCTGTTTGGCCCAGTTTGCAATTTCTGTGGAAGATGAACAGGAATAACAAGAACCAATGAGAGACTAGCTGGAGGTGTCTGGACGGGCAAATTTAACTCTCATTTCCCACCAGGAAGAGGAATTAACCAAAGGCTCAGCGTGCCGTGCCGGAACCAGATTAGGGCCTGAAGCCATCCTGCGGTGTTGCGGCCAGCTCAAAAGAAAGCGAGTTGAAGAAAGGAGCTCAGGGGCACTGTAATTCACAAACCTGCAGAGTTATAAATGACAGCTATCGTCCAAAAATATACTGAAGTAAGGCTGCCAAGAGGACTTGAAAGCGGGGCAGAATTGCAGGAAACCGATTTCAGGAGGTAGACTGGAATTGCTTTGAAAGCATAGGAAAAGAGGCAGAACGTCCACAATGATGCACTTGGCCAAAAAGGGCGTATGCGTTTTTTCCTGAATATATTCAGGAAAAAACGCATACGCCCTTTTTGGCCAACCAAGCAAGCTTGCAAAGGAAATCTGCACTACAATGAAGTCTCACTTCCCCCCGGTCAAAAGGGCCATCTGAAAAAAGTGTAAAATCCATAAAGGCACGACAGGCCATGGAGAACTGGGAGCCTTCCAATGTTGATGGGCGGGATGTAAATTGCCAACAGCCACTCTGGAGAAGTGTATGGTGTTTCCGGAAACATCTAAAAAACAAAGCAACAGAGCCTAGGGCACTTCCACTTATGGTCCTAGAGTTTAGGGAAATTAAAATCAAAAAGACACAGCCACCCCAAAGTTTGGGATGGCTCTGTTTACAAGAACCTCATATACGGTACAAGTTCAATATCGCAGAAAGTGAAAAATGGATAAAGAAGTTGTGGTACTTACGTACAATGCAATATCACTCAGCAATGAAATCTATGTCATCAGGCCCTTAGCAGCATAATGAGTGGATTCAGGTACGATGAATCTAACTGAAATAAGTCACACAGAAAAAGAAACATCATAAGATATCAGTAATACACGGAATGTAAACTTGGCTACACAGGAACTGAATTACAGAACAGAACAGGGTCTCAAATTTAGAAAACCAACTTATGCTTGCTTAAGGGGAAAGGTGAGTTGGGGTGCTGCATAAAACCAGAGATTGAAATGAGCACAGATAAAGTTCCTTAAGCCAAATATGGAATAGACAAGAGCTACTCCTTGCTCAACGAAATGGACTCAACACCGCATATTAAACGCCTAAGAATGTACCTGACTAGTAAGTATCTTAAAACCTATGGATTGCTATGTCTCTGAAAGAGAATCAAGCATGTGTACAGGGGCATAAACGCAACAGTGATAGGATTGGAGAGGTTCGGTGAGCAAATGAAGACCCTTTGAAGTCATATTGCATGGTACCCATTCCACGGGTTTCAACTACCCAGGTTTAAGGTATTCTTCCTTCAGCTAAAACATGCATGTGGAACCTAGAGTATGATCAACCATGTGATCGGGAGACGTGTTCAAATATGTCTCAGTTTTCGTACCCTGGTACTCGGGTGCAACATTCCAGACGCTTTACTAACACTCTCCCGACTTGGAGAGTCAGTGCCTTTAAACTCCTGTTTGGCCCAGTTTGTAATTTCTGCGGAAGATGAATAGGAATAGGGAGAACCAATGAGAGACTAGCTGGAGGTGTCTGGACGGGCAAATTTAACTGTCATTTCCCACCAGGAAGAGGAATTAACCAAAGGCTCAGCGTGCCATGCCGGAACCAGATTAGGGCCTGAAGCAATCCTGCGGTGTTGCGGCCAGCTCACAAGAAAGCGAGTTGAAGAAAGGAGCTCAGGGGCAGTGTAATTCACAAAACTGTAGAGATATAAATGAAAGCTATCGTCAAAAAATATACTGAAGTAAGGCTGCCAAGAGGACTTGAAAGCGGAGCAGAATTGCAGGAAACCGATTTCAGGAGGTAGACTGGAATTGCATTGAAAACATAGGAAAAGAGGCAGAACGTCGACAATGATGCACTTGACCAAAAACGGCGTATGCGTTTTTTCCTGAATATATTCAGGAAAAAAGGCATACGCCCTTTTTGGCCAACCAAGCAAGCTTGCAAAGGAAATCGGCACTACAATGAAGTCTCACTTCCCCCTGGTCAAAAGGGCCATCTGAAAAAAGTGTAAAATCCAGAAAGTCAGGACAGGCCATGGAGAACTGGGAGCCTTGTTATGCTGATGGGCGGGATGTAAATTGCCAACAGCCACTCGGGAGAAGTGTATGGTGTTTCTTGAAACATGTAAAAAACAAAGCAACAGAGCCTAGGGCACTTCCACTTATGGTCCTATAGCTTACGGAAATTAAAATCAAAAAGACAGAGCCACCCAAAAGTTTGGGACGGCCCTGTTTACAAGAAACTCATTTACGGCACAAGTTCAATATCGCAGAATGTGAAAAATGGATAAAGAACTTGTGGTACTTACATACAATGCAGTATCACTCAGCAATGAAATCTATGTCATCAGGCCCGTAGCAGCATAATGAGTGGATTCAGGTACGATGATTCTCACTGAAATAAGTCACACAGAAAAAGAAACATCATAAGACATCACTAATACACGGAATGTAAACTTGGCTACACAGGAACTGAATTCCAAAACAGAACAGGGTCTCAAATTTAGAAAACCAACTTATGCTTCCTTAGGGGGAAATGTAAGTTGGGGTGCTGCATAAAACCAGAGATTGAAATGAGCACAGATAAAGTTCCTTAAGCCAAATATGGAATAGACAAGAGCTACTCCTTGCTCAACGAAATGGACTCAACAACCCTTATTAAACGCCTAAGAATGTACCTGACTAGTAAGTATCTTAAAACCTATGGATTGCTATGTCTCCAAAAGAGAATCAAGCGTGTGTACAGGGTCATAAACGCAGCATTGATAGTATTGGAGAGGTTCGTTGAGCAAATGAAGACCCTTTGAAGTCATATTGCATGGTACCCATTCCACGGGTCTCAACTCTCCAGGTTTAAGGTATTCTTCCTTCAGCTAAAATATGCATGTGGAACCCAGAGTATGATCAACCATGTGAACGGGAGACGTGTTCAAATATGTCTCAGTTTTCCTCCCCTGGTACTCGGGTGCAACATTCCAGACGCTTTACTAACACTCTCCCCACTTGGAGAGTCAGCGCCTTTAACCTCCTGTTTGGCCCAGTTTGCAATTTTTGTGGAAGATGAACAGGAATAACAAGAACCAATGAGAGACTAGCTGGAGGTGTCTGGACGGGCAAATTTAACTCTCATTTCCCACCAGGAAGAGGAATTAACCAAAGGCTCAGCGTGCCGTGCCGGAACCAGATTAGGGCCTGAAGCCATCCTGCGGTGTTGCGGCCAGCTCAAAAGAAAGCGAGTTGAAGAAAGGAGATCAGGGGCACTGTAATTCACAAACCTGCAGAGTTATAAATGACAGCTATCGTCCAAAAATATACTGAAGTAAGGCTGCCAAGAGGACTTGAAAGCGGGGCAGAATTGCAGGAAACCGATTTCAGGAGGTAGACTGGAATTGCTTTGAAAGCATAGGAAAAGAGGCAGAACGTCCACAATGATGCACTTGGCCAAAAAGGGCGTATGCGTTTTTTCCTGAATATATTCAGGAAAAAACGCATACGCCCTTTTTGGCCAACCAAGCAAGCTTGCAAAGGAAATCTGCACTACAATGAAGTCTCACTTCCCCCCGGTCAAAAGGGCCATCTGAAAAAAGTGTAAAATCCAGAAAGGCAGGACAGGCCATGGAGAACTGGGAGCCTTGTTATGCTGATGGGCGGGATGTAAATTGCCAACAGACACTTGGGAGAAGTGTATGGTGTTTCCGGAAACATCTAAAAAACAAAGCAACAGAGCCTAGGGCACTTCCACTTATGGTCCTATAGCTTAGGGAAATTAAAATCAAAAAGACACAGCCACCCCAAAGTTTGGGACGCCTCTGTTTACAAGAACCTCGTTTACCGTTCAAGTTCAATATCACAGAAAGTGAAAAATGGATAAAGAACTTGTGGTACTTACGTACAATGCAGTATCACTCAGCAATGAAATCTATGTCATCAGGCCCGTAGCAGCATAATGAGTGGATTCAGGTACGATGATTCTAACTGAAATAAGTCACACAGAAAATGAAACATCATAAGGTATCACTAATACACGGAATGTGAACTTGGCTACACATGAACTGAATTACAAAACAGAACAGGGTCTCAAGTTTAGAAAACCAACTTATGCCTGCTTAAGGGGGAAGGTGAGTTGGGGTGCTGCATAAAAGCAGAGTTTTAAATTAGCACAGATACCGTTCCATAAGCCAAATATGTAATAGACTAGACCTACCCCTTGCTCAACGAAATGGATTCAACAATGAGGTATCACCTCACACCTGGTAGAATAGGCATCATAGAAAATCTACAAACAAAAAATGCTGGAAAGGGTGTGGAGAAAAGGAACCCTCTTCCACTACTGTTGGGAATATAAATTGATACAGTCATTATGGAGAACAATATGGAATTTCTTATGAAACTAACAATAGAATTACCATATGATACAGCAATCCCAGTACTGGACATATACCCAGACAAAACCATAAATCAAAAAGAGTCATTCACCGCAATGTTCATTGCATCACTATTTACAATATCGAGGTAATGGAAGCAACTTAAATGCCCACAGACAGACGAATGCATAAAGCTGTGGTACATATATAAAATGGAATATTACTAAGCCATGAAAAGGAATGAAATTGGGTCATTTGTAGAGACGTCGATGGATCTAGAGACTGTCATACAGAGTGAAGTAAGTCTGAAAGAGAAAAACAAATCTTGTATATTCATGCATATATGTGGAACCTAGAAAAACTGTACAGATTAACCATTTTGCAAGGCATAAATAGAGCAACAGATGTAGACAACAAACGTATGGACAACAAGGGGGGAAAGCTGTTGGGGGGGTGGTGGTGGGAGGAGTTGAGAGACTGGGATTGGCATGTATACATTTATATGTATAAAATAGATAACCAATAAGAACCTGCTGTATAAAAATATAAAATAAAATTCAAAATTAAAAAGAAATAAAATTTAAAAAATAAAACAAAAAACAATTATTCCCTGCACATACATGTATTTATATGAATAAATTATTTCCATGCTTATATCTGTAAATACAAAAAAGAGGAATAAAATCTACCTTGAACCAAAAACGAAAAAGAGAAAAAAAACACAGAACCCACCAGTTACACAGAGGAAAACCGTATCAGGGCACTTGCTCCAGTTGTAAACAATTCTGAAGTTGGTCAGTGGTGGGGAATCGTCTCCCATTCAGCCAGCAGCCCCCACGCAACAAGCGTCCTCATTGCAAAGCTGGGGCACCGTGCCGAGGCATCTGTGAGTAAACGTGAGCTGAGCCCCAGGCCAGTTGCTGCTGAACTATTCCCACCCGTCCCAGGTAAAACACCTGAATATATACAAGGACTTGAAAGCCTAGAGGAAGGGCCATAGAGCCACACGAGTGACAGCATGCAGGCCGACTTGGTGCCTGCAGGCCAGCCAGGATGGTCCTGGCCCTGGGTGCTCTTCTGGAAGATTTCCATTTCCCTGCCTGAGATACCCGTCCTGTCCCTGCCCCCACGGCTTTTTTCCTTCCTCACCTCTGCCCAGGGAGAAATTCCAGCAGCAGGTATGGGTGACACATCCTCTTCTTTAGCAGGTGGCAGCCTGGCAACTGCTGCAGAAAGTCCAGCAGAGCCCCACTCACACTGGGCCACCCACAAAGCCGTGGCCTCTCACTCCCTCCCACCAGCCCAGCCCCGAGACTGCTGACAGGGCAGAGAAAATGGCGTCAGGCACGGCTGCAGGGGCTCTTGCTGCCTGGAGTGGTATTTATATTGATCTCAACCCAGGCACACCTGGGGAGGGCTGGCCGGCACGGTAAGGCTGCCCAGGTCAGCCAATCATCACCCCTCAGGGGCTCACAGTTGCAGAAAATGGAACTTGCTGAACCGGCTAGGTCCAAGGAACAGGTGTGGGCTCCTGAGAGTCAGGATAGACAAGGGGCTGCAGCTTTGGCTTGTTTTCTAATCATTTTATCTGGCCCATGAGTGGGAGACAACTTCAAGAAAACCCTCTCCTAATGAGAGGAACCCAGGAGTCAGGGAGAGGAGGGGTGGGTGGTGGTTGGAGACAGAGGCCTGGTGCCCCGGGTGCAGTGGAAGTCTCTGGAAGACCAGGTGGAGGGAGGCCTCACGGAGTGATGCCCAGGGTCACAGACCTGTCGCAGCTGCTGTTTGTTAGTTCAAGTCCTGCTCTGAGGTGCTCTGTGTCAGCTCTGAGCGACAGGTGAGCTGGGGGTGCTCTGCAATGAGGGCTATGTGCACGGTTGCTGTGTGCCCAGCCCTGCCACGGTACCTACAAGGGTAGCTCTGTATCCTGGGAGGGCCCTGACCACGAGAGCCCCGTGGGCTGGGGTGGGGGTGGGGTACCTGCCCAGGTGAGCTCCATATTCTGGGATTGGTCTGACCACGAGAGCCCCATGGGCTGCTGGGGACCTGGTAAAGGATGTCAGGACAGTCAGTGAAGCCACCGAGGATATACCTCCAGTTGCTCCTAATTCCTACACCCTGCTGGTCATTCTACCAACCACCAGGACATGGTATTCTGTATTAGTCTTCAATGATGCCTTCTTTTGTATTCCATTAGTCCCAGAGTCACAAGAAATTTTGGCTTGTGAGTGGCAGGACTCAACATACAACTAAAACAATACTTCCGGGCCGTTCGGCCCCAAGGGTGCAAAAATTCCCACACCATCTTTGGGGAAAGCTTAGCTAAAGACCTAAAAGTTCTACCTCTGGAAAAGGAAACCCTCCTTCAATATGCAGACGACATTCTGATCGCCAGCCCTACTAAGGAGGCCTCTGAACTACCAAGCCAATAAAGGATAGAAGTTGTCCAAGAAAAAGCTCAAATATCACAGACTGCGGTGACCTGCCTGGGCTTCATTCTCACAGAAGGTCAGAGAAGCCCATCCCAGGAAAGGGAAGAAACCATTTTCAGCCTTACCCCTTTCTAAAACTAGAAGACAGCTTAGGGGTTCCTGGGGAGGCCAGGGTTTGCTGCTTCTGGATCCCTAACTACAGTCTACTAGCTGGGCCTCTATATGAAACACTGAAAGGAAAAGATGATGATCCTTTGGAATAGAATCCAGAAGTGGCCTTTCAAGAATGGAAAGAGCAGTCAATTCAGACCCTTGCCCTGGAACTCCCTAATTTAGCTAAACCCTTTGACCTTTACATTCCCGGTGAAAGGTGAATCGCCATTGGAGAATTAGTGCAAAAACTGGGACCACTTGAAATGGAACAATGCAAGAATGCCATCCAGGTAGGATAAACTACGGTCACTAAGGGGCTTGGCCCACTGCCACATCTGGCCAAGATAATGGCGGTATCTAAAAACCTGGAAATCAGCAGCCCAAAAGGCCACCTCCCTCCTAAGGGAAAAGGACCCCACGTGGTGATCCTAACCACCAACCATGCCCTGAAGTTGCAGGGTTCGCTCCGTGGGCACACCGACCTTGAGTGAGGAGGCCCTCCAACTCCAACATCCAGAGAGATAACCGGGGGCAACAGGGCACCATGACGACTCGTGTGAACATCACTTGACCTGGAGTTTCTCTCATAAAACAACAAGAGTGTGTCCCAAAAGAGTAGACTACTGCTTGCAGGACTTACTGCACCCAGAGGGGAGCTAATAATCTTGGCGGGGGAACGGTATATCACACTGTCACCATAGAAAAGCCTACAGACACCGTGATGATGGTGGCCAATAAGACCGGCTGGACTCCTGTTTACTTCAAAAGGCTGTTGACTCAGTGGCCATCATGGTCCTTGATCACCACTGACCCTGGACTGTCTGGGAGTTGAGCGGGCAGGGCTCTGACACCTGGTGCTGTTTGTACGTTAATTCAGGGGCCTAATTGAAGAAAGCGCAGACTACTGGTCAGAGCATCTAGGCTGGCAGAAACGGTCAGCCTAAGGTGGCCGAACAAATGTGGGGCGGGGTGAAACTGGCCCCCACAGCGTCTCTGCACATCTCTTTCCTGGACCCTTAAAGGTCATTAGAATCTATAACACTTCCAATGCTGGTGCTCAGGTGGACGAGCAGGGAGGCAGGGGTCCTGGGGACAATCAACGTCACCGGGAGGCTGCTGGGGAGAAGCTCTGACCCTCGCCCCAGGGTATGAGGGCTCCCAACTCAGCACTCAGCAGTTACAGAAGAAGGGTCTGCACCCTCAGCACTCCAAGAATGAGGAACAGGACAAAAGGCAGAGGAGGGGTTTGTCCCCAGCAAAGCCCATTAAAAATCCCTGGGAGATAAAAATAGAATCTGGGCAATAAAGTCAAGTCTAACCTTTTTTATCCTTTGTGCTTTGTCTAATTTCACGTGCTCCTAGGGTCCCGCATGCAGAGGTTCCACACCCGGCACTTCAGACCAGATTTCCTAGTGCAGAATGGCTGGGTCGACACCTCAGCTCCTGGGGCCCAGTGCAGACTCCACGATATAGAGCCTGAGCTACAGCCAACCCGGCCCTCGAGAGCTCCGCCCCCTCCCTCCCACTGACTCTGACAGGATCTCTACACAGCAGCCCAGCCCACAGCCCACAGCCCACGGGGTAGTGCATGCTCTCACCTCTCCATTCTCTGATCAAAATATAAAGTTTCCTTTGCTTGTGAACCAAACTCAGTCTCGATCTGTTGGCCCCAATGACACTGGGCAGGGGGACACTTGTTGGGGTCCACTCTGGAAGATCAGTAACAGAAATTGAGACTATTGTAACCTCAATGAACAGATGTGTGAGCCAAACTGTAGTTAACATAGAACAGTGTATAAGGCTCGGGTAAAATAAGATGTTTCTAACACTTCCATTTGATATTTCCATCACTTTATTATAAGCAAGTTCAGTGAAAAGGTTTGTCTTATTTGTCAGGTCAATATTAGAGAAATGAAGTGATTTCTTTCCAAGGATGTACATCTAATAATCTTGGTTAAACCTTCAATCTTGTTTTAAATGCTTTTCCATTGAAAATGATACCTCTCTTTCAGCTCCCCCATTTCTGAGAAGTATAAAATCTTATAATTTATTATTACCAAAGGGGAAAGGTGGGAGGAGGGATAAATTAACAGTTTGGGATTAACACATACACACTGCTATGTATAAAATAGATCATCAACAAGGAACTACTGTATAGCACAGGGAACTACACTCAACATTTTGCAATAACCTATAAGGGGAAATAATCTGAAAAAGAATAGATATTTTTATTGACATCATCTATCAATGACAGTTAAAGTGTAACCTAAGGGAAGCTGGTGGTGAGTGCTTCTGACCCTGAAGACTTCAATCATCTAAAGTTTGGACTCTGCCTACTTCCCATGGCCCTTAATGAACATATGTGTAGCCGTAACTTAAAAACTTCCCCAGTTTGGGTTTCGGGGAGACACTGATTTTGAAAAAGCCCTGGTGTTCTCCTTACATGAATGGGACTCTTCCTACTGCTAAAACATGTCTGTCACACCCAGAGGATGGTATACCGTCTGATCGGGAAGAGTTTGGAAAAGGCATCTCATCTCCTCATCTCCTGGTGCTCGGGTTCACCCCTCCAGCGTCTTTACTAACAGTCTCCCCACTTGGAGATGTCAGCACTGTCAACATCCTGTTGCGTACAGTTTGGAATTTGTCCAGAGGATGAAGCGGAAGGATGAGGAACAATGAGAGACAAGTCCTAGGTGTTCAGACAGGCACATGTCACTCTAATTTCCAATCAGGAAGACGAATTGACCAAAGGCTAGGGTTGCCCATGGAAACAATATAGGGCTTGAGGAAATCCCGCTGCTTTGTGGCCAGTTCCCATAAACACAAGTTGAACAATGGAACTCAGGGGCAGTAAAATTCACAAAACTGCAGAGTTGAAAATATCCATCACTGAAAAATGTCTTGAGGAAAGTCAGAAAAAAGGACTTGTAAGCAAGGGAGAATGGCAGGAAAGGGATTTGAGGAGGTAGAAAGGACTCGCCATTAAGCACAAGAAAAGGAGCTGAACATTGCCAACATTGCAGTTGGCCAAAAAGGGTGTATGCGTTTTTTTCTGTATATATTCAAGAAAAGGGCATACACTTTTTTAGCCAACCAAACAGATGGGCACTGGAAGTCAATACTACAAAAGATATCACTTCGCATCAGTCAGAAGAGCCATCCTCATAAAGCGTAAACAACAGAAATGCAGGACAGGGCAACGAGAAGAGGGAGCCCTGTGAGACTTATAGTGGAAATGTATATTGCCAACGGCCATTCTGGAGAAGTGTATTGTATTTACTAAAGCATCTAAAAAATGAGCTACAGAGCATAGGGCACTTGCACTCATGGGCGTATATCTTGGGAAAAACAAAAATCGAGAGGACACAGGCACCCCAATGTTTACCCCCTCTCTGTTTAAAAGATCCTCGACTAGGATATAACTTAAATGTCTCTGGAGGGAAAAAATGGATAGAGATGTGGTACTTAGGTAGAGTGGAATATTATTCAGCCTGGAAATCAATGAAATATGGCCAGTTGTAACAACTCCGGAGGAGTTACGTATGATCATTCTAAGTGACAGAATTCAAAAAGAAAAAGACACATATCATAAGATATCACTTAAAGGTGGAATCCAAAATGGCTACACATGAAATAAATTACAAAACAAAAACATAGTCAAATATGTAGAAAACACGCATAAGGCTGCTAAACGGGAAAGGTGGGGAGGGGTGAGGCATCATCCAGGAGGTTGAAATTAGCAAAGATACCATTCCAAATACCAAACTGATAATCAACAAGGCCTACACGGTAGCTAAAAGAACTGCACTCAGCACACTCAAGTCACCGGAAAAGAATATATACGACTGGTAAGAATCTGAAAAAGAATTTATTGATGTCTCTCTGTACGTGAATCAAGTGGATGTACAGCAGCAAGAAACAGAGCTTTGAAAATCAGCTGTAACCAATATAGTAATAAATTGAAAAAAATAAACGACAGAGAGACAGAGAAAACCTCTTACAACTTTTCCTCAGGGACGGTGATGCAACATGGATTGAACACATCTAGACCCACAGCAGGATGAGACATAAGGCTGGAAACTGTTTGCGCTAAGAGAAATGTGAGGTTGGGTGAGGAAATGCACACCCTTTAAAGTAATACTACCTGGTACCCATTCAATGGGTCCCAAATCTGCAGGTTCAAGGGATCTTCCTATAGCTAAAACATGCATGGAAAACCCAGAGGACTGTACACCATGTGATCGGGAGATGTGTCTAAAATGCACCTCATTTATCCTCTCCTGGTGCTCCTGTTCACCATTCCAGCCACGCTACTTAGAATCTCCCCACTTGGAGAATCAGCACATTTAAACTTCTGTTTCACACATTTTGCAAATTGTGAGGAGGATGAACGGGAAGAGGGGGAACCAATGAGAGAATAGTTGTAGGGGTTTGGACGGGCACATATCACTCTAATTTCCCATTAAGAATAAGAATTAAAGAAAGGCTCAGCCTGCCTCGCCGGAGCCAAAATAGGGCCTGAAGCAATCCTGCGGGTTTGAGGCCAGCTCACAAAAGAACAACTTAAAAAATGGAGCTCAGGGTCACTGCAATTCACAAACCTGCAGAGTTATAAATGAAAACTAACGTCCAAAAATATGTTGAGGTAAGGCAAAGAAGAGGATCTGAATGCAAGACAGAATTGCAAGAAACAGATTTCAAGAGATAGATTGGACTCGTCTTTAACGCACATGAAAAGCGGCAGAATTTCGACAATGATGCAGTTGGCCCAAAAGGGCGTATGCGTTTTTTCCTGATTATATCCAGGAAAAAACGCATACGCACTTTATGGGCAACGAAGCAAGCAAGCAATGCAAATGTGCACAACAAAGAAGTCTCATTTCCCACCGGTCAAAAGGGCCATCCTAAAAAATTGTAAAAACCAGAAATGCAGGACAGGCCATGGAGAACAGGGAGCCTTTATACGCTGATGGGTAGTGTGTGGACTGCCGAGAGCCACTCTGGAGAAGTGTATGGTGGTTCCTAAATCATCTAAAAAACAGAGCTACAGAGCATAGGACACTTCCAATCATGGGAGTATATCTAGGGAAGTCTAAAAATCAACAAGACACAAGCACACCACAGTTTAGGGCTACTCTGTTTACAAGAACCTCAACTTCAGTACACCTTAAATATCCCAGGAAAGAGAACAATGGATAAAGAAGATGTGGTACTTATGTACAATTTCTTCACCATGAAATCAATGTAATAAGGCTAGTAGAAGGATAAAGAGTGGATTTAGGTCCGATAATACTACTTGAAATAAGTCAAACAGAAAAAGAAACATATCATAAGATATCACTTATAGAGGGAGGGTAAATATGGCTGCACAAGAAATGAATTACAGAACAGAACAGTGTCTCACATTTAGAAAACACACTTACGTCAGCTTAAGGGGAAAGGAGAGGTGGGGTGATGCATAAAACCAGAGTTTGAAATTAGCACAGATACCGTTCAATAAACCAAATAGGTATTAGACAAGATCTACACCTTGCTCAATGAACTGGCCTCAACACACCCTATACACCGCAGAGAAATATATCTGAGTAATAAGAATCTTAAAACCCATGTATTCATATATCTCCATAAGGGAATCAAGTGTGTGCAGAGCGGCACAAACACAGCAGTGAAAATGAGCTAAACCCCATTATAGAAATAAATTTTAAAAACAAAACGCTGAAACAATGAAAGAGAGAAAAATTCTTACAAAATTCGCTCAGGGGCTGTGATGCAACCTGGATTGACCACATATAAACCCACAGCTGGATAAGACATAAGGCTGGACACTTGGGGCTGAGAGGATTGGTGAGCTTTGGTGAGCAACTGCCGAAAGTTTAATGCAATACTTCATGCTACTCAGTCCAAGGGTCCCAACACTCCAGGTTGAAGGGAATCTTCCTACAGCTAAACCATGCTTGGGAAACCCAGCGACTGGTATACCATATGATCGGGAAAGGTTTCTAAAACACACCTCATTTTTCCTCTCCTGGGGCTCCGGATCGACATTCCAGCCGCTTTACTAACAACATCCCCACATGGAGAGTCAATGCCTTTAAGTTCTGGTATCGCACAGTCTGCAGTTAGTGCGGAGGATGAATGGGAATAGGGGGAACCAGTGAGAAAACTAGCTGTAGCGGTTTCAATGGGCACATGTCACTCTAATTTCACATCAGTAAGAAGAATTAACCAAAGGCACAGCAAGGTGCCCCAGAAGAAGAATAGAGCTTCAAGGAATCCTGTGGTTATGGGGCAAGATCACAAAAATAAGAGCTGAAAAATGGAGCTAAGGGCCACTGCAATTCAAAAACCTGTAGTTATAAAGGCCAACTATTTTCAAAAAATATATTGAGGTAAGGCTATGAAGAAGCATTGAAAGCAAGGCAGAATTGCAGGAAACCGATTTCAGGAGATACACTGGAATTGCATTGAAAACATATGAAGAGAGTCAGAACCTCGACAATGATGCACTTGGCCAAAAAGGGCGTATGCGTTTTTTCCTGAATATAGTCAGGAAAAAACGCATACACACTTTTTGGCCAACCAAGCAAGCTTGCAAAGGAAATCTGCACTACAATGAAGTCTCACATTCCCCTGGTCAAAAGGGCCATCTGAAAAAAGTGTAAAATCCATAAAGGCACGACAGGCCATGGAGAACTGGGAGCCTTCCAATGTTGATGGGCGGGATGTAAATTGCCAACAGCCACTCTGGAGAAGTGTATGGTGTTTCCTGAAACATCTAAAAAACAAAGCAACAGAGCCTAGGGCACTTCCACTTATGGTCCTAGAGTTTAGGGAAATTAAAATCAAAAAGACACAGCCACCCCAAAGTTTGGGATGGCTCTGTTTACAAGAACCTCATATACGGTACAAGTTCAATATCGCAGAAAGTGAAAAATGGATAAAGAAGTTGTGGTACTTACGTACAATGCAATATCACTCAGCAATGAAATCTATGTCATCAGGCCCTTAGCAGCATAATGAGTGGATTCAGGTACGATGAATCTAACTGAAATAAGTCACACAGAAAAAGAAACATCATAAGATATCAGTAATACACGGAATGTAAACTTGGCTACACAGGAACTGAATTACAGAACAGAACAGGGTCTCAAATTTAGAAAACCAACTTATGCTTGCTTAAGGGGAAAGGTGAGTTGGGGTGCTGCATAAAACCAGAGATTGAAATGAGCACAGATAAAGTTCCTTAAGCCAAATATGGAATAGACAAGAGCTACTCCTTGCTCAACGAAATGGACTCAACACCGCATATTAAACGCCTAAGAATGTACCTGACTAGTAAGTATCTTAAAACCTATGGATTGCTATGTCTCTGAAAGAGAATCAAGCATGTGTACAGGGGCATAAACGCAACAGTGATAGGATTGGAGAGGTTCGGTGAGCAAATGAAGACCCTTTGAAGTCATATTGCATGGTACCCATTCCACGGGTTTCAACTACCCAGGTTTAAGGTATTCTTCCTTCAGCTAAAACATGCATGTGGAACCTAGAGTATGATCAACCATGTGATCGGGAGACGTGTTCAAATATGTCTCAGTTTTCGTACCCTGGTACTCGGGTGCAACATTCCAGACGCTTTACTAACACTCTCCCGACTTGGAGAGTCAGTGCCTTTAAACTCCTGTTTGGCCCAGTTTGTAATTTCTGCGGAAGATGAATAGGAATAGGGAGAACCAATGAGAGACTAGCTGGAGGTGTCTGGACGGGCAAATTTAACTGTCATTTCCCACCAGGAAGAGGAATTAACCAAAGGCTCAGCGTGCCATGCCGGAACCAGATTAGGGCCTGAAGCAATCCTGCGGTGTTGCGGCCAGCTCACAAGAAAGCGAGTTGAAGAAAGGAGCTCAGGGGCACTGTAATTCACAAAACTGTAGAGATATAAATGAAAGCTATCGTCAAAAAATATACTGAAGTAAGGCTGCCAAGAGGACTTGAAAGCGGAGCAGAATTGCAGGAAACCGATTTCAGGAGGTAGACTGGAATTGCATTGAAAACATAGGAAAAGAGGCAGAACGTCGACAATGATGCACTTGACCAAAAACGGCGTATGCGTTTTTTCCTGAATATATTCAGGAAAAAAGGCATACGCCCTTTTTGGCCAACCAAGCAAGCTTGCAAAGGAAATCGGCACTACAATGAAGTCTCACTTCCCCCTGGTCAAAAGGGCCATCTGAAAAAAGTGTAAAATCCAGAAAGTCAGGACAGGCCATGGAGAACTGGGAGCCTTGTTATGCTGATGGGCGGGATGTAAATTGCCAACAGCCACTCGGGAGAAGTGTATGGTGTTTCTTGAAACATGTAAAAAACAAAGCAACAGAGCCTAGGGCACTTCCACTTATGGTCCTATAGCTTAGGGAAATTAAAATCAAAAAGACAGAGCCACCCAAAAGTTTGGGACGGCCCTGTTTACAAGAAACTCATTTACGGCACAAGTTCAATATCGCAGAATGTGAAAAATGGATAAAGAACTTGTGGTACTTACATACAATGCAGTATCACTCAGCAATGAAATCTATGTCATCAGGCCCGTAGCAGTATAATGAGTGGATTCAGGTACGATGATTCTAACTGAAATAAGTCACACAGAAAAAGAAACATCATAAGACATCACTAATACACGGAATGTAAACTTGGCTACACAGGAACTGAATTCCAAAACAGAACAGGGTCTCAAATTTAGAAAACCAACTTATGCTTCCTTAGGGGGAAATGTAAGTTGGGGTGCTGCATAAAACCAGAGATTGAAATGAGCACAGATAAAGTTCCTTAAGCCAAATATGGAATAGACAAGAGCTACTCCTTGCTCAAAGAAATGGACTCAACAACCCTTATTAAACGCCTAAGAATGTACCTGACTTGTAAGTATCTTAAAACCTATGGATTGCTATGTCTCCAAAAGAGAATCAAGCCTGTGTACAGGGTCATAAACGCAGCATTGATAGTATTGGAGAGGTTCGGTGAGCAAATGAAGACCCTTTGAAGTCATATTGCATGGTACCCATTCCACGGGTCTCAACTCTCCAGGTTTAAGGTATTCTTCCTTCAGCTAAAATATGCATGTGGAACCCAGAGTATGATCAACCATGTGAACGGGAGACGTGTTCAAATATGTCTCAGTTTTCCTCCCCTGGTACTCAGGTGCAACATTCCAGACGCTTTACTAACACTCTCCCCACTTGGAGAGTCAGCGCCTTTAACCTCCTGTTTGGCCCAGTTTGCAATTTCTGTGGAAGATGAACAGGAATAACAAGAACCAATGAGAGACTAGCTGGAGGTGTCTGGACGGGCAAATTTAACTCTCATTTCCCACCAGGAAGAGGAATTAACCAAAGGCTCAGCGTGCCGTGCCGGAACCAGATTAGGGCCTGAAGCCATCCTGCGGTGTTGCGGCCAGCTCAAAAGAAAGCGAGTTGAAGAAAGGAGCTCAGGGGCACTGTAATTCACAAACCTGCAGAGTTATAAATGACAGCTATCGTCCAAAAATATACTGAAGTAAGGCTGCCAAGAGGACTTGAAAGCGGGGCAGAATTGCAGGAAACCGATTTCAGGAGGTAGACTGGAATTGCTTTGAAAGCATAGGAAAAGAGGCAGAACGTCCACAATGATGCACTTGGCCAAAAAGGGCGTATGCGTTTTTTCCTGAATATATTCAGGAAAAAACGCATACGCCCTTTTTGGCCAACCAAGCAAGCTTGCAAAGGAAATCTGCACTACAATGAAGTCTCACTTCCCCCCGGTCAAAAGGGCCATCTGAAAAAAGTGTAAAATCCATAAAGGCACGACAGGCCATGGAGAACTGGGAGCCTTCCAATGTTGATGGGCGGGATGTAAATTGCCAACAGCCACTCTGGAGAAGTGTATGGTGTTTCCGGAAACATCTAAAAAACAAAGCAACAGAGCCTAGGGCACTTCCACTTATGGTCCTAGAGTTTAGGGAAATTAAAATCAAAAAGACACAGCCACCCCAAAGTTTGGGATGGCTCTGTTTACAAGAACCTCATATACGGTACAAGTTCAATATCGCAGAAAGTGAAAAATGGATAAAGAAGTTGTGGTACTTACGTACAATGCAATATCACTCAGCAATGAAATCTATGTCATCAGGCCCTTAGCAGCATAATGAGTGGATTCAGGTACGATGAATCTAACTGAAATAAGTCACACAGAAAAAGAAACATCATAAGATATCAGTAATACACGGAATGTAAACTTGGCTACACAGGAACTGAATTACAGAACAGAACAGGGTCTCAAATTTAGAAAACCAACTTATGCTTGCTTAAGGGGAAAGGTGAGTTGGGGTGCTGCATAAAACCAGAGATTGAAATGAGCACAGATAAAGTTCCTTAAGCCAAATATGGAATAGACAAGAGCTACTCCTTGCTCAACGAAATGGACTCAACACCGCATATTAAACGCCTAAGAATGTACCTGACTAGTAAGTATCTTAAAACCTATGGATTGCTATGTCTCTGAAAGAGAATCAAGCATGTGTACAGGGGCATAAACGCAACAGTGATAGGATTGGAGAGGTTCGGTGAGCAAATGAAGACCCTTTGAAGTCATATTGCATGGTACCCATTCCACGGGTTTCAACTACCCAGGTTTAAGGTATTCTTCCTTCAGCTAAAACATGCATGTGGAACCTAGAGTATGATCAACCATGTGATCGGGAGACGTGTTCAAATATGTCTCAGTTTTCGTACCCTGGTACTCGGGTGCAACATTCCAGACGCTTTACTAACACTCTCCCGACTTGGAGAGTCAGTGCCTTTAAACTCCTGTTTGGCCCAGTTTGTAATTTCTGCGGAAGATGAATAGGAATAGGGAGAACCAATGAGAGACTAGCTGGAGGTGTCTGGACGGGCAAATTTAACTGTCATTTCCCACCAGGAAGAGGAATTAACCAAAGGCTCAGCGTGCCATGCCGGAACCAGATTAGGGCCTGAAGCAATCCTGCGGTGTTGCGGCCAGCTCACAAGAAAGCGAGTTGAAGAAAGGAGCTCAGGGGCACTGTAATTCACAAAACTGTAGAGATATAAATGAAAGCTATCGTCAAAAAATATACTGAAGTAAGGCTGCCAAGAGGACTTGAAAGCGGAGCAGAATTGCAGGAAACCGATTTCAGGAGGTAGACTGGAATTGCATTGAAAACATAGGAAAAGAGGCAGAACGTCGACAATGATGCACTTGACCAAAAACGGCGTATGCGTTTTTTCCTGAATATATTCAGGAAAAAAGGCATACGCCCTTTTTGGCCAACCAAGCAAGCTTGCAAAGGAAATCGGCACTACAATGAAGTCTCACTTCCCCCTGGTCAAAAGGGCCATCTGAAAAAAGTGTAAAATCCAGAAAGTCAGGACAGGCCATGGAGAACTGGGAGCCTTGTTATGCTGATGGGCGGGATGTAAATTGCCAACAGCCACTCGGGAGAAGTGTATGGTGTTTCTTGAAACATGTAAAAAACAAAGCAACAGAGCCTAGGGCACTTCCACTTATGGTCCTATAGCTTAGGGAAATTAAAATCAAAAAGACAGAGCCACCCAAAAGTTTGGGACGGCCCTGTTTACAAGAAACTCATTTACGGCACAAGTTCAATATCGCAGAATGTGAAAAATGGATAAAGAACTTGTGGTACTTACATACAATGCAGTATCACTCAGCAATGAAATCTATGTCATCAGGCCCGTAGCAGTATAATGAGTGGATTCAGGTACGATGATTCTAACTGAAATAAGTCACACAGAAAAAGAAACATCATAAGACATCACTAATACACGGAATGTAAACTTGGCTACACAGGAACTGAATTCCAAAACAGAACAGGGTCTCAAATTTAGAAAACCAACTTATGCTTCCTTAGGGGGAAATGTAAGTTGGGGTGCTGCATAAAACCAGAGATTGAAATGAGCACAGATAAAGTTCCTTAAGCCAAATATGGAATAGACAAGAGCTACTCCTTGCTCAAAGAAATGGACTCAACAACCCTTATTAAACGCCTAAGAATGTACCTGACTTGTAAGTATCTTAAAACCTATGGATTGCTATGTCTCCAAAAGAGAATCAAGCCTGTGTACAGGGTCATAAACGCAGCATTGATAGTATTGGAGAGGTTCGGTGAGCAAATGAAGACCCTTTGAAGTCATATTGCATGGTACCCATTCCACGGGTCTCAACTCTCCAGGTTTAAGGTATTCTTCCTTCAGCTAAAATATGCATGTGGAACCCAGAGTATGATCAACCATGTGAACGGGAGACGTGTTCAAATATGTCTCAGTTTTCCTCCCCTGGTACTCAGGTGCAACATTCCAGACGCTTTACTAACACTCTCCCCACTTGGAGAGTCAGCGCCTTTAACCTCCTGTTTGGCCCAGTTTGCAATTTCTGTGGAAGATGAACAGGAATAACAAGAACCAATGAGAGACTAGCTGGAGGTGTCTGGACGGGCAAATTTAACTCTCATTTCCCACCAGGAAGAGGAATTAACCAAAGGCTCAGCGTGCCGTGCCGGAACCAGATTAGGGCCTGAAGCCATCCTGCGGTGTTGCGGCCAGCTCAAAAGAAAGCGAGTTGAAGAAAGGAGCTCAGGGGCACTGTAATTCACAAACCTGCAGAGTTATAAATGACAGCTATCGTCCAAAAATATACTGAAGTAAGGCTGCCAAGAGGACTTGAAAGCGGGGCAGAATTGCAGGAAACCGATTTCAGGAGGTAGACTGGAATTGCTTTGAAAGCATAGGAAAAGAGGCAGAACGTCCACAATGATGCACTTGGCCAAAAAGGGCGTATGCGTTTTTTCCTGAATATATTCAGGAAAAAACGCATACGCCCTTTTTGGCCAACCAAGCAAGCTTGCAAAGGAAATCTGCACTACAATGAAGTCTCACTTCCCCCCGGTCAAAAGGGCCATCTGAAAAAAGTGTAAAATCCATAAAGGCACGACAGGCCATGGAGAACTGGGAGCCTTCCAATGTTGATGGGCGGGATGTAAATTGCCAACAGCCACTCTGGAGAAGTGTATGGTGTTTCCGGAAACATCTAAAAAACAAAGCAACAGAGCCTAGGGCACTTCCACTTATGGTCCTAGAGTTTAGGGAAATTAAAATCAAAAAGACACAGCCACCCCAAAGTTTGGGATGGCTCTGTTTACAAGAACCTCATATACGGTACAAGTTCAATATCGCAGAAAGTGAAAAATGGATAAAGAAGTTGTGGTACTTACGTACAATGCAATATCACTCAGCAATGAAATCTATGTCATCAGGCCCTTAGCAGCATAATGAGTGGATTCAGGTACGATGAATCTAACTGAAATAAGTCACACAGAAAAAGAAACATCATAAGATATCAGTAATACACGGAATGTAAACTTGGCTACACAGGAACTGAATTACAGAACAGAACAGGGTCTCAAATTTAGAAAACCAACTTATGCTTGCTTAAGGGGAAAGGTGAGTTGGGGTGCTGCATAAAACCAGAGATTGAAATGAGCACAGATAAAGTTCCTTAAGCCAAATATGGAATAGACAAGAGCTACTCCTTGCTCAACGAAATGGACTCAACACCGCATATTAAACGCCTAAGAATGTACCTGACTAGTAAGTATCTTAAAACCTATGGATTGCTATGTCTCTGAAAGAGAATCAAGCATGTGTACAGGGGCATAAACGCAACAGTGATAGGATTGGAGAGGTTCGGTGAGCAAATGAAGACCCTTTGAAGTCATATTGCATGGTACCCATTCCACGGGTTTCAACTACCCAGGTTTAAGGTATTCTTCCTTCAGCTAAAACATGCATGTGGAACCTAGAGTATGATCAACCATGTGATCGGGAGACGTGTTCAAATATGTCTCAGTTTTCGTACCCTGGTACTCGGGTGCAACATTCCAGACGCTTTACTAACACTCTCCCGACTTGGAGAGTCAGTGCCTTTAAACTCCTGTTTGGCCCAGTTTGTAATTTCTGCGGAAGATGAATAGGAATAGGGAGAACCAATGAGAGACTAGCTGGAGGTGTCTGGACGGGCAAATTTAACTGTCATTTCCCACCAGGAAGAGGAATTAACCAAAGGCTCAGCGTGCCATGCCGGAACCAGATTAGGGCCTGAAGCAATCCTGCGGTGTTGCGGCCAGCTCACAAGAAAGCGAGTTGAAGAAAGGAGCTCAGGGGCACTGTAATTCACAAAACTGTAGAGATATAAATGAAAGCTATCGTCAAAAAATATACTGAAGTAAGGCTGCCAAGAGGACTTGAAAGCGGAGCAGAATTGCAGGAAACCGATTTCAGGAGGTAGACTGGAATTGCATTGAAAACATAGGAAAAGAGGCAGAACGTCGACAATGATGCACTTGACCAAAAACGGCGTATGCGTTTTTTCCTGAATATATTCAGGAAAAAAGGCATACGCCCTTTTTGGCCAACCAAGCAAGCTTGCAAAGGAAATCGGCACTACAATGAAGTCTCACTTCCCCCTGGTCAAAAGGGCCATCTGAAAAAAGTGTAAAATCCAGAAAGTCAGGACAGGCCATGGAGAACTGGGAGCCTTGTTATGCTGATGGGCGGGATGTAAATTGCCAACAGCCACTCGGGAGAAGTGTATGGTGTTTCTTGAAACATGTAAAAAACAAAGCAACAGAGCCTAGGGCACTTCCACTTATGGTCCTATAGCTTACAGAAATTAAAATCAAAAAGACAGAGCCACCCAAAAGTTTGGGACGGCCCTGTTTACAAGAAACTCATTTACGGCACAAGTTCAATATCGCAGAATGTGAAAAATGGATAAAGAACTTGTGGTACTTACATACAATGCAGTATCACTCAGCAATGAAATCTATGTCATCAGGCCCGTAGCAGCATAATGAGTGGATTCAGGTACGATGATTCTAACTGAAATAAGTCACACAGAAAAAGAAACATCATAAGACATCACTAATACACGGAATGTAAACTTGGCTACACAGGAACTGAATTCCAAAACAGAACAGGGTCTCAAATTTAGAAAACCAACTTATGCTTCCTTAGGGGGAAATGTAAGTTGGGGTGCTGCATAAAACCAGAGATTGAAATGAGCACAGATAAAGTTCCTTAAGCTAAATATGGAATAGACAAGAGCTACTCCTTGCTCAACGAAATGGACTCAACAACCCTTATTAAACGCCTAAGAATGTACCTGACTAGTAAGTATCTTAAAACCTATGGATTGCTATGTCTCCAAAAGAGAATCAAGCGTGTGTACAGGGTCATAAACGCAGCATTGATAGTATTGGAGAGGTTCGTTGAGCAAATGAAGACCCTTTGAAGTCATATTGCATGGTACCCATTCCACGGGTCTCAACTCTCCAGGTTTAAGGTATTCTTCCTTCAGCTAAAATATGCATGTGGAACCCAGAGTATGATCAACCATGTGAACGGGAGACGTGTTCAAATATGTCTCAGTTTTCCTCCCCTGGTACTCGGGTGCAACATTCCAGACGCTTTACTAACACTCTCCCCACTTGGAGAGTCAGCGCCTTTAACCTCCTGTTTGGCCCAGTTTGCAATTTTTGTGGAAGATGAACAGGAATAACAAGAACCAATGAGAGACTAGCTGGAGGTGTCTGGACGGGCAAATTTAACTCTCATTTCCCACCAGGAAGAGGAATTAACCAAAGGCTCAGCGTGCCGTGCCGGAACCAGATTAGGGCCTGAAGCCATCCTGCGGTGTTGCGGCCAGCTCAAAAGAAAGCGAGTTGAAGAAAGGAGCTCAGGGGCACTGTAATTCACAAACCTGCAGAGTTATAAATGACAGCTATCGTCCAAAAATATACTGAAGTAAGGCTGCCAAGAGGACTTGAAAGCGGGGCAGAATTGCAGGAAACCGATTTCAGGAGGTAGACTGGAATTGCTTTGAAAGCATAGGAAAAGAGGCAGAACGTCCACAATGATGCACTTGGCCAAAAAGGGCGTATGCGTTTTTTCCTGAATATATTCAGGAAAAAACGCATACGCCCTTTTTGGCCAACCAAGCAAGCTTGCAAAGGAAATCTGCACTACAATGAAGTCTCACTTCCCCCCGGTCAAAAGGGCCATCTGAAAAAAGTGTAAAATCCAGAAAGGCAGGACAGGCCATGGAGAACTGGGAGCCTTGTTATGCTGATGGGCGGGATGTAAATTGCCAACAGACACTCGGGAGAAGTGTATGGTGTTTCCGGAAACATCTAAAAAACAAAGCAACAGAGCCTAGGGCACTTCCACTTATGGTCCTATAGCTTAGGGAAATTAAAATCAAAAAGACACAGCCACCCCAAAGTTTGGGACGCCTCTGTTTACAAGAACCTCGTTTACCGTTCAAGTTCAATATCACAGAAAGTGAAAAATGGATAAAGAACTTGTGGTACTTACGTACAATGCAGTATCACTCAGCAATGAAATCTATGTCATCAGGCCCGTAGCAGCATAATGAGTGGATTCAGGTACGATGATTCTAACTGAAATAAGTCACACAGAAAATGAAACATCATAAGGTATCACTAATACACGGAATGTGAACTTGGCTACACATGAACTGAATTACAAAACAGAACAGGGTCTCAAGTTTAGAAAACCAACTTATGCCTGCTTAAGGGGGAAGGTGAGTTGGGGTGCTGCATAAAAGCAGAGTTTTAAATTAGCACAGATACCGTTCCATAAGCCAAATATGTAATAGACTAGACCTACCCCTTGCTCAACGAAATGGATTCAACAATGAGGTATCACCTCACACCTGGTAGAATAGGCATCATAGAAAATCTACAAACAAAAAATGCTGGAAAGGGTGTGGAGAAAAGGAACCCTCTTCCACTACTGTTGGGAATATAAATTGATACAGTCATTATGGAGAACAATATGGAATTTCTTATGAAACTAACAATAGAATTACCATATGATACAGCAATCCCAGTACTGGACATATACCCAGACAAAACCATAAATCAAAAAGAGTCATTCACCGCAATGTTCATTGCATCACTATTTACAATATCGAGGTAATGGAAGCAACTTAAATGCCCACAGACAGACGAATGCATAAAGCTGTGGTACATATATAAAATGGAATATTACTAAGCCATGAAAAGGAATGAAATTGGGTCATTTGTAGAGACGTCGATGGATCTAGAGACTGTCATACAGAGTGAAGTAAGTCTGAAAGAGAAAAACAAATCTTGTATATTCATGCATATATGTGGAACCTAGAAAAACTGTACAGATTAACCATTTTGCAAGGCATAAATAGAGCAACAGATGTAGACAACAAACGTATGGACAACAAGGGGGGAAAGCTGTTGGGGGGGTGGTGGTGGGAGGAGTTGAGAGACTGGGATTGGCATGTATACATTTATATGTATAAAATAGATAACCAATAAGAACCTGCTGTATAAAAATATAAAATAAAATTCAAAATTAAAAAGAAATAAAATTTAAAAAATAAAACAAAAAACAATTATTCCCTGCACATACATGTATTTATATGAATAAATTATTTCCATGCTTATATCTGTAAATACAAAAAAGAGGAATAAAATCTACCTTGAACCAAAAACGAAAAAGAGAAAAAAAACACAGAACCCACCAGTTACACAGAGGAAAACCGTATCAGGGCACTTGCTCCAGTTGTAAACAATTCTGAAGTTGGTCAGTGGTGGGGAATCGTCTCCCATTCAGCCAGCAGCCCCCACGCAACAAGCGTCCTCATTGCAAAGCTGGGGCACCGTGCCGAGGCATCTGTGAGTAAACGTGAGCTGAGCCCCAGGCCAGTTGCTGCTGAACTATTCCCACCCGTCCCAGGTAAAACACCTGAATATATACAAGGACTTGAAAGCCTAGAGGAAGGGCCATAGAGCCACACGAGTGACAGCATGCAGGCCGACTTGGTGCCTGCAGGCCAGCCAGGATGGTCCTGGCCCTGGGTGCTCTTCTGGAAGATTTCCATTTCCCTGCCTGAGATACCCGTCCTGTCCCTGCCCCCACGGCTTTTTTCCTTCCTCACCTCTGCCCAGGGAGAAATTCCAGCAGCAGGTATGGGTGACACATCCTCTTCTTTAGCAGGTGGCAGCCTGGCAACTGCTGCAGAAAGTCCAGCAGAGCCCCACTCACACTGGGCCACCCACAAAGCCGTGGCCTCTCACTCCCTCCCACCAGCCCAGCCCCGAGACTGCTGACAGGGCAGAGAAAATGGCGTCAGGCACGGCTGCAGGGGCTCTTGCTGCCTGGAGTGGTATTTATATTGATCTCAACCCAGGCACACCTGGGGAGGGCTGGCCGGCACGGTAAGGCTGCCCAGGTCAGCCAATCATCACCCCTCAGGGGCTCACAGTTGCAGAAAATGGAACTTGCTGAACCGGCTAGGTCCAAGGAACAGGTGTGGGCTCCTGAGAGTCAGGATAGACAAGGGGCTGCAGCTTTGGCTTGTTTTCTAATCATTTTATCTGGCCCATGAGTGGGAGACAACTTCAAGAAAACCCTCTCCTAATGAGAGGAACCCAGGAGTCAGGGAGAGGAGGGGTGGGTGGTGGTTGGAGACAGAGGCCTGGTGCCCCGGGTGCAGTGGAAGTCTCTGGAAGACCAGGTGGAGGGAGGCCTCACGGAGTGATGCCCAGGGTCACAGACCTGTCGCAGCTGCTGTTTGTTAGTTCAAGTCCTGCTCTGAGGTGCTCTGTGTCAGCTCTGAGCGACAGGTGAGCTGGGGGTGCTCTGCAATGAGGGCTATGTGCACGGTTCCTGTGTGCCCAGCCCTGCCACGGTACCTGCAAGGGTAGCTCTGTATCCTGGGAGGGCCCTGACCACGAGAGCCCCGTGGGCTGGGGTGGGGGTGGGGTACCTGCCCAGGTGAGCTCCATATTCTGGGATTGGTCTGACCACGAGAGCCCCATGGGCTGCTGGGGACCTGGTAAAGGATGTCAGGACAGTCAGTGAAGCCACCGAGGATATACCTCCAGTTGCTCCTAATTCCTACACCCTGCTGGTCATTCTACCAACCACCAGGACATGGTATTCTGTATTAGTCTTCAATGATGCCTTCTTTTGTATTCCATTAGTCCCAGAGTCACAAGAAATTTTGGCTTGTGAGTGGCAGGACTCAACATACAACTAAAACAATACTTCCGGGCCGTTCGGCCCCAAGGGTGCAAAAATTCCCACACCATCTTTGGGGAAAGCTTAGCTAAAGACCTAAAAGTTCTACCTCTGGAAAAGGAAACCCTCCTTCAATATGCAGACGACATTCTGATCGCCAGCCCTACTAAGGAGGCCTCTGAACTACCAAGCCAATAAAGGATAGAAGTTGTCCAAGAAAAAGCTCAAATATCACAGACTGCGGTGACCTGCCTGGGCTTCATTCTCACAGAAGGTCAGAGAAGCCCATCCCAGGAAAGGGAAGAAACCATTTTCAGCCTTACCCCTTTCTAAAACTAGAAGACAGCTTAGGGGTTCCTGGGGAGGCCAGGGTTTGCTGCTTCTGGATCCCTAACTACAGTCTACTAGCTGGGCCTCTATATGAAACACTGAAAGGAAAAGATGATGATCCTTTGGAATAGAATCCAGAAGTGGCCTTTCAAGAATGGAAAGAGCAGTCAATTCAGACCCTTGCCCTGGAACTCCCTAATTTAGCTAAACCCTTTGACCTTTACATTCCCGGTGAAAGGTGAATCGCCATTGGAGAATTAGTGCAAAAACTGGGACCACTTGAAATGGAACAATGCAAGAATGCCATCCAGGTAGGATAAACTACGGTCACTAAGGGGCTTGGCCCACTGCCACATCTGGCCAAGATAATGGCGGTATCTAAAAACCTGGAAATCAGCAGCCCAAAAGGCCACCTCCCTCCTAAGGGAAAAGGACCCCACGTGGTGATCCTAACCACCAACCATGCCCTGAAGTTGCAGGGTTCGCTCCGTGGGCACACCGACCTTGAGTGAGGAGGCCCTCCAACTCCAACATCCAGAGAGATAACCGGGGGCAACAGGGCACCATGACGACTCGTGTGAACATCACTTGACCTGGAGTTTCTCTCATAAAACAACAAGAGTGTGTCCCAAAAGAGTAGACTACTGCTTGCAGGACTTACTGCACCCAGAGGGGAGCTAATAATCTTGGCGGGGGAACGGTATATCACACTGTCACCATAGAAAAGCCTACAGACACCGTGATGATGGTGGCCAATAAGACCGGCTGGACTCCTGTTTACTTCAAAAGGCTGTTGACTCAGTGGCCATCATGGTCCTTGATCACCACTGACCCTGGACTGTCTGGGAGTTGAGCGGGCAGGGCTCTGACACCTGGTGCTGTTTGTACGTTAATTCAGGGGCCTAATTGAAGAAAGCGCAGACTACTGGTCAGAGCATCTAGGCTGGCAGAAACGGTCAGCCTAAGGTGGCCGAACAAATGTGGGGCGGGGTGAAACCGGCCCCCACAGCGTCTCTGCACATCTCTTTCCTGGACCCTTAAAGGTCATTAGAATCTATAACACTTCCAATGCTGGTGCTCAGGTGGACGAGCAGGGAGGCAGGGGTCCTGGGGACAATCAACGTCACCGGGAGGCTGCTGGGGAGAAGCTCTGACCCTCGCCCCAGGGTATGAGGGCTCCCAACTCAGCACTCAGCAGTTACAGAAGAAGGGTCTGCACCCTCAGCACTCCAAGAATGAGGAACAGGACAAAAGGCAGAGGAGGGGTTTGTCCCCAGCAAAGCCCATTAAAAATCCCTGGGAGATAAAAATAGAATCTGGGCAATAAAGTCAAGTCTAACCTTTTTTATCCTTTGTGCTTTGTCTAATTTCACGTGCTCCTAGGGTCCCGCATGCAGAGGTTCCACACCCGGCACTTCAGACCAGATTTCCTAGTGCAGAATGGCTGGGTCGACACCTCAGCTCCTGGGGCCCAGTGCAGACTCCACGATATAGAGCCTGAGCTACAGCCAACCCGGCCCTCGAGAGCTCCGCCCCCTCCCTCCCACTGACTCTGACAGGATCTCTACACAGCAGCCCAGCCCACAGCCCACAGCCCACGGGGTAGTGCATGCTCTCACCTCTCCATTCTCTGATCAAAATATAAAGTTTCCTTTGCTTGTGAACCAAACTCAGTCTCGATCTGTTGGCCCCAATGACACTGGGCAGGGGGACACTTGTTGGGGTCCACTCTGGAAGATCAGTAACAGAAATTGAGACTATTGTAACCTCAATGAACAGATGTGTGAGCCAAACTGTAGTTAACATAGAACAGTGTATAAGGCTCGGGTAAAATAAGATGTTTCTAACACTTCCATTTGATATTTCCATCACTTTATTATAAGCAAGTTCAGTGAAAAGGTTTGTCTTATTTGTCAGGTCAATATTAGAGAAATGAAGTGATTTCTTTCCAAGGATGTACATCTAATAATCTTGGTTAAACCTTCAATCTTGTTTTAAATGCTTTTCCATTGAAAATGATACCTCTCTTTCAGCTCCCCCATTTCTGAGAAGTATAAAATCTTATAATTTATTATTACCAAAGGGGAAAGGTGGGAGGAGGGATAAATTAACAGTTTGGGATTAACACATACACACTGCTATGTATAAAATAGATCATCAACAAGGAACTACTGTATAGCACAGGGAACTACACTCAACATTTTGCAATAACCTATAAGGGGAAATAATCTGAAAAAGAATAGATATTTTTATTGACATCATCTATCAATGACAGTTAAAGTGTAACCTAAGGGAAGCTGGTGGTGAGTGCTTCTGACCCTGAAGACTTCAATCATCTAAAGTTTGGACTCTGCCTACTTCCCATGGCCCTTAATGAACATATGTGTAGCCGTAACTTAAAAACTTCCCCAGTTTGGGTTTCGGGGAGACACTGATTTTGAAAAAGCCCTGGTGTTCTCCTTACATGAATGGGACTCTTCCTACTGCTAAAACATGTCTGTCACACCCAGAGGATGGTATACCGTCTGATCGGGAAGAGTTTGGAAAAGGCATCTCATCTCCTCATCTCCTGGTGCTCGGGTTCACCCCTCCAGCGTCTTTACTAACAGTCTCCCCACTTGGAGATGTCAGCACTGTCAACATCCTGTTGCGTACAGTTTGGAATTTGTCCAGAGGATGAAGCGGAAGGATGAGGAACAATGAGAGACAAGTCCTAGGTGTTCAGACAGGCACATGTCACTCTAATTTCCAATCAGGAAGACGAATTGACCAAAGGCTAGGGTTGCCCATGGAAACAATATAGGGCTTGAGGAAATCCCGCTGCTTTGTGGCCAGTTCCCATAAACACAAGTTGAACAATGGAACTCAGGGGCAGTAAAATTCACAAAACTGCAGAGTTGAAAATATCCATCACTGAAAAATGTCTTGAGGAAAGTCAGAAAAAAGGACTTGTAAGCAAGGGAGAATGGCAGGAAAGGGATTTGAGGAGGTAGAAAGGACTCGCCATTAAGCACAAGAAAAGGAGCTGAACATTGCCAACATTGCAGTTGGCCAAAAAGGGTGTATGCGTTTTTTTCTGTATATATTCAAGAAAAGGGCATACACTTTTTTAGCCAACCAAACAGATGGGCACTGGAAGTCAATACTACAAAAGATATCACTTCGCATCAGTCAGAAGAGCCATCCTCATAAAGCGTAAACAACAGAAATGCAGGACAGGGCAACGAGAAGAGGGAGCCCTGTGAGACTTATAGTGGAAATGTATATTGCCAACGGCCATTCTGGAGAAGTGTATTGTATTTACTAAAGCATCTAAAAAATGAGCTACAGAGCATAGGGCACTTGCACTCATGGGCGTATATCTTGGGAAAAACAAAAATCGAGAGGACACAGGCACCCCAATGTTTACCCCCTCTCTGTTTAAAAGATCCTCGACTAGGATATAACTTAAATGTCTCTGGAGGGAAAAAATGGATAGAGATGTGGTACTTAGGTAGAGTGGAATATTATTCAGCCTGGAAATCAATGAAATATGGCCAGTTGTAACAACTCCGGAGGAGTTACGTATGATCATTCTAAGTGACAGAATTCAAAAAGAAAAAGACACATATCATAAGATATCACTTAAAGGTGGAATCCAAAATGGCTACACATGAAATAAATTACAAAACAAAAACATAGTCAAATATGTAGAAAACACGCATAAGGCTGCTAAACGGGAAAGGTGGGGAGGGGTGAGGCATCATCCAGGAGGTTGAAATTAGCAAAGATACCATTCCAAATACCAAACTGATAATCAACAAGGCCTACACGGTAGCTAAAAGAACTGCACTCAGCACACTCAAGTCACCGGAAAAGAATATATACGACTGGTAAGAATCTGAAAAAGAATTTATTGATGTCTCTCTGTACGTGAATCAAGTGGATGTACAGCAGCAAGAAACAGAGCTTTGAAAATCAGCTGTAACCAATATAGTAATAAATTGAAAAAAATAAACGACAGAGAGACAGAGAAAACCTCTTACAACTTTTCCTCAGGGACGGTGATGCAACATGGATTGAACACATCTAGACCCACAGCAGGATGAGACATAAGGCTGGAAACTGTTTGCGCTAAGAGAAATGTGAGGTTGGGTGAGGAAATGCACACCCTTTAAAGTAATACTACCTGGTACCCATTCAATGGGTCCCAAATCTGCAGGTTCAAGGGATCTTCCTATAGCTAAAACATGCATGGAAAACCCAGAGGACTGTACACCATGTGATCGGGAGATGTGTCTAAAATGCACCTCATTTATCCTCTCCTGGTGCTCCTGTTCACCATTCCAGCCACGCTACTTAGAATCTCCCCACTTGGAGAATCAGCACATTTAAACTTCTGTTTCACACATTTTGCAAATTGTGAGGAGGATGAACGGGAAGAGGGGGAACCAATGAGAGAATAGTTGTAGGGGTTTGGACGGGCACATATCACTCTAATTTCCCATTAAGAATAAGAATTAAAGAAAGGCTCAGCCTGCCTCGCCGGAGCCAAAATAGGGCCTGAAGCAATCCTGCGGGTTTGAGGCCAGCTCACAAAAGAACAACTTAAAAAATGGAGCTCAGGGTCACTGCAATTCACAAACCTGCAGAGTTATAAATGAAAACTAACGTCCAAAAATATGTTGAGGTAAGGCAAAGAAGAGGATCTGAATGCAAGACAGAATTGCAAGAAACAGATTTCAAGAGATAGATTGGACTCGTCTTTAACGCACATGAAAAGCGGCAGAATTTCGACAATGATGCAGTTGGCCCAAAAGGGCGTATGCGTTTTTTCCTGATTATATCCAGGAAAAAATGCATACGCACTTTATGGGCAACGAAGCAAGCAAGCAATGCAAATGTGCACAACAAAGAAGTCTCATTTCCCACCGGTCAAAAGGGCCATCCTAAAAAATTGTAAAAACCAGAAATGCAGGACAGGCCATGGAGAACAGGGAGCCTTTATACGCTGATGGGCAGTGTGTGGACTGCCGAGAGCCACTCTGGAGAAGTGTATGGTGGTTCCTAAATCATCTAAAAAACAGAGCTACAGAGCATAGGACACTTCCAATCATGGGAGTATATCTAGGGAAGTCTAAAAATCAACAAGACACAAGCACACCACAGTTTAGGGCTACTCTGTTTACAAGAACCTCAACTTCAGTACACCTTAAATATCCCAGGAAACAGAACAATGGATAAAGAAGATGTGGTACTTATGTACAATTTCTTCACCATGAAATCAATGTAATAAGGCTAGTAGAAGGATAAAGAGTGGATTTAGGTCCGATAATACTACTTGAAATAAGTCAAACAGAAAAAGAAACATATCATAAGATATCACTTATAGAGGGAGGGTAAATATGGCTGCACAAGAAATGAATTACAGAACAGAACAGTGTCTCACATTTAGAAAACACACTTACGTCAGCTTAAGGGGAAAGGAGAGGTGGGGTGATGCATAAAACCTGAGTTTGAAATTAGCACAGATACCGTTCAATAAACCAAATAGGTATTAGACAAGATCTACACCTTGCTCAATGAACTGGCCTCAACACACCCTATACACCGCAGAGAAATATATCTGAGTAATAAGAATCTTAAAACCCATGTATTCATATATCTCCATAAGGGAATCAAGTGTGTGCAGAGCGGCACAAACACAGCAGTGAAAATGAGCTAAACCCCATTATAGAAATAAATTTTAAAAACAAAACGCTGAAACAATGAAAGAGAGAAAAATTCTTACAAAATTCGCTCAGGGGCTGTGATGCAACCTGGATTGACCACATATAAACCCACAGCTGGATAAGACATAAGGCTGAACACTTGGGGCTGAGAGGATTGGTGAGCTTTGGTGAGCAACTGCCGAAAGTTTAATGCAATACTTCATGCTACTCAGTCCAAGGGTCCCAACACTCCAGGTTGAAGGGAATCTTCCTACAGCTAAACCATGCTTGGGAAACCCAGCGACTGGTATACCATATGATCGGGAAAGGTTTCTAAAACACACCTCATTTTTCCTCTCCTGGGGCTCCGGATCGACATTCCAGCCGCTTTACTAACAACATCCCCACATGGAGAGTCAATGCCTTTAAGTTCTGGTATCGCACAGTCTGCAGTTAGTGTGGAGGATGAATGGGAATAGGGGGAACCAGTGAGAAAACTAGCTGTAGCGGTTTCAATGGGCACATGTCACTCTAATTTCACATCAGTAAGAAGAATTAACCAAAGGCACAGCAAGGTGCCCCAGAAGAAGAATAGAGCTTCAAGGAATCCTGTGGTTATGGGGCAAGATCACAAAAATAAGAGCTGAAAAATGGAGCTAAGGGCCACTGCAATTCAAAAACCTGCAGAGTTATAAAGGCCAACTATTTTCAAAAAATATATTGAGGTAAGGCTATGAAGAAGCATTGAAAGCAAGGCAGAATTGCAGGCAACCGATTTCAGGAGATACACTGGAATTGCATTGAAAACATATGAAGAGAGTCAGAACCTCGACAATGATGCACTTGGCCAAAAAGGGCGTATGTGTTTTTTCCTGAATATAGTCAGGAAAAAACGCATACACACTTTTTGGCCAACCAAGCAAGCTTGCAAAGGAAATCTGCACTACAATGAAGTCTCACTTTCCCCTGGTCAAAAGGGCCATCTGAAAAAAGTGTAAAATCCATAAAGGCACGACAGGCCATGGAGAACTGGGAGCCTTCCAATGTTGATGGGCGGGATGTAAATTGCCAACAGCCACTCTGGAGAAGTGTATGGTGTTTCCTGAAACATCTAAAAAACAAAGCAACAGAGCCTAGGGCACTTCCACTTATGGTCCTAGAGTTTAGGGAAATTAAAATCAAAAAGACACAGCCACCCCAAAGTTTGGGATGGCTCTGTTTACAAGAACCTCATATACGGTACAAGTTCAATATCGCAGAAAGTGAAAAATGGATAAAGAAGTTGTGGTACTTACGTACAATGCAATATCACTCAGCAATGAAATCTATGTCATCAGGCCCTTAGCAGCACAATGAGTGGATTCAGGTATGATGATTCTAATTGAAATAAGTCACACAGAAAAAGAAACATCATAAGATATCAGTAATACACGGAATGTAAACTTGGCTACACAGGAACTGAATTACAGAACAGAACAGGGTCTCAAATTTAGAAAACCAACTTATGCTTGCTTAAGGGGAAAGGTGAGTTGGGGTGCTGCATAAAACCAGAGATTGAAATGAGCACAGATAAAGTTCCTTAAGCCAAATATGGAATAGACAAGAGCTACTCCTTGCTCAACGAAATGGACTCAACACCGCATATTAAACGCCTAAGAATGTACCTGAGTAGTAAGTATCTTAAAACCTATGGATTGCTATGTCTCTGAAAGAGAATCAAGCAAGTGTACAGGGGCATAAACGCAGCAGTGATAGGATTGGAGAGGTTCGGTGTGCAAATGAAGACCCTTTGAAGTCATATTGCATGGTACCCATTCCACGGGTTTCAACTACCCAGGTTTAAGGTATTCTTCCTTCAGCTAAAACATGCATGTGGAACCTAGAGTATGATCAACCATGTGATCGGGAGACGTGTTCAAATATGTCTCAGTTTTCGTACCCTGGTACTCGGGTGCAACATTCCAGACGCTTTACTAACACTCTCCCAACTTGGAGAGTCAGTCCCTTTAACCTCCTGTTTGGCCCAGTTTGCAATTTCTGTGGAAGATGAACAGGAATAGAGAGAACCAATGAGAGACTAGCTGGAGGTGTCTGGACGGGCAAATTTAACTCTCATTTCCCACCAGGAAGAGGAAATAACCAAAGGCTCAGCGTGCCGTGCCGGAACCAGATTAGGGCCTGAAGCCATCCTGCGGTGTTGCGGCCAGGTCACAAGAAAGCGAGTTGAAGAAAGGAGCTTAGGGGCACTGTAATTCACAAACCTGCAGAGTTATAAATGACAGCTATCGTCCAAAAATATACTGAAGTAAGGCTGCCAAGAGGACTTGAAAGCGGGGCAGAATTGCAGGAAACCGATTTCAGGAGGTAGACTGGAATTGCATTGAAAGCATAGGAAAAGAGGCAGAACGTCCACAATGATGCACTTGGCCAAAAAGGGCGTATGCGTTTTTTCCTGAATATATTCAGGAAAAAACGCATACGCACTTTTTGGACAACCAAGCAAGCTTGCAAAGGAAATCTGCACTACAATGAAGTCTCACTTCCCCCCGGTCAAAATGGCCATCTGAAAAAAGTGTAAAATCCAGAAAGGCAGGACAGGCCATGGAGAACTGGGAGCCTTGTTATGCTGATGGGTGGGATGTAAATTGCCAACAGACACTCGGGAGAAGTGTATGGTGTTTCCGGAAACATCTAAAAAACAAAGCAACAGAGCCTAGGGCACTTCCACTTATGGTCCTATAGCTTAGGGAAATTAAAATCAAAAAGACACAGCCACCACAAAGTTTGGGACGCCTCTGTTTACAAGAACCTCGTTTACAGTACAAGTTCAACATCGCAGAAAGTGAAAAATGGATAAAGAACATGTGGTATTTACTTACAAAGCAATATCACTCAGCAATGAAATCTATGTCATCAGGCCCTTAGTAGCACAATGAGTGGATTCAGGTATGATGATTCTAACTGAAATAAGTCACACAGAAAAAGAAACATCATAAGATATCAGTAATACACGGAATGTAAACTTGGCTACACAGGAACTGAATTACAGAACAGAACAGGGTCTCAAATTTAGAAAACCAACTTATGCTTGCTTAAGGGGAAAGGTGAGTTGGGGTGCTGCATAAAACCAGAGATTGAAATGAGCACAGATAAAGTTCCTTAAGCCAAATATGGAATAGACAAGAGCTACTCCTTGCTCAACGAAATGGACTCAACACCGCATATTAAACGCCTAAGAATGTACCTGACTAGTAAGTATCTTAAAACCTATGGATTGCTATGTCTCCGAAAGAGAATCAAGCATGTGTACAGGGGCATAAACGCAGCAGTGATAGGATTGGAGAGGTTCGGTGAGCAAATGAAGACCCTTTGAAATCATATTGCATGGTACCCATTCCACGGGTTTCAACTACCCAGGTTTAAGGTATTCTTCCTTCAGCTAAAACAAGCATGTGGAACCTAGAGTATGATCAACCATGTGATCGGGAGACGTGTTCAAATATGTCTCAGTTTTCGTACCCTGGTACTCGGGTGCAACATTCCAGACGCTTTACTAACACTCTCCCGACTTGGAGAGTCAGTCCCTTTAACCTCCTGTTTGGCCCAGTTTGCAATTTCTGTGGAAGATGAACAAGAAAGGCGAGAACCAATGAGAGACTAGCTGGAGGTGTCTGGACGGGCAAATTTAACTCTCATTTCCCACCAGGAAGAGGAAATAACCAAAGGCTCAGCGTGCCGTGCCGAAACCAGATTAGGGCCTGAAGCCATCCTGCGGTGTTGCGGCCAGGTCACAAGAAAGCCAGTTGGAGAAAGGAGCTCAGGGGCACTGTAATTCACAAACCTGCAGAGTTATAAATGACAGCTATCGTCCAAAAATATACTGAAGTAAGGCTGCCAAGAGGACTTGAAAGCGGGGCAGAATTGCAGGAAACCGATTTCAGGAGGTAGACTGGAATTGCATTGAAAGCATAGGAAAAGAGGCAGAACGTCCACAATGATGCACTTGGCCAAAAAGGGCGTATGTGTTTTTTCCTGAATATATTCAGGAAAAAACGCATACGCCCTTTTTGGACAACCAAGCAAGCTTGCAAAGGAAATCTGCACTACAATGAAGTCTCACTTCCCCCGTCAAAAGGGCCATCTGAAAAAAGTGTAAAATCCAGAAAGGGAGGACAGGCCATGGAGAACTGGGAGCCTTGTTATGCTGATGGGCGGGATGTAAATTGCCAACAGACACTCGGGAGAAGTGTATGGTGTTTCCGGAAACATCTAAAAAACAAAGCAACAGAGCCTAGGGCACTTCCACTTATGGTCCTATAGCTTAGGGAAATTAAAATCAAAAAGACACAGCCACCCCAAAGTTTGGGATGGCTCTGTTTACAAGAACCTCATATACGGTACAAGTTCAATATCGCAGAAAATGAAAAATGGATAAAGAAATTATGGTACTTACGTACAATGCAATATCACTCAGCAATGAAATCTATGTCATCAGGCCCGTAGAAGCATAATGAGTGGATTCAGGTACGATGAATCTAACTGAAATAAGTCACACAGAAAAAGAAACATCATAAGATATCAGTAATACACGGAATGTAAACTTGGCTACACAGGAACTGAATTACAGAACAGAACAGGGTCTCAAATTTAGAAAACCAACTTATGCTTGCTTAAGGGGAAAGGTGAGTTGGGGTGCTGCATAAAACCAGAGATTGAAATGAGCACAGATAAAGTTCCTTAAGCCAAATATGGAATAGACAAGAGCTACTCCTGGCTCAACGAAATGGACTCAACACCGCATATTAAACGCCTAAGAATGTACCTGACTAGTAAGTATCTTAAAACCTATGGATTGCTATGTCTCTGAAAGAGAATCAAGCATGTGTACAGGGGCATAAACGCAGCAGTGATAGGATTGGAGAGGTTCGGTGAGCAAATGAAGACCCTTTGAAGTCATATTGCATGGTACTCATTCCACGGGTTTCAACTACCCAGGTTTAAGGTATTCTTCCTTCAGCTAAAACATGCATGTGGAACCTAGAGTATGATCAACCATGTGATCGGGAGACGTGTTCAAATATGTCTCAGTTTTCGTACCCTGGTACTCGGGTGCAACATTCCAGACGCTTTACTAACACTCTCCCGACTTGGAGAGTCAGTCCCTTTAACCTCCTGTTTGGCCCAGTTTGCAATTTCTGTGGAAGATGAACAGGAATAGCGAGAACCAATGAGAGACTAGCTGGAGGTGTCTGGACGGGCAAATTTAACTCTCATTTCCCACCAGGAAGCGGAAATAACCAAAGGCTCAGCGTGCCGTGCCGGAACCAGATTAGGGCCTGAAGCCATCCTGCGGTGTTGCGGCCAGGTCACAAGAAAGCGAGTTGAAGAAAGGAGCTCAGGGGCACTGTAATTCACAAACCTGCAGAGTTATAAATGACAGCTATCGTCCAAAAATATACTGAAGTAAGGCTGCCAAGAGGACTTGAAAGCGGGGCAGAATTGCAGGAAACCGATTTCAGGAGGTAGACTGGAATTGCATTGAAAGCATAGGAAAAGAGGCAGAACGTCCACAATGATGCACTTGGCCAAAAAGGGCGTATGCGTTTTTTCCTGAATATATTCAGGAAAAAACGCATACGCCCTTTTTGGCCAACCAAGCAAGCTTGCAAAGGAAATCTGCACTACAATGAAGTCTCACTTCCCCCCGGTCAAAAGGGCCATCTGAAAAAAGTGTAAAATCCAGAAAGGCAGGACAGGCCATGGAGAACTGGGAGCCTTGTTATGCTGATGGGCGGGATGTAAATTGCCAACAGCCACTCGGGAGAAGTGTATGGTGTTTCCTGAAACATCTAAAAAACAAAGCAACAGAGCCTAGGGCACTTCCACTTATGGTCCTATAGCTTAGGGAAATTAAAATCAAAAAGACACAGCCACCCCAAAGTTTGGGACGCCTCTGTTTACAAGAACCTCGTTTACAGTACAAGTTCAACATCGCAGAAAGTGAAAAATGGATACAGAACATGTGGTATTTACTTACAAAGCAATATCACTCAGCAATGAAATCTATGTCATCAGGCCCTTAGCAGCACAATGAGTGGATTCAGGTATGATGATTCTAACTGAAATAAGTCACACAGAAAAAGAAACATCATAAGATATCAGTAATACACGGAATGTAAACTTGGCTACACAGGAACTGAATTACAGAACAGAACAGGGTCTCAAATTTAGAAAACCAACTTATGCTTGCTTAAGGGGAAAGGTGAGTTGGGGTGCTGCATAAAACCAGAGATTGAAATGAGCACAGATAAAGTTCCTTAAGCCAAATATGGAATAGACAAGAGCTACTCCTGGCTCAACGAAATGGACTCAACACCGCATATTAAACGCCTAAGAATGTACCTAACTAGTAAGTATCTTAAAACCTATGGATTGCTATGTCTCCGAAAGAGAATCAAGCATGTGTACAGGGGCATAAACGCAGCAGTGATAGGATTGGAGAGGTTCGGTGAGCAAATGAAGACCCTTTGAAGTCATATTGCATGGTACCCATTCCACGGGTCTCAACTCTCCAGGTTTAAGGTATTCTTCCTTCAGCTAAAACATGCATGTGGAACCTAGAGTATGATCAACCATGTGATCGGGAGACGTGTTCAAATATGTCTCAGTTTTCGTACCCTGGTACTCGGGTGCAACATTCCAGACGCTTTACTAACACTCTCCCGACTTGGAGAGTCAGTCCCTTTAACCTCCTGTTTGGCCCAGTTTGCAATTTCTGTGGAAGATGAACAAGAAAGGCGAGAACCAATGAGAGACTAGCTGGAGGTGTCTGGACGGACAAATTTAACTCTCATTTCCCACCAGGAAGAGGAAATAACCAAAGGCTCAGCATGCCGTGCCGGAACCAGATTAGGGCCTGAAGCCATCCTGCGGTGTTGCGGCCAGGTCACAAGAAAGCGAGTTGAAGAAAGGAGCTCAGGGGCACTGTAATTCACAAACCTGCAGAGTTATAAATGACAGCTATCGTCCAAAAATATACTGAAGTAAGGCTGCCAAGAGGACTGGAAAGCGGGGCAGAATTGCAGGAAACCGATTTCAGGAGGTAGACAGGAATTGCATTGAAAGCATAGGAAAAGAGGCAGAACGTCCACAATGATGCACTTGGCCAAAAAGGGCGTATGCGTTTTTTCCTGAATATATTCAGGAAAAAACGCATACGCCCTTTTTGGCCAACCAAGCAAGCTTGCAAAGGAAATCTGCACTACAATGAAGTCTCACTTCCCCCCGGTCAAAAGGGCCATCTGAAAAAAGTGTAAAATCCAGAAAGGCAGGACAGGCCATGGAGAACTGGGAGCCTTGTTATGCTGATGGGCGGGATGTAAATTGCCAACAGCCACTCGGGAGAAGTGTATGGTGTTTCCTGAAACATCTAAAAAACAAAGCAACAGAGCCTAGGGCACTTCCACTTATGGTCCTATAGCTTAGGGAAATTAAAATCAAAAAGACACAGCCACCCCAAAGTTTGGGACGCCTCTGTTTACAAGAACCTCGTTTACAGTACAAGTTCAACATCGCAGAAAGTGAAAAATGGATACAGAACATGTGGTACTTACTTACAAAGCAATATCACTCAGCAATGAAATCTATGTCATCAGGCCCTTAGCAGCACAATGAGTGGATTCAGGTATGATGATTCTAATTGAAATAAGTCACACAGAAAAAGAAACATCATAAGATATCAGTAATACACGGAATGTAAACTTGGCTACACAGGAACTGAATTACAGAACAGAACAGGGTCTCAAATTTAGAAAACCAACTTATGCTTGCTTAAGGGGAAAGGTGAGTTGGGGTGCTGCATAAAACCAGAGATTGAAATGAGCACAGATAAAGTTCCTTAAGCCAAATATGGAATAGACAAGAGCTACTCCTTGCTCAACGAAATGGACTCAACACCGCATATTAAACGCCTAAGAATGTACCTGACTAGTAAGTATCTTAAAACCTATGGATTGCTATGTCTCCGAAAGAGAATCAAGCATGTGTACAGGGGCATAAACGCAGCAGTGATAGGATTGGAGAGGTTCGGTGAACAAATGAAGACACTTTGAAGTCATATTGCATGGTACCCATTCCACGGGTCTCAACTCTCCAGGTTTAAGGTATTCTTCCTTCAGCTAAAACATGCATGTGGAACCCAGAGTATGATCAACCGTGTGAACGGGAGACGTGTTCAAATATGTCTCAGTTTTCGTACCCTGGTACTCGGGTGCAACATTCCAGACGCTTTACTAACACTCTCTCGACTTGGAGAGTCAGTCCCTTTAACCTCCTGTTTGGCCCAGTTTGCAATTTCTGTGGAAGATGAACAGGAATAGCGAGAACCAATGAGAGACTAGCTGGAGGTGTCTGGACGGGCAAATTTAACTCTCATTTCCCACCAGGAAGCGGAAATAACCAAAGGCTCAGCGTGCCGTGCCGGAACCAGATTAGGGCCTGAAGCCATCCTGCGGTGTTGCGGCCAGGTCACAAGAAAGCGAGTTGAAGAAAGGAGCTCAGGGGCACTGTAATTCACAAACCTGCAGAGTTATAAATGACAGCTATCGTCCAAAAATATACTGAAGTAAGGCTGCCAAGAGGACTTGAAAGCGGGGCAGAATTGCAGGAAACCGATTTCAGGAGGTAGACTGGAATTGCTTTGAAAGCATAGGAAAAGAGGCAGAACGTCCACAATGATGCACTTGGCCAAAAAGGGCGTATGCGTTTTTTCCTGAATATATTCAGGAAAAAACGCATACGCCCTTTTTGGCCAACCAAGCAAGCTTGCAAAGGAAATCTGCACTACAATGAAGTCTCACTTCCCCCCGGTCAAAAGGGCCATCTGAAAAAAGTGTAAAATCCAGAAAGGCAGGACAGGCCATGGAGAACTGGGAGCCTTGTTATGCTGATGGGCGGGATGTAAATTGCCAACAGCCACTCGGGAGAAGTGTATGGTGTTTCCTGAAACATCTAAAAAACAAAGCAACAGAGCCTAGGGCACTTCCACTTATGGTCCTATAGCTTAGGGAAATTAAAATCAAAAAGACACAGCCACCCCAAAGTTTGGGACGCCTCTGTTTACAAGAACCTCGTTTACAGTACAAGTTCAACATCGCAGAAAGTGAAAAATGGATACAGAACATGTGGTATTTACTTACAAAGCAATATCACTCAGCAATGAAATCTATGTCATCAGGCCCTTAGCAGCACAATGAGTGGATTCAGGTATGATGATTCTAACTGAAATAAGTCACACAGAAAAAGAAACATCATAAGATATCAGTAATACACGGAATGTAAACTTGGCTACACAGGAACTGAATTACAGAACAGAACAGGGTCTCAAATTTAGAAAACCAACTTATGCTTGCTTAAGGGGAAAGGTGAGTTGGGGTGCTGCATAAAACCAGAGATTGAAATGAGCACAGATAAAGTTCCTTAAGCCAAATATGGAATAGACAAGAGCTACTCCTGGCTCAACGAAATGGACTCAACACCGCATATTAAACGCCTAAGAATGTACCTAACTAGTAAGTATCTTAAAACCTATGGATTGCTATGTCTCCGAAAGAGAATCAAGCATGTGTACAGGGGCATAAACGCAGCAGTGATAGGATTGGAGAGGTTCGGTGAGCAAATGAAGACCCTTTGAAGTCATATTGCATGGTACCCATTCCACGGGTCTCAACTCTCCAGGTTTAAGGTATTCTTCCTTCAGCTAAAACATGCATGTGGAACCTAGAGTATGATCAACCATGTGATCGGGAGACGTGTTCAAATATGTCTCAGTTTTCGTACCCTGGTACTCGGGTGCAACATTCCAGACGCTTTACTAACACTCTCCCGACTTGGAGAGTCAGTCCCTTTAACCTCCTGTTTGGCCCAGTTTGCAATTTCTGTGGAAGATGAACAAGAAAGGCGAGAACCAATGAGAGACTAGCTGGAGGTGTCTGGACGGACAAATTTAACTCTCATTTCCCACCAGGAAGAGGAAATAACCAAAGGCTCAGCATGCCGTGCCGGAACCAGATTAGGGCCTGAAGCCATCCTGCGGTGTTGCGGCCAGGTCACAAGAAAGCGAGTTGAAGAAAGGAGCTCAGGGGCACTGTAATTCACAAACCTGCAGAGTTATAAATGACAGCTATCGTCCAAAAATATACTGAAGTAAGGCTGCCAAGAGGACTGGAAAGCGGGGCAGAATTCCAGGAAACCGATTTCAGGAGGTAGACAGGAATTGCATTGAAAGCATAGGAAAAGAGGCAGAACGTCCACAATGATGTACTTGGCCAAAAAGGGCGTATGCGTTTTTTCCTGAATATATTCAGGAAAAAACGCATACGCCCTTTTTGGCCAACCAAGCAAGCTTGCAAAGGAAATCTGCACTACAATGAAGTCTCACTTCCCCCCGGTCAAAAGGGCCATCTGAAAAAAGTGTAAAATCCAGAAAGGCAGGACAGGCCATGGAGAACTGGGAGCCTTGTTATGCTGATGGGCGGGATGTAAATTGCCAACAGCCACTCGGGAGAAGTGTATGGTGTTTCCTGAAACATCTAAAAAACAAAGCAACAGAGCCTAGGGCACTTCCACTTATGGTCCTATAGCTTAGGGAAATTAAAATCAAAAAGACACAGCCACCCCAAAGTTTGGGACGCCTCTGTTTACAAGAACCTCGTTTACAGTACAAGTTCAACATCGCAGAAAGTGAAAAATGGATACAGAACATGTGGTACTTACTTACAAAGCAATATCACTCAGCAATGAAATCTATGTCATCAGGCCCTTAGCAGCACAATGAGTGGATTCAGGTATGATAATTCTAATTGAAATAAGTCACACAGAAAAAGAAACATCATAAGATATCAGTAATACACGGAATGTAAACTTGGCTACACAGGAACTGAATTACAGAACAGAACAGGGTCTCAAATTTAGAAAACCAACTTATGCTTGCTTAAGGGGAAAGGTGAGTTGGGGTGCTGCATAAAACCAGAGATTGAAATGAGCACAGATAAAGTTCCTTAAGCCAAATATGGAATAGACAAGAGCTACTCCTTGCTCAACGAAATGGACTCAACACCGCATATTAAACGCCTAAGAATGTACCTGACTAGTAAGTATCTTAAAACCTATGGATTGCTATGTCTCCGAAAGAGAATCAAGCATGTGTACAGGGGCATAAACGCAGCAGTGATAGGATTGGAGAGGTTCGGTGAACAAATGAAGACACTTTGAAGTCATATTGCATGGTACCCATTCCACGGGTCTCAACTCTCCAGGTTTAAGGTATTCTTCCTTCAGCTAAAACATGCATGTGGAACCCAGAGTATGATCAACCGTGTGAACGGGAGACGTGTTCAACTATGTCTCAGTTTTCGTACCCTGGTACTCGGGTGCAACATTCCAGACGCTTTACTAACACTCTCTCGACTTGGAGAGTCAGTCCCTTTAACCTCCTGTTTGGCCCAGTTTGCAATTTCTGTGGAAGATGAACAGGAATAGCGACAACCAATGAGAGACTAGCTGGAGGTGTCTGGACGGGCAAATTTAACTCTCATTTCCCACCAGGAAGCGGAAATAACCAAAGGCTCAGCGTGCCGTGCCGGAACCAGATTAGGGCCTGAAGCCATCCTGCGGTGTTGCGGCCAGGTCACAAGAAAGCGAGTTGAAGAAAGGAGCTCAGGGGCACTGTAATTCACAAACCTGCAGAGTTATAAATGACAGCTATCGTCCAAAAATATACTGAAGTAAGGCTGCCAAGAGGACTTGAAAGCGGGGCAGAATTGCAGGAAACCGATTTCAGGAGGTAGACTGGAATTGCTTTGAAAGCATAGGAAAAGAGGCAGAACGTCCACAATGATGCACTTGGCCAAAAAGGGCGTATGCGTTTTTTCCTGAATATATTCAGGAAAAAACGCATACGCCCTTTTTGGCCAACCAAGCAAGCTTGCAAAGGAAATCTGCACTACAATGAAGTCTCACTTCCCCCCGGTCAAAAGGGCCATCTGAAAAAAGTGTAAAATCCAGAAAGGCAGGACAGGCCATGGAGAACTGGGAGCCTTGTTATGCTGATGGGCGGGATGTAAATTGCCAACAGCCACTCGGGAGAAGTGTATGGTGTTTCCTGAAACATCTAAAAAACAAAGCAACAGAGCCTAGGGCACTTCCACTTATGGTCCTATAGCTTAGGGAAATTAAAATCAAAAAGACACAGCCACCCCAAAGTTTGGGACGCCTCTGTTTACAAGAACCTCGTTTACAGTACAAGTTCAACATCGCAGAAAGTGAAAAATGGATACAGAACATGTGGTATTTACTTACAAAGCAATATCACTCAGCAATGAAATCTATGTCATCAGGCCCTTAGCAGCACAATGAGTGGATTCAGGTATGATGATTCTAACTGAAATAAGTCACACAGAAAAAGAAACATCATAAGATATCAGTAATACACGGAATGTAAACTTGGCTACACAGGAACTGAATTACAGAACAGAACAGGGTCTCAAATTTCGAAAACCAACTTATGCTTGCTTAAGGGGAAAGGTGAGTTGGGGTGCTGCATAAAACCAGAGATTGAAATGAGCACAGATAAAGTTCCTTAAGCCAAATATGGAATAGACAAGAGCTACTCCTGGCTCAACGAAATGGACTCAACAACGCATATTAAACGCCTAAGAATGTACCTAACTAGTAAGTATCTTAAAACCTATGGATTGCTATGTCTCCGAAAGAGAATCAAGCATGTGTACAGGGGCATAAACGCAGCAGTGATAGGATTGGAGAGGTTCGGTGAGCAAATGAAGACCCTTTGAAGTCATATTGCATGGTACCCATTCCACGGGTCTCAACTCTCCAGGTTTAAGGTATTCTTCCTTCAGCTAAAACATGCATGTGGAACCTAGAGTATGATCAACCATGTGATCGGGAGACGTGTTCAAATATGTCTCAGTTTTCGTACCCTGGTACTCGGGTGCAACATTCCAGACGCTTTACTAACACTCTCCCGACTTGGAGAGTCAGTCCCTTTAACCTCCTGTTTGGCCCAGTTTGCAATTTCTGTGGAAGATGAACAAGAAAGGCGAGAACCAATGAGAGACTAGCTGGAGGTGTCTGGACGGACAAATTTAACTCTCATTTCCCACCAGGAAGAGGAAATAACCAAAGGCTCAGCATGCCGTGCCGGAACCAGATTAGGGCCTGAAGCCATCCTGCGGTGTTGCGGCCAGGTCACAAGAAAGCGAGTTGAAGAAAGGAGCTCAGGGGCACTGTAATTCACAAACCTGCAGAGTTATAAATGACAGCTATCGTCCAAAAATATACTGAAGTAAGGCTGCCAAGAGGACTTGAAAGCGGGGCAGAATTGCAGGAAACCGATTTCAGGAGGTAGACTGGAATTGCATTGAAAGCATAGGAAAAGAGGCAGAACGTCCACAATGATGCACTTGGCCAAAAAGGGCGTATGCGTTTTTTCCTGAATATATTCAGGAAAAAACGCATACGCCCTTTTTGGCCAACCAAGCAAGCTTGCAAAGGAAATCTGCACTACAATGAAGTCTCACTTCCCCCCGGTCAAAAGGGCCATCTGAAAAAATTGTAAAATCCAGAAAGGCAGGACAGGCCATGGAGAACTGGGAGCCTTGTTATGCTGATGGGCGGGATGTAAATTGCCAACAGCCACTCGGGAGAAGTGTATGGTGTTTCCTGAAACATCTAAAAAACAAAGCAACAGAGCCTAGGGCACTTCCACTTATGGTCCTATAGCTTAGGGAAATTAAAATCAAAAAGACACAGCCACCTCAAAGTTTGGGACGCCTCTGTTTACAAGAACCTCGTTTACAGTACAAGTTCAACATCGCAGAAAGTGAAAAATGGATAAACAACATGTGGTATTTACTTACAAAGCAATATCACTCAGCAATGAAATCTATGTCATCAGGCCCTTAGCAGCACAATGAGTGGATTCAGGTATGATGATTCTAACTGAAATAAGTCACACAGAAAACGAAACATCATAAGATATCAGTAATACACGGAATGTAAACTTGGCTACACAGGAACTGAATTACAGAACAGAACAGGGTCTCAAATTTAGAAAACCAACTTATGCTTGCTTAAGGGGAAAGGTGAGTTGGGGTGCTGCATAAAACCAGAGATTGAAATGAGCACAGATAAAGTTCCTTAAGCCAAATATGGAATAGACAAGAGCTACTCCTGGCTCAACGAAATGGACTCAACACCGCATATTAAACGCCTAAGAATGTACCTGACTAGTAAGTATCTTAAAACCTATGGATTGCTATGTCTCCGAAAGAGAATCAAGCATGTGTACAGGGGCATAAACGCAGCAGTGATAGGATTGGAGAGGTTCGGTGAGCAAATGAAGACCCTTTGAAGTCATATTGCATGGTACCCATTCCACGGGTCTCAACTCTCCAGGTTTAAGGTATTCTTCCTTCAGCTAAAACATGCATGTGGAACCTAGAGTATGATCAACCATGTGATCGGGAGACGTGTTCAAATATGTCTCAGTTTTCGTACCCTGGTACTCGGGTGCAACATTCCAGACGCTTTACTAACACTCTCCCGACTTGGAGAGTCAGTCCCTTTAACCTCCTGTTTGGCCCAGTTTGCAATTTCTGTGGAAGATGAACAAGAAAGGCGAGAACCAATGAGAGACTAGCTGGAGGTGTCTGGACGGACAAATTTAACTCTCATTTCCCACCAGGAAGAGGAAATAACCAAAGGCTCAGCATGCCGTGCCGGAACCAGATTAGGGCCTGAAGCCATCCTGCGGTGTTGCGGCCAGGTCACAAGAAAGCGAGTTGAAGAAAGGAGCTCAGGGGCACTGTAATTCACAAACCTGCAGAGTTATAAATGACAGCTATCGTCCAAAAATATACTGAAGTAAGGCTGCCAAGAGGACTTGAAAGCGGGGCAGAATTGCAGGAAACCGATTTCAGGAGGTAGACTGGAATTGCATTGAAAGCATAGGAAAAGAGGCAGAACGTCCACAATGATGCACTTGGCCAAAAAGGGCGTATGCGTTTTTTCCTGAATATATTCAGGAAAAAACGCATACGCCCTTTTTGGCCAACCAAGCAAGCTTGCAAAGGAAATCTGCACTACAATGAAGTCTCACTTCCCCCCGGTCAAAAGGGCCATCTGAAAAAATTGTAAAATCCAGAAAGGCAGGACAGGCCATGGAGAACTGGGAGCCTTGTTATGCTGATGGGCGGGATGTAAATTGCCAACAGCCACTCGGGAGAAGTGTATGGTGTTTCCTGAAACATCTAAAAAACAAAGCAACAGAGCCTAGGGCACTTCCACTTATGGTCCTATAGCTTAGGGAAATTAAAATCAAAAAGACACAGCCACCCCAAAGTTTGGGACGCCTCTGTTTACAAGAACCTCGTTTACAGTACAAGTTCAACATCGCAGAAAGTGAAAAATGGATACAGAACATGTGGTACTTACTTACAAAGCAATATCACTCAGCAATGAAATCTATGTCATCAGGCCCTTAGCAGCACAATGAGTGGATTCAGGTATGATGATTCTAATTGAAATAAGTCACACAGAAAAAGAAACATCATAAGATATCAGTAATACACGGAATGTAAACTTGGCTACACAGGAACTGAATTACAGAACAGAACAGGGTCTCAAATTTAGAAAACCAACTTATGCTTGCTTAAGGGGAAAGGTGAGTTGGGGTGCTGCATAAAACCAGAGATTGAAATGAGCACAGATAAAGTTCCTTAAGCCAAATATGGAATAGACAAGAGCTACTCCTTGCTCAACGAAATGGACTCAACACCGCATATTAAACGCCTAAGAATGTACCTGACTAGTAAGTATCTTAAAACCTATGGATTGCTATGTCTCCGAAAGAGAATCAAGCATGTGTACAGGGGCATAAACGCAGCAGTGATAGGATTGGAGAGGTTCGGTGAACAAATGAAGACACTTTGAAGTCATATTGCATGGTACCCATTCCACGGGTCTAAACTCTCCAGGTTTAAGGTATTCTTCCTTCAGCTAAAACATGCATGTGGAACCCAGAGTATGATCAACCGTGTGAACGGGAGACGTGTTCAAATATGTCTCAGTTTTCGTACCCTGGTACTCGGGTGCAACATTCCAGACGCTTTACTAACACTCTCTCGACTTGGAGAGTCAGTCCCTTTAACCTCCTGTTTGGCCCAGTTTGCAATTTCTGTGGAAGATGAACAGGAATAGCGACAACCAATGAGAGACTAGCTGGAGGTGTCTGGACGGGCAAATTTAACTCTCATTTCCCACCAGGAAGCGGAAATAACCAAAGGCTCAGCGTGCCGTGCCGGAACCAGATTAGGGCCTGAAGCCATCCTGCGGTGTTGCGGCCAGGTCACAAGAAAGCGAGTTGAAGAAAGGAGCTCAGGGGCACTGTAATTCACAAACCTGCAGAGTTATAAATGACAGCTATCGTCCAAAAATATACTGAAGTAAGGCTGCCAAGAGGACTTGAAAGCGGGGCAGAATTGCAGGAAACCGATTTCAGGAGGTAGACTGGAATTGCTTTGAAAGCATAGGAAAAGAGGCAGAACGTCCACAATGATGCACTTGGCCAAAAAGGGCGTATGCGTTTTTTCCTGAATATATTCAGGAAAAAACGCATACGCCCTTTTTGGCCAACCAAGCAAGCTTGCAAAGGAAATCTGCACTACAATGAAGTCTCACTTCCCCCCGGTCAAAAGGGCCATCTGAAAAAAGTGTAAAATCCAGAAAGGCAGGACAGGCCATGGAGAACTGGGAGCCTTGTTATGCTGATGGGCGGGATGTAAATTGCAAACAGACACTCGGGAGAAGTGTATGGTGTTTCCTGAAACATCTAAAAAACAAAGCAACAGAGCCTAGGGCACTTCCACTTATGGTCCTATAGCTTAGGGAAATTAAAATCAAAAAGACACAGCCACCCCAAAGTTTGGGACGCCTCTGTTTACAAGAACCTCGTTTACAGTACAAGTTCAACATCGCAGAAAGTGAAAAATGGATAAAGAACATGTGGTATTTACTTACAAAGCAATATCACTCAGCAATGAAATCTATGTCATCAGGCCCTTAGCAGCACAATGAGTGGATTCAGGTATGATGATTCTAACTGAAATAAGTCACACAGAAAAAGAAACATCATAAGATATCAGTAATACACGGAATGTAAACTTGGCTACACAGGAACTGAATTACAGAACAGAACAGGGTCTCAAATTTAGAAAACCAACTTATGCTTGCTTAAGGGGAAAGGTGAGTTGGGGTGCTGCATAAAACCAGAGATTGAAATGAGCACAGATAAAGTTCCTTAAGCCAAATATGGAATAGACAAGAGCTACTCCTGGCTCAACGAAATGGACTCAACACCGCATATTAAACGCCTAAGAATGTACCTAACTAGTAAGTATCTTAAAACCTATGGATTGCTATGTCTCCGAAAGAGAATCAAGCATGTGTACAGGGGCATAAACGCAGCAGTGATAGGATTGGAGAGGTTCGGTGAGCAAATGAAGACCCTTTGAAGTCATATTGCATGGTACCCATTCCACGGGTTTCAACTACCCAGGTTTAAGGTATTCTTCCTTCAGCTAAAACATGCATGTGGAACCTAGAGTATGATCAACCATGTGATCGGGAGACGTGTTCAAATATGTCTCAGTTTTCGTACCCTGGTACTCGGGTGCAACATTCCAGACGCTTTACTAACACTCTCCCGACTTGGAGAGTCAATCCCTTTAACCTCCTGTTTGGCCCAGTTTGCAATTTCTGTGGAAGATGAACAAGAAAGGCGAGAACCAATGAGAGACTAGCTGGAGGTGTCTGGACGGACAAATTTAACTCTCATTTCCCACCAGGAAGAGGAAATAACCAAAGGCTCAGCGTGCCGTGCCGGAACCAGATTAGGGCCTGAAGCCATCCTGCGGTGTTGCGGCCAGGTCACAAGAAAGCGAGTTGAAGAAGGAGCTCAGGGGCACTGTAATTCACAAACCTGCAGAGTTATAAATGACAGCTATCGTCCAAAAATATACTGAAGTAAGGCTGCCAAGAGAACTTGAAAGCGGGGCAGAATTGCAGGAAACAGATTTCAGGAGGTAGACTGGAATTGCATTGAAAGCATAGGAAAAGAGGCAGAACGTCCACAATGATGCACTTGGCCAAAAAGGGCGTATGCGTTTTTTCCTGAATATATTCAGGAAAAAACGCATACGCCCTTTTTGGCCAACCAAGCAAGCTTGCAAAGGAAATCTGCACTACAATGAAGTCTCACTTCCCTCCGGTGAAAATGGACATCTGAAAAAAGTGTAAAATCCAGAAAGGCAGGACAGGCCATGGAGAACTGGGAGCCTTGTTATGCTGATGGGCGGGATGTAAATTGCCAACAGACACTCGGGAGAAGTGTATGGTGTTTCCTGAAACATCTAAAAAACAAAGCAACAGAGCCTAGGGCACTTCCACTTATGGTCCTATAGCTTAGGGAAATTAAAATCAAAAAGACACAGCCACCTCAAAGTTTGGGACGCCTCTGTTTACAAGAACCTCGTTTACAGTACAAGTTCAACATCGCAGAAAGTGAAAAATGGATAAACAACATGTGGTATTTACTTACAAAGCAATATCACTCAGCAATGAAATCTATGTCATCAGGCCCTTAGCAGCACAATGAGTGGATTCAGGTATGATGATTCTAACTGAAATAAGTCACACAGAAAACGAAACATCATAAGATATCAGTAATACACGGAATGTAAACTTGGCTACACAGGAACTGAATTACAGAACAGAACAGGGTCTCAAATTTAGAAAACCAACTTATGCTTGCTTAAGGGGAAAGGTGAGTTGGGGTGCTGCATAAAACCAGAGATTGAAATGAGCACAGATAAAGTTCCTTAAGCCAAATATGGAATAGACAAGAGCTACTCCTGGCTCAACGAAATGGACTCAACACCGCATATTAAACGCCTAAGAATGTACCTGACTAGTAAGTATCTTAAAACCTATGGATTGCTATGTCTCCGAAAGAGAATCAAGCATGTGTACAGGGGCATAAACGCAGCAGTGATAGGATTGGAGAGGTTCGGTGAGCAAATGAAGACCCTTTGAAGTCATATTGCATGGTACCCATTCCACGGGTCTCAACTCTCCAGGTTTAAGGTATTCTTCCTTCAGCTAAAACATGCATGTGGAACCTAGAGTATGATCAACCATGTGATCGGGAGACGTGTTCAAATATGTCTCAGTTTTCGTACCCTGGTACTCGGGTGCAACATTCCAGACGCTTTACTAACACTCTCCCGACTTGGAGAGTCAGTCCCTTTAACCTCCTGTTTGGCCCAGTTTGCAATTTCTGTGGAAGATGAACAAGAAAGGCGAGAACCAATGAGAGACTAGCTGGAGGTGTCTGGACGGACAAATTTAACTCTCATTTCCCACCAGGAAGAGGAAATAACCAAAGGCTCAGCGTGCCGTGCCGGAACCAGATTAGGGCCTGAAGCCATCCTGCGGTGTTGCGGCCAGGTCACAAGAAAGCGAGTTGAAGAAAGGAGCTCAGGGGCACTGTAATTCACAAACCTGCAGAGTTATAAATGACAGCTATCGTCCAAAAATATACTGAAGTAAGGCTGCCAAGAGGACTTGAAAGCGGGGCAGAATTGCAGGAAACCGATTTCAGGAGGTAGACTGGAATTGCATTGAAAGCATAGGAAAAGAGGCAGAACGTCCACAATGATGCACTTGGCCAAAAAGGGCGTATGCGTTTTTTCCTGAATATATTCAGGGAGAAGTGTATGGTGTTTCCTGAAACATCTAAAAAACAAAGCAACAGAGCCTAGGGCACTTCCACTTATGGTCCTATAGCTTAGGGAAATTAAAATCAAAAAGACACAGCCACCCCAAAGTTTGGGACGCCTCTGTTTACAAGAACCTCGTTTACAGTACAAGTTCAACATCGCAGAAAGTGAAAAATGGATACAGAACATGTGGTATTTACTTACAAAGCAATATCACTCAGCAATGAAATCTATGTCATCAGGCCCTTAGCAGCACAATGAGTGGATTCAGGTATGATGATTCTAATTGAAATAAGTCACACAGAAAAAGAAACATCATAAGATATCAGTAATACACGGAATGTAAACTTGGCTACACAGGAACTGAATTACAGAACAGAACAGGGTCTCAAATTTAGAAAACCAACTTATGCTTGCTTAAGGGGAAAGGTGAGTTGGGGTGCTGCATAAAACCAGAGATTGAAATGAGCACAGATAAAGTTCCTTAAGCCAAATATGGAATAGACAAGAGCTACTCCTTGCTCAACGAAATGGACTCAACACCCCATATTAAACGCCTAAGAATGTACCTGACTAGTAAGTATCTTAAAACCTATGGATTGCTATGTCTCCGAAAGAGAATCAAGCATGTGTACAGGGGCATAAACGCAGCAGTGATAGGATTGGAGAGGTTCGGTGAACAAATGAAGACACTTTGAAGTCATATTGCATGGTACCCATTCCACGGGTCTCAACTCTCCAGGTTTAAGGTATTCTTCCTTCAGCTAAAACATGCATGTGGAACCCAGAGTATGATCAACCGTGTGAACGGGAGACGTGTTCAAATATGTCTCAGTTTTCGTACCCTGGTACTCGGGTGCAACATTCCAGACACTTTACTAACACTCTCCCGACTTGGAGAGTCAGTCCCTTTAACCTCCTGCTTGGCCCAGTTTGCAATTTCTGTGGAAGATGAACAGGAATAGCGAGAACCAATGAGAGACTAGCTGGAGGTGTCTGGACGGGCAAATTTAACTCTCATTTCCCACCAGGAAGAGGAAATAACCAAAGGCTCAGCGTGCCGTGCCGGAACCAGATTAGGGCCTGAAGCCATCCTGCGGTGTTGCGGCCAGGTCACAAGAAAGCGAGTTGAAGAAAGGAGCTCAGGGGCACTGTAATTCACAAACCTGCAGAGTTATAAATGACAGCTATCGTCCAAAAATATACTGAAGTAAGGCTGCCAAGAGGACTTGAAAGCGGGGCAGAATTGCAGGAAACCGATTTCAGGAGGTAGACTGGAATTGCATTGAAAGCATAGGAAAAGAGGCAGAACGTCCACAATGATGCACTTGGCCAAAAAGGGCGTATGCGTTTTTTCCTGAATATATTCAGGAAAAAACGCATACGCCCTTTTTGGCCAACCAAGCAAACTTGCAAAGGAAATCTGCACTACAATGAAGTCTCACTTCCCCCCGGTCAAAAGGGCCATCTGAAAAAAGTGTAAAATCCAGAAAGGCAGGACAGGCCATGGAGAACTGGGAGCCTTGTTATGCTGATGGGCGGGATGTAAATTGCCAACAGCCACTCGGGAGAAGTGTATGGTGTTTCCTGAAACATCTAAAAAACAAAGCAACAGAGCCTAGGGCACTTCCACTTATGGTCCTATAGCTTAGGGAAATTAAAATCAAAAAGACACAGCCACCTCAAAGTTTGGGACGCCTCTGTTTACAAGAACCTCGTTTACAGTACAAGTTCAACATCGCAGAAAGTGAAAAATGGATAAAGAACATGTGGTATTTACTTACAAAGCAATATCACTCAGCAATGAAATCTATGTCATCAGGCCCTTAGCAGCACAATGAGTGGATTCAGGTATGATGATTCTAACTGAAATAAGTCACACAGAAAAAGAAACATCATAAGATATCAGTAATACACGGAATGTAAACTTGGCTACACAGGAACTGAATTACAGAACAGAACAGGGTCTCAAATTTAGAAAACCAACTTATGCTTGCTTAAGGGGAAAGGTGAGTTGGGGTGCTGCATAAAACCAGAGATTGAAATGAGCACAGATAAAGTTCCTTAAGCCAAATATGGAATAGACAAGAGCTACTCCTGGCTCAACGAAATGGACTCAACACCGCATATTAAACGCCTAAGAATGTACCTAACTAGTAAGTATCTTAAAACTTATGGATTGCTATGTCTCCGAAAGAGAATCAAGCATGTGTACAGGGGCATAAACGCAGCAGTGATAGGATTGGAGAGGTTCGGTGAGCAAATGAAGACCCTTTGAAGTCATATTGCATGGTACCCATTCCACGGGTCTCAACTCTCCAGGTTTAAGGTATTCTTCCTTCAGCTAAAACATGCATGTGGAACCTAGAGTATGATCAACCATGTGATCGGGAGACGTGTTCAAATATGTCTCAGTTTTCGTACCCTGGTACTCGGGTGCAACATTCCAGACGCTTTACTAACACTCTCCCGACTTGGAGAGTCAGTCCCTTTAACCTCCTGTTTGGCCCAGTTTGCAATTTCTGTGGAAGATGAACAAGAAAGGCGAGAACCAATGAGAGACTAGCTGGAGGTGTCTGGACGGACAAATTTAACTCTCATTTCCCACCAGGAAGAGGAAATAACCAAAGGCTCAGCGTGCCGTGCCGGAACCAGATTAGGGCCTGAAGCCATCCTGCGGTGTTGCGGCCAGCTCACAAGAAAGCGAGTTGAACAAAGGAGCTCAGGGGCACTGTAATTCACAAACCTGCAGAGTTATAAATGACAGCTATCGTCCAAAAATATACTGAAGTAAGGCTGCCAAGAGGACTTGAAAGCGGGGCAGAATTGCAGGAAACCGATTTCAGGAGGTAGACTGGAATTGCATTGAAAGCATAGGAAAAGAGGCAGAACGTCCACAATGATGCACTTGGCCAAAAAGGGCGTATGCGTTTTTTCCTGAATATATTCAGGAAAAAACGCATACGCCCTTTTTGGCCAACCAAGCAAGCTTGCAAAGGAAATCTGCACTACAATGAAGTCTCACTTCCCCCCGGTCAAAAGGGCCATGTGAAAAAAGTGTAAAATCCAGAAAGGCAGGACAGGCCATGGAGAACTGGGAGCCTTGTTATGCTGATGGGCGGGATGTAAATTGCCAACAGACACTCGGGAGAAGTGTATGGTGTTTCCCGAAACATCTATACAACAAAGCAACAGAGCCTAGGGCACTTCCACTTATGGTCCTATAGCTTAGGGAAATTAAAATAAAAAAGACACAGCCACCCCAAAGTTTGGGACGCCTCTGTTTACAAGAACCTCGTTTACCGTACAAGTTCAATATCACAGAAAGTGAAAAATGGTTAAAGAACTTGTGGTACTTACGTACAATGCAATATCACTCAGCAATGAAATCTATGTCATCAGGCCCATAGCAGCATAATGAGTGGATTCAGGTACGATGATTCTAACTGAAATAAGTCACACAGAAAAAGAAACATCATAAGATATCAGTAATACACGGAATGTAAACTTGGCTACACAGGGACTGAATTCCAAAACAGAACAGGGTCTCAAATTTAGAAAACCAACTTATGCTTGCTTAAGGGTAAAGGTGAGTTGGGGTGCTGCATAAAACCAGAGATTGAAATGAGCACAGATAAAGTTCCTTAAGCCAAATATGGAATAGACAAGAGCTACTCCTTGCTCAACGAAATGGACTCAACACCCCATATTAAACGCCTAAGAATGTACCTGACTAGTAAGTATCTTAAAACCTATGGATTGCTATGTCTCCAAAAGAGAATCAAGCGTGTGTACAGGGGCATAAACGCAGCAGTGATAGGATTGGAGAGGTTCGGTGAGCAAATGAAGACCCTTTGAAGTCATATTGCATGGTACCCATTCCACGGGTCTCAACTCTCCAGGTTTAAGGTATTCTTCCTTCAGCTAAAACATGCATGTGGAACCCAGAGTATGATCAACCGTGTGAACGGGAGACATGTTCAAATATGTCTCAGTTTTCCTCCCCTGGTACTCGGGTGCAACATTCCAGACGCTTTACTAACACTCTCCACACTTGGAGAGTCCGTCCCTTTAACTTCCTGTTTGGCCCAGTTTGCAATTTCTGCGGAAGATGAACAGGAATAGGGAACACCAATGAGAGACTAGCTGGAGGTATCTGGACGGGCAAATTTAACTCTCATTTCCCACGAGGAAGAGGAAATAACCAAAGGCTCAGCGTGCCGTGCCGGAACCAGATTAGGGCCTGAAGCCATCCTGCGGTGTTGCGGCCAGCTCAAAAGAAAGCGAGTTGAAGAAAGGAGATCAGGGGCACTGTAATTCACAAACCTGCAGAGTTATAAATGACAGCTATCGTCCAAAAATATACTGAAGTAAGGCTGCCAAGAGGACTTGAAAGCGGGGCAGAATTGCAGGAAACCGATTTCAGGAGGTAGACTGGAATTGCTTTGAAAGCATAGGAAAAGAGGCAGAACGTCCACAATGATGCACTTGGCCAAAAAGGGCGTATGCGTTTTTTCCTGAATATATTCAGGAAAAAACGCATACGCCCTTTTTGGCCAACCAAGCAAGCTTGCAAAGGAAATCTGCACTACAATGAAGTCTCACTTCCCCCCGGTCAAAAGGGCCATCTGAAAAAAGTGTAAAATCCAGAAAGGCAGGACAGGCCATGGAGAACTGGGAGCCTTGTTATGCTGATGGGCGGGATGTAAATTGCCAACAGCCACTCCGGAGAAGTGTATGGTGTTTCCTGAAACATCTAAAAAACAAAGCAACAGAGCCTAGGGCACTTCCACTTATGGTCCTATAGCTTAGGGAAATTAAAATCAAAAAGACACAGCCACCCAAAAGTTTGGGACGCCTCTGTTTACAAGAACCTCGTTTACAGTACAAGTTCAACATCGCAGAAAGCGAAAAATGGATAAAGAACATGTGGTATTTACTTACAAAGCAATAACACTCAGCAATGAAATCTATGTCATCAGGCCCTTAGCAGCACAATGAGTGGATTCAAGTATGATGATTCTAACTGAAATAAGTCACACAGAAAAAGAAATATCATAAGATATCAGTAATACACGGAATGTAAACTTGGCTACACAGGAACTGAATTACAGAACAGAACAGCGTCTCAAATTTAGAAAACCAACTTATGCTTGCTTAAGGGGAAAGGTGAGTTGGGGTGCTGCATAAAACCAGAGATTGAAATGAGCACAGATAAAGTTCCTTAAGCCAAATATGGAATAGACAAGAGCTACTCCTTGCTCAACGAAATGGACTCAACACCCCATATTAAACGCCTAAGAATGTACCTGACTAGTAAGTATCTTAAAACCTATGGATTGCTATGTCTCCGAAAGAGAATCAAGCATGTGTACAGGGGCATAAACGCAGCAGTGATAGGATTGGAGAGGTTCGGTGAACAAATGAAGACCCTTTGAAGTCATATTGCATGGTACCCATTCCACGGGTCTCAACTCTCCAGGTTTAAGGTATTCTTCCTTCAGCTAAAACATGCATGTGGAACCCAGAGTATGATCAACCGTGTGAACGGGAGACGTGTTCAAATATGTCTCAGTTTTCCTCCCCTGGTACTCGGGTGCAACATTCCAGACGCTTTACTAACACTCTCCCCACTTGGAGAGTCAGCGCCTTTAAACTCCTGTTTGGCCCAGTTTGCAATTTCTGCGGAAGATGAACAGGAATAGCGAGAACCAATGAGAGACTAGCTGGAGGTGTCTGGACGGGCAAATTTAAATCTCATTTCCCACCAGGAAGAGGAAATAACCAAAGGCTCAGCGTGCCGTGCCGGAACCAGATTAGGGCCTGAAGCCATCCTGCGGTGTTGCGGCCAGGTCACAAGAAAGTGAGTTGAAGAAAGGAGCTCAGGGGCACTGTAATTCACAAACCTGCAGAGTTATAAATGACAGCTATCGTCCAAAAATATACTGAAGTAAGGCTGCCAAGAGGACTTGAAAGCGGGGCAGAATTGCAGGAAACCGATTTCAGGAGGTAGACTGGAATTGCATTGAAAGCATAGGAAAAGAGGCAGAACGTCCACAATGATGCACTTGGCCAAAAAGGGCGTATGCGTTTTTTCCTGAATATATTCAGGAAAAAACGCATACGCCCTTTTTGGCCAACCAAGCAAGCTTGCAAAGGAAATCTGCACTACAATGAAGTCTCACTTCCCCCCGGTCAAAAGGGCCATCTGAAAAAAGTGTAAAATCCAGAAAGGCAGGACAGGCCATGGAGAACTGGGAGCCTTGTTATGCTGATGGGCGGGATGTAAATTGCCAACAGACACTCGGGAGAAGTGTATGGTGTTTCCTGAAACATCTATACAACAAAGCAACAGAGCCTAGGGCACTTCCACTTATGGTCCTATAGCTTAGGGAAATTAAAATCAAAAAGACACAGCCACCCCAAAGTTTGGGACGCCTCTGTTTACAAGAACCTCGTTTACCGTACAAGTTCAATATCACAGAAAGTGAAAAATGGATAAAGAACTTGTGGTACTTACGTAGAATGCAGTATCACTCAGCAATGAAATCTATGTCATCAGGCCCGTAGCAGCATAATGAGTGGATTCAGGTACGATGATTCTAACTGAAATAAGTCACACAGAAAAAGAAACATCATAAGATATCAGTAATACACGGAATGTAAACTTGGCTACATAGGAACTGAATTCCAAAACAGAACAGGGTCTCAAATTTAGAAAACCAACTTATGCTTGCTTAAGGGGAAAGGTGAGTTGGGGTGCTGCATAAAACCAGAGATTGAAATGAGCACAGATAAAGTTCCTTAAGCCAAATATGGAATAGACAAGAGCTACTCCTTGCTCAATGAAATGGACTCAACACCCCATATTAAACGCCTAAGAATGTACCTGACTAGTAAGTATCTTAAAACCTATGGATTGCTATGTCTCCAAAAGAGAATCAAGTGTGTGTACAGGGGCATAAACGCAGCAGTGATAGGATTGGAGAGGTTCGGTGAGCAAATGAAGATCCTTTGAAGTCATATTGCATGGTACCCATTCCACGGGTCTCAACTCTCCAGGTTTAAGGTATTCTTCCTTCAGCTAAAACATGCATGTGGAACCCAGAGTATGATCAACCGTGTGAACGGGAGACGTGTTCAAATATGTCTCAGTTTTCCTCCCCTGGTACTCGGGTGCAACATTCCAGACGCTTTACTAACACCCTCCCCACTTGGAGAGTCAGCGCCTTTAACTTCCTGTTTGGCCCAGTTTGCAATTTCTGCGGAAGATGAACAGGAATAGGGAACACCAATGAGAGACTAGCTGGAGGTATCTGGACGGGCAAATTTAACTCTCATTTCCCACCAGGAAGAGGAATTAACCAAAGGCTCAGCGTGCCGTGCCGGAACCAGATTAGGGCCTGAAGCCATCCTGCGGTGTTGCGGCCAGGTCACAAGAAAGCGAGTTGAAGAAAGGAGCTCAGGGGCACTGTAATTCACAAACCTGCAGAGTTATAAATGACAGCTATCGTCCAAAAATATACTGAAGTAAGGCTGCCAAGAGGACTTGAAAGCGGGGCAGAATTGCAGGAAACCGATTTCAGGAGGTAGACTGGAATTGCATTGAAAGCATAGGAAAAGAGGCAGAACGTCCACAATGATGCACTTGGCCAAAAAGGGCGTATGCGTTTTTTCCTGAATATATTCAGGAAAAAACGCATACGCCCTTTTTGGCCAACCAAGCAAGCTTGCAAAGGAAATCTGCACTACAATGAAGTCTCACTTCCCCCCGGTCAAAAGGGCCATCTGAAAAAAGTGTAAAATCCAGAAAGGCAGGACAGGCCATGGAGAACTGGGAGCCTTGTTATGCTGATGGGCGGGATGTAAATTGCCAACAGACACTCGGGAGAAGTGTATGGTGTTTCCCGAAACATCTATACAACAAAGCAACAGAGCCTAGGGCACTTCCACTTATGGTCCTATAGCTTAGGGAAATTAAAATAAAAAAGACACAGCCACCCCAAAGTTTGGGACGCCTCTGTTTACAAGAACCTCGTTTACCGTACAAGTTCAATATCACAGAAAGTGAAAAATGGTTAAAGAACTTGTGGTACTTACGTACAATGCAATATCACTCAGCAATGAAATCTATGTCATCAGGCCCATAGCAGCATAATGAGTGGATTCAGGTACGATGATTCTAACTGAAATAAGTCACACAGAAAAAGAAACATCATAAGATATCAGTAATACACGGAATGTAAACTTGGCTACACAGGGACTGAATTCCAAAACAGAACAGGGTCTCAAATTTAGAAAACCAACTTATGCTTGCTTAAGGGGAAAGGTGAGTTGGGGTGCTGCATAAAACCAGAGATTGAAATGAGCACAGATAAAGTTCCTTAAGCCAAATATGGAATAGACAAGAGCTACTCCTTGCTCAACGAAATGGACTCAACACCCCATATTAAACGCCTAAGAATGTACCTGACTAGTAAGTATCTTAAAACCTATGGATTGCTATGTCTCCAAAAGAGAATCAAGCGTGTGTACAGGGGCATAAACGCAGCAGTGATAGGATTGGAGAGGTTCGGTGAACAAATGAAGACCCTTTGAAGTCATATTGCATGGTACCCATTCCACGGGTCTCAACTCTCCAGGTTTAAGGTATTCTTCCTTCAGCTAAAACTTGCATGTGGAACCCAGAGTATGATCAACCATGTGAACGGGAGACGTGTTCAAATATGTCTTAGTTTTCCTCCCCTGGTACTCGGGTGCAACATTCCAGACGCTTTACTAACACTCTCCCCACTTGGAGAGTCAGTGCCTTTAACCTCCTGTTTGGCCCAGTTTGCAATTTCTGCGGAAGATGAACAGGAATAGGGAACACCAATGAGAGACTAGCTGGAGGTGTCTGGACGGGCAAATTTAACTCTCATTTCCCACCAGGAAGAGGAAATAACCAAAGGCTCAGCGTGCCGTGCCGGAACCAGATTAGGGCCTGAAGCCATCCTGCGGTGTTGCGGCCAGGTCACAAGAAAGCGAGTTGAAGAAAGGAGCTCAGGGGCACTGTAATTCACAAACCTGCAGAGTTATAAATGACAGCTATCGTCCAAAAATATACTGAAGTAAGGCTGCCAAGAGGACTTGAAAGCGGGGCAGAATTGCAGGAAACCGATTTCAGGAGGTAGACTGGAATTGCTTTGAAAGCATAGGAAAAGAGGCAGAACGTCCACAATGATGCACTTGGCCAAAAAGGGCGTATGCGTTTTTTCCTGAATATATTCAGGAAAAAACGCATACGCCCTTTTTGGCCAACCAAGCAAGCTTGCAAAGGAAATCTGCACTACAATGCAGTCTCACTTCCCCCCGGTCAAAAGGGCCATCTGAAAAAAGTGTAAAATCCAGAAAGGCAGGACAGGCCATGGAGAACTGGGAGCCTTGTTATGCTGATGGGCGGGATGTAAATTGCCAACAAACACTCGGGAGAAGTGTATGGTGTTTCCTGAAACATCTAAAAAACAAAGCAACAGAGCCTAGGGCACTTCCACTTATGGTCCTATAGCTTAGGGAAATTAAAATAAAAAAGACACAGCCACCCCAAAGTTTGGGACGCCTCTGTTTACAAGAACCTCGTTTACCATACAAGTTCAATATCACAGAAAGTGAAAAATGGTTAAAGAACTTGTGGTACTTACGTACAATGCAGTATCACTCAGCAATGAAATCTATGTCATCAGGCCCGTAGCAGCATAATGAGTGGATTCAGGTACGATGATTCTAACTGAAATAAGTCACACAGAAAAAGAAACATCATAAGATATCAGTAATACACGGAATGTAAACTTGGCTACACAGGGACTGAATTCCAAAACAGAACAGGGTCTCAAATTTAGAAAACCAACTTATGCTTGCTTAAGGGGAAAGGTGAGTTGGGGTGCTGCATAAAACCAGAGATTGAAATGAGCACAGATAAAGTTCCTTAAGCCAAATATGGAATAGACAAGAGCTACTCCTTGCTCAACGAAATGGACTCAACACCCCATATTAAACGCCTAAGAATGTACCTGACTAGTAAGTATCTTAAAACCTATGGATTGCTATGTCTCCAAAAGAGAATCAAGCGTGTGTACAGGGGCATAAACGCAGCAGTGATAGGATTGGAGAGGTTCGGTGAGCAAATGAAGACCCTTTGAAGTCATATTGCATGGTACCCATTCCACGGGTCTCAACTCTCCAGGTTTAAGGTATTCTTCCTTCAGCTAAAACATGCATGTGGAACCCAGAGTATGATCAACCATGTGAACGGGAGACGTGTTCAAATATGTCTCAGTTTTCCTCCCCTGGTTCTCGGGTGCAACATTCCAGACGCTTTACTAACACTCTCCCCACTTGGAGAGACCGTCCCTTTAACCTCCTGTTTGGCCCAGTTTGCAATTTCTGCGGAAGATGAACAGGAATAGGGAACACCAATGAGAGACTAGCTGGAGGTGTCTGGACGGGCAAATTTAACTCTCATTTCCCACCAGGAAGAGGAAATAACCAAAGGCTCAGCGTGCCGGGCCGGAACCAGATTAGGGCCTGAAGCCATCCTGCGGTGTTGCGGCCAGCTCAAAGAAAGCGAGTTGAAGAAAGGAGCTCAGTGGCACTGTAATTCACAAACCTGCAGAGTTATAAATGACAGCTATCGTCCAAAAATATACTGAAGTAAGGCTGCCAAGAGGACTTGAAAGCGGGGCAGAATTGCAGGAAACCGATTTCAGGAGGTAGACTGGAATTGCATTGAAAGCATAGGAAAAGAGGCAGAACGTCCACAATGATGCACTTGGCCAAAAAGGGCGTATGCGTTTTTTCCTGAATATATTCAGGAAAAAACGCATACGCCCTTTTTGGCCAACCAAGCAAGCTTGCAAAGGAAATCTGCACTACAATGAAGTCTCACTTCCCCCCGGTCAAAAGGGCCATCTGAAAAAAGTGTAAAATCCAGAAAGGCAGGATAGGCCATGGAGAACTGGGAGCCTTGTTATGCTGATGGGCGGGATGTAAATTGCCAACAGCCACTCGGGAGAAGTGTATGGTGTTTCCTGAAACATCTATACAACAAAGCAACAGAGCCTAGGGCACTTCCACTTATGGTCCTATAGCTTAGGGAAATTAAAATCAAAAAGACACAGCCACCCCAAAGTTTGGGACGCCTCTGTTTACAAGAACCTCGTTTACCGTACAAGTTCAATATCACAGAAAGTGAAAAATGGATAAAGAACTTGTGGTACTTACGTACAATGCAGTATCACTCAGCAATGAAATCTATGTCATCAGGCCCGTAGCAGCATAATGAGTGGATTCAGGTACGATGATTCTCACTGAAATAAGTCACACAGAAAAAGAAACATCATAAGATATCACTAATACACGGAATGTAAACTTGGCTACACAGGAACTGAATTCCAAAACAGAACAGGGTCTCAAATTTAGAAAACCAACTTATGCTTGCTTAAGGGGAAAGGTGAGTTGGGGTGCTGCATAAAACCAGAGATTGAAATGAGCACAGATAAAGTTCCTTAAGCCAAATATGGAATAGACAAGAGCTACTCCTTGCTCAACGAAATGGACTCAACACCCCATAGTAAACGCCTAAGAATGTACCTGACTAGTAAGTATCTTAAAACCTATGGATTGCTATGTCTCCAAAAGAGAATCAAGCGTGTGTACAGGGGCATAAACGCAGCAGTGATAGGATTGGAGAGGTTCGGTGAGCAAATGAAGACCCTTTGAAGTCATATTGCATGGTACCCATTCCACGGGTCTCAACTCTCCAGGTTTAAGGTATTCTTCCTTCAGCTAAAACATGCATGTGGATCCCAGAGTATGATCAACCATGTGAACGGGAGACGTGTTCAAATATGTCTCAGTTTTCCTCCCCTGGTACTCGGGTGCAACATTCCAGACGCTTTACTAACACTCTCCCCACTTGGAGAGTCAGCGCCTTTAACTTCCTGTTTGGCCCAGTTTGCAATTTCTGCGGAAGATGAACAGGAATAGGGAACACCAATGAGAGACTAGCTGGAGGTATCTGGACAGGCAAATTTAACTCTCATTTCCCACCAGGAAGAGGAAATAACCAAAGGCTCAGCGTGCCGTGCCGGAACCAGATTAGGGCCTGAAGCCATCCTGCGGTGTTGCGGCCAGCTCAAAAGAAAGCGAGTTGAAGAAAGGAGCTCAGGGGCACTGTAATTCACAAACCTGCAGAGTTATAAATGACAGCTATCGTCCAAAAATATACTGAAGTAAGGCTGCCAAGAGGACTTGAAAGCGGGGCAGAATTGCAGGAAACCGATTTCAGGAGGTAGACTGGAATTGCATTGAAAGCATAGGAAAAGAGGCAGAACGTCCACAATGATGCACTTGGCCAAAAAGGGCGTATGCGTTTTTTCCTGAATATATTCAGGAAAAAACGCATACGCCCTTTTTGGCCAACCAAGCAAGCTTGCAAAGGAAATCTGCACTACAATGAAGTCTCACTTCCCCCCGGTCAAAAGGGCCATCTGAAAAAAGTGTAAAATCCAGAAAGGCAGGACAGGCCATGGAGAACTGGGAGCCTTGTTATGCTGATGGGCGGGATGTAAATTGCCAACAGACACTCGGGAGAAGTGTATGGTGTTTCCCGAAACATCTATACAACAAAGCAACAGAGCCTAGGGCACTTCCACTTATGGTCCTATAGCTTAGGGAAATTAAAATAAAAAAGACACAGCCACCCCAAAGTTTGGGACGCCTCTGTTTACAAGAACCTCGTTTACCGTACAAGTTCAATATCACAGAAAGTGAAAAATGGTTAAAGAACTTGTGGTACTTACGTACAATGCAATATCACTCAGCAATGAAATCTATGTCATCAGGCCCATAGCAGCATAATGAGTGGATTCAGGTACGATGATTCTAACTGAAATAAGTCACACAGAAAAAGAAACATCATAAGATATCAGTAATACACGGAATGTAAACTTGGCTACACAGGGACTGAATTCCAAAACAGAACAGGGTCTCAAATTTAGAAAACCAACTTATGCTTGCTTAAGGGGAAAGGTGAGTTGGGGTGCTGCATAAAACCAGAGATTGAAATGAGCACAGATAAAGTTCCTTAAGCCAAATATGGAATAGACAAGAGCTACTCCTTGCTCAACGAAATGGACTCAACACCCCATATTAAACGCCTAAGAATGTACCTGACTAGTAAGTATCTTAAAACCTATGGATTGCTATGTCTCCAAAAGAGAATCAAGCGTGTGTACAGGGGCATAAACGCAGCAGTGATAGGATTGGAGAGGTTCGGTGAACAAATGAAGACCCTTTGAAGTCATATTGCATGGTACCCATTCCACGGGTCTCAACTCTCCAGGTTTAAGGTATTCTTCCTTCAGCTAAAACTTGCATGTGGAACCCAGAGTATGATCAACCATGTGAACGGGAGACGTGTTCAAATATGTCTTAGTTTTCCTCCCCTGGTACTCGGGTGCAACATTCCAGACGCTTTACTAACACTCTCCCCACTTGGAGAGTCAGTGCCTTTAACCTCCTGTTTGGCCCAGTTTGCAATTTCTGCGGAAGATGAACAGGAATAGGGAACACCAATGAGAGACTAGCTGGAGGTGTCTGGACGGGCAAATTTAACTCTCATTTCCCACCAGGAAGAGGAAATAACCAAAGGCTCAGCGTGCCGTGCCGGAACCAGATTAGGGCCTGAAGCCATCCTGCGGTGTTGCGGCCAGGTCACAAGAAAGCGAGTTGAAGAAAGGAGCTCAGGGGCACTGTAATTCACAAACCTGCAGAGTTATAAATGACAGCTATCGTCCAAAAATATACTGAAGTAAGGCTGCCAAGAGGACTTGAAAGCGGGGCAGAATTGCAGGAAACCGATTTCAGGAGGTAGACTGGAATTGCTTTGAAAGCATAGGAAAAGAGGCAGAACGTCCACAATGATGCACTTGGCCAAAAAGGGCGTATGCGTTTTTTCCTGAATATATTCAGGAAAAAACGCATACGCCCTTTTTGGCCAACCAAGCAAGCTTGCAAAGGAAATCTGCACTACAATGCAGTCTCACTTCCCCCCGGTCAAAAGGGCCATCTGAAAAAAGTGTAAAATCCAGAAAGGCAGGACAGGCCATGGAGAACTGGGAGCCTTGTTATGCTGATGGGCGGGATGTAAATTGCCAACAAACACTCGGGAGAAGTGTATGGTGTTTCCTGAAACATCTAAAAAACAAAGCAACAGAGCCTAGGGCACTTCCACTTATGGTCCTATAGCTTAGGGAAATTAAAATAAAAAAGACACAGCCACCCCAAAGTTTGGGACGCCTCTGTTTACAAGAACCTCGTTTACCATACAAGTTCAATATCACAGAAAGTGAAAAATGGTTAAAGAACTTGTGGTACTTACGTACAATGCAGTATCACTCAGCAATGAAATCTATGTCATCAGGCCCGTAGCAGCATAATGAGTGGATTCAGGTACGATGATTCTAACTGAAATAAGTCACACAGAAAAAGAAACATCATAAGATATCAGTAATACACGGAATGTAAACTTGGCTACACAGGGACTGAATTCCAAAACAGAACAGGGTCTCAAATTTAGAAAACCAACTTATGCTTGCTTAAGGGGAAAGGTGAGTTGGGGTGCTGCATAAAACCAGAGATTGAAATGAGCACAGATAAAGTTCCTTAAGCCAAATATGGAATAGACAAGAGCTACTCCTTGCTCAACGAAATGGACTCAACACCCCATATTAAACGCCTAAGAATGTACCTGACTAGTAAGTATCTTAAAACCTATGGATTGCTATGTCTCCAAAAGAGAATCAAGCGTGTGTACAGGGGCATAAACGCAGCAGTGATAGGATTGGAGAGGTTCGGTGAGCAAATGAAGACCCTTTGAAGTCATATTGCATGGTACCCATTCCACGGGTCTCAACTCTCCAGGTTTAAGGTATTCTTCCTTCAGCTAAAACATGCATGTGGAACCCAGAGTATGATCAACCATGTGAACGGGAGACGTGTTCAAATATGTCTCAGTTTTCCTCCCCTGGTTCTCGGGTGCAACATTCCAGACGCTTTACTAACACTCTCCCCACTTGGAGAGACCGTCCCTTTAACCTCCTGTTTGGCCCAGTTTGCAATTTCTGCGGAAGATGAACAGGAATAGGGAACACCAATGAGAGACTAGCTGGAGGTGTCTGGACGGGCAAATTTAACTCTCATTTCCCACCAGGAAGAGGAAATAACCAAAGGCTCAGCGTGCCGGGCCGGAACCAGATTAGGGCCTGAAGCCATCCTGCGGTGTTGCGGCCAGCTCAAAGAAAGCGAGTTGAAGAAAGGAGCTCAGTGGCACTGTAATTCACAAACCTGCAGAGTTATAAATGACAGCTATCGTCCAAAAATATACTGAAGTAAGGCTGCCAAGAGGACTTGAAAGCGGGGCAGAATTGCAGGAAACCGATTTCAGGAGGTAGACTGGAATTGCATTGAAAGCATAGGAAAAGAGGCAGAACGTCCACAATGATGCACTTGGCCAAAAAGGGCGTATGCGTTTTTTCCTGAATATATTCAGGAAAAAACGCATACGCCCTTTTTGGCCAACCAAGCAAGCTTGCAAAGGAAATCTGCACTACAATGAAGTCTCACTTCCCCCCGGTCAAAAGGGCCATCTGAAAAAAGTGTAAAATCCAGAAAGGCAGGATAGGCCATGGAGAACTGGGAGCCTTGTTATGCTGATGGGCGGGATGTAAATTGCCAACAGCCACTCGGGAGAAGTGTATGGTGTTTCCTGAAACATCTATACAACAAAGCAACAGAGCCTAGGGCACTTCCACTTATGGTCCTATAGCTTAGGGAAATTAAAATCAAAAAGACACAGCCACCCCAAAGTTTGGGACGCCTCTGTTTACAAGAACCTCGTTTACCGTACAAGTTCAATATCACAGAAAGTGAAAAATGGATAAAGAACTTGTGGTACTTACGTACAATGCAGTATCACTCAGCAATGAAATCTATGTCATCAGGCCCGTAGCAGCATAATGAGTGGATTCAGGTACGATGATTCTCACTGAAATAAGTCACACAGAAAAAGAAACATCATAAGATATCACTAATACACGGAATGTAAACTTGGCTACACAGGAACTGAATTCCAAAACAGAACAGGGTCTCAAATTTAGAAAACCAACTTATGCTTGCTTAAGGGGAAAGGTGAGTTGGGGTGCTGCATAAAACCAGAGATTGAAATGAGCACAGATAAAGTTCCTTAAGCCAAATATGGAATAGACAAGAGCTACTCCTTGCTCAACGAAATGGACTCAACACCCCATAGTAAACGCCTAAGAATGTACCTGACTAGTAAGTATCTTAAAACCTATGGATTGCTATGTCTCCAAAAGAGAATCAAGCGTGTGTACAGGGGCATAAACGCAGCAGTGATAGGATTGGAGAGGTTCGGTGAGCAAATGAAGACCCTTTGAAGTCATATTGCATGGTACCCATTCCACGGGTCTCAACTCTCCAGGTTTAAGGTATTCTTCCTTCAGCTAAAACATGCATGTGGATCCCAGAGTATGATCAACCATGTGAACGGGAGACGTGTTCAAATATGTCTCAGTTTTCCTCCCCTGGTACTCGGGTGCAACATTCCAGACGCTTTACTAACACTCTCCCCACTTGGAGAGTCAGCGCCTTTAACTTCCTGTTTGGCCCAGTTTGCAATTTCTGCGGAAGATGAACAGGAATAGGGAACACCAATGAGAGACTAGCTGGAGGTATCTGGACAGGCAAATTTAACTCTCATTTCCCACCAGGAAGAGGAAATAACCAAAGGCTCAGCGTGCCGTGCCGGAACCAGATTAGGGCCTGAAGCCATCCTGCGGTGTTGCGGCCAGCTCAAAAGAAAGCGAGTTGAAGAAAGGAGCTCAGGGGCACTGTAATTCACAAACCTGCAGAGTTATAAATGACAGCTATCGTCCAAAAATATACTGAAGTAAGGCTGCCAAGAGGACTTGAAAGCGGGGCAGAATTGCAGGAAACCGATTTCAGGAGGTAGACTGGAATTGCTTTGAAAGCATAGGAAAAGAGGCAGAACGTCCACAATGATGCACTTGGCCAAAAAGGGCGTATGCGTTTTTTCCTGAATATATTCAGGAAAAAACGCATACGCCCTTTTTGGCCAACCAAGCAAGCTTGCAAAGGAAATCTGCACTACAATGAAGTCTCACTTCCCCCCGGTCAAAAGGGCCATCTGAAAAAAGTGTAAAATCCAGAAAGGCAGGACAGGCCATGGAGAACTGGGAGCCTTGTTATGCTGATGGGCGGGATGTAAATTGCCAACAGACACTCGGGAGAAGTGTATGGTGTTTCCCGAAACATCTATACAACAAAGCAACAGAGCCTAGGGCACTTCCACTTATGGTCCTATAGCTTAGGGAAATTAAAATCAAAAAGACACAGCCACCCCAAAGTTTGGGACGCCTCTGTTTACAAGAACCTCGTTTACCGTACAAGTTCAATATCACAGAAAGTGAAAAATGGTTAAAGAACTTGTGGTACTTACGTACAATGCAATATCACTCAGCAATGAAATCTATGTCATCAGGCCCATAGCAGCATAATGAGTGGATTCAGGTACGATGATTCTAACTGAAATAAGTCACACAGAAAAAGAAACATCATAAGATATCAGTAATACACGGAATGTAAACTTGGCTACACAGGGACTGAATTCCAAAACAGAACAGGGTCTCAAATTTAGAAAACCAACTTATGCTTGCTTAAGGGGAAAGGTGAGTTGGGGTGCTGCATAAAACCAGAGATTGAAATGAGCACAGATAAAGTTCCTTAAGCCAAATATGGAATAGACAAGAGCTACTCCTTGCTCAACGAAATGGACTCAACACCCCATATTAAACGCCTAAGAATGTACCTGACTAGTAAGTATCTTAAAACCTATGGATTGCTATGTCTCCAAAAGAGAATCAAGCGTGTGTACAGGGGCATAAACGCAGCAGTGATAGGATTGGAGAGGTTCGGTGAGCAAATGAAGACCCTTTGAAGTCATATTGCATGGTACCCATTCCACGGGTCTCAACTCTCCAGGTTTAAGGTATTCTTCCTTCAGCTAAAACATGCATGTGGAACCCAGAGTATGATCAACCATGTGAACGGGAGACGTGTTCAAATATGTCTTAGTTTTCCTCCCCTGGTACTCGGGTGCAACATTCCAGACGCTTTACTAACACTCTCCCCACTTGGAGAGTCAGTGCCTTTAACCTCCTGTTTGGCCCAGTTTGCAATTTCTGCGGAAGATGAACAGGAATAGGGAACACCAATGAGAGACTAGCTGGAGGTGTCTGGACGGGCAAATTTAACTCTCATTTCCCACCAGGAAGAGGAAATAACCAAAGGCTCAGCGTGCCGTGCCGGAACCAGATTAGGGCCTGAAGCCATCCTGCGGTGTTGCGGCCAGGTCACAAGAAAGCGAGTTGAAGAAAGGAGCTCAGGGGCACTGTAATTCACAAACCTGCAGAGTTATAAATGACAGCTATCGTCCAAAAATATACTGAAGTAAGGCTGCCAAGAGGACTTGAAAGCGGGGCAGAATTGCAGGAAACCGATTTCAGGAGGTAGACTGGAATTGCTTTGAAAGCATAGGAAAAGAGGCAGAACGTCCACAATGATGCACTTGGCCAAAAAGGGCGTATGCGTTTTTTCCTGAATATATTCAGGAAAAAACGCATACGCCCTTTTTGGCCAACCAAGCAAGCTTGCAAAGGAAATCTGCACTACAATGAAGTCTCACTTCCCCCCGGTCAAAAGGGCCATCTGAAAAAAGTGTAAAATCCAGAAAGGCAGGACAGGCCATGGAGAACTGGGAGCCTTGTTATGCTGATGGGCGGGATGTAAATTGCCAACAGACACTCGGGAGAAGTGTATGGTGTTTCCTGAAACATCTAAAAAACAAAGCAACAGAGCCTAGGGCACTTCCACTTATGGTCCTATAGCTTAGGGAAATTAAAATAAAAAAGACACAGCCACCCCAAAGTTTGGGACGCCTCTGTTTACAAGAACCTCGTTTACCATACAAGTTCAATATCACAGAAAGTGAAAAATGGTTAAAGAACTTGTGGTACTTACGTACAATGCAGTATCACTCAGCAATGAAATCTATGTCATCAGGCCCGTAGCAGCATAATGAGTGGATTCAGGTACGATGATTCTAACTGAAATAAGTCACACAGAAAAAGAAACATCATAAGATATCAGTAATACACGGAATGTAAACTTGGCTACACAGGGACTGAATTCCAAAACAGAACAGGGTCTCAAATTTAGAAAACCAACTTATGCTTGCTTAAGGGGAAAGGTGAGTTGGGGTGCTGCATAAAACCAGAGATTGAAATGAGCACAGATAAAGTTCCTTAAGCCAAATATGGAATAGACAAGAGCTACTCCTTGCTCAACGAAATGGACTCAACACCCCATATTAAACGCCTAAGAATGTACCTGACTAGTAAGTATCTTAAAACCTATGGATTGCTATGTCTCCAAAAGAGAATCAAGCGTGTGTACAGGGGCATAAACGCAGCAGTGATAGGATTGGAGAGGTTCGGTGAGCAAATGAAGACCCTTTGAAGTCATATTGCATGGTACCCATTCCACGGGTCTCAACTCTCCAGGTTTAAGGTATTCTTCCTTCAGCTAAAACATGCATGTGGAACCCAGAGTATGATCAACCATGTGAACGGGAGACGTGTTCAAATATGTCTCAGTTTTCCTCCCCTGGTACTCGAGTGCAACATTCCAGACGCTTTACTAACACTCTCCCCACTTGGAGAGTCAGCGCCTTTAACCTCCTGTTTGGCCCAGTTTGCAATTTCTGCGGAAGATGAACAGGAATAGGGAACACCAATGAGAGACTAGCTGGAGGTGTCTGGACGGGCAAATTTAACTCTCATTTCCCACCAGGAAGAGGAAATAACCAAAGGCTCAGCGTGCCGGGCCGGAACCAGATTAGGGCCTGAAGCCATCCTGCGGTGTTGCGGCCAGGTCACAAGAAAGCGAGTTGAAGAAAGGAGCTCAGGGGCACTGTAATTCACAAACCTGCAGAGTTATAAATGACAGCTATCGTCCAAAAATATACTGAAGTAAGGCTGCCAAGAGGACTTGAAAGCGGGGCAGAATTGCAGGAAACCGATTTCAGGAGGTAGACTGGAATTGCATTGAAAGCATAGGAAAAGAGGCAAAACGTCCACAATGATGCACTTGGCCAAAAAGGGCGTATGCGTTTTTTCCTGAATATATTCAGGAAAAAACGCATACGCCCTTTTTGGCCAACCAAGCAAGCTTGCAAAGGAAATCTGCACTACAATGAAGTCTCACTTCCCCCCGGTCAAAAGGGCCATCTGAAAAAAGTGTAAAATCCAGAAAGGCAGGATAGGCCATGGAGAACTGGGAGCCTTGTTATGCTGATGGGCGGGATGTAAATTGCCAACAGCCACTCGGGAGAAGTGTATGGTGTTTCCTGAAACATCTATACAACAAAGCAACAGAGCCTAGGGCACTTCCACTTATGGTCCTATAGCTTAGGGAAATTAAAATCAAAAAGACACAGCCACCCCAAAATTTGGGACGCCTCTGTTTACAAGAACCTCGTTTACCGTACAAGTTCAATATCACAGAAAGTGAAAAATGGTTAAAGAACTTGTGGTACTTACGTACAATGCAGTATCACTCAGCAATGAAATCTATGTCATCAGGCCCATAGCAGCATAATGAGTGGATTCGGGTACGATGATTCTAACTGAAATAAGTCACACAGAAAAAGAAACATCATAAGATATCAGTAATACACGGAATGTAAACTTGGCTACACAGGGGCTGAATTCCAAAACATAACAGGGTCTCAAATTTAGAAAACCAACTTATGCTTGCTTAAGGGGAAAGGTGAGTTGGGGTGCTGCATAAAACCAGAGATTGAAATGAGCACAGATAAAGTTCCTTAAGCCAAATATGGACTAGACAAGAGCTACTCCTTGCTCAACGAAATGGACTCAACACCCCATATTAAACGCCTAAGAATGTACCTGACTAGTAAGTATCTTAAAACCTATGGATTGCTATGTCTCTAAAAGAGAATCAAGCGTGTGTACAGGGGCATAAACGCAGCAGTGATAGGATTGGAGAGGTTCGGTGAGCAAATGAAGACCCTTTGAAGTCATATTGCATGGTACCCATTCCACGGGTCTCAACTCTCCAGGTTTAAGGTATTCTTCCTTCAGCTAAAACATGCATGTGGAACCCAGAGTATGATCAACCATGTGAACGGGAGACGTGTTCAAATATGTCTCAGTTTTCCTCCCCTGGTACTCGGGTGCAACATTCCAGACGCTTTACTAACACTCTCCCCACTTGGAGAGTCAGCGCCTTTAACCTCCTGTTTGGCCCAGTTTGCAATTTCTGCGGAAGATGAACAGGAATAGGGAACACCAATGAGAGACTAGCTGGAGGTGTCTGGACGGGCAAATTTAACTCTCATTTCCCACCAGGAAGAGGAAATAACCAAAGGCTCAGCGTGCCGTGCCGGAACCAGATTAGGGCCTGAAGCCATCCTGCCGTGTTGCGACCAGCTCAAAAGAAAGCGAGTTGAAGAAAGGAGCTCAGGGGCACTGTAATTCACAAACCTGCAGAGTTATAAATGACAGCTATCGTCCAAAAATATACTGAAGTAAGGCTGCCAAGAGGACTTGAAAGCGGGGCAGAATTGCAGGAAACCGATTTCAGGAGGTAGACTGGAATTGCTTTGAAAGCATAGGAAAAGAGGCAGAACGTCCACAATGATGCACTTGGCCAAAAAGGGCGTATGCGTTTTTTCCTGAATATATTCAGGAAAAAACGCATACGCCCTTTTTGGCCAACCAAGCAAGCTTGCAAAGGAAATCTGCACTACAATGAAGTCTCACTTCCCCCCGGTCAAAAGGGCCATCTGAAAAAAGTGTAAAATCCAGAAAGGCAGGACAGGCCATGGAGAACTGGGAGCCTTGTTATGCTGATGGGCGGGATGTAAATTGCCAACAGACACTCGGGAGAAGTGTATGGTGTTTCCTGAAACATCTAAAAAACAAAGCAACAGAGCCTAGGGCACTTCCACTTATGGTCCTATAGCTTAGGGAAATTAAAATCAAAAAGACACAGCCACCCCAAAGTTTGGGACGCCTCTGTTTACAAGAACCTCGTTTACCGTACAAGTTCAATATCACAGAAAGTGAAAAATGGATAAAGAACTTGTGGTACTTACGTACAATGCAGTATCACTCAGCAATGAAATCTATGTCATCAGGCCCGTAGCAGCATAATGAGTGGATTCAGGTACGATGATTCTCACTGAAATAAGTCACACAGAAAAAGAAACATCATAAGATATCACTAATACACGGAATGTAAACTTGGCTACACAGGAACTGAATTCCAAAACAGAACAGGGTCTCAAATTTAGAAAACCAACTTATGCTTGCTTAAGGGGAAAGGTGAGTTGGGGTGCTGCATAAAACCAGAGATTGAAATGAGCACAGATAAAGTTCCTTAAGCCAAATATGGAATAGACAAGAGCTACTCCTTGCTCAACGAAATGGACTCAACACCGCATATTAAACGCCTAAGAATGTACCTGACTAGTAAGTATCTTAAAACCTATGGATTGCTATGTCTCCGAAAGAGAATCAAGCATGTGTACAGGGGCATAAACGCAGCAGTGATAGGATTGGAGAGTTTCGGTGAACAAATGAAGACCCTTTGAAGTCATATTGCATGGTACCCATTACACGGGTCTCAACTCTCCAGGTTTAAGGTATTCTTCCTTCAGCTAAAACATGCATGTGGAACCTAGAGTATGATCAACCATGTGATCGGGAGACGTGTTCAAATATGTCTCAGTTTTCGTACCCTGGTACTCGGGTGCAACATTCCAGACGCTTTACTAACACTCTCCCGACTTGGAGAGTCCGTCCCTTTAATCTCCTGTTTGGCCCAGTTTGCAATTTCTGCGGAAGATGAACAGGAATAACGAGAACCAATGAGAGACTAGCTGGAGGTGTCTGGATGGGCAAATTTAACTCTCATTTCCCACCAGGAAGAGGAATTAACCAAAGGCTCAGCGTGCCGTGCCGGAACCAGATTAGGGCCTGAAGCCATCCTGCGGTGTTGCGGCCAGCTCAAAAGAAAGCGAGTTGAAGAAAGGAGCTCAGGGGCACTGTAATTCACAAACCTGCAGAGTTATAAATGACAGCTATCGTCCAAAAATATACTGAAGTAAGGCTGCCAAGAGGACTTGAAAGCGGGGCAGAATTGCAGGAAACCGATTTCAGGAGGTAGACTGGAATTGCATTGAAAGCATAGGAAAAGAGGCAGAACGTCCACAATGATGCACTTGGCCAAAAAGGGCGTATGCGTTTTTTCCTGAATATATTCAGGAAAAAACGCATACGCCCTTTTTGGCCAACCAAGCAAGCTTGCAAAGGAAATCTGCACTACAATGAAGTCTCACTTCCCCCCAGTCAAAAGGGCCATCTGAAAAAAGTGTAAAATCCAGAAAGGCAGGACAGGCCATGGAGAACTGGGAGCCTTGTTATGCTGATGGGCGGGATGTAAATTGCCAACAGACACTCGGGAGAAGTGTATGGTGTTTCCGGAAACATCTAAAAAACAAAGCAACAGAGCCTAGGGCACTTCCACTTATGGTCCTATAGCTTAGGGAAATTAAAATCAAAAAGACACAGCCACCCCAAAGTTTGGGACGCCTCTGTTTACAAGAACCTCGTTTACCGTTCAAGTTCAATATCACAGAAAGTGAAAAATGGATAAAGAACTTGTGGTACTTACGTACAATGCAGTATCACTCAGCAATGAAATCTATGTCATCAGGCCCGTAGCAGCATAATGAGTGGATTCAGGTACGATGATTCTAACTGAAATAAGTCACACAGAAAATGAAACATCATAAGGTATCACTAATACACGGAATGTGAACTTGGCTACACATGAACTGAATTACAAAACAGAACAGGGTCTCAAGTTTAGAAAACCAACTTATGCCTGCTTAAGGGGAAAGGTGAGTTGGGGTGCTGCATAAAAGCAGAGTTTGAAATTAGCACAGATACCGTTCCATAAGCCAAATATGTAATAGACTAGACCTACCCCTTGCTCAACGAAATGGATTCAACAATGAGGTATCACCTCACACATGGTAGAATAGGCATCATAGAAAATCTACAAACAAAAAATGCTGGAAAGGGTGTGGAGAAAAGGAACCCTCTTCCACTACTGTTGGGAATATAAATTGATACAGTCATTATGGAGAACAATATGGAATTTCTTATGAAACTAACAATAGAATTACCATATGATACAGCAATCCCAGTACTGGACATATACCCAGACAAAACCATAAATCAAAAAGAGTCATTCACCGCAATGTTCATTGCATCACTATTTACAATATCGAGGTAATGGAAGCAACTTAAATGCCCACAGACAGACGAATGCATAAAGCCGTGGTACATATATAAAATGGAATATTACTAAGCCATGAAAAGGAATGAAATTGGGTCATTTGTAGAGACGTCGATGGATCTAGAGACTGTCATACAGAGTGAAGTAAGTCTGAAAGAGAAAAACAAATCTTGTATATTCATGCATATATGTGGAACCTAGAAAAACTGTACAGATTAACCATTTTGCAAGGCATAAATAGAGCAACAGATGTAGACAACAAACGTATGGACAACAAGGGGGGAAAGCTGTTGGGGGGGTGGTGGTGGGAGGAGTTGAGAGACTGGGATTGGCATGTATACATTTATATGTATAAAATAGATAACCAATAAGAACCTGCTGTATAAAAATATAAAATAAAATTCAAAATTAAAAAGAAATAAAATTTAAAAAATAAAACAATTATTCCCTGCACATACATGTATTTATATGAATAAATTATTTCCATGCTTATATCTGTAAATACAAAAAAGAGGAATAAAATCTACCTTGAACCAAAAACGAAAAAGAGAAAAAAAACACAGAACCCACCAGTTACACAGAGGAAAACCGTATCAGGGCACTTGCTCCAGTTGTAAACAATTCTGAAGTTGGTCAGTGGTGGGGAATCGTCTCCCATTCAGCCAGCAGCCCCCACGCAACAAGCGTCCTCATTGCAAAGCTGGGGCACCGTGCCGAGGCATCTGTGAGTAAACGTGAGCTGAGCCCCGGGCCAGTTGCTGCTGAACTATTCCCACCCGTCCCAGGTAAAACACCTGAATATATACAAGGACTTGAAAGCCTAGAGGAAGGGCCATAGAGCCACACGAGTGACAGCATGCCGGCCGACTTGGTGCCTGCAGGCCAGCCAGGATGGTCCTGGCCCTGGGTGCTCTTCTGGAAGATTTCCATTTCCCTGCCTGAGATACCCGTCCTGTCCCTGCCCCCACAGCTTTTTTCCTTCCTCACCTCTGCCCAGGGAGAAATTCCAGCAGCAGGTATGGGTGACACATCCTCTTCTTTAGCAGGTGGCAGCCTGGCAACTGCTGCAGAAAGTCCAGCAGAGCCCCACTCACACTGGGCCACCCACAAAGCCGTGGCCTCTCACTCCCTCCCACCAGCCCAGCCCCGAGACTGCTGACAGGGCAGAGAAAATGGCGTCAGGCACGGCTGCAGGGGCTCTTGCTGCCTGGAGTGGTATTTATATTGATCTCAACCCAGGCACACCTGGGGAGGGCTGGCCGGCACGGTAAGGCTGCCCAGGTCAGCCAATCATCACCCCTCAGGGGCTCACAGTTGCAGAAAATGGAACTTGCTGAACCGGCCAGGTCCAAGGAACAGGTGTGGGCTCCTGAGAGTCAGGATAGACAAGGGGCTGCAGCTTTGGCTTGTTTTCTAATCATTTTATCTGGCCCATGAGTGGGAGACAACTTCAAGAAAACCCTCTCCTAATGAGAGGAACACAGGAGTCAGGGAGAGGAGGGGTGGGTGGTGGTTGGAGACAGAGGCCTGGTGCCCCGGGTGCAGTGGAAGTCTCTGGAAGACCAGGTGGAGGGAGGCCTCATGGAGTGATGCCCAGGGTCACAGACCTGTCGCAGCTGCTGTTTGTTAGTTCAAGTCCTGCTCTGAGGTGCTCTGTGTCAGCTCTGAGCGACAGGTGAGCTGGGGGTGCTCTGCAATGAGGGCTATGTGCACGGTTCCTGTGTGCCCAGCCCTGCCACGGTACCTGCAAGGGTAGCTCTGTATCCTGGGAGGGCCCTGACCACGAGAGCCCCGTGGGCTGGGGTGGGGGTGGGGTACCTGCCCAGGTGAGCTCCATATTCTGGGATTGGTCTGACCACGAGAGCCCCATGGGCTGCTGGGGACCTGGTAAAGGATGTCAGGACAGTCAGTGAAGCCACCGAGGATATACCTCCAGTTGCTCCTAATTCCTACACCCTGCTGGTCATTCTACCAACCACCAGGACATGGTATTCTGTATTAGTCTTCAATGATGCCTTCTTTTGTATTCCATTAGTCCCAGAGTCACAAGAAATTTTGGCTTGTGAGTGGCAGGACTCAACATACAACTAAAACAATACTTCCGGGCCTTTCGGCCCCAAGGGTGCAAAAATTCCCACACCATCTTTGGGGAAAGCTTAGCTAAAGACCTAAAAGTTCTACCTCTGGAAAAGGAAACCCTCCTTCAATATGCAGACGACATTCTGATCGCCAGCCCTACTAAGGAGGCCTCTGAACTACCAAGCCAATAAAGGATAGAAGTTGTCCAAGAAAAAGCTCAAATATCACAGACTGCGGTGACCTGCCTGGGCTTCATTCTCACAGAAGGTCAGAGAAGCCCATCCCAGGAAAGGGAAGAAACCATTTTCAGCCTTACCCCTTTCTAAAACTAGAAGACAGCTTAGGGGTTCCTGGGGAGGCCAGGGTTTGCTGCTTCTGGATCCCTAACTACAGTCTACTAGCTGGGCCTCTATATGAAACACTGAAAGGAAAAGATGATGATCCTTTGGAATAGAATCCAGAAGTGGCCTTTCAAGAATGGAAAGAGCAGTCAATTCAGACCCTTGCCCTGGAACTCCCTAATTTAGCTAAACCCTTTGACCTTTACATTCCCGGTGAAAGGTGAATCGCCATTGGAGAATTAGTGCAAAAACTGGGACCACTTGAAATGGAACAATGCAAGAATGCCATCCAGGTAGGATAAACTACGGTCACTAAGGGGCTTGGCCCACTGCCACATCTGGCCAAGATAATGGCGGTATCTAAAAACCTGGAAATCAGCAGCCCAAAAGGCCACCTCCCTCCTAAGGGAAAAGGACCCCACGTGGTGATCCTAACCACCAACCATGCCCTGAAGTTGCAGGGTTCACTCCGTGGGCACACCGACCTTGAGTGAGGAGGCCCTCCAACTCCAACATCCAGAGAGATAACCGGGGGCAACAGGGCACCATGACGACTCGTGTGAACATCACTTGACCTGGAGTTTCTCTCATAAAACAACAAGAGTGTGTCCCAAAAGAGTAGACTACTGCTTGCAGGACTTACTGCACCCAGAGGGGAGCTAATAATCTTGGCGGGGGAACGGTATATCACACTGTCACCATAGAAAAGCCTACAGACACCGTGATGATGGTGGCCAATAAGACCGGCTGGACTCCTGTTTACTTCAAAAGGCTGTTGACTCAGTGGCCATCATGGTCCTTGATCACCACTGACCCTGGACTGTCTGGGAGTTGAGCGGGCAGGGCTCTGACACCTGGTGCTGTTTGTACGTTAATTCAGGGGCCTAATTGAAGAAAGCGCAGACTACTGGTCAGAGCATCTAGGCTGGCAGAAACGGTCAGCCTAAGGTGGCCGAACAAATGTGGGGCGGGGTGAAACCGGCCCCCACAGCGTCTCTGCACATCTCTTTCCTGGACCCTTAAAGGTCATTAGAATCTATAACACTTCCAATGCTGGTGCTCAGGTGGACGAGCAGGGAGGCAGGGGTCCTGGGGACAATCAACGTCACCGGGAGGCTGCTGGGGAGAAGCTCTGACCCTCGCCCCAGGGTATGAGGGCTCCCAACTCAGCACTCAGCAGTTACAGAAGAAGGGTCTGCACCCTCAGCACTCCAAGAATGAGGAACAGGACAAAAGGCAGAGGAGGGGTTTGTCCCCAGCAAAGCCCATTAAAAATCCCTGGGAGATAAAAATAGAATCTGGGCAATAAAGTCAAGTCTAACCTTTTTTATCCTTTGTGCTTTGTCTAATTTCACGTGCTCCTAGGGTCCCGCATGCAGAGGTTCCACACCCGGCACTTCAGACCAGATTTCCTAGTGCAGAATGGCTGGGTCGACACCTCAGCTCCTGGGGCCCAGTGCAGACGCCACGATATAGAGCCTGAGCTACAGCCAACCCGGCCCTCGAGAGCTCCGCCCCCTCCCTCCCACTGACTCTGACAGGATCTCTACACAGCAGCCCAGCCCACAGCCCACAGCCCACGGGGTAGTGCATGCTCTCACCTCTCCATTCTCTGATCAAAATATAAAGTTTCCTTTGCTTGTGAACCAAACTCAGTCTCGATCTGTTGGCCCCAATGACACTGGGCAGGGGGACACTTTTTGGGGTCCACTCTGGAAGATCAGTAACAGAAATTGAGACTATTGTAACCTCAATGAACAGATGTGTGAGCCAAACTGTAGTTAACATAGAACAGTGTATAAGGCTCGGGTAAAATAAGATGTTTCTAACACTTCCATTTGATATTTCCATCACTTTATTATAAGCAAGTTCAGTGAAAAGGTTTGTCTTATTTGTCAGGTCAATATTAGAGAAATGAAGTGATTTCTTTCCAAGGATGTACATCTAATAATCTTGGTTAAACCTTCAATCTTGTTTTAAATGCTTTTCCATTGAAAATGATACCTCTCTTTCAGCTCCCCCATTTCTGAGAAGTATAAAATCTTATAATTTATTATTACCAAAGGGGAAAGGTGGGAGGAGGGATAAATTAACAGTTTGGGATTAACACATACACACTGCTATGTATAAAATAGATCATCAACAAGGAACTACTGTATAGCACAGGGAACTACACTCAACATTTTGCAATAACCTATAAGGGGAAATAATCTGAAAAAGAATAGATATTTTTATTGACATCATCTATCAATGACAGTTAAAGTGTAACCTAAGGGAAGCTGGTGGTGAGTGCTTCTGACCCTGAAGACTTCAATCATCTAAAGTTTGGACTCTGCCTACTTCCCATGGCCCTTAATGAACATATGTGTAGCCGTAACTTAAAAACTTCCCCAGTTTGGGTTTCGGGGAGACACTGATTTTGAAAAAGCCCTGGTGTTCTCCTTACATGAATGGGACTCTTCCTACTGCTAAAACATGTCTGTCACACCCAGAGGATGGTATACCGTCTGATCGGGAAGAGTTTGGAAAAGGCATCTCATCTCCTCATCTCCTGGTGCTCGGGTTCACCCCTCCAGCGTCTTTACTAACAGTCTCCCCACTTGGAGATGTCAGCACTGTCAACATCCTGTTGCGTACAGTTTGGAATTTGTCCAGAGGATGAAGCGGAAGGATGAGGAACAATGAGAGACAAGTCCTAGGTGTTCAGACAGGCACATGTCACTCTAATTTCCAATCAGGAAGACGAATTGACCAAAGGCTAGGGTTGCCCATGGAAACAATATAGGGCTTGAGGAAATCCCGCTGCTTTGTGGCCAGTTCCCATAAACACAAGTTGAACAATGGAACTCAGGGGCAGTAAAATTCACAAAACTGCAGAGTTGAAAATATCCATCACTGAAAAATGTCTTGAGGAAAGTCAGAAAAAAGGACTTGTAAGCAAGGGAGAATGGCAGGAAAGGGATTTGAGGAGGTAGAAAGGACTCGCCATTAAGCACAAGAAAAGGAGCTGAACATTGCCAACATTGCAGTTGGCCAAAAAGGGTGTATGCGTTTTTTTCTGTATATATTCAAGAAAAGGGCATACACTTTTTTAGCCAACCAAACAGATGGGCACTGGAAGTCAATACTACAAAAGATATCACTTCGCATCAGTCAGAAGAGCCATCCTCATAAAGCGTAAACAACAGAAATGCAGGACAGGGCAACGAGAAGAGGGAGCCCTGTGAGACTTATAGTGGAAATGTATATTGCCAACGGCCATTCTGGAGAAGTGTATTGTATTTACTAAAGCATCTAAAAAATGAGCTACAGAGCATAGGGCACTTGCACTCATGGGCGTATATCTTGGGAAAAACAAAAATCGAGAGGACACAGGCACCCCAATGTTTACCCCCTCTCTGTTTAAAAGATCCTCGACTAGGATATAACTTAAATGTCTCTGGAGGGAAAAAATGGATAGAGATGTGGTACTTAGGTAGAGTGGAATATTATTCAGCCTGGAAATCAATGAAATATGGCCAGTTGTAACAACTCCGGAGGAGTTACGTATGATCATTCTAAGTGACAGAATTCAAAAAGAAAAAGACACATATCATAAGATATCACTTAAAGGTGGAATCCAAAATGGCTACACATGAAATAAATTACAAAACAAAAACATAGTCAAATATGTAGAAAACACGCATAAGGCTGCTAAACGGGAAAGGTGGGGAGGGGTGAGGCATCATCCAGGAGGTTGAAATTAGCAAAGATACCATTCCAAATACCAAACTGATAATCAACAAGGCCTACACGGTAGCTAAAAGAACTGCACTCAGCACACTCAAGTCACCGGAAAAGAATATATACGACTGGTAAGAATCTGAAAAAGAATTTATTGATGTCTCTCTGTACGTGAATCAAGTGGATGTACAGCAGCAAGAAACAGAGCTTTGAAAATCAGCTGTAACCAATATAGTAATAAATTGAAAAAAATAAACGACAGAGAGACAGAGAAAACCTCTTACAACTTTTCCTCAGGGACGGTGATGCAACATGGATTGAACACATCTAGACCCACAGCAGGATGAGACATAAGGCTGGAAACTGTTTGCGCTAAGAGAAATGTGAGGTTGGGTGAGGAAATGCACACCCTTTAAAGTAATACTACCTGGTACCCATTCAATGGGTCCCAAATCTGCAGGTTCAAGGGATCTTCCTATAGCTAAAACATGCATGGAAAACCCAGAGGACTGTACACCATGTGATCGGGAGATGTGTCTAAAATGCACCTCATTTATCCTCTCCTGGTGCTCCTGTTCACCATTCCAGCCACGCTACTTAGAATCTCCCCACTTGGAGAATCAGCACATTTAAACTTCTGTTTCACACATTTTGCAAATTGTGAGGAGGATGAACGGGAAGAGGGGGAACCAATGAGAGAATAGTTGTAGGGGTTTGGACGGGCACATATCACTCTAATTTCCCATTAAGAATAAGAATTAAAGAAAGGCTCAGCCTGCCTCGCCGGAGCCAAAATAGGGCCTGAAGCAATCCTGCGGGTTTGAGGCCAGCTCACAAAAGAACAACTTAAAAAATGGAGCTCAGGGTCACTGCAATTCACAAACCTGCAGAGTTATAAATGAAAACTAACGTCCAAAAATATGTTGAGGTAAGGCAAAGAAGAGGATCTGAATGCAAGACAGAATTGCAAGAAACAGATTTCAAGAGATAGATTGGACTCGTCTTTAACGCACATGAAAAGCGGCAGAATTTCGACAATGATGCAGTTGGCCCAAAAGGGCGTATGCGTTTTTTCCTGATTATATCCAGGAAAAAACGCATACGCACTTTATGGGCAACGAAGCAAGCAAGCAATGCAAATGTGCACAACAAAGAAGTCTCATTTCCCACCGGTCAAAAGGGCCATCCTAAAAAATTGTAAAAACCAGAAATGCAGGACAGGCCATGGAGAACAGGGAGCCTTTATACGCTGATGGGTAGTGTGTGGACTGCCGAGAGCCACTCTGGAGAAGTGTATGGTGGTTCCTAAATCATCTAAAAAACAGAGCTACAGAGCATAGGACACTTCCAATCATGGGAGTATATCTAGGGAAGTCTAAAAATCAACAAGACACAAGCACACCACAGTTTAGGGCTACTCTGTTTACAAGAACCTCAACTTCAGTACACCTTAAATATCCCAGGAAAGAGAACAATGGATAAAGAAGATGTGGTACTTATGTACAATTTCTTCACCATGAAATCAATGTAATAAGGCTAGTAGAAGGATAAAGAGTGGATTTAGGTCCGATAATACTACTTGAAATAAGTCAAACAGAAAAAGAAACATATCATAAGATATCACTTATAGAGGGAGGGTAAATATGGCTGCACAAGAAATGAATTACAGAACAGAACAGTGTCTCACATTTAGAAAACACACTTACGTCAGCTTAAGGGGAAAGGAGAGGTGGGGTGATGCATAAAACCTGAGTTTGAAATTAGCACAGATACCGTTCAATAAACCAAATAGGTATTAGACAAGATCTACACCTTGCTCAATGAACTGGCCTCAACACACCCTATACACCGCAGAGAAATATATCTGAGTAATAAGAATCTTAAAACCCATGTATTCATATATCTCCATAAGGGAATCAAGTGTGTGCAGAGCGGCACAAACACAGCAGTGAAAATGAGCTAAACCCCATTATAGAAATAAATTTTAAAAACAAAACGCTGAAACAATGAAAGAGAGAAAAATTCTTACAAAATTCGCTCAGGGGCTGTGATGCAACCTGGATTGACCACATATAAACCCACAGCTGGATAAGACATAAGGCTGGACACTTGGGGCTGAGAGGATTGGTGAGCTTTGGTGAGCAACTGCCGAAAGTTTAATGCAATACTTCATGCTACTCAGTCCAAGGGTCCCAACACTCCAGGTTGAAGGGAATCTTCCTACAGCTAAACCATGCTTGGGAAACCCAGCGACTGGTATACCATATGATCGGGAAAGGTTTCTAAAACACACCTCATTTTTCCTCTCCTGGGGCTCCGGATCGACATTCCAGCCGCTTTACTAACAACATCCCCACATGGAGAGTCAATGCCTTTAAGTTCTGGTATCGCACAGTCTGCAGTTAGTGCGGAGGATGAATGGGAATAGGGGGAACCAGTGAGAAAACTAGCTGTAGCGGTTTCAATGGGCACATGTCACTCTAATTTCACATCAGTAAGAAGAATTAACCAAAGGCACAGCAAGGTGCCCCAGAAGAAGAAGAGAGCTTCAAGGAATCCTGTGGTTATGGGGCAAGATCACAAAAATAAGAGCTGAAAAATGGAGCTAAGGGCCACTGCAATTCAAAAACCTGCAGAGTTATAAAGGCCAACTATTTTCAAAAAATATATTGAGGTAAGGCTATGAAGAAGCATTGAAAGCAAGGCAGAATTGCAGGCAACCGATTTCAGGAGATACACTGGAATTGCATTGAAAACATATGAAGAGAGTCAGAACCTCGACAATGATGCACTTGGCCAAAAAGGGCGTATGTGTTTTTTCCTGAATATAGTCAGGAAAAAACGCATACACACTTTTTGGCCAACCAAGCAAGCTTGCAAAGGAAATCTGCACTACAATGAAGTCTCACTTTCCCCTGGTCAAAAGGGCCATCTGAAAAAAGTGTAAAATCCATAAAGGCACGACAGGCCATGGAGAACTGGGAGCCTTCCAATGTTGATGGGCGGGATGTAAATTGCCAACAGCCACTCTGAAGAAGTGTATGGTGTTTCCTGAAACATCTAAAAAACAAAGCAACAGAGCCTAGGGCACTTCCACTTATGGTCCTAGAGTTTAGGGAAATTAAAATCAAAAAGACACAGCCACCCCAAAGTTTGGAATGGCTCTGTTTACAAGAACCTCATATACGGTACAAGTTCAATATCGCAGAAAGTGAAAAATGGATAAAGAAGTTGTGGTACTTACGTACAATGCAATATCACTCAGCAATGAAATCTATGTCATCAGGCCCTTAGCAGCATAATGAGTGGATTCAGGTACGATGAATCTAACTGAAATAAGTCACACAGAAAAAGAAACATCATAAGATATCAGTAATACACGGAATGTAAACTTGGCTACACAGGAACTGAATTACAGAACAGAACAGGGTCTCAAATTTAGAAAACCAACTTATGCTTGCTTAAGGGGAAAGGTGAGTTGGGGTGCTGCATAAAACCAGAGATTGAAATGAGCACAGATAAAGTTCCTTAAGCCAAATATGGAATAGACAAGAGCTACTCCTTGCTCAACGAAATGGACTCAACACCGCATATTAAACGCCTAAGAATGTACCTGACTAGTAAGTATCTTAAAACCTATGGATTGCTATGTCTCTGAAAGAGAATCAAGCAAGTGTACAGGGGCATAAACGCAGCAGTGATAGGATTGGAGAGGTTCGGTGAGCAAATGAAGACCCTTTGAAGTCATATTGCATGGTACCCATTCCACGGGTTTCAACTACCCAGGTTTAAGGTATTCTTCCTTCAGCTAAAACATGCATGTGGAACCCAGAGTATGATCAACCATGTGAACGGGAGACGTGTTCAAATATGTCTCAGTTTTCGTACCCTGGTACTCGGGTGCAACATTCCAGACGCTTTACTAACACTCTCCCGACTTGGAGAGTCAGTCCCTTTAACCTCCTGTTTGGCCCAGTTTGAAATTTCTGTGGAAGATGAACAGGAATAGAGAGAACCAATGAGAGACTAGCTGGAGGTGTCTGGACGGGCAAATTTAACTCTCATTTCCCACCAGGAAGAGGAAATAACCAAAGGCTCAGCATGCCGTGCCGGTACCAGATTAGGGCCTGAAGCCATCCTGCGGTGTTGCGGCCAGGTCACAAGAAAGCGAGTTGAAGAAAGGAGCTCAGGGGCACTGTAATTCACAAACCTGCAGAGTTATAAATGACAGCTATCGTCCAAAAATATACTGAAGTAAGGCTGCCAAGAGGACTTGAAAGCGGGGCAGAATTGCAGGAAACCGATTTCAGGAGGTAGACTGGAATTGCATTGAAAGCATAGGAAAAGAGGCAGAACGTCCACAATGATGCACTTGGCCAAAAAGGGCGTATGCGTTTTTTCCTGAATATATTCAGGAAAAAACGCATACGCACTTTTTGGACAACCAAGCAAGCTTGCAAAGGAAATCTGCACTACAATGAAGTCTCACTTTCCCCCGGTCAAAATGGCCATCTGAAAAAAGTGTAAAATCCAGAAAGGCAGGACAGGCCATGGAGAACTGGGAGCCTTGTTATGCTGATGGGTGGGATGTAAATTGCCAACAGACACTCGGGAGAAGTGTATGGTTTTTCCGGAAACATCTAAAAAACAAAGCAACAGAGCCTAGGGCACTTCCACTTATGGTCCTATAGCTTAGGGAAATTAAAATCAAAAAGACACAGCCACCCCAAAGTTTGGGACGCCTCTGTTTACAAGAACCTCGTTTACAGTACAAGTTCAACATCGCAGAAAGTGAAAAATGGATAAAGAACATTTGGTATTTACTTACAAAGCAATATCACTCAGCAATGAAATCTATGTCATCAGGCCCTTAGCAGCACAATGAGTGGATTCAGGTATGATGATTCTAACTGAAATAAGTCACACAGAAAAAGAAACATCATAAGATATCAGTAATACACGGAATGTAAACTTGGCTACACAGGAACTGAATTACAGAACAGAACAGGGTCTCAAATTTAGAAAACCAACTTATGCTTGCTTAAGGGGAAAGGTGAGTTGGGGTGCTGCATAAAACCAGAGATTGAAATGAGCACAGATAAAGTTCCTTAAGCCAAATATGGAATAGACAAGAGCTACTCCTTGCTCAACGAAATGGACTCAACACCGCATATTAAACGCCTAAGAATGTACCTGACTAGTAAGTATCTTAAAACCTATGGATTGCTATGTCTCCGAAAGAGAATCAAGCATGTGTACAGGGGCATAAACGCAGCAGTGATAGGATTGGAGAGGTTCGGTGAGCAAATGAAGACCCGTTGAAGTCATATTGCATGGTACCCATTCCACGGGTTTCAACTACCCAGGTTTAAGGTATTCTTCCTTCAGCTAAAACATACATGTGGAACCTAGAGTATGATCAACCATGTGATCGGGAGACGTGTTCAAATATGTCTCAGTTTTCGTACCCTGGTACTCGGGTGCAACATTCCAGACGCTTTACTAACACTCTCCCGACTTGGAGAGTCAGTGCCTTTAAACTCCTGTTTGGCCCAGTATGTAATTTCTGCGGAAGATGAATAGGAATAGGGAGAACCAATGAGAGACTAGCTGGAGGTGTCTGGACGGGCAAATTTAACTCTCATTTCCCACCAGGAAGAGGAATTAACCAAAGGCTCAGCGTGCCATGCCGGAACCAGATTAGGGCCTGAAGCAATCCTGCGGTGTTGCGGCCAGCTCACAAGAAAGCGAGTTGAAGAAAGGAGCTCAGGGGCAGTGTAATTCACAAAACTGTAGAGATATAAATGAAAGCTATCGTCAAAAAATATACTGAAGTAAGGCTGCCAAGAGGACTTGAAAGCGGAGCAGAATTGCAGGAAACCGATTTCAGGAGGTAGACTGGAATTGCATTGAAAACATAGGAAAAGAGGCAGAACGTCGACAATGATGCACTTGACCAAAAACGGCGTATGCGTTTTTTCCTGAATATATTCAGGAAAAAAGGCATACGCCCTTTTTGGCCAACCAAGCAAGCTTGCAAAGGAAATCGGCACTACAATGAAGTCTCACTTCCCCCTGGTCAAAAGGGCCATCTGAAAAAAGTGTAAAATCCAGAAAGTCAGGACAGGCCATGGAGAACTGGGAGCCTTGTTATGCTGATGGGCGGGATGTAAATTGCCAACAGCCACTCTGGAGAAATCTATGGTGTTTCTTGAAACATGTAAAAAACAAAGCAACAGAGCCTAGGGCACTTCCACTTATGGTCCTATAGCTTACGGAAATTAAAATCAAAAAGACAGAGCCACCCAAATGTTTGGGACGGCCCTGTTTACAAGAAACTCATTTACGGCACAAGTTCAATATCGCAGAATGTGAAAAATGGATAAAGAACATGTGGTACTTACATACAATGCAGTATCACTCAGCAATGAAATCTATGTCATCAGGCCCGTAGCAGCATAATGAGTGGATTCAGGTACGATGATTCTAACTGAAATAAGTCACACAGAAAAAGAAACCTCATAAGACATCACTAATACACGGAATGTAAACTTGGCTACACAGGAACTGAATTCCAAAACAGAACAGGGTCTCAAATTTAGAAAACCAACTTATGCTTCCTTAGGGGGAAATGTAAGTTGGGGTGCTGCATAAAACCAGAGATTGAAATGAGCACAGATAAAGTTCCTTAAGCCAAATATGGAATAGACAAGAGCTACTCCTTGCTCAACGAAATGGACTCAACAACCCTTATTAAACGCCTAAGAATGTACCTGACTAGTAAGTATCTTAAAACCTATGGATTGCTATGTCTCCAAAAGAGAATCAAGCGTGTGTACAGGGTCATAAACGCAGCATTGATAGTATTGGAGAGGTTCGGTGAGCAAATGAAGACCCTTTGAAGTCATATTGCATGGTACCCATTACACGGGTCTCAACTCTCCAGGTTTAAGGTATTCTTCCTTCAGCTAAAACATGCATGTGGAACCTAGAGTATGATCAACCATGTGATCGGGAGACGTGTTCAAATATGTCTCAGTTTTCGTACCCTGGTACTCGGGTGCAACATTCCAGACGCTTTACTAACACTCTCCCGACTTGGAGAGTCCGTCCCTTTAATCTCCTGTTTGGCCCAGTTTGCAATTTCTGCGGAAGATGAACAGGAATAACGAGAACCAATGAGAGACTAGCTGGAGGTGTCTGGATGGGCAAATTTAACTCTCATTTCCCACCAGGAAGAGGAATTAACCAAAGGCTCAGCGTGCCGTGCCGGAACCAGATTAGGGCCTGAAGCCATCCTGCGGTGTTGCGGCCAGCTCAAAAGAAAGCGAGTTGAAGAAAGGAGCTCAGGGGCACTGTAATTCACAAACCTGCAGAGTTATAAATGACAGCTATCGTCCAAAAATATACTGAAGTAAGGCTGCCAAGAGGACTTGAAAGCGGGGCAGAATTGCAGGAAACCGATTTCAGGAGGTAGACTGGAATTGCATTGAAAGCATAGGAAAAGAGGCAGAACGTCCACAATGATGCACTTGGCCAAAAAGGGCGTATGCGTTTTTTCCTGAATATATTCAGGAAAAAACGCATACGCCCTTTTTGGCCAACCAAGCAAGCTTGCAAAGGAAATCTGCACTACAATGAAGTCTCACTTCCCCCCGGTCAAAAGGGCCATCTGAAAAAAGTGTAAAATCCAGAAAGGCAGGACAGGCCATGGAGAACTGGGAGCCTTGTTATGCTGATGGGCGGGATGTAAATTGCCAACAGACACTCGGGAGAAGTGTATGGTGTTTCCGGAAACATCTAAAAAACAAAGCAACAGAGCCTAGGGCACTTCCACTTATGGTCCTATAGCTTAGGGAAATTAAAATCAAAAAGACACAGCCACCCCAAAGTTTGGGACGCCTCTGTTTACAAGAACCTCGTTTACCGTTCAAGTTCAATATCACAGAAAGTGAAAAATGGATAAAGAACTTGTGGTACTTACGTACAATGCAGTATCACTCAGCAATGAAATCTATGTCATCAGGCCCGTAGCAGCATAATGAGTGGATTCAGGTACGATGATTCTAACTGAAATAAGTCACACAGAAAATGAAACATCATAAGGTATCACTAATACACGGAATGTGAACTTGGCTACACATGAACTGAATTACAAAACAGAACAGGGTCTCAAGTTTAGAAAACCAACTTATGCCTGCTTAAGGGGAAAGGTGAGTTGGGGTGCTGCATAAAAGCAGAGTTTGAAATTAGCACAGATACCGTTCCATAAGCCAAATATGTAATAGACTAGACCTACCCCTTGCTCAACGAAATGGATTCAACAATGAGGTATCACCTCACACCTGGTAGAATAGGCATCATAGAAAATCTACAAACAAAAAATGCTGGAAAGGGTGTGGAGAAAAGGAACCCTCTTCCACTACTGTTGGGAATATAAATTGATACAGTCATTATGGAGAACAATATGGAATTTCTTATGAAACTAACAATAGAATTACCATATGATACAGCAATCCCAGTACTGGACATATACCCAGACAAAACCATAAATCAAAAAGAGTCATTCACCGCAATGTTCATTGCATCACTATTTACAATATCGAGGTAATGGAAGCAACTTAAATGCCCACAGACAGACGAATGCATAAAGCCGTGGTACATATATAAAATGGAATATTACTAAGCCATGAAAAGGAATGAAATTGGGTCATTTGTAGAGACGTCGATGGATCTAGAGACTGTCATACAGAGTGAAGTAAGTCTGAAAGAGAAAAACAAATCTTGTATATTCATGCATATATGTGGAACCTAGAAAAACTGTACAGATTAACCATTTTGCAAGGCATAAATAGAGCAACAGATGTAGACAACAAACGTATGGACAACAAGGGGGGAAAGCTGTTGGGGGGGTGGTGGTGGGAGGAGTTGAGAGACTGGGATTGGCATGTATACATTTATATGTATAAAATAGATAACCAATAAGAACCTGCTGTATAAAAATATAAAATAAAATTCAAAATTAAAAAGAAATAAAATTTAAAAAATAAAACAAAAAACAATTATTCCCTGCACATACATGTATTTATATGAATAAATTATTTCCATGCTTATATCTGTAAATACAAAAAAGAGGAATAAAATCTACCTTGAACCAAAAACGAAAAAGAGAAAAAAAACACAGAACCCACCAGTTACACAGAGGAAAACCGTATCAGGGCACTTGCTCCAGTTGTAAACAATTCTGAAGTTGGTCAGTGGTGGGGAATCGTCTCCCATTCAGCCAGCAGCCCCCACGCAACAAGCGTCCTCATTGCAAAGCTGGGGCACCGTGCCGAGGCATCTGTGAGTAAACGTGAGCTGAGCCCCAGGCCAGTTGCTGCTGAACTATTCCCACCCGTCCCAGGTAAAACACCTGAATATATACAAGGACTTGAAAGCCTAGAGGAAGGGCCATAGAGCCACACGAGTGACAGCATGCCGGCCGACTTGGTGCCTGCAGGCCAGCCAGGATGGTCCTGGCCCTGGGTGCTCTTCTGGAAGATTTCCATTTCCCTGCCTGAGATACCCGTCCTGTCCCTGCCCCCACGGCTTTTTTCCTTCCTCACCTCTGCCCAGGGAGAAATTCCAGCAGCAGGTATGGGTGACACATCCTCTTCTTTAGCAGGTGGCAGCCTGGCAACTGCTGCAGAAAGTCCAGCAGAGCCCCACTCACACTGGGCCACCCACAAAGCCGTGGCCTCTCACTCCCTCCCACCAGCCCAGCCCCGAGACTGCTGACAGGGCAGAGAAAATGGCGTCAGGCACGGCTGCAGGGGCTCTTGCTGCCTGGAGTGGTATTTATATTGATCTCAACCCAGGCACACCTGGGGAGGGCTGGCCGGCACGGTAAGGCTGCCCAGGTCAGCCAATCATCACCCCTCAGGGGCTCACAGTTGCAGAAAATGGAACTTGCTGAACCGGCCAGGTCCAAGGAACAGGTGTGGGCTCCTGAGAGTCAGGATAGACAAGGGGCTGCAGCTTTGGCTTGTTTTCTAATCATTTTATCTGGCCCATGAGTGGGAGACAACTTCAAGAAAACCCTCTCCTAATGAGAGGAACCCAGGAGTCAGGGAGAGGAGGGGTGGGTGGTGGTTGGAGACAGAGGCCTGGTGCCCCGGGTGCAGTGGAAGTCTCTGGAAGACCAGGTGGAGGGAGGCCTCATGGAGTGATGCCCAGGGTCACAGACCTGTCGCAGCTGCTGTTTGTTAGTTCAAGTCCTGCTCTGAGGTGCTCTGTGTCAGCTCTGAGCGACAGGTGAGCTGGGGGTGCTCTGCAATGAGGGCTATGTGCACGGTTCCTGTGTGCCCAGCCCTGCCACGGTACCTGCAAGGGTAGCTCTGTATCCTGGGAGGGCCCTGACCACGAGAGCCCCGTGGGCTGGGGTGGGGGTGGGGTACCTGCCCAGGTGAGCTCCATATTCTGGGATTGGTCTGACCACGAGAGCCCCATGGGCTGCTGGGGACCTGGTAAAGGATGTCAGGACAGTCAGTGAAGCCACCGAGGATATACCTCCAGTTGCTCCTAATTCCTACACCCTGCTGGTCATTCTACCAACCACCAGGACATGGTATTCTGTATTAGTCTTCAATGATGCCTTCTTTTGTATTCCATTAGTCCCAGAGTCACAAGAAATTTTGGCTTGTGAGTGGCAGGACTCAACATACAACTAAAACAATACTTCCGGGCCTTTCGGCCCCAAGGGTGCAAAAATTCCCACACCATCTTTGGGGAAAGCTTAGCTAAAGACCTAAAAGTTCTACCTCTGGAAAAGGAAACCCTCCTTCAATATGCAGACGACATTCTGATCGCCAGCCCTACTAAGGAGGCCTCTGAACTACCAAGCCAATAAAGGATAGAAGTTGTCCAAGAAAAAGCTCAAATATCACAGACTGCGGTGACCTGCCTGGGCTTCATTCTCACAGAAGGTCAGAGAAGCCCATCCCAGGAAAGGGAAGAAACCATTTTCAGCCTTACCCCTTTCTAAAACTAGAAGACAGCTTAGGGGTTCCTGGGGAGGCCAGGGTTTGCTGCTTCTGGATCCCTAACTACAGTCTACTAGCTGGGCCTCTATATGAAACACTGAAAGGAAAAGATGATGATCCTTTGGAATAGAATCCAGAAGTGGCCTTTCAAGAATGGAAAGAGCAGTCAATTCAGACCCTTGCCCTGGAACTCCCTAATTTAGCTAAACCCTTTGACCTTTACATTCCCGGTGAAAGGTGAATCGCCATTGGAGAATTAGTGCAAAAACTGGGACCACTTGAAATGGAACAATGCAAGAATGCCATCCAGGTAGGATAAACTACGGTCACTAAGGGGCTTGGCCCACTGCCACATCTGGCCAAGATAATGGCGGTATCTAAAAACCTGGAAATCAGCAGCCCAAAAGGCCACCTCCCTCCTAAGGGAAAAGGACCCCACGTGGTGATCCTAACCACCAACCATGCCCTGAAGTTGCAGGGTTCGCTCCGTGGGCACACCGACCTTGAGTGAGGAGGCCCTCCAACTCCAACATCCAGAGAGATAACCGGGGGCAACAGGGCACCATGACGACTCGTGTGAACATCACTTGACCTGGAGTTTCTCTCATAAAACAACAAGAGTGTGTCCCAAAAGAGTAGACTACTGCTTGCAGGACTTACTGCACCCAGAGGGGAGCTAATAATCTTGGCGGGGGAACGGTATATCACACTGTCACCATAGAAAAGCCTACAGACACCGTGATGATGGTGGCCAATAAGACCGGCTGGACTCCTGTTTACTTCAAAAGGCTGTTGACTCAGTGGCCATCATGGTCCTTGATCACCACTGACCCTGGACTGTCTGGGAGTTGAGCGGGCAGGGCTCTGACACCTGGTGCTGTTTGTACGTTAATTCAGGGGCCTAATTGAAGAAAGCGCAGACTACTGGTCAGAGCATCTAGGCTGGCAGAAACGGTCAGCCTAAGGTGGCCGAACAAATGTGGGGCGGGGTGAAACCGGCCCCCACAGCGTCTCTGCACATCTCTTTCCTGGACCCTTAAAGGTCATTAGAATCTATAACACTTCCAATGCTGGTGCTCAGGTGGACGAGCAGGGAGGCAGGGGTCCTGGGGACAATCAACGTCACCGGGAGGCTGCTGGGGAGAAGCTCTGACCCTCGCCCCAGGGTATGAGGGCTCCCAACTCAGCACTCAGCAGTTACAGAAGAAGGGTCTGCACCCTCAGCACTCCAAGAATGAGGAACAGGACAAAAGGCAGAGGAGGGGTTTGTCCCCAGCAAAGCCCATTAAAAATCCCTGGGAGATAAAAATAGAATCTGGGCAATAAAGTCAAGTCTAACCTTTTTTATCCTTTGTGCTTTGTCTAATTTCACGTGCTCCTAGGGTCCCGCATGCAGAGGTTCCACACCCGGCACTTCAGACCAGATTTCCTAGTGCAGAATGGCTGGGTCGACACCTCAGCTCCTGGGGCCCAGTGCAGACGCCACGATATAGAGCCTGAGCTACAGCCAACCCGGCCCTCGAGAGCTCCGCCCCCTCCCTCCCACTGACTCTGACAGGATCTCTACACAGCAGCCCAGCCCACAGCCCACAGCCCACGGGGTAGTGCATGCTCTCACCTCTCCATTCTCTGATCAAAATATAAAGTTTCCTTTGCTTGTGAACCAAACTCAGTCTCGATCTGTTGGCCCCAATGACACTGGGCAGGGGGACACTTGTTGGGGTCCACTCTGGAAGATCAGTAACAGAAATTGAGACTATTGTAACCTCAATGAACAGATGTGTGAGCCAAACTGTAGTTAACATAGAACAGTGTATAAGGCTCGGGTAAAATAAGATGTTTCTAACACTTCCATTTGATATTTCCATCACTTTATTATAAGCAAGTTCAGTGAAAAGGTTTGTCTTATTTGTCAGGTCAATATTAGAGAAATGAAGTGATTTCTTTCCAAGGATGTACATCTAATAATCTTGGTTAAACCTTCAATCTTGTTTTAAATGCTTTTCCATTGAAAATGATACCTCTCTTTCAGCTCCCCCATTTCTGAGAAGTATAAAATCTTATAATTTATTATTACCAAAGGGGAAAGGTGGGAGGAGGGATAAATTAACAGTTTGGGATTAACACATACACACTGCTATGTATAAAATAGATCATCAACAAGGAACTACTGTATAGCACAGGGAACTACACTCAACATTTTGCAATAACCTATAAGGGGAAATAATCTGAAAAAGAATAGATATTTTTATTGACATCATCTATCAATGACAGTTAAAGTGTAACCTAAGGGAAGCTGGTGGTGAGTGCTTCTGACCCTGAAGACTTCAATCATCTAAAGTTTGGACTCTGCCTACTTCCCATGGCCCTTAATGAACATATGTGTAGCCGTAACTTAAAAACTTCCCCAGTTTGGGTTTCGGGGAGACACTGATTTTGAAAAAGCCCTGGTGTTCTCCTTACATGAATGGGACTCTTCCTACTGCTAAAACATGTCTGTCACACCCAGAGGATGGTATACCGTCTGATCGGGAAGAGTTTGGAAAAGGCATCTCATCTCCTCATCTCCTGGTGCTCGGGTTCACCCCTCCAGCGTCTTTACTAACAGTCTCCCCACTTGGAGATGTCAGCACTGTCAACATCCTGTTGCGTACAGTTTGGAATTTGTCCAGAGGATGAAGCGGAAGGATGAGGAACAATGAGAGACAAGTCCTAGGTGTTCAGACAGGCACATGTCACTCTAATTTCCAATCAGGAAGACGAATTGACCAAAGGCTAGGGTTGCCCATGGAAACAATATAGGGCTTGAGGAAATCCCGCTGCTTTGTGGCCAGTTCCCATAAACACAAGTTGAACAATGGAACTCAGGGGCAGTAAAATTCACAAAACTGCAGAGTTGAAAATATCCATCACTGAAAAATGTCTTGAGGAAAGTCAGAAAAAAGGACTTGTAAGCAAGGGAGAATGGCAGGAAAGGGATTTGAGGAGGTAGAAAGGACTCGCCATTAAGCACAAGAAAAGGAGCTGAACATTGCCAACATTGCAGTTGGCCAAAAAGGGTGTATGCGTTTTTTTCTGTATATATTCAAGAAAAGGGCATACACTTTTTTAGCCAACCAAACAGATGGGCACTGGAAGTCAATACTACAAAAGATATCACTTCGCATCAGTCAGAAGAGCCATCCTCATAAAGCGTAAACAACAGAAATGCAGGACAGGGCAACGAGAAGAGGGAGCCCTGTGAGACTTATAGTGGAAATGTATATTGCCAACGGCCATTCTGGAGAAGTGTATTGTATTTACTAAAGCATCTAAAAAATGAGCTACAGAGCATAGGGCACTTGCACTCATGGGCGTATATCTTGGGAAAAACAAAAATCGAGAGGACACAGGCACCCCAATGTTTACCCCCTCTCTGTTTAAAAGATCCTCGACTAGGATATAACTTAAATGTCTCTGGAGGGAAAAAATGGATAGAGATGTGGTACTTAGGTAGAGTGGAATATTATTCAGCCTGGAAATCAATGAAATATGGCCAGTTGTAACAACTCCGGAGGAGTTACGTATGATCATTCTAAGTGACAGAATTCAAAAAGAAAAAGACACATATCATAAGATATCACTTAAAGGTGGAATCCAAAATGGCTACACATGAAATAAATTACAAAACAAAAACATAGTCAAATATGTAGAAAACACGCATAAGGCTGCTAAACGGGAAAGGTGGGGAGGGGTGAGGCATCATCCAGGAGGTTGAAATTAGCAAAGATACCATTCCAAATACCAAACTGATAATCAACAAGGCCTACACGGTAGCTAAAAGAACTGCACTCAGCACACTCAAGTCACCGGAAAAGAATATATACGACTGGTAAGAATCTGAAAAAGAATTTATTGATGTCTCTCTGTACGTGAATCAAGTGGATGTACAGCAGCAAGAAACAGAGCTTTGAAAATCAGCTGTAACCAATATAGTAATAAATTGAAAAAAATAAACGACAGAGAGACAGAGAAAACCTCTTACAACTTTTCCTCAGGGACGGTGATGCAACATGGATTGAACACATCTAGACCCACAGCAGGATGAGACATAAGGCTGGAAACTGTTTGCGCTAAGAGAAATGTGAGGTTGGGTGAGGAAATGCACACCCTTTAAAGTAATACTACCTGGTACCCATTCAATGGGTCCCAAATCTGCAGGTTCAAGGGATCTTCCTATAGCTAAAACATGCATGGAAAACCCAGAGGACTGTACACCATGTGATCGGGAGATGTGTCTAAAATGCACCTCATTTATCCTCTCCTGGTGCTCCTGTTCACCATTCCAGCCACGCTACTTAGAATCTCCCCACTTGGAGAATCAGCACATTTAAACTTCTGTTTCACACATTTTGCAAATTGTGAGGAGGATGAACGGGAAGAGGGGGAACCAATGAGAGAATAGTTGTAGGGGTTTGGACGGGCACATATCACTCTAATTTCCCATTAAGAATAAGAATTAAAGAAAGGCTCAGCCTGCCTCGCCGGAGCCAAAATAGGGCCTGAAGCAATCCTGCGGGTTTGAGGCCAGCTCACAAAAGAACAACTTAAAAAATGGAGCTCAGGGTCACTGCAATTCACAAACCTGCAGAGTTATAAATGAAAACTAACGTCCAAAAATATGTTGAGGTAAGGCAAAGAAGAGGATCTGAATGCAAGACAGAATTGCAAGAAACAGATTTCAAGAGATAGATTGGACTCGTCTTTAACGCACATGAAAAGCGGCAGAATTTCGACAATGATGCAGTTGGCCCAAAAGGGCGTATGCGTTTTTTCCTGATTATATCCAGGAAAAAATGCATACGCACTTTATGGGCAACGAAGCAAGCAAGCAATGCAAATGTGCACAACAAAGAAGTCTCATTTCCCACCGGTCAAAAGGGCCATCCTAAAAAATTGTAAAAACCAGAAATGCAGGACAGGCCATGGAGAACAGGGAGCCTTTATACGCTGATGGGCAGTGTGTGGACTGCCGAGAGCCACTCTGGAGAAGTGTATGGTGGTTCCTAAATCATCTAAAAAACAGAGCTACAGAGCATAGGACACTTCCAATCATGGGAGTATATCTAGGGAAGTCTAAAAATCAACAAGACACAAGCACACCACAGTTTAGGGCTACTCTGTTTACAAGAACCTCAACTTCAGTACACCTTAAATATCCCAGGAAACAGAACAATGGATAAAGAAGATGTGGTACTTATGTACAATTTCTTCACCATGAAATCAATGTAATAAGGCTAGTAGAAGGATAAAGAGTGGATTTAGGTCCGATAATACTACTTGAAATAAGTCAAACAGAAAAAGAAACATATCATAAGATATCACTTATAGAGGGAGGGTAAATATGGCTGCACAAGAAATGAATTACAGAACAGAACAGTGTCTCACATTTAGAAAACACACTTACGTCAGCTTAAGGGGAAAGGAGAGGTGGGGTGATGCATAAAACCTGAGTTTGAAATTAGCACAGATACCGTTCAATAAACCAAATAGGTATTAGACAAGATCTACACCTTGCTCAATGAACTGGCCTCAACACACCCTATACACCGCAGAGAAATATATCTGAGTAATAAGAATCTTAAAACCCATGTATTCATATATCTCCATAAGGGAATCAAGTGTGTGCAGAGCGGCACAAACACAGCAGTGAAAATGAGCTAAACCCCATTATAGAAATAAATTTTAAAAACAAAACGCTGAAACAATGAAAGAGAGAAAAATTCTTACAAAATTCGCTCAGGGGCTGTGATGCAACCTGGATTGACCACATATAAACCCACAGCTGGATAAGACATAAGGCTGAACACTTGGGGCTGAGAGGATTGGTGAGCTTTGGTGAGCAACTGCCGAAAGTTTAATGCAATACTTCATGCTACTCAGTCCAAGGGTCCCAACACTCCAGGTTGAAGGGAATCTTCCTACAGCTAAACCATGCTTGGGAAACCCAGCGACTGGTATACCATATGATCGGGAAAGGTTTCTAAAACACACCTCATTTTTCCTCTCCTGGGGCTCCGGATCGACATTCCAGCCGCTTTACTAACAACATCCCCACATGGAGAGTCAATGCCTTTAAGTTCTGGTATCGCACAGTCTGCAGTTAGTGTGGAGGATGAATGGGAATAGGGGGAACCAGTGAGAAAACTAGCTGTAGCGGTTTCAATGGGCACATGTCACTCTAATTTCACATCAGTAAGAAGAATTAACCAAAGGCACAGCAAGGTGCCCCAGAAGAAGAATAGAGCTTCAAGGAATCCTGTGGTTATGGGGCAAGATCACAAAAATAAGAGCTGAAAAATGGAGCTAAGGGCCACTGCAATTCAAAAACCTGCAGAGTTATAAAGGCCAACTATTTTCAAAAAATATATTGAGGTAAGGCTATGAAGAAGCATTGAAAGCAAGGCAGAATTGCAGGCAACCGATTTCAGGAGATACACTGGAATTGCATTGAAAACATATGAAGAGAGTCAGAACCTCGACAATGATGCACTTGGCCAAAAAGGGCGTATGTGTTTTTTCCTGAATATAGTCAGGAAAAAACGCATACACACTTTTTGGCCAACCAAGCAAGCTTGCAAAGGAAATCTGCACTACAATGAAGTCTCACTTTCCCCTGGTCAAAAGGGCCATCTGAAAAAAGTGTAAAATCCATAAAGGCACGACAGGCCATGGAGAACTGGGAGCCTTCCAATGTTGATGGGCGGGATGTAAATTGCCAACAGCCACTCTGGAGAAGTGTATGGTGTTTCCTGAAACATCTAAAAAACAAAGCAACAGAGCCTAGGGCACTTCCACTTATGGTCCTAGAGTTTAGGGAAATTAAAATCAAAAAGACACAGCCACCCCAAAGTTTGGGATGGCTCTGTTTACAAGAACCTCATATACGGTACAAGTTCAATATCGCAGAAAGTGAAAAATGGATAAAGAAGTTGTGGTACTTACGTACAATGCAATATCACTCAGCAATGAAATCTATGTCATCAGGCCCTTAGCAGCACAATGAGTGGATTCAGGTATGATGATTCTAATTGAAATAAGTCACACAGAAAAAGAAACATCATAAGATATCAGTAATACACGGAATGTAAACTTGGCTACACAGGAACTGAATTACAGAACAGAACAGGGTCTCAAATTTAGAAAACCAACTTATGCTTGCTTAAGGGGAAAGGTGAGTTGGGGTGCTGCATAAAACCAGAGATTGAAATGAGCACAGATAAAGTTCCTTAAGCCAAATATGGAATAGACAAGAGCTACTCCTTGCTCAACGAAATGGACTCAACACCGCATATTAAACGCCTAAGAATGTACCTGAGTAGTAAGTATCTTAAAACCTATGGATTGCTATGTCTCTGAAAGAGAATCAAGCAAGTGTACAGGGGCATAAACGCAGCAGTGATAGGATTGGAGAGGTTCGGTGTGCAAATGAAGACCCTTTGAAGTCATATTGCATGGTACCCATTCCACGGGTTTCAACTACCCAGGTTTAAGGTATTCTTCCTTCAGCTAAAACATGCATGTGGAACCTAGAGTATGATCAACCATGTGATCGGGAGACGTGTTCAAATATGTCTCAGTTTTCGTACCCTGGTACTCGGGTGCAACATTCCAGACGCTTTACTAACACTCTCCCGACTTGGAGAGTCAGTCCCTTTAACCTCCTGCTTGGCCCAGTTTGCAATTTCTGTGGAAGATGAACAGGAATAGCGAGAACCAATGAGAGACTAGCTGGAGGTGTCTGGACGGGCAAATTTAACTCTCATTTCCCACCAGGAAGAGGAAATAACCAAAGGCTCAGCGTGCCGTGCCGGAACCAGATTAGGGCCTGAAGCCATCCTGCGGTGTTGCGGCCAGGTCACAAGAAAGCGAGTTGAAGAAAGGAGCTCAGGGGCACTGTAATTCACAAACCTGCAGAGTTATAAATGACAGCTATCGTCCAAAAATATACTGAAGTAAGGCTGCCAAGAGGACTTGAAAGCGGGGCAGAATTGCAGGAAACCGATTTCAGGAGGTAGACTGGAATTGCATTGAAAGCATAGGAAAAGAGGCAGAACGTCCACAATGATGCACTTGGCCAAAAAGGGCGTATGCGTTTTTTCCTGAATATATTCAGGAAAAAACGCATACGCCCTTTTTGGCCAACCAAGCAAGCTTGCAAAGGAAATCTGCACTACAATGAAGTCTCACTTCCCCCCGGTCAAAAGGGCCATCTGAAAAAAGTGTAAAATCCAGAAAGGCAGGACAGGCCATGGAGAACTGGGAGCCTTGTTATGCTGATGGGCGGGATGTAAATTGCCAACAGACACTCGGGAGAAGTGTATGGTTTTTCCTGAAACATCTAAAAAACAAAGCAACAGAGCCTAGGGCACTTCCACTTATGGTCCTATAGCTTAGGGAAATTAAAATCAAAAAGACACAGCCACCCCAAAGTTTGGGACGCCTCTGTTTACAAGAACCTCGTTTACAGTACAAGTTCAACATTGCAGAAAGTGAAAAATGGATAAAGAACATGTGGTATTTACTTACAAAGCAATATCACTCAGCAATGAAATCTATGTCATCAGGCCCTTAGCAGCACAATGAGTGGATTCAGGTATGATGATTCTAACTGAAATAAGTCACACAGAAAAAGAAACATCATAAGATATCAGTAATACACGGAATGTAAACTTGGTTACACAGGAACTGAATTACAGAACAGAACAGGGTCTCAAATTTAGAAAACCAACTTATGCTTGCTTAAGGGGAAAGGTGAGTTGGGGTGCTGCATAAAACCAGAGATTGAAATGAGCACAGATAAAGTTCCTTAAGCCAAATATGGAATAGACAAGAGCTACTCCTGGCTCAACGAAATGGACTGAACACTGCATATTAAACGCCTAAGAATGTACCTGACTAGTAAGTATCTTAAAACCTATGGATTGCTATGTCTCCGAAAGAGAATCAAGCATGTGTACAGGGGCATAAACGCAGCAGTGATAGGATTGGAGAGGTTCGGTGAGCAAATGAAGACCCTTTGAAGTCATATTGCATGGTACCCATTCCACGGGTTTCAACTACCCAGGTTTAAGGTATTCTTCCTTCAGCTAAAACATGCATGTGGAACCTAGAGTATGATCAACCATGTGATCGGGAGACGTGTTCAAATATGTCTCAGTTTTCGTACCCTGGTACTCGGGTGCAACATTCCAGACGCTTTACTAACACTCTCCCGACTTGGAGAGTCAGTCCCTTTAACCTCCTGTTTGGCCCAGTTTGCAATTTCTGCGGAAGATGAACAAGAAAGGCGAGAACCAATGAGAGACTAGCTGGAGGTGTCTGGACGGGCAAATTTAACTCTCATTTCCCACCAGGAAGAGGAAATAACCAAAGGCTCAGCGTGCCGTGCCGGAACCAGATTAGGGCCTGAAGCCATCCTGCGGTGTTGCGGCCAGCTCAAAAGAAAGCGAGTTGAAGAAAGGAGCTCAGGGGCACTGTAATTCACAAACCTGCAGAGTTATAAATGACAGCTATCGTCCAAAAATATACTGAAGTAAGGCTGCCAAGAGGACTTGAAAGCGGGGCAGAATTGCAGGAAACCGATTTCAGGAGGTAGACTGGAATTGCATTGAAAGCATAGGAAAAGAGGCAGAACGTCCACAATGATGCACTTGGCCAAAAAGGGCGTATGCGTTTTTTCCTGAATATATTCAGGAAAAAACGCATACGCCCTTTTTGGCCAACCAAGCAAGCTTGCAAAGGAAATATGCACTACAATGAAGTCTCACTTCCCCCGGTCAAAAGGGCCATCTGAAAAAAGTGTAAAATCCAGAAAGGCAGGACAGGCCATGGAGAACTGGGAGCCTTGTTATGCTGATGGGCGGGATGTAAATTGCCAACAGCCACTCCGGAGAAGTGTATGGTGTTTCCGGAAACATCTATACAACAAAGCAACAGAGCCTAGGGCACTTCCACTTATGGTCCTATAGCTTAGGGAAATTAAAATCAAAAAGACACAGCCACCCCAAAGTTTGGGACGCCTCTGTTTACAAGAACCTCGTTTACAGTACAAGTTCAAAATCGCAGAAATTGAAAAATGGATACAGAACATGTGGTATTTACTTACAAAGCAATATCACTCAGCAATGAAATCTATGTCATCAGGCCCTTAGGAGCACAATGAGTGGATTCAGGTATGATGATTCTAACTAAAATAAGTCACACAGAAAAAGAAACATCATAAGATATCAGTAATACACGGAATGTAAACTTGGCTACACAGGAACTGAATTACAGAACACAACAGGGTCTCAAATTTAGAAAACCAACTTATGCTTGCTTAAGGGGAAAGGTGAGTTGGGGTGCTGCATAAAACCAGAGATTGAAATGAGCACAGATAAAGTTCCTTAAGCCAAATATGGAATAGACAAGAGCTACTCCTTGCTCAACGAAATGGACTCAACACCGCATATTAAACGCCTAAGAATGTACCTGACTAGTAAGTATCTTAAAACCTATGGATTGCTATGTCTCCGAAAGAGAATCAAGCATGTGTACAGGGGCATAAACGCAGCAGTGATAGGATTGGAGAGGTTCGGTGAACAAATGAAGACCCTTTGAAGTCATATTGCATGGTACCCATTCCACGGGTCTCAACTCTCCAGGTTTAAGGTATTCTTCCTTCAGCTAAAACATGCATGTGGAACCCAGAGTATGATCAACCGTGTGAACGGGAGACGTGTTCAAATATGTCTCAGTTTTCGTACCCTGGTACTCGGGTGCAACATTCCAGACGCTTTACTAACACTCTCCCCACTTGGAGAGTCAGCGCCTTTAACCTCCTGTTTGGCCCAGTTTGCAATTTCTGCGGAAGATGAACAGGAATAGGGAACACCAATGAGAGACTAGCTGGAGGTGTCTGGACGGGCAAATTTAACTCTCATTTCCCACCAGGAAGAGGAAATAACCAAAGGCTCAGCGTGCCGTGCCGGAACCAGATTAGGGCCTGAAGCCATCCTGCGGTGTTGCGGCCAGGTCACAAGAAAGCGAGTTGAAGAAAGGAGCTCAGGGGCACTGTAATTCACAAACCTGCAGAGTTATAAATGACAGCTATCGTCCAAAAATATACTGAAGTAAGGCTGCCAAGAGGACTTGAAAGCGGGGCAGAATTGCAGGAAACCGATTTCAGGAGGTAGACTGGAATTGCATTGAAAGCATAGGAAAAGAGGCAGAACGTCCACAATGATGCACTTGGCCAAAAAGGGCGTATGCGTTTTTTCCTGAATATATTCAGGAAAAAACGCATACGCCCTTTTTGGCCAACCAAGCAAGCTTGCAAAGGAAATCTGCACTACAATGAAGTCTCACTTCCCCCCGGTCAAAAGGGCCATCTGAAAAAAGTGTAAAATCCAGAAAGGCAGGACAGGCCATGGAGAACTGGGAGCCTTGTTATGCTGATGGGCGGGATGTAAATTGCCAACAGACACTCGGGAGAAGTGTATGGTGTTTCCTGAAACATCTAAAAAACAAAGCAACAGAGCCTAGGGCACTTCCACTTATGGTCCTATAGCTTAGGGAAATTAAAATCAAAAAGACACAGCCACCCCAAAGTTTGGGACGCCTCTGTTTACAAGAACCTCGTTTACAGTACAAGTTCAACATCGCAGAAAGTGAAAAATGGATAAAGAACATGTGGTATTTACTTACAAAGCAATATCACTCAGCAATGAAATCTATGTCATCAGGCCCTTAGCAGCACAATGAGTGGATTCAGATATGATGATTCTAACTGAAATAAGTCACACAGAAAAAGAAACATCATAAGATATCAGTAATACACGGAATGTAAACTTGGCTACAGAGGAACTGAATTACAGAACAGAACAGGGTCTCAAATTTAGAAAACCAACTTATGCTTGCTTAAGGGGAAAGGTGAGTTGGGGTGCTGCATAAAACCAGAGATTGAAACGAGCACAGATAAAGTTCCTTAAGCCAAATATGGAATAGACAAGAGCTACTCCTTGCTCAACGAAATGGACTCAACACCGCATATTAAACGCCTAAGAATGTACCTGACTAGTAAGTATCTTAAAACCTATGGATTGCTATGTCTCCGAAAGAGAATCAAGCATGTGTACAGGGGCATAAACGCAGCAGTGATAGGATTGGAGAGGTTCGGTGAGCAAATGAAGACCCTTTGAAGTCATATTGCATGGTACCCATTCCACGGGTTTCAACTACCCAGGTTTAAGGTATTCTTCCTTCAGCTAAAACATGCATGTGGAACCTAGAGTATGATCAACCATGTGATCGGGAGACGTGTTCAAATATGTCTCAGTTTTCGTACCCTGGTACTCGGGTGCAACATTCCAGAGGCTTTACTAACACTCTCCCGACTTGGAGAGTCAGTCCCTTTAACCTCCTGTTTGGCCCAGTTTGCAATTTCTGCGGAAGATGAACAGGAATAGCGAGAACCAATGAGAGACTAGCTGGAGGTGTCTGGACGGGCAAATTTAACTCTCATTTCCCACCAGGAAGAGGAAATAACCAAAGGCTCAGCGTGCCGTGCCGGAACCAGATTAGGGCCTGAAGCCATCCTGCGGTGTTGCGGCCAGGTCACAAGAAAGCGAGTTGAAGAAAGGAGCTCAGGGGCACTGTAATTCACAAACCTGCAGAGTTATAAATGACAGCTATCGTCCAAAAATATACTGAAGTAAGGCTGCCAAGAGGACTTGAAAGCGGGGCAGAATTGCAGGAAACCGATTTCAGGAGGTAGACTGGAATTGCTTTGAAAGCATAGGAAAAGAGGCAGAACGTCCACAATGATGCACTTGGCCAAAAAGGGCGTATGCGTTTTTTCCTGAATATATTCAGGAAAAAACGCATACGCCCTTTTTAGCCAACCAAGCAAGCTTGCAAAGGAAATCTGCACTACAATGAAGTCTCACTTCCCCCCGGTCAAAAGGGCCATCTGAAAAAAGTGTAAAATCCAGAAAGGCAGGACAGGCCATGGAGAACTGGGAGCCTTGTTATGCTGATGGGCGGGATGTAAATTGCCAACAGCCACTGGGGAGAAGTGTATGGTGTTTCCTGAAACATCTATACAACAAAGCAACAGAGCCTAGGGCACTTCCACTTATGGTCCTATAGCTTAGGGAAATTAAAATCAAAAAGACACAGCCACCCCAAAGTTTGGGACGCCTCTGTTTACAAGAACCTCGTTTACAGTACAAGTTCAACATCGCAGAAAGTGAAAAATGGATAAAGAACATGTGGTATTTACTTACAAAGCAATATCACTCAGCAATGAAATCTATGTCATCAGGCCCTTAGCAGCACAATGAGTGGATTCAGGTATGATGATTCTCACTGAAATAAGTCACAAAGAAAAAGAAACATCATAAGATATCAGTAATACACGGAATGTAAACTTGGCTACACAGGAACTGAATTACAGAACAGAACAGGGTCTCAAATTTAGAAAACCAACTTATGCTTGCTTAAGGGGAAAGGTGAGTTGGGGTGCTGCATAAAACCAGAGATTGAAATGAGCACAGATAAAATTCGTTAAGCCAAATATGGAATAGACAAGAGCTACTCCTTGCTCAACGAAATGGACTGAACACCGCATATTAAACGCCTAAGAATGTACCTGACTAGTAAGTATCTTAAAACCTATGGATTGTTATGTCTCCGAAAGAGAATCAAGCATGTGTACAGGGGCATGAACGCAGCAGTGATAGGATTGGAGAGTTTCGGTGAACAAATGAAGACCCTTTGAAGTCATATTGCATGGTACCCATTCCACGGGTCTCAACTCTCCAGGATTAAGGTATTCTTCCTTCAGCTAAAACATGCATGTGGAACCCAGAGTATGATCAACCATGTGAACGGGAGACGTGTTCAAATATGTCTCAGTTTTCCTCCCCTGGTACTCGGGTGCAACATTCCAGACGCTTTACTAACACTCTCCCCACTTGGAGAGTCAGCGCCTTTAACCTCCTGTTTGGCCCAGTTTGCAATTTCTGCGGAAGATGAACAGGAATAGGGAACACCAATGAGAGACTAGCTGGAGGTGTCTGGACGGGCAAATTTAACTCTCATTTCCCACCAGGAAGAGGAAATAACCAAAGGCTCAGCGTGCCGTGCCGGAACCAGATTAGGGCCTGAAGCCATCCTGCGGTGTTGCGGCCAGGTCACAAGAAAGCGAGTTGAAGAAAGGAGCTCAGGGGCACTGTAATTCACAAACCTGCAGAGTTATAAATGACAGCTATCGTCCAAAAATATACTGAAGTAAGGCTGCCAAGAGGACTTGAAAGCGGGGCAGAATTGCAGGAAACCGATTTCAGGAGGTAGACTGGAATTGCATTGAAAGCATAGGAAAAGAGGCAGAACGTCCACAATGATGCACTTGGCCAAAAAGGGCGTATGCGTTTTTTCCTGAATATATTCAGGAAAAAACGCATACGCCCTTTTTGGCCAACCAAGCAAGCTTGCAAAGGAAATCTGCACTACAATGAAGTCTCACTTCCCCCCGGTCAAAAGGGCCATCTGAAAAAAGTGTAAAATCCAGAAAGGCAGGACAGGCCATGGAGAACTGGGAGCCTTGTTATGCTGATGGGCGGGATGTAAATTGCCAACAGACACTCGGGAGAAGTGTATGGTGTTTCCTGAAACATCTAAAAAACAAAGCAACAGAGCCTAGGGCACTTCCACTTATGGTCCTATAGCTTAGGGAAATTAAAATCAAAAAGACACAGCCACCCCAAAGTTTGGGACGCCTCTGTTTACAAGAACCTCGTTTACAGTACAAGTTCAACATCGCAGAAAGTGAAAAATGGATAAAGAAGGTGTGGTATTTACTTACAAAGCAATATCACTCAGCAATGAAATCTATGTCATCAGGCCCTTAGCAGCACAATGAGTGGATTCAGGTATGATGATTCTAACTGAAATAAGTCACACAGAAAAAGAAACATCATAAGATATCAGTAATACACGGAATGTAAACTTGGCTACACAGGAACTGAATTACAGAACAGAACAGGGTCTCAAATTTAGAAAACCAACTTATGCTTGCTTAAGGGGAAAGGTGAGTTGGGGTGCTGCATAAAACCAGAGATTGAAACGAGCACAGATAAAGTTCCTTAAGCCAAATATGGAATAGACAAGAGCTACTCCTTGCTCAACGAAATGGACTCAACACCGCATATTAAACGCCTAAGAATGTACCTGACTAGTAAGTATCTTAAAACCTATGGATTGCTATGTCTCCGAAAGAGAATCAAGCATGTGTACAGGGGCATAAACGCAGCAGTGATAGGATTGGAGAGGTTCGGTGAGCAAATGAAGACCCTTTGAAGTCATATTGCATGGTACCCATTCCACGGGTTTCAACTACCCAGGTTTAAGGTATTCTTCCTTCAGCTAAAACATGCATGTGGAACCTAGAGTATGATCAACCATGTGATCGGGAGACGTGTTCAAATATGTCTCAGTTTTCGTACCCTGGTACTCGGGTGCAACATTCCAGAGGCTTTACTAACACTCTCCTGACTTGGAGAGTCAGTCCCTTTAACCTCCTGTTTGGCCCAGTTTGCAATTTCTGCGGAAGATGAACAGGAATAGCGAGAACCAATGAGAGACTAGCTGGAGGTGTCTGGACGGGCAAATTTAACTCTCATTTCCCACCAGGAAGAGGAAATAACCAAAGGCTCAGCGTGCCGTGCCGGAACCAGATTAGGGCCTGAAGCCATCCTGCGGTGTTGCGGCCAGGTCACAAGAAAGCGAGTTGAAGAAAGGAGCTCAGGGGCACTGTAATTCACAAACCTGCAGAGTTATAAATGACAGCTATCGTCCAAAAATATACTGAAGTAAGGCTGCCAAGAGGACTTGAAAGCGGGGCAGAATTGCAGGAAACCGATTTCAGGAGGTAGACTGGAATTGCTTTGAAAGCATAGGAAAAGAGGCAGAACGTCCACAATGATGCACTTGGCCAAAAAGGGCGTATGCGTTTTTTCCTGAATATATTCAGGAAAAAACGCATACGCCCTTTTTGGCCAACCAAGCAAGCTTGCAAAGGAAATCTGCACTACAATGAAGTCTCACTTCCCCCCGGTCAAAAGGGCCATCTGAAAAAAGTGTAAAATCCAGAAAGGCAGGACAGGCCATGGAGAACTGGGAGCCTTGTTATGCTGATGGGCGGGATATAAATTGCCAACAGCCACTGGGGAGAAGTGTATGGTGTTTCCTGAAACATCTATACAACAAAGCAACAGAGCCTAGGGCACTTCCACTTATGGTCCTATAGCTTAGGGAAATTAAAATCAAAAAGACACAGCCACCCCAAAGTTTGGGACGCCTCTGTTTACAAGAACCTCGTTTACAGTACAAGTTCAACATCGCAGAAAGTGAAAAATGGATAAAGAACATGTGGTATTTACTTACAAAGCAATATCACTCAGCAATGAAATCTATGTCATCAGGCCCTTAGCAGCACAATGAGTGGATTCAGGTATGATGATTCTCACTGAAATAAGTCACACAGAAAAAGAAACATCATAAGATATCAGTAATACACGGAATGTAAACTTGGCTACACAGGAACTGAATTACAGAACAGAACAGGGTCTCAAATTTAGAAAACCAACTTATGCTTGCTTAAGGGGAAAGGTGAGTTGGGGTGCTGCATAAAACCAGAGATTGAAATGAGCACAGATAAAATTCGTTAAGCCAAATATGGAATAGACAAGAGCTACTCCTTGCTCAATGAAATGGACAGAACACCGCATATTAAACGCCTAAGAATGTACCTGACTAGTAAGTATCTTAAAACCTATGGATTGTTATGTCTCCGAAAGAGAATCAAGCATGTGTACAGGGGCATAAACGCAGCAGTGATAGGACTGGAGAGTTTCGGTGAACAAATGAAGACCCTTTGAAGTCATATTGCATGGTACCCATTCCACGGGTCTCAACTCTCCAGGTTTAAGGTATTCTTCCTTCAGCTAAAACAGGCATGTGGAACCCAGAGTATGATCAACCGTGTGAATGGGAGATGTGTTCAAATATGTCTCAGTTTTCGTACCCTGGTACTCGGGTGCAACATTCCAGATGCTTTACTAACACTCTCCCCACTTGGAGAGTCAGTGCCTTTAACCTCCTGTTTGGCCCAGTTTGCAATTTCTGCGGAAGATGAACAGGAATAGCGAGAACCAATGAGAGACTAGCTGGAGGTGTCTGGACGGGCAAATTTAACTCTCATTTCCCACCAGGAAGAGGAATTAACCAAAGGCTCAGCGTGCCGTGCCGGAACCAGATTAGGGCCTGAAGCCATCCTGCGGTGTTTCGGCCAGGTCACAAGAAAACGAGTTGAAGAAAGGAGCTCAGGGGCACTGTAATTCACAAACCTGCAGAGTTATAAATGACAGCTATCGTCCAAAAATATACTGAAGTAAGGCTGCCAAGAGGACTTGAAAGCGGGGCAGAATTGCAGGAAACCGATTTCAGGAGGTAGACTGGAATTGCTTTGAAAGCATAGGAAAAGAGGCAGAACGTCCACAATGATGCACTTGGACAAAAAGGGTGTATGCGTTTTTTCCTGAATATATTCAGGAAAAAACGCATACGCCCTTTTTGGCCAACCAAGCAAGCTTGCAAAGGAAATCTGCACTACAATGAAGTCTCACTTCCCCCCGGTCAAAAGGGCCATCTGAAAAAAGTGTAAAATCCAGAAAGGCAGGACAGGCCATGGAGAACTGGGAGCCTTGTTATGCTGATGGGCGGGATGTAAATTGCCAACAGACACTCAGGAGAAGTGTATGGTGTTTCCTGAAACATCTAAAAAACAAAGCAACAGAGCCTAGGGCACTTCCACTTATGGTCCTATAGCTTAGGGAAATTAAAATCAAAAAGACACAGCCACCCCAAAGTTTGGGACGCCTCTGTTTACAAGAACCTCGTTTACAGTACAAGTTCAACATCGCAGAAAGTGAAAAATGAATAAAGAACATGTGGTATTTACTTACAAAGCAATATCACTCAGCAATGAAATCTATGTCATCAGGCCCTTAGCAGCACAATGAGTGGATTCAGGTATGATGATTCTAACTGAAATAAGTCACACAGAAAAAGAAACATCATAAGATATCAGTAATACACGGAATGTAAACTTGGCTACACAGGAACTGAATTACAGAACAGAACAGGGTCTCAAATTTAAAAAACCAACTTATGCTTGCTTAAGGGGAAAGGTGAGTTGGGGTGCTGCATAAAACCAGAGATTGAAATGAGCACAGATAAAATTCCTTAAGCCAAATATGGAATAGACAAGAGCTACTCCTTGCTCAACGAAATGGACTCAACACCGCATATTAAACGCCTAAGAATGTACCTGACTAGTAAGTATCTTAAAACCTATGGATTGCTATGTCTCTGAAAGAGAATCAAGCATGTGTACAGGGGCATAAACGCAGCAGTGATAGGATTGGAGAGTTTCGGTGAACAAATGAAGACCCTTTGAAGTCATATTGCATGGTACCCATTCCACGGGTCTCAACTCTCCAGGTTTAAGGTATTCTTCCTTCAGCTAAAACATGCATGTGGAACCCAGAGTATGATCAACCATGTGAACGGGAGACGTGTTCAAATATGTCTCAGTTTTCCTCCCCTGGTACTCGGGTGCAACATTCCAGACGCTTTACTAACACTCTCCCCACTTGGAGAGTCAGCGCCTTTAACCTCCTGTTTGGCCCAGTTTGCAATTTCTGTGGAAGATGAACAGGAATAGGGAACACCAATGAGAGACTAGCTGGAGGTGTCTGGACGGGCAAATTTAACTCTCATTTCCCACCAGGAAGAGGAAATAACCAAAGGCTCAGCGTGCCGTGCCGGAACCAGATTAGGGCCTGAAGCCATCCTGCGGTGTTGCGGCCAGGTCACAAGAAAGCGAGTTGAAGAAAGGAGCTCAGGGGCACTGTAATTCACAAACCTGCAGAGTTATAAATGACAGCTATCGTCCAAAAATATACTGAAGTAAGGCTGCCAAGAGGACTTGAAAGCGGGGCAGAATTGCAGGAAACCGATTTCAGGAGGTAGACTGGAATTGCATTGAAAGCATAGGAAAAGAGGCAGAATGTCCACAATGATGCACTTGGCCAAAAAGGGCGTATGCGTTTTTTCCTGAATATATTCAGGAAAAAACGCATACGCCCTTTTTGGCCAACCAAGCAAGCTTGCAAAGGAAATCTGCACTACAATGAAGTCTCACTTCCCCCCGGTCAAAAGGGCCATCTGAAAAAAGTGTAAAATCCAGAAAGGCAGGACAGGCCATGGAGAACTGGGAGCCTTGTTATGCTGATGGGCGGGATGTAAATTGCCAACAGCCACTGGGGAGAAGTGTATGGTGTTTCCTGAAACATCCAAAAAACAAAGCAACAGAGCCTAGGGCACTTCCACTTATGGTCCTATAGCTTAGGGAAATTAAAATCAAAAAGACACAGCCACCCCAAAGTTTGGGACGCCTCTGTTTACAAGAACCTCGTTTACAGTACAAGTTCAACATCGCAGAAAGTGAAAAATGGATAAAGAAGGTGTGGTATTTACTTACAAAGCAATATCACTCAGCAATGAAATCTATGTCATCAGGCCCTTAGCAGCACATTGAGTGGATTCAGATATGATGATTCTAACTGAAATAAGTCACACAGAAAAAGAAACATCATAAGATATCAGTGATACACGGAATGTAAACTTGGCTACACAGGAACTGAATTACAGAACAGAACAGGGTCTCAAATTTAGAAAACCAACTTATGCTTGCTTAAGGGGAAAGGTGAGTTGGGGTGCTGCATAAAACCAGAGATTGAAACGACCACAGATAAAGTTCCTTAAGCCAAATATGGACTAGACAAGAGCTACTCCTTGCTCAACGAAATGGACTGAACACCGCATATTAAACGCCTAAGAATGTACCTGACTAGTAAGTATCTTAAAACCTATGGATTGCTATGTCTCCGAAAGAGAATCAAGCATGTGTACAGGGGCATAAACGCAGCAGTGATAGGATTGGAGAGTTTCGGTGAACAAATGAAGACCCTTTGAAGTCATATTGCATGGTACCCATTCCACGGGTCTCAACTCTCCAGGTTTAAGGTATTCTTCCTTCAGCTAAAACATGCATGTGGAACCCAGAGTATGATCAACCGTGTGAATGGGAGACGTGTTCAAATATGTCTCAGTTTTCCTCCCCTGGTACTCGGGTGCAACTTTCCAGATGCTTTACTAACACTCTCCCCACTTGGAGAGTCAGTGCCTTTAACCTCCTGTTTGGCCCAGTTTGCAATTTCTGCGGAAGATGAACAGGAATAGCGAGAACCAATGAGAGACTAGCTGGAGGTGTCTGGACGGGCAAATTTAACTCTCATTTCCCACCAGGAAGAGGAATTAACCAAAGGCTCAGCATGCCGTGCCGGAACCAGATTAGGGCCTGAAGCCATCCTGCGGTGTTGCGGCCAGGTCACAAGAAAGCGAGTTGAAGAAAGGAGCTCAGGGGCACTGTAATTCACAAACCTGCAGAGTTATAAATGACAGCTATCGTCCAAAAATATACTGAAGTAAGGCTGCCAAGAGGACTTGAAAGCGGGGCAGAATTGCAGGAAACCGATTTCAGGAGGTAGAGGGGAATTGCTTTGAAAGCATAGGAAAAGAGGCAAAACGTCCACAATGATGCACTTGGCCAAAAAGGGCGTATGCGTTTTTTCCTGAATATATTCAGGAAAAAACTCATACGCCCTTTTTGGCCAACAAAGCAAGCTTGCAAAGGAAATCTGCACTACAATGAAGTCTCACTTCCCCCCGGTCAAAAGGGCCATCTGAAAAAAGTGTAAAATCCAGAAAGGCAGGACAGGCCATGGAGAACTGGGAGCCTTGTTATGCTGATGGGCGTGATGTAAATTGCCAACAGCCACTCGGGAGAAGTGTATGGTGTTTCCTGAAACATCCAAAAAACAAAGCAACAGAGCCTAGGGCACTTCCACTTATGGTCCTATAGCTTAGGGAAATTAAAATCAAAAAGACACAGCCACCCCAAAGTTTGGGACGCCTCTGTTTACAAGAACCTCGTTTACAGTACAAGTTCAACATCGCAGAAAGTGAAAAATGGATAAAGAACATGTGGTATTTACTTACAAAGCAATATTACTCAGCAATGAAATCTATGTCATCAGGCCCTTAGCAGCACAATGAGTGGATTCAGGTATGATGATTCTAACTGAAATAAGTCACACAGAAAAAGAAACATCATAAGATATCAGTAATACACGGAATGTAAACTTGGCTACACAGGAACTGAATTACAGAACAGAACAGGGTCTCAAATTTAGAAAACCAACTTATGCTTGCTTAAGGGGAAAGGTGAGTTGGGGTGCTGCATAAAACCAGAGATTGAAATGAGCACAGATAAAGTTCCTTAAGCCAAATATGGAATAGACAAGAGCTACTCCTTGCTCAACGAAATGGACTCAACACCGCATATTAAACGCCTAAGAATGTACCTGACTAGTAAGTATCTTAAAACCTATGGATTGCTATGTCTCTGAAAGAGAATCAAGCATGTGTACAGGGGCATAAACGCAGCAGTGATAGGATTGGAGAGTTTCGGTGAACAAATGAAGACCCTTTGAAGTCATATTGCATGGTACCCATTCCACGGGTCTCAACTCTCCAGGTTTAAGGTATTCGTCCTTCAGCTAAAACATGCATGTGGAACCCAGAGTATGATCAACCATGTGAACGGGAGACGTGTTCAAATATGTCTCAGTTTTCCTCCCCTGGTACTCGGGTGCAACATTCCAGACGCTTTACTAACACTCTCCCCACTTGGAGAGTCAGCGCCTTTAACCTCCTGTTTGGCGCAGTTTGCAATTTCTGCGGAAGATGAACAGGAATAGGGAACACCAATGAGAGACTAGCTGGAGGTGTCTGGACGGGCAAATTTAACTCTCATTTCCCACCAGGAAGAGGAAATAACCAAAGGCTCAGCGTGCCGTGCCGGAACCAGATTAGGGCCTGAAGCCATCCTGCGGTGTTGCGGCCAGGTCACAAGAAAGCGAGTTGAAGAAAGGAGCTCAGGGGCACTGTAATTCACAAACCTGCAGAGTTATAAATGACAGCTATCGTCCAAAAATATACTGAAGTAAGGCTGCCAAGAGGACTCGAAAGCGGGGCAGAATTGCAGGAAACCGATTTCAGGAGGTAGACTGGAATTGCATTGAAAGCATAGGAAAAGAGGCAGAACGTCCACAATGATGCACTTGGCCAAAAAGGGCGTATGCGTTTTTTCCTGAATATATTCAGGAAAAAACGCATACGCCCTTTTTGGCCAACCAAGCAAGCTTGCAAAGGAAATCTGCACTACAATGAAGTCTCACTTCCCCCCGGTCAAAAGGGCCATCTGAAAAAAGTGTAAAATCCAGAAAGACAGGACAGGCCATGGAGAACTGGGAGCCTTGTTATGCTGATGGGCGGGATGTAAATTGCCAACAGACACTCGGGAGAAGTGTATGGTGTTTCCTGAAACATCTAAAAAACAAAGCAACAGAGCCTAGGGCACTTCCACTTATTGTCCTATAGCTTAGGGAAATTAACATCAAAAAGACACAGCCACCCCAAAGTTTGGGACGCCTCTGTTTACAAGAACCTCTTTTACCGTACAAGTTCAATATCACAGAAAGTGAAAAATGGATAAAGAACTTGTGGTACTTACGTACAATGCAGTATCACTCAGCAATGAAATCTATGTCATCAGGCCCGTAGCAGCATAATAAGTGGATTCAGGTACGATGATTCTAACTGAAATAAGTCACACAGAAAAAGAAACATCATAAGATATCACTAATACACGGAATGTAAACTTGGCTACACAGGAACTGAATTCCAAAACAGAACAGGGTCTCAAATTTAGAAAACCAACTTATGCTTGCTTAAGGGGAAAGGTGAGTTGGGGTGCTGCATAAAACCAGAGATTGAAACGAGCACAGATAAAGTTCCTTAAGCCAAATATGGAATAGACAAGAGCTACTCCTTGCTCAACGAAATGGACTCAACACCGCATATTAAACGCCTAAGAATGTACCTGACTAGTAAGTATCTTAAAACCTATGGATTGCTATGTCTCCGAAAGAGAATCAAGCATGTGTACAGGGGCATAAACGCAGCAGTGATAGGATTGGAGAGGTTCGGTGAGCAAATGAAGACCCTTTGAAGTCATATTGCATGGTACCCATTCCACGGGTTTCAACTACCCAGGTTTAAGGTATTCTTCCTTCAGCTAAAACATGCATGTGGAACCTAGAGTATGATCAACCATGTGATCGGGAGACGTGTTCAAATATGTCTCAGTTTTGGTACCCTGGTACTCGGGTGCAACATTCCAGACGCTTTACTAACACTCTCCCCACTTGGAGAGTCCGTCCCTTTAATCTCCTGTTTGGCCCAGTTTGCAATTTCTGCGGAAGATGAACAGGAATAGCGAGAACCAATGAGAGACTAGCTGGAGGTGTCTGGACGGGCAAATTTAACTCTCATTTCCCACCAGAAAGAGGAATTAACCAAAGGCTCAGCGTGCCGTGCCGGAACCAGATTAGGGCCTGAAGCCATCCTGCGGTGTTGCGGCCAGCTCAAAAGAAAGTGAGTTGAAGAAAGGAGCTCAGGGGCACTGTAATTCACAAACCTGCAGAGTTATAAATGACAGCTATCGTCCAAAAATATACTGAAGTAAGGCTGCCAAGAGGACTTCAAAGCGGGGCAGAATTGCAGGAAACCGATTTCTGGAGGTAGACTGGAATTGCATTGAAAGCACAGGAAAAGAGGCAGAACGTCCACAATGATGCACTTGGACAAAAAGGGCGTATGCGTTTTTTCCTGAATATATTCAGGAAAAAACGCATACGCCCTTTTTGGCCAACCAAGCAAGCTTGCAAAGGAAATCTGCACTACAATGAAGTCTCACTTCCCCCCGGTCAAAAGGGCCATCTGAAAAAAGTGTAAAATCCAGAAAGGCAGGACAGGCCATGGAGAACTGGGAGCCTTGTTATGCTGATGGGCGTGATGTAAATTGCCAACAGACACTCGGGAGAAGTGTATGGTGTTTCCTGAAACATCTAAAAAACAAAGCAACAGAGCCTAGGGCACTTCCACTTATGGTCCTATAGCTTAGGGAAATTAAAGTCAAAAAGACACAGCCACCCCAAAGTTTGGGACGCCTCTGTTTACAACAACCTCGTTTACAGTACAAGTTCAACATCACAGAAAGTGAAAAATGGATAAAGAAGTTGTGGTATTTACTTACAAAGCAATATCACTCAGCAATGAAATCTATGTCATCAGGCCCTTAGCAGCACAATGAGTGGATTCAGGTATGATGATTCTAACTGAAATAAGTCACACAGAAAAAGAAACATCATAAGATATCAGTAATACACGGAATGTAAACTTGGCTACACAGGAACTGAATTCCAAAACAGAACAGGGTCTCAAATTTAGAAAACCAACTTATGCTTGCTTAAGGGGAAAGGTGAGTTGGGGTGCTGCATAAAACCAGAGATTGAAATGAGCACAGATAAAGTTCCTTAAGCCAAATATGGACTGGACAAGAGCTACTCCTTGCTCAACGAAATGGACTCAACACCCCATATTAAACGCCTAAGAATGTACCTGACTAGTAAGTATCTTAAAACCTATGGATTGCTATGTCTCCAAAAGAGAATCAAGCGTGTGTACAGGGGCATAAACGCAGCAGTGATAGGATTGGAGAGGTTCGGTGAGCAAATGAAGACCCTTTGAAGTCATATTGCATGGTACCCATTCCACGGGTCTCAACTCTCCAGGTTTAAGGTATTCTTCCTTCAGCTAAAACATGCATGTGGAACCCAGAGTATGATCAACCATGTGAACGGGAGACGTGTTCAAATATGTCTCAGTTTTCCTCCCCTGGTACTCGGGTGCAACATTCCAGACGCTTTACTAACACTCTCCCCACTTGGAGAGTCAGCGCCTTTAAATTCCTGTTTGGCCCAGTTTGCAATTTCTGCGGAAGATGAACAGGAATAGGGAACACCAATGAGAGACTAGCTGGAGGTGTCTGGACGGGCAAATTTAACTCTCATTTCCCACCAGGAAGAGGAAATAACCAAAGGCTCAGCGTGCCGGGCCGGAACCAGATTAGGGCCTGAAGCCATCCTGCGGTGTTGCGGCCAGCTCAAAAGAAAGTGAGTTGAAGAAAGGAGCTCAGGGGCACTGTAATTCACAAACCTGCAGAGTTATAAATGACAGCTATCGTCCAAAAATATACTGAAGTAAGGCTGCCAAGAGGACTTGAAAGCGGGGCAGAATTGCAGGAAACCGATTTCAGGAGGTAGACTGGAATTGCTTTGAAAGCATAGGAAAAGAGGCAGAATGTCCACAATGATGCACTTGGCCAAAAAGGGCGTATGCGTTTTTTCCTGAATATATTCAGGAAAAAACGCATACGCCCTTTTTGGCCAACCAAGCAAGCTTGCAAAGGAAATCTGCACTACAATGAAGTCTCACTTCCCCCCGGTCAAAAGGGCCATCTGAAAAAAGTGTAAAATCCAGAAAGGCAGGACAGGCCATGGAGAACTGGGAGCCTTGTTATGCTGATGGGCGGGATGTAAATTGCCAACAGACAATCGGGAGAAGTGTATGGTGTTTCCTGAAACATCTAAAAAACAAAGCAACAGAGCCTAGGGCACTTCCACTTATGGTCCTATAGCTTAGAGAAATTAAAGTCAAAAAGACACAGCCACCCCAAAGTTTGGGACGCCTCTGTTTACAAGAACCTCGTTTACAGTACAAGTTCAACATCGCAGAAAGTGAAAAATGGATAAAGAAGTTGTGGTATTTACTTACAAAGCAATATCACTCAGCAATGAAATCTATGTCATCAGGCCCTTAGCAGCACAATGAGTGGATTCAGGTATGATGATTCTAACTGAAATAAGTCACACAGAAAAAGAAACATCATAAGATATCAGTAATACACGGAATGTAAACTTGGCTACACAGGAACTGAATTACAGAACAGAACAGGGTCTCAAATTTAGAAAACCAACTTATGCTTGCTTAAGGGTAAAGGTGAGTTGGGGTGCTGCATAAAACCAGAGATTGAAACGAGCACAGATAAAGTTCCTTAAGCCAAATATGGACTAGACAAGAGCTACTCCTTGCTCAACGAAATGGACTCAACACCGCATATTAAACGCCTAAGAATGTACCTGACTAGTAAGTATCTTAAAACCTATGGATTGCTATGTCTCCGAAAGAGAATCAAGCATGTGTACAGGGGCATAAACGCAGCAGTGATAGGATTGGAGAGGTTCGGTGAGCAAATGAAGACTCTTTGAAGTCATATTGCATGGTACCCATTCCACGGGTTTCAACTACCCAGGTTTAAGGTATTCTTCCTTCAGCTAAAACATGCATGTGGAACCTAGAGTATGATCAACCATGTGATCGGGAGACGTGTTCAAATATGTCTCAGTTTTCGTACCCTGGTACTCGGGTGCAACATTCCAGACGCTTTACTAACACTCTCCCCACTTGGAGAGTCCGTCCCTTTAATCTCCTGTTTGGCCCAGTTTGCAATTTCTGCGGAAGATGAACAGGAATAGCGAGAACCAATGAGAGACTAGCTGGAGGTGTCTGGACGGGCAAATTTAACTCTCATTTCCCACCAGAAAGAGGAATTAACCAAAGGCTCAGCGTGCCGTGCCGGAACCAGATTAGGGCCTGAAGCCATCCTGCGGTGTTGCGGCCAGCTCAAAAGAAAGCGAGTTGAAGAAAGGAGCTCAGGGGCACTGTAATTCACAAACCTGCAGAGTTATAAATGACAGCTATCGTCCAAAAATATACTGAAGTAAGGCTGCCAAGAGGACTTGAAAGCGGGGCAGAATTGCAGGAATCCGATTTCAGGAGGTAGACTGGAATTGCATTGAAAGCACAGGAAAAGAGGCAGAACGTCCACAATGATGCACTTGGCCAAAAAGGGCGTATGCGTTTTTTCCTGAATATATTCAGGAAAAAACGCATACGCCCTTTTTGGCCAACCAAGCAAGCTTGCAAAGGAAATCTGCACTACAATGAAGTCTCACTTCCCCCCGGTCAAAAGGGCCATCTGAAAAAAGTGTAAAATCCAGAAAGGCAGGACAGGCCATGGAGAACTGGGAGCCTTGTTATGCTGATGGGCGGGATGTAAATTGCCAACAGACACTCGGGAGAAGTGTATGGTGTTTCCTGAAACATCTAAAAAACAAAGCAACAGAGCCTAGGGCACTTCCACTTATGGTCCTATAGCTTAGGGAAATTAAAATCAAAAAGACACAGCCACCCCAAAGTTTGGGACGCCTCTGTTTACAAGAACCTCGTTTACCGTACAAGTTCAATATCACAGAAAGTGAAAAATGGATAAAGAACTTGTGGTACTTACGTACAATGCAGTATCACTCAGCAATGAAATCTATGTCATCAGGCCCGTAGCAGCATAATGAGTGGATTCAGGTACGATGATTCTCACTGAAATAAGTCACACAGAAAAAGAAACATCATAAGATATCACTAATACACGGAATGTAAACTTGGCTACACAGGAACTGAATTCCAAAACAGAACAGGGTCTCAAATTTAGAAAACGAACTTATGCTTGCTTAAGGGGAAAGGTGAGTTGGGGTGCTGCATAAAACCAGAGATTGAAATGAGCACAGATAAAGTTCCTTAAGCCAAATATGGACTAGACAAGAGCTACTCCTTGCTCAACGAAATGGACTCAACACCCCATATTAAACGCCTAAGAATGTACCTGACTAGTAAGTATCTTAAAACCTATGGATTGCTATGTCTCCAAAAGAGAATCAAGCGTGTGTACAGGGGCATAAACGCAGCAGTGATAGGATTGGAGAGGTTCGGTGAGCAAATGAAGACCCTTTGAAGTCATATTGCATGGTACCCATTCCACGGGTCTCAACTCTCCAGGTTTAAGGTATTCTTCCTTCAGCTAAAACATGTATGTGGAACCCAGATTATGATCAACCATGTGAACGGGAGACGTGTTCAAATATGTCTCAGTTTTCCTACCCTGGTACTCGGGTGCAACATTCCAGACGCTTTACTAACACTCTCCCCACTTGGAGAGTCCATCCCTTTAACCTCCTGTTTGGCCCAGTTTGCAATTTCTGCGGAAGATGAACAGGAATAGGGAACACCAATGAGAGACTAGCTGGAGGTGTCTGGACGGGCAAATTTAACTCTCATTTCCCACCAGGAAGAGGAAATAACCAAAGGCTCAGCGTGCCGTGCCGGAACCAGATTAGGGCCTGAAGCCATCCTGCGGTGTTGCGGCCAGGTCACAAGAAAGCGAGTTGAAGAAAGGAGCTCAGGGGCACTGTAATTCACAAACCTGCAGAGTTATAAATGACAGCTATCGTCCAAAAATATACTGAAGTAAGGCTGCCAAGAGGACTTGAAAGCGGGGCAGAATTGCAGGAAACCGATTTCAGGAGGTAGACTGGAATTGCTTTGAAAGCATAGGAAAAGAGGCAGAATGTCCACAATGATGCACTTGGCCAAAAAGGGCGTATGCGTTTTTTCCTGAATATATTCAGGAAAAAACGCATACGCCCTTTTTGGCCAACCAAGCAAGCTTGCAAAGGAAATCTGCACTACAATGAAGTCTCACTTCCCCCCGGTCAAAAGGGCCATCTGAAAAAAGTGTAAAATCCAGAAAGGCAGGACAGGCCATGGAGAACTGGGAGCCTTGTTATGCTGATGGGCGGGATGTAAATTGCCAACAGACAATCGGGAGAAGTGTATGGTGTTTCCTGAAACATCTAAAAAACAAAGCAACAGAGCCTAGGGCACTTCCACTTATGGTCCTATAGCTTAGAGAAATTAAAGTCAAAAAGACACAGCCACCCCAAAGTTTGGGACGCCTCTGTTTACAAGAACCTCGTTTACAGTACAAGTTCAACATCGCAGAAAGTGAAAAATGGATAAAGAAGTTGTGGTATTTACTTACAAAGCAATATCACTCAGCAATGAAATCTATGTCATCAGGCCCTTAGCAGCACAATGAGTGGATTCAGGTATGATGATTCTAACTGAAATAAGTCACACAGAAAAAGAAACATCATAAGATATCAGTAATACACGGAATGTAAACTTGGCTACACAGGAACTGAATTCCAAAACAGAACAGGGTCTCAAATTTAGAAAACCAACTTATGCTTGCTTAAGGGGAAAGGTGAGTTGGGGTGCTGCATAAAACCAGAGATTGAAATGAGCACAGATAAAGTTCCTTAAGCCAAATATGGAATAGACAAGAGCTACTCCTTGCTCAACGAAATGGACTCAACACCGCATATTAAACGCCTAAGAATGTACCTGACTAGTAAGTATCTTAAAACCTATGGATTGCTATGTCTCCGAAAGAGAATCAAGCGTGTGTACAGGGGCATAAACGCAGCAGTGATAGGATTGGAGAGGTTCGGTGAGCAAATGAAGACCCTTTGAAGTCATATTGCATGGTACCCATTCCACGGGTTTCAACTACCCAGGTTTAAGGTATTCTTCCTTCAGCTAAAACATGCATGTGGAACCTAGAGTATGATCAACCATGTGATCGGGAGACGTGTTCAAATATGTCTCAGTTTTCGTACCCTGGTACTCGGGTGCAACATTCCAGATGCTTTACTAACACTCTCCCCACTTGGAGAGTCAGTGCCTTTAACCTCCTGTTTGGCCCAGTTTGCAATTTCTGCGGAAGATGAACAGGAATAGCGAGAACCAATGAGAGACTAGCTGGAGGTGTCTGGACGGGCAAATTTAACTCTCATTTCCCACCAGGAAGAGGAATTAACCAAAGGCTCAGCGTGCCGTGCCGGAACCAGATTAGGGCCTGAATCCATCCTGCGGTGTTGCGGCCAGGTCACAAGAAAGCGAGTTGAAGAAAGGAGCTCAGGGGCACTGTAATTCACAAACCTGCAGAGTTATAAATGACAGCTATCGTCCAAAAATATACTGAAGTAAGGCTGCCAAGAGGACTTGAAAGCGGGGCAGAATTGCAGGAAACCAATTTCAGGAGGTAGACTGGAATTGCTTTGAAAGCATAGGAAAAGAGGCAGAACGTCCACAATGATGCACTTGGCCAAAAAGGGCGTATGCGTTTTTTCCTGAATATATTCAGGAAAAAACGCATACGCCCTTTTTGGCCAACCAAGCAAGCTTGCAAAGGAAATCTGCACTACAATGAAGTCTCACTTCCCCCCGGTCAAAAGGGCCATCTGAAAAAAGTGTAAAATCCAGAAAGGCAGGACAGGCCATGGAGAACTGGGAGCCTTGTTATGCTGATGGGCGGGATGTAAATTGCCAACAGCCACTCGGGAGAAGTGTATGGTGTTTCCTGAAACATCCAAAAAACAAAGCAACAGAGCCTAGGGCACTTCCACTTATGGTCCTATAGCTTAGGGAAATTAAAATCAAAAAGACACAGCCACCCCAAAGTTTGGGACGCCTCTGTTTACAAGAACCTCGTTTACAGTACAAGTTCAACATTGCAGAAAGTGAAAAATGGATAAAGAAGGTGTGGTATTTACTTACAAAGCAATATCACTCAGCAATGAAATCTATGTCATCTGGCCCTTAGCAGCACAATGAGTGGATTCAGATATGATGATTCTAACTGAAATAAGTCACACAGAAAAAGAAACATCATAAGATATCAGTGATACACGGAATGTAAACTTGGCTACACAGAAACTGAATTACAGAACAGAACAGGGTCTCAAATTTAGAAAACCAACTTATGCTTGCTTAAGGGGAAAGGTGAGTTGGGGTGCTGCATAAAACCAGAGATTGAAATGAGCACAGATAAAATTCCTTAAGCCAAATATGGAATAGACAAGAGCTACTCCTTGCTCAACGAAATGGACTCAACACCGCATATTAAACGCCTAAGAATGTACCTGACTAGTAAGTATCTTAAAACGTATGGATTGCTATGTCTCCGAAAGAGAATCAAGCATGTGTAAAGGGGCATAAACGCAGCAGTGATAGGATTGGAGAGTTTCGGTGAACAAATGAAGACCCTTTGAAGTCATATTGCATGGTACCCATTCCACGGGTTTCAACTACCCAGGTTTAAGGTATTCTTCCTTCAGCTAAAACATGCATGTGGAACCCAGAGTATGATCAACCATGTGAACGGGAGACGTGTTCAAATATGTCTCAGTTTTCCTCCCCTGGTACTCGGGTGCCACATTCCAGACGCTTTACTAACACTCTCCCCACTTGGAGAGTCAGCGCCTTTAACCTCCTGTTTGGCGCAGTTTGCAATTTCTGCGGAAGATGAACAGGAATAGGGAACACCAATGAGAGACTACCTGGAGGTGTCTGGACGGGCAAATTTAACTCTCATTTCCCACCAGGAAGAGGAATTAACCAAAGGCTCAGCGTGCCGTGCCGGAACCAGATTAGGGCCTGAAGCCATCCTGCGGTGTTGCGGCCAGGTCACAAGAAAGCGAGTTGAAGAAAGGAGCTCAGGGGCACTGTAATTCACAAACCTGCAGAGTTATAAATGACAGCTATCGTCCAAAAATATACTGAAGTAAGGCTGCCAAGAGGACTCGAAAGCGGGGCAGAATTGCAGGAAACCGATTTCAGGAGGTAGACTGGAATTGCATTGAAAGCATAGGAAAAGAGGCAGAACGTCCACAATGATGCACTTGGCCAAAAAGGGCGTATGCGTTTTTTCCTGAATATATTCAGGAAAAAACGCATACGCCCTTTTTGGCCAACCAAGCAAGCTTGCAAAGGAAATCTGCACTACAATGAAGTCTCACTTCCCCCCGGTCAAAAGGGCCATCTGAAAAAAGTGTAAAATCCAGAAAGGCAGGACAGGCCATGGAGAACTGGGAGCCTTGTTATGCTGATGGGCGGGATGTAAATTGCCAACAGCCACTCGGGAGAAGTGTATGGTGTTTCCTGAAACATCTAAAAAACAAAGCAACAGAGCCTAGGGCACTTCCACTTATGGTCCTATAGCTTAGGTAAATTAACATCAAAAAGACACAGCCACCCCAAAGTTTGGGACGCCTCTGTTTACAAGAACCTCGTTTACCGTACAAGTTCAATATCACAGAAAGTGAAAAATGGATAAAGAACTTGTGGTACTTACGTACAATGCAGTATCACTCAGCAATGAAATCTATGTCATCAGGCCCGTAGCAGCATAATGAGTGGATTCAGGTACGATGATTCTAACTGAAATAAGTCACACAGAAAAAGAAACATCATAAGATATCACTAATACACGGAATGTAAACTTGGCTACACAGGAACTGAATTCCAAAACAGAACAGGGTCTCAAATTTAGAAAACCAACTTATGCTTGCTTAAGGGGAAAGGTGAGTTGGGGTGCTGCATAAAACCAGAGATTGAAACGAGCACAGATAAAGTTCCTTAAGCCAAATATGGAATAGACAAGAGCTACTCCTTGCTCAACGAAATGGACTCAACACCGCATATTAAACGCCTAAGAATGTACCTGACTAGTAAGTATCTTAAAACCTATGGATTGCTATGTCTCCGAAAGAGAATCAAGCATGTGTACAGGGGCATAAACGCAGCAGTGATAGGATTGGAGAGGTTCGGTGAGCAAATGAAGACCCTTTGAAGTCATATTGCATGGTACCCATTCCACGGGTTTCAACTACCCAGGTTTAAGGTATTCTTCCTTCAGCTAAAACATGCATGTGGAACCTAGAGTATGATCAACCATGTGATCGGGAGACGTGTTCAAATATGTCTCAGTTTTCGTACCCTGGTACTCGGGTGCAACATTCCAGACGCTTTACTAACACTCTCCCCACTTGGAGAGTCAGTCCCTTTAATCTCCTGTTTGGCCCAGTTTGCAATTTCTGCGGAAGATGAACAGGAATAGCGAGAACCAATGAGAGACTAGCTGGAGGTGTCTGGACGGGCAAATTTAACTCTCATTTCCCACCAGGAAGAGGAAATAACCAAAGGCTCAGCGTGCCGGGCCGGAACCAGATTAGGGCCTGAAGCCATCCTGCGGTGTTGCGGCCAGGTCACAAGAAAGCGAGTTGAAGAAAGGAGCTCAGGGGCACTGTAATTCACAAACCTGCAGAGTTATAAATGACAGCTATCGTCCAAAAATATACTGAAGTAAGGCTGCCAAGAGGACTTGAAAGCGGGGCAGAATTGCAGGAAACCGATTTCAGGAGGTAGACTGGAATTGCATTGAAAGCATAGGAAAAGAGGCAGAACGTCCACAATGATGCACTTGGCCAAAAAGGGCGTATGCGTTTTCTCCTGAATATATTCAGGAAAAAACGCATACGCCCTTTTTGGCCAACCAAGCAAGCTTGCAAAGGAAATCTGCACTACAATGAAGTCTCACTTCCCCCCGGTCAAAAGGGCCATCTGAAAAAAGTGTAAAATCCAGAAAGGCAGGACAGGCCATGGAGAACTGGGAGCCTTGTTACGCTGATGGGCGGGATGTAAATTGCCAACAGACACTCGGGAGAAGTGTATGGTGTTTCCTGAAACATCTAAAAAACAAAGCAACAGAGCCTAGGGCACTTCCACTTATGGTCCTATAGCTTAGGGAAATTAAAATCAAAAAGACACAGCCACCCCAAAGTTTGGGACGCCTCTGTTTACAAGAACCTCGTTTACCGTACAAGTTCAATATCACAGAAAGTGAAAAATGGATAAAGAACTTGTGGTACTTACGTACAATGCAGTATCACTCAGCAATGAAATCTATGTCATCAGGCCCGTAGCAGCATAATGAGTGGATTCAGGTACGATGATTCTCACTGAAATAAGTCACACAGAAAAAGAAACATCATAAGATATCACTAATACACGGAATGTAAACTTGGCTACACAGGAACTGAATTCCAAAACAGAACAGGGTCTCAAATTTAGAAAACCAACTTATGCTTGCTTAAGGGGAAAGGTGAGTTGGGGTGCTGCATAAAACCAGAGATTGAAATGAGCACAGATAAAGTTCCTTAAGCCAAATATGGACTAGACAAGAGCTACTCCTTGCTCAACGAAATGGACTCAACACCCCATATTAAACGCCTAAGAATGTACCTGACTAGTAAGTATCTTAAAACCTATGGATTGCTATGTCTCCAAAAGAGAATGAAGCGTGTGTACAGGGGCATAAACGCAGCAGTGATAGGATTGGAGAGGTTCGGTGAGCAAATGAAGACCCTTTGAAGTCATATTGCATGGTACCCATTCCACGGGTCTCAACTCTCCAGGTTTAAGGTATTCTTCCTTCAGTTAAAACATGTATGTGGAACCCAGAGTATGATCAACCATGTGAACGGGAGACGTGTTCAAATATGTCTCAGTTTTCCTCCCCTGGTACTCGGGTGCAACATTCCAGACGCTTTACTAACACTCTCCCGACTTGGAGAGTCCATCCCTTTAACCTCCTGTTTGGCCCAGTTTGCAATTTCTGCGGAAGATGAACAGGAATAGGGAACACCAATGAGAGACTAGCTGGAGGTGTCTGGACGGGCAAATTTAACTCTCATTTCCCACCAGGAAGAGGAAATAACCAAAGGCTCAGCGTGCCGTGCCGGAACCAGATTAGGGCCTGAAGCCATCCTGCGGTGTTGCGGCCAGGTCACAAGAAAGCGAGTTGAAGAAAGGAGCTCAGGGGCACTGTAATTCACAAACCTGCAGAGTTATAAATGACAGCTATCGTCCAAAAATATACTGAAGTAAGGCTGCCAAGAGGACTTGAAAGCGGGGCAGAATTGCAGGAAACCGATTTCAGGAGGTAGACTGGAATTGCTTTGAAAGCATAGGAAAAGAGGCAGAATGTCCACAATGATGCACTTGGCCAAAAAGGGCGTATGCGTTTTTTCCTGAATATATTCAGGAAAAAACGCATACGCCCTTTTTGGCCAACCAAGCAAGCTTGCAAAGGAAATCTGCACTACAATGAAGTCTCACTTCCCCCCGGTCAAAAGGGCCATCTGAAAAAAGTGTAAAATCCAGAAAGGCAGGACAGGCCATGGAGAACTGGGAGCCTTGTTATGCTGATGGGTGGGATGTAAATTGCCAACAGACACTCGGGAGAAGTGTATGGTGTTTCCTGAAACATCTAAAAAACAAAGCAACAGAGCCTAGGGCACTTCCACTTATGGTCCTATAGCTTAGAGAAATTAAAGTCAAAAAGACACAGCCACCCCAAAGTTTGGGACGCCTCTGTTTACAAGAACCTCGTTTACAGTACAAGTTCAACATCGCAGAAAGTGAAAAATGGATAAAGAAGTTGTGGTATTTACTTACAAAGCAATATCACTCAGCAATGAAATCTATGTCATCAGGCCCTTAGCAGCACAATGAGTGGATTCAGGTATGATGATTCTAACTGAAATAAGTCACACAGAAAAAGAAACATCATAAGATATCAGTAATACACGGAATGTAAACTTGGCTACACAGGAACTGAATTACAGAACAGAACAGGGTCTCAAATTTAGAAAACCAACTTATGCTTGCTTAAGGGTAAAGGTGAGTTGGGGTGCTGCATAAAACCAGAGATTGAAACGAGCACAGATAAAGTTCCTTAAGCCAAATATGGACTAGACAAGAGCTACTCCTTGCTCAACGAAATGGACTCAACACCGCATATTAAACGCCTAAGAATGTACCTGACTAGTAAGTATCTTAAAACCTATGGATTGCTATGTCTCCGAAAGAGAATCAAGCATGTGTACAGGGGCATAAACGCAGCAGTGATAGGATTGGAGAGGTTCCGTGAGCAAATGAAGACTCTTTGAAGTCATATTGCATGGTACCCATTCCACGGGTTTCAACTACCCAGGTTTAAGGTATTCTTCCTTCAGCTAAAACATGCATGTGGAACCTAGAGTATGATCAACCATGTGATCGGGAGACGTGTTCAAATATGTCTCAGTTTTCGTACCCTGGTACTCGGGTGCAACATTCCAGACACTTTACTAACACTCTCCCCACTTGGACAGTCCGTCCCTTTAATCTCCTGTTTGGCCCAGTTTGCAATTTCTGCGGAAGATGAACAGGAATAGCGAGAACCAATGAGAGACTAGCTGGAGGTGTCTGGACGGGCAAATTTAACTCTCATTTCCCACCAGAAAGAGGAATTAACCAAAGGCTCAGCGTGCCGTGCCGGAACCAGATTAGGGCCTGAAGCCATCCTGCGGTGTTGCGGCCAGCTCACAAGAAAGCGAGTTGAAGAAAGGAGCTCAGGGGCACTGTAATTCACAAACCTGCAGAGTTATAAATGACAGCTATCGTCCAAAAATATACTGAAGTAAGGCTGCCAAGAGGACTCGAAAGCGGGGCAGAATTGCAGGAAACCGATTTCAGGAGGTAGACTGGAATTGCATTGAAAGCATAGGAAAAGTGGCAGAACGTCCACAATGATGCACTTGGCCAAAAAGGGCGTATGCGTTTTTTCCTGAATATATTCAGGAAAAAACGCATACGCACTTTTTGGCCAACCAAGCAAGCTTGCAAAGGAAATCTGCACTACAATGAAGTCTCACTTCCCCCCGGTCAAAAGGGCCATCTGAAAAAAGTGTAAAATCCAGAAAGGCAGGACAGGCCATGGAGAACTGGGAGCCTTGTTATGCTGATGGGCGGGATGTAAATTGCCAACAGACACTCGGGAGAAGTGTATGGTGTTTCCTGAAACATCTAAAAAACAAAGCAACAGAGCCTAGGGCACTTCCACTTATGGTCCTATAGCTTAGGGAAATTAAAATCAAAAAGACACAGCCACCCCAAAGTTTGGGACGCCTCTGTTTACAAGAACCTCGTTTACAGTACAAGTTCAACATCGCAGAAATTGAAAAATGGATAAAGAAGGTGTGGTATTTACTTACAAAGCAATATCACTCAGCAATGAAATCTATGTCATCAGGCCCTTAGCAGCACAATGAGTGGATTCAGGTATGATGATTCTAACTGAAATAAGTCACACAGAAAAAGAAACATCGTAAGATATCAGTAATACACGGAATGTAAACTTGGCTACACAGGAACTGAATTACAGAACAGAACAGGGTCTCAAATTTAGAAAACCAACTTATGCTTGCTTAAGGGTAAAGGTGAGTTGGGGTGCTGCATAAAACCAGAGATTGAAACGAGCACAGATAAAGTTCCTTAAGCCAAATATGGAATAGACAAGAGCTACTCCTTGCTCAACGAAATGGACTCAACACCGCATATTAAACGCCTAAGAATGTACCTGACTAGTAAGTATCTTAAAACCTATGGATTGCTATGTCTCCGAAAGAGAATCAAGCATGTGTACATGGGCATAAACGCAGCAGTGATAGGATTGGAGAGTTTCGGTGAACAAATGAAGACCCTTTGAAGTCATATTGCATGGTACCCATTCCACGGGTCTCAACTCTCCAGGTTTAAGGTATTCTTCCTTCAGCTAAAACATGCATGTGGAACCCAGAGTATGATCAACCGTGTGAATGGGAGACGTGTTCAAATATGTCTCAGTTTTCCTCCCCTGGTACTCGGGTGCAACATTCCAGATGCTTTACTAACACTCTCCCCACTTGGAGAGTCAGTGCCTTTAACCTCCTGTTTGGCCCAGTTTGCAATTTCTGCGGAAGATGAACAGGAATAGCGAGAACCAATGAGAGACTAGCTGGAGGTGTCTGGACGGGCAAATTTAACTCTCATTTCCCACCAGGAAGAGGAATTAACCAAAGGCTCAGCGTGCCGTGCCGGAACCAGATTAGGGCCTGAATCCATCCTGCGGTGTTGCGGCCAGGTCACAAGAAAGCGAGTTGAAGAAAGGAGCTCAGGGGCACTGTAATTCACAAACCTGCAGAGTTATAAATGACAGCTATCGTCCAAAAATATACTGAAGTAAGGCTGCCAAGAGGACTTGAAAGCGGGGCAGAATTGCAGGAAACCAATTTCAGGAGGTAGACTGGAATTGCTTTGAAAGCATAGGAAAAGAGGCAGAACGTCCACAATGATGCACTTGGCCAAAAAGGGCGTATGCGTTTTTTCCTGAATATATTCAGGAAAAAACGCATACGCCCTTTTTGGCCAACCAAGCAAGCTTGCAAAGGAAATCTGCACTACAATGAAGTCTCACTTCCCCCCGGTCAAAAGGGCCATCTGAAAAAAGTGTAAAATCCAGAAAGGCAGGACAGGCCATGGAGAACTGGGAGCCTTGTTATGCTGATGGGCGGGATGTAAATTGCCAACAGCCACTCGGGAGAAGTGTATGGTGTTTCCTGAAACATCCAAAAAACAAAGCAACAGAGCCTAGGGCACTTCCACTTATGGTCCTATAGCTTAGGGAAATTAAAATCAAAAAGACACAGCCACCCCAAAGTTTGGGACGCCTCTGTTTACAAGAACCTCGTTTACAGTACAAGTTCAACATTGCAGAAAGTGAAAAATGGATAAAGAAGGTGTGGTATTTACTTACAAAGCAATATCACTCAGCAATGAAATCTATGTCATCTGGCCCTTAGCAGCACAATGAGTGGATTCAGATATGATGATTCTAACTGAAATAAGTCACACAGAAAAAGAAACATCATAAGATATCAGTGATACACGGAATGTAAACTTGGCTACACAGAAACTGAATTACAGAACAGAACAGGGTCTCAAATTTAGAAAACCAACTTATGCTTGCTTAAGGGGAAAGGTGAGTTGGGGTGCTGCATAAAACCAGAGATTGAAATGAGCACAGATAAAATTCCTTAAGCCAAATATGGAATAGACAAGAGCTACTCCTTGCTCAACGAAATGGACTCAACACCGCATATTAAACGCCTAAGAATGTACCTGACTAGTAAGTATCTTAAAACCTATGGATTGCTATGTCTCCGAAAGAGAATCAAGCATGTGTAAAGGGGCATAAACGCAGCAGTGATAGGATTGGAGAGTTTCGGTGAACAAATGAAGACCCTTTGAAGTCATATTGCATGGTACCCATTCCACGGGTTTCAACTACCCAGGTTTAAGGTATTCTTCCTTCAGCTAAAACATGCATGTGGAACCCAGAGTATGATCAACCATGTGAACGGGAGACGTGTTCAAATATGTCTCAGTTTTCCTCCCCTGGTACTCGGGTGCCACATTCCAGACGCTTTACTAACACTCTCCCCACTTGGAGAGTCAGCGCCTTTAACCTCCTGTTTGGCGCAGTTTGCAATTTCTGCGGAAGATGAACAGGAATAGGGAACACCAATGAGAGACTACCTGGAGGTGTCTGGACGGGCAAATTTAACTCTCATTTCCCACCAGGAAGAGGAATTAACCAAAGGCTCAGCGTGCCGTGCCGGAACCAGATTAGGGCCTGAAGCCATCCTGCGGTGTTGCGGCCAGGTCACAAGAAAGCGAGTTGAAGAAAGGAGCTCAGGGGCACTGTAATTCACAAACCTGCAGAGTTATAAATGACAGCTATCGTCCAAAAATATACTGAAGTAAGGCTGCCAAGAGGACTCGAAAGCGGGGCAGAATTGCAGGAAACCGATTTCAGGAGGTAGACTGGAATTGCATTGAAAGCATAGGAAAAGAGGCAGAACGTCCACAATGATGCACTTGGCCAAAAAGGGCGTATGCGTTTTTTCCTGAATATATTCAAGAAAAAACGCATACGCCCTTTTTGGCCAACCAAGCAAGCTTGCAAAGGAAATCTGCACTACAATGAAGTCTCACTTCCCCCCGGTCAAAAGGGCCATCTGAAAAAAGTGTAAAATCCAGAAAGGCAGGACAGGCCATGGAGAACTGGGAGCCTTGTTATGCTGATGGGCGGGATGTAAATTGCCAACAGACACTCGGGAGAAGTGTATGGTGTTTCCTGAAACATCTAAAAAACAAAGCAACAGAGCCTAGGGCACTTCCACTTATGGTCCTATAGCTTAGGTAAATTAACATCAAAAAGACACAGCCACCCCAAAGTTTGGGACGCCTCTGTTTACAAGAACCTCGTTTACCGTACAAGTTCAATATCACAGAAAGTGAAAAATGGATAAAGAACTTGTGGTACTTACGTACAATGCAGTATCACTCAGCAATGAAATCTATGTCATCAGGCCCGTAGCAGCATAATGAGTGGATTCAGGTACGATGATTCTAACTGAAATAAGTCACACAGAAAAAGAAACATCATAAGATATCACTAATACACGGAATGTAAACTTGGCTACACAGGAACTGAATTCCAAAACAGAACAGGGTCTCAAATTTAGAAAACCAACTTATGCTTGCTTAAGGGGAAAGGTGAGTTGGGGTGCTGCATAAAACCAGAGATTGAAACGAGCACAGATAAAGTTCCTTAAGCCAAATATGGAATAGACAAGAGCTACTCCTTGCTCAACGAAATGGACTCAACACCGCATATTAAACGCCTAAGAATGTACCTGACTAGTAAGTATCTTAAAACCTATGGATTGCTATGTCTCCGAAAGAGAATCAAGCATGTGTACAGGGGCATAAACGCAGCAGTGATAGGATTGGAGAGGTTCGGTGAGCAAATGAAGACCCTTTGAAGTCATATTGCATGGTACCCATTCCACGGGTTTCAACTACCCAGGTTTAAGGTATTCTTCCTTCAGCTAAAACATGCATGTGGAACCTAGAGTATGATCAACCATGTGATCGGGAGACGTGTTCAAATATGTCTCAGTTTTCGTACCCTGGTACTCGGGTGCAACATTCCAGACGCTTTACTAACACTCTCCCCACTTGGAGAGTCAGTCCCTTTAATCTCCTGTTTGGCCCAGTTTGCAATTTCTGCGGAAGATGAACAGGAATAGCGAGAACCAATGAGAGACTAGCTGGAGGTGTCTGGACGGGCAAATTTAACTCTCATTTCCCACCAGGAAGAGGAAATAACCAAAGGCTCAGCGTGCCGGGCCGGAACCAGATTAGGGCCTGAAGCCATCCTGCGGTGTTGCGGCCAGATCACAAGAAAGCGAGTTGAAGAAAGGAGCTCAGGGGCACTGTAATTCACAAACCTGCAGAGTTATAAATGACAGCTATCGTCCAAAAATATACTGAAGTAAGGCTGCCAAGAGGACTTGAAAGCGGGGCAGAATTGCAGGAAACCGATTTCAGGAGGTAGACTGGAATTGCATTGAAAGCATAGGAAAAGAGGCAGAACGTCCACAATGATGCACTTGGCCAAAAAGGGCGTATGCGTTTTCTCCTGAATATATTCAGGAAAAAACGCATACGCCCTTTTTGGCCAACCAAGCAAGCTTGCAAAGGAAATCTGCACTACAATGAAGTCTCACTTCCCCCCGGTCAAAAGGGCCATCTGAAAAAAGTGTAAAATCCAGAAAGGCAGGACAGGCCATGGAGAACTGGGAGCCTTGTTACGCTGATGGGCGGGATGTAAATTGCCAACAGACACTCGGGAGAAGTGTATGGTGTTTCCTGAAACATCTAAAAAACAAAGCAACAGAGCCTAGGGCACTTCCACTTATGGTCCTATAGCTTAGGGAAATTAAAATCAAAAAGACACAGCCACCCCAAAGTTTGGGACGCCTCTGTTTACAAGAACCTCGTTTACCGTACAAGTTCAATATCACAGAAAGTGAAAAATGGATAAAGAACTTGTGGTACTTACGTACAATGCAGTATCACTCAGCAATGAAATCTATGTCATCAGGCCCGTAGCAGCATAATGAGTGGATTCAGGTACGATGATTCTCACTGAAATAAGGCACACAGAAAAAGAAACATCATAAGATATCACTAATACACGGAATGTAAACTTGGCTACACAGGAACTGAATTCCAAAACAGAACAGGGTCTCAAATTTAGAAAACCAACTTATGCTTGCTTAAGGGGAAAGGTGAGTTGGGGTGCTGCATAAAACCAGAGATTGAAATGAGCACAGATAAAGTTCCTTAAGCCAAATATGGACTAGACAAGAGCTACTCCTTGCTCAACGAAATGGACTCAACACCCCATATTAAACGCCTAAGAATGTACCTGACTAGTAAGTATCTTAAAACCTATGGATTGCTATGTCTCCAAAAGAGAATCAAGCGTGTGTACAGGGGCATAAACGCAGCAGTGATAGGATTGGAGAGGTTCGGTGAGCAAATGAAGACCCTTTGAAGTCATATTGCATGGTACCCATTCCACGGGTCTCAACTCTCCAGGTTTAAGGTATTCTTCCTTCAGCTAAAACATGTATGTGGAACCCAGAGTATGATCAACCATGTGAACGGGAGACGTGTTCAAATATGTCTCAGTTTTCCTCCCCTGGTACTCGGGTGCAACATTCCAGACGCTTTACTAACACTCTCCCCACTTGGAGAGTCCATCCCTTTAACCTCCTGTTTGGCCCAGTTTGCAATTTCTGCGGAAGATGAACAGGAATAGGGAACACCAATGAGAGACTAGCTGGAGGTGTCTGGACGGGCAAATTTAACTCTCATTTCCCACCAGGAAGAGGAAATAACCAAAGGCTCAGCGTGCCGTGCCGGAACCAGATTAGGGCCTGAAGCCATCCTGCGGTGTTGCGGCCAGGTCACAAGAAAGCGAGTTGAAGAAAGGAGCTCAGGGGCACTGTAATTCACAAACCTGCAGAGTTATAAATGACAGCTATCGTCCAAAAATATACTGAAGTAAGGCTGCCAAGAGGACTTGAAAGCGGGGCAGAATTGCAGGAAACCGATTTCAGGAGGTAGACTGGAATTGCTTTGAAAGCATAGGAAAAGAGGCAGAATGTCCACAATGATGCACTTGGCCAAAAAGGGCGTATGCGTTTTTTCCTGAATATATTCAGGAAAAAACGCATACGCCCTTTTTGGCCAACCAAGCAAGCTTGCAAAGGAAATCTGCACTACAATGAAGTCTCACTTCCCCCCGGTCAAAAGGGCCATCTGAAAAAAGTGTAAAATCCAGAAAGGCAGGACAGGCCATGGAGAACTGGGAGCCTTGTTATGCTGATGGGCGGGATGTAAATTGCCAACAGACAATCGGGAGAAGTGTATGGTGTTTCCTGAAACATCTAAAAAACAAAGCAACAGAGCCTAGGGCACTTCCACTTATGGTCCTATAGCTTAGAGAAATTAAAGTCAAAAAGACACAGCCACCCCAAAGTTTGGGACGCCTCTGTTTACAAGAACCTCGTTTACAGTACAAGTTCAACATCGCAGAAAGTGAAAAATGGATAAAGAAGTTGTGGTATTTACTTACAAAGCAATATCACTCAGCAATGAAATCTATGTCATCAGGCCCTTAGCAGCACAATGAGTGGATTCAGGTATGATGATTCTAACTGAAATAAGTCACACAGAAAAAGAAACATCATAAGATATCAGTAATACACGGAATGTAAACTTGGCTACACAGGAACTGAATTACAGAACAGAACAGGGTCTCAAATTTAGAAAACCAACTTATGCTTGCTTAAGGGTAAAGGTGAGTTGGGGTGCTGCATAAAACCAGAGATTGAAACGAGCACAGATAAAGTTCCTTAAGCCAAATATGGACTAGACAAGAGCTACTCCTTGCTCAACGAAATGGACTCAACACCGCATATTAAACGCCTAAGAATGTACCTGACTAGTAAGTATCTTAAAACCTATGGATTGCTATGTCTCCGAAAGAGAATCAAGCATGTGTACAGGGGCATAAACGCAGCAGTGATAGGATTGGAGAGGTTCGGTGAGCAAATGAAGACTCTTTGAAGTCATATTGCATGGTACCCATTCCACGGGTTTCAACTACCCAGGTTTAAGGTATTCTTCCTTCAGCTAAAACATGCATGTGGAACCTAGAGTATGATCAACCATGTGATCGGGAGACGTGTTCAAATATGTCTCAGTTTTCGTACCCTGGTACTCGGGTGCAACATTCCAGACGCTTTACTAACACTCTCCCCACTTGGACAGTCCGTCCCTTTAATCTCCTGTTTGGCCCAGTTTGCAATTTCTGCGGAAGATGAACAGGAATAGGGAACACCAATGAGAGACTAGCTGGAGGTGTCTGGACGGGCAAATTTAACTCTCATTTCCCACCAGAAAGAGGAATTAACCAAAGGCTCAGCGTGCCGTGCCGGAACCAGATTAGGGCCTGAAGCCATCCTGCGGTGTTGCGGCCAGCTCAAAAGAAAGCGAGTTGAAGAAAGGAGCTCAGGGGCACTGTAATTCACAAACCTGCAGAGTTATAAATGACAGCTATCGTCCAAAAATATACTGAAGTAAGGCTGCCAAGAGGACTCGAAAGCGGGGCAGAATTGCAGGAAACCGATTTCAGGAGGTAGACTGGAATTGCATTGAAAGCATAGGAAAAGAGGCAGAACGTCCACAATGATGCACTTGGCCAAAAAGTGCGTATGCGTTTTTTCCTGAATATATTCAGGAAAAAACGCATACGCCCTTTTTGGCCAACCAAGCAAGCTTGCAAAGGAAATCTGCACTACAATGAAGTCTCACTTCCCCCCGGTCAAAAGGACCATCTGAAAAAAGTGTAAAATCCAGAAAGGCAGGACAGGCCATGGAGAACTGGGAGCCTTGTTATGCTGATGGGCGGGATGTAAATTGCCAACAGACACTCGGGAGAAGTGTATGGTGTTTCCTGAAACATCTAAAAAACAAAGCAACAGAGCCTAGGGCACTTCCACTTATGGTCCTATAGCTTAGGGAAATTAACATCAAAAAGACACAGCCACCCCAAAGTTTGGGACGCCTCTGTTTACAAGAACCTCGTTTACCGTACAAGTTCAATATCACAGAAAGTGAAAAATGGATAAAGAACTTGTGGTACTTACGTACAATGCAGTATCACTCAGCAATGAAATCTATGTCATCAGGCCCGTAGCAGCATAATGAGTGGATTCAGGTACGATGATTCTAACTGAAATAAGTCACACAGAAAAAGAAACATCATAAGATATCACTAATACACGGAATGTAAACTTGGCTACACAGGAACTGAATTCCAAAACAGAACAGGGTCTCAAATTTAGAAAACCAACTTATGCTTGCTTAAGGGTAAAGGTGAGTTGGGGTGCTGCATAAAACCAGAGATTGAAACGAGCACAGATAAAGTTCCTTAAGCCAAATATGGAATAGACAAGAGCTACTCCTTGCTCAACGAAATGGACTCAACACCGCATATTAAACGCCTAAGAATGTACCTGACTAGTAAGTATCTTAAAACCTATGGATTGCTATGTCTCCGAAAGAGAATCAAGCATGTGTACAGGGGCATAAACGCAGCAGTGATAGGATTGGAGAGGTTCGGTGAGCAAATGAAGACCCTTTGAAGTCATATTGCATGGTACCCATTCCACGGGTTTCAACTACCCAGGTTTAAGGTATTCTTCCTTCAGCTAAAACATGCATGTGGAACCTAGAGTATGATCAACCATGTGATCGGGAGACGTGTTCAAATATGTCTCAGTTTTCGTACCCTGGTACTCGGGTGCAACATTCCAGACGCTTTACTAACACTCTCCCCACTTGGAGAGTCCGTCCCTTTAATCTCCTGTTTGGCCCAGTTTGCAATTTCTGCGGAAGATGAACAGGAATAGCGAGAACCAATGAGAGACTAGCTGGAGGTGTCTGGACGGGCAAATTTAACTCTCATTTCCCACCAGAAAGAGGAATTAACCAAAGGCTCAGCGTGCCGTGCCGGAACCAGATTAGGGCCTGAAGCCATCCTGCGGTGTTGCGGCCAGGTCACAAGAAATTGAGTTGAAGAAAGGAGCTCAGGGGCACTGTAATTCACAAACCTGCAGAGTTATAAATGACAGCTATCGTCCAAAAATATACTGAAGTAAGGCTGCCAAGAGGACTTGAAAGCGGGGCAGAATTGCAGGAAACCGATTTCAGGAGGTAGACTGGAATTGCATTGAAAGCATAGGAAAAGAGGCAGAACGTCCACAATGATGCACTTGGCCAAAAAGGGCGTATGCGTTTTCTCCTGAATATATTCAGGAAAAAACGCATACGCCCTTTTTGGCCAACCAAGCAAGCTTGCAAAGGAAATCTGCACTACAATGAAGTCTCACTTCCCCCCGGTCAAAAGGGCCATCTGAAAAAAGTGTAAAATCCAGAAAGGCAGGACAGGCCATGGAGAACTGGGAGCCTTGTTACGCTGATGGGCGGGATGTAAATTGCCAACAGACACTCGGGAGAAGTGTATGGTGTTTCCTGAAACATCTAAAAAACAAAGCAACAGAGCCTAGGGCACTTCCACTTATGGTCCTATAGCTTAGGGAAATTAAAATCAAAAAGACACAGCCACCCCAAAGTTTGGGACGCCTCTGTTTACAAGAACCTCGTTTACCGTACAAGTTCAATATCACAGAAAGTGAAAAATGGATAAAGAACTTGTGGTACTTACGTACAATGCAGTATCACTCAGCAATGAAATCTATGTCATCAGGCCCGTAGCAGCATAATGAGTGGATTCAGGTACGATGATTCTCACTGAAATAAGTCACACAGAAAAAGAAACATCATAAGATATCACTAATACACGGAATGTAAACTTGGCTACACAGGAACTGAATTCCAAAACAGAACAGGGTCTCAAATTTAGAAAACCAACTTATGCTTGCTTAAGGGGAAAGGTGAGTTGGGGTGCTGCATAAAACCAGAGATTGAAATGAGCACAGATAAAGTTCCTTAAGCCAAATATGGACTGGACAAGAGCTACTCCTTGCTCAACGAAATGGACTCAACACCCCATATTAAACGCCTAAGAATGTACCTGACTAGTAAGTATCTTAAAACCTATGGATTGCTATGTCTCCAAAAGAGAATCAAGCGTGTGTACAGGGGCATAAACGCAGCAGTGATAGGATTGGAGAGGTTCGGTGAGCAAATGAAGACCCTTTGAAGTCATATTGCATGGTACCCATTCCACGGGTCTCAACTCTCCAGGTTTAAGGTATTCTTCCTTCAGCTAAAACATGTATGTGGAACCCAGAGTATGATCAACCATGTGAACGGGAGACGTGTTCAAATATGTCTCAGTTTTCCTCCCCTGGTACTCGGGTGCAACATTCCAGACGCTTTACTAACACTCTCCCGACTTGGAGAGTCCATCCCTTTAACCTCCTGTTTGGCCCAGTTTGCAATTTCTGCGGAAGATGAACAGGAATAGGGAACACCAATGAGAGACTAGCTGGAGGTGTCTGGACGGGCAAATTTAACTCTCATTTCCCACCAGGAAGAGGAAATAACCAAAGGCTCAGCGTGCCGTGCCGGAACCAGATTAGGGCCTGAAGCCATCCTGCGGTGTTGCGGCCAGGTCACAAGAAAGCGAGTTGAAGAAAGGAGCTCAGGGGCACTGTAATTCACAAACCTGCAGAGTTATAAATGACAGCTATCGTCCAAAAATATACTGAAGTAAGGCTGCCAAGAGGACTTGAAAGCGGGGCAGAATTGCAGGAAACCGATTTCAGGAGGTAGACTGGAATTGCTTTGAAAGCATAGGAAAAGAGGCAGAATGTCCACAATGATGCACTTGGCCAAAAAGGGCGTATGCGTTTTTTCCTGAATATATTCAGGAAAAAACGCATACGCCCTTTTTGGCCAACCAAGCAAGCTTGCAAAGGAAATCTGCACTACAATGAAGTCTCACTTCCCCCCGGTCAAAAGGGCCATCTGAAAAAAGTGTAAAATCCAGAAAGGCAGGACAGGCCATGGAGAACTGGGAGCCTTGTTATGCTGATGGGCGGGATGTAAATTGCCAACAGACACTCGGGAGAAGTGTATGGTGTTTCCTGAAACATCTAAAAAACAAAGCAACAGAGCCTAGGGCACTTCCACTTATGGTCCTATAGCTTAGAGAAATTAAAGTCAAAAAGACACAGCCACCCCAAAGTTTGGGACGCCTCTGTTTACAAGAACCTCGTTTACAGTACAAGTTCAACATCGCAGAAAGTGAAAAATGGATAAAGAAGTTGTGGTATTTACTTACAAAGCAATATCACTCAGCAATGAAATCTATGTCATCAGGCCCTTAGCAGCACAATGAGTGGATTCAGGTATGATGATTCTAACTGAAATAAGTCACACAGAAAAAGAAACATCATAAGATATCAGTAATACACGGAATGTAAACTTGGCTACACAGGAACTGAATTACAGAACAGAACAGGGTCTCAAATTTAGAAAACCAACTTATGCTTGCTTAAGGGTAAAGGTGAGTTGGGGTGCTGCATAAAACCAGAGATTGAAACGAGCACAGATAAAGTTCCTTAAGCCAAATATGGACTAGACAAGAGCTACTCCTTGCTCAACGAAATGGACTCAACACCGCATATTAAACGCCTAAGAATGTACCTGACTAGTAAGTATCTTAAAACCTATGGATTGCTATGTCTCCGAAAGAGAATCAAGCATGTGTACAGGGGCATAAACGCAGCAGTGATAGGATTGGAGAGGTTCGGTGAGCAAATGAAGACTCTTTGAAGTCATATTGCATGGTACCCATTCCACGGGTTTCAACTACCCAGGTTTAAGGTATTCTTCCTTCAGCTAAAACATGCATGTGGAACCTAGAGTATGATCAACCATGTGATCGGGAGACGTGTTCAAATATGTCTCAGTTTTCGTACCCTGGTACTCGGGTGCAACATTCCAGACGCTTTACTAACACTCTCCCCACTTGGACAGTCCGTCCCTTTAATCTCCTGTTTGGCCCAGTTTGCAATTTCTGCGGAAGATGAACAGGAATAGGGAACACCAATGAGAGACTAGCTGGAGGTGTCTGGACGGGCAAATTTAACTCTCATTTCCCACCAGAAAGAGGAATTAACCAAAGGCTCAGCGTGCCGTGCCGGAACCAGATTAGGGCCTGAAGCCATCCTGCGGTGTTGCGGCCAGCTCAAAAGAAAGCGAGTTGAAGAAAGGAGCTCAGGGGCACTGTAATTCACAAACCTGCAGAGTTATAAATGACAGCTATCGTCCAAAAATATACTGAAGTAAGGCTGCCAAGAGGACTCGAAAGCGGGGCAGAATTGCAGGAAACCGATTTCAGGAGGTAGACTGGAATTGCATTGAAAGCATAGGAAAAGAGGCAGAACGTCCACAATGATGCACTTGGCCAAAAAGTGCGTATGCGTTTTTTCCTGAATATATTCAGGAAAAAACGCATACGCCCTTTTTGGCCAACCAAGCAAGCTTGCAAAGGAAATCTGCACTACAATGAAGTCTCACTTCCCCCCGGTCAAAAGGACCATCTGAAAAAAGTGTAAAATCCAGAAAGGCAGGACAGGCCATGGAGAACTGGGAGCCTTGTTATGCTGATGGGCGGGATGTAAATTGCCAACAGACACTCGGGAGAAGTGTATGGTGTTTCCTGAAACATCTAAAAAACAAAGCAACAGAGCCTAGGGCACTTCCACTTATGGTCCTATAGCTTAGGGAAATTAACATCAAAAAGACACAGCCACCCCAAAGTTTGGGACGCCTCTGTTTACAAGAACCTCGTTTACCGTACAAGTTCAATATCACAGAAAGTGAAAAATGGATAAAGAACTTGTGGTACTTACGTACAATGCAGTATCACTCAGCAATGAAATCTATGTCATCAGGCCCGTAGCAGCATAATGAGTGGATTCAGGTACGATGATTCTAACTGAAATAAGTCACACAGAAAAAGAAACATCATAAGATATCACTAATACACGGAATGTAAACTTGGCTACACAGGAACTGAATTCCAAAACAGAACAGGGTCTCAAATTTAGAAAACCAACTTATGCTTGCTTAAGGGGAAAGGTGAGTTGGGGTGCTGCATAAAACCAGAGATTGAAACGAGCACAGATAAAGTTCCTTAAGCCAAATATGGAATAGACAAGAGCTACTCCTTGCTCAACGAAATGGACTCAACACCGCATATTAAACGCCTAAGAATGTACCTGACTAGTAAGTATCTTAAAACCTATGGATTGCTATGTCTCCGAAAGAGAATCAAGCATGTGTACAGGGGCATAAACGCAGCAGTGATAGGATTGGAGAGGTTCGGTGAGCAAATGAAGACCCTTTGAAGTCATATTGCAAGGTACCCATTCCACGGGTTTCAACTACCCAGGTTTAAGGTATTCTTCCTTCAGCTAAAACATGCATGTGGAACCTAGAGTATGATCAACCATGTGATCGGGAGACGTGTTCAAATATGTCTCAGTTTTCGTACCCTGGTACTCGGGTGCAACATTCCAGACGCTTTACTAACACTCTCCCCACTTGGAGAGTCCGTCCCTTTAATCTCCTGTTTGGCCCAGTTTGCAATTTCTGCGGAAGATGAACAGGAATAGCGAGAACCAATGAGAGACTAGCTGGAGGTGTCTGGACGGGCAAATTTAACTCTCATTTCCCACCAGAAAGAGGAATTAACCAAAGGCTCAGCGTGCCGTGCCGGAACCAGATTAGGGCCTGAAGCCATCCTGCGGTGTTGCGGCCAGCTCAAAAGAAAGCGAGTTGAAGAAAGGAGCTCAGGGGCACTGTAATTCACAAACCTGCAGAGTTATAAATGACAGCTATCGTCCAAAAATATACTGAAGTAAGGCTGCCAAGAGGACTTGAAAGCGGGGCAGAATTGCAGGAATCCGATTTCAGGAGGTAGACTGGAATTGCATTGAAAGCACAGGAAAAGAGGCAGAACGTCCACAATGATGCACTTGGCCAAAAAGGGCGTATGCGTTTTTTCCTGAATATATTCAGGAAAAAACGCATACGCCCTTTTTGGCCAACCAAGCAAGCTTGCAAAGGAAATCTGCACTACAATGAAGTCTCACTTCCCCCCGGTCAAAAGGGCCATCTGAAAAAAGTGTAAAATCCAGAAAGGCAGGACAGGCCATGGAGAACTGGGAGCCTTGTTATGCTGATGGGCGGGATGTAAATTGCCAACAGACACTCGGGAGAAGTGTATGGTGTTTCCTGAAACATCTAAAAAACAAAGCAACAGAGCCTAGGGCACTTCCACTTATGGTCCTATAGCTTAGGGAAATTAAAATCAAAAAGACACAGCCACCCCAAAGTTTGGGACGCCTCTGTTTACAAGAACCTCGTTTACCGTACAAGTTCAATATCACAGAAAGTGAAAAATGGATAAAGAACTTGTGGTACTTACGTACAATGCAGTATCACTCAGCAATGAAATCTATGTCATCAGGCCCGTAGCAGCATAATGAGTGGATTCAGGTACGATGATTCTCACTGAAATAAGTCACACAGAAAAAGAAACATCATAAGATATCACTAATACACGGAATGTAAACTTGGCTACACAGGAACTGAATTCCAAAACAGAACAGGGTCTCAAATTTAGAAAACGAACTTATGCTTGCTTAAGGGGAAAGGTGAGTTGGGGTGCTGCATAAAACCAGAGATTGAAATGAGCACAGATAAAGTTCCTTAAGCCAAATATGGACTAGACAAGAGCTACTCCTTGCTCAACGAAATGGACTCAACACCCCATATTAAACGCCTAAGAATGTACCTGACTAGTAAGTATCTTAAAACCTATGGATTGCTATGTCTCCAAAAGAGAATCAAGCGTGTGTACAGGGGCATAAACGCAGCAGTGATAGGATTGGAGAGGTTCGGTGAGCAAATGAAGACCCTTTGAAGTCATATTGCATGGTACCCATTCCACGGGTCTCAACTCTCCAGGTTTAAGGTATTCTTCCTTCAGCTAAAACATGTATGTGGAACCCAGAGTATGATCAACCATGTGAACGGGAGACGTGTTCAAATATGTCTCAGTTTTCCTACCCTGGTACTCGGGTGCAACATTCCAGACGCTTTACTAACACTCTCCCCACTTGGAGAGTCCATCCCTTTAACCTCCTGTTTGGCCCAGTTTGCAATTTCTGCGGAAGATGAACAGGAATAGGGAACACCAATGAGAGACTAGCTGGAGGTGTCTGGACGGGCAAATTTAACTCTCATTTCCCACCAGGAAGAGGAAATAACCAAAGGCTCAGCGTGCCGTGCCGGAACCAGATTAGGGCCTGAAGCCATCCTGCGGTGTTGCGGCCAGGTCACAAGAAAGCGAGTTGAAGAAAGGAGCTCAGGGGCACTGTAATTCACAAACCTGCAGAGTTATAAATGACAGCTATCGTCCAAAAATATACTGAAGTAAGGCTGCCAAGAGGACTTGAAAGCGGGGCAGAATTGCAGGAAACCGATTTCAGGAGGTAGACTGGAATTGCTTTGAAAGCATAGGAAAAGAGGCAGAATGTCCACAATGATGCACTTGGCCAAAAAGGGCGTATGCGTTTTTTCCTGAATATATTCAGGAAAAAACGCATACGCCCTTTTTGGCCAACCAAGCAAGCTTGCAAAGGAAATCTGCACTACAATGAAGTCTCACTTCCCCCCGGTCAAAAGGGCCATCTGAAAAAAGTGTAAAATCCAGAAAGGCAGGACAGGCCATGGAGAACTGGGAGCCTTGTTATGCTGATGGGCGGGATGTAAATTGCCAACAGACAATCGGGAGAAGTGTATGGTGTTTCCTGAAACATCTAAAAAACAAAGCAACAGAGCCTAGGGCACTTCCACTTATGGTCCTATAGCTTAGAGAAATTAAAGTCAAAAAGACACAGCCACCCCAAAGTTTGGGACGCCTCTGTTTACAAGAACCTCGTTTACAGTACAAGTTCAACATCGCAGAAAGTGAAAAATGGATAAAGAAGTTGTGGTATTTACTTACAAAGCAATATCACTCAGCAATGAAATCTATGTCATCAGGCCCTTAGCAGCACAATGAGTGGATTCAGGTATGATGATTCTAACTGAAATAAGTCACACAGAAAAAGAAACATCATAAGATATCAGTAATACACGGAATGTAAACTTGGCTACACAGGAACTGAATTCCAAAACAGAACAGGGTCTCAAATTTAGAAAACCAACTTATGCTTGCTTAAGGGGAAAGCTGAGTTGGGGTGCTGCATAAAACCAGAGATTGAAATGAGCACAGATAAAGTTCCTTAAGCCAAATATGGAATAGACAAGAGCTACTCCTTGCTCAACGAAATGGACTCAACACCGCATATTAAACGCCTAAGAATGTACCTGACTAGTAAGTATCTTAAAACCTATGGATTGCTATGTCTCCGAAAGAGAATCAAGCGTGTGTACAGGGGCATAAACGCAGCAGTGATAGGATTGGAGAGGTTCGGTGAGCAAATGAAGACCCTTTGAAGTCATATTGCATGGTACCCATTCCACGGGTTTCAACTACCCAGGTTTAAGGTATTCTTCCTTCAGCTAAAACATGCATGTGGAACCTAGAGTATGATCAACCATGTGATCGGGAGACGTGTTCAAATATGTCTCAGTTTTCGTACCCTGGTACTCGGGTGCAACATTCCAGACGCTTTACTAACACTCTCCCCACTTGGAGAGTCAGCGCCTTTAACCTCCTGTTTGGCCCAGTTTGCAATTTCTGCGGAAGATGAACAGGAATAGGGAACACCAATGAGAGACTAGCTGGAGGTGTCTGGACGGGCAAATTTAACTCTCATTTCCCACCAGGAAGAGGAAATAACCAAAGGCTCAGCGTGCCGTGCCGGAACCAGATTAGGGCCTGAAGCCATCCTGCGGTGTTGCGGCCAGCTCAAAAGAAAGCGAGTTGAAGAAAGGAGCTCAGGGGCACTGTAATTCACAAACCTGCAGAGTTATAAATGACAGCTATCGTCCAAAAATATACTGAAGTAAGGCTGCCAAGAGGACTCGAAAGCGGGGCAGAATTGCAGGAAACCGATTTCAGGAGGTAGACTGGAATTGCATTGAAAGCATAGGAAAAGAGGCAGAACGTCCACAATGATGCACTTGGCCAAAAAGGGCGTATGCGTTCTTTCCTGAATATATTCAGGAAAAAACGCATACGCCCTTTTTGGCCAACCAAGCAAGCTTGCAAAGGAAATCTGCACTACAATGAAGTCTCACTTCCCCCCGGTCAAAAGGGCCATCTGAAAAAAGTGTAAAATCCAGAAAGGCAGGACAGGCCATGGAGAACTGGGAGCCTTGTTATGCTGATGGGCGGGATGTAAATTGCCAACAGACACTCGGGAGAAGTGTATGGTGTTTCCTGAAACATCTAAAAAACAAAGCAACAGAGCCTAGGGCACTTCCACTTATGGTCCTATAGCTTAGGGAAATTAAAATCAAAAAGACACAGCCACCCCAAAGTTTGGGACGCCTCTGTTTACAAGAACCTCGTTTACAGTACAAGTTCAACATCGCAGAAATTGAAAAATGGATAAAGAAGGTGTGGTATTTACTTACAAAGCAATATCACTCAGCAATGAAATCTATGTCATCAGGCCCTTAGCAGCACAATGAGTGGATTCAGGTATGATGATTCTAACTGAAATAAGTCACACAGAAAAAGAAACATCGTAAGATATCAGTAATACACGGAATGTAAACTTGGCTACACAGGAACTGAATTACAGAACAGAACAGGGTCTCAAATTTAGAAAACCAACTTATGCTTGCTTAAGGGGAAAGGTGAGTTGGGGTGCTGCATAAAACCAGAGATTGAAACGAGCACAGATAAAGTTCCTTAAGCCAAATATGGAATAGACAAGAGCTACTCCTTGCTCAACGAAATGGACTCAACACCGCATATTAAACGCCTAAGAATGTACCTGACTAGTAAGTATCTTAAAACCTATGGATTGCTATGTCTCCGAAAGAGAATCAAGCATGTGTACATGGGCATAAACGCAGCAGTGATAGGATTGGAGAGTTTCGGTGAACAAATGAAGACCCTTTGAAGTCATATTGCATGGTACCCATTCCACGGGTCTCAACTCTCCAGGTTTAAGGTATTCTTCCTTCAGCTAAAACATGCATGTGGAACCCAGAGTATGATCAACCGTGTGAATGGGAGACGTGTTCAAATATGTCTCAGTTTTCCTCCCCTGGTACTCGGGTGCAACATTCCAGACGCTTTACTAACACTCTCCCCACTTGGAGAGTCAGTGCCTTTAACCTCCTGTTTGGCCCAGTTTGCAATTTCTGCGGAAGATGAACAGGAATAGCGAGAACCAATGAGAGACTAGCTGGAGGTGTCTGGACGGGCAAATTTAACTCTCATTTCCCACCAGGAAGAGGAATTAACCAAAGGCTCAGCGTGCCGTGCCGGAACCAGATTAGGGCCTGAATCCATCCTGCGGTGTTGCGGCCAGGTCACAAGAAAGCGAGTTGAAGAAAGGAGCTCAGGGGCACTGTAATTCACAAACCTGCAGAGTTATAAATGACAGCTATCGTCCAAAAATATACTGAAGTAAGGCTGCCAAGAGGACTTGAAAGCGGGGCAGAATTGCAGGAAACCAATTTCAGGAGGTAGACTGGAATTGCTTTGAAAGCATAGGAAAAGAGGCAGAACGTCCACAATGATGCACTTGGCCAAAAAGGGCGTATGCGTTTTTTCCTGAATATATTCAGGAAAAAACGCATACGCCCTTTTTGGCCAACCAAGCAAGCTTGCAAAGGAAATCTGCACTACAATGAAGTCTCACTTCCCCCCGGTCAAAAGGGCCATCTGAAAAAAGTGTAAAATCCAGAAAGGCAGGACAGGCCATGGAGAACTGGGAGCCTTGTTATGCTGATGGGCGGGATGTAAATTGCCAACAGCCACTCGGGAGAAGTGTATGGTGTTTCCTGAAACATCCAAAAAACAAAGCAACAGAGCCTAGGGCACTTCCACTTATGGTCCTATAGCTTAGGGAAATTAAAATCAAAAAGACACAGCCACCCCAAAGTTTGGGACGCCTCTGTTTACAAGAACCTCGTTTACAGTACAAGTTCAACATTGCAGAAAGTGAAAAATGGATAAAGAAGGTGTGGTATTTACTTACAAAGCAATATCACTCAGCAATGAAATCTATGTCATCTGGCCCTTAGCAGCACAATGAGTGGATTCAGATATGATGATTCTAACTGAAATAAGTCACACAGAAAAAGAAACATCATAAGATATCAGTGATACACGGAATGTAAACTTGGCTACACAGAAACTGAATTACAGAACAGAACAGGGTCTCAAATTTAGAAAACCAACTTATGCTTGCTTAAGGGGAAAGGTGAGTTGGGGTGCTGCATAAAACCAGAGATTGAAATGAGCACAGATAAAATTCCTTAAGCCAAATATGGAATAGACAAGAGCTACTCCTTGCTCAACGAAATGGACTCAACACCGCATATTAAACGCCTAAGAATGTACCTGACTAGTAAGTATCTTAAAACCTATGGATTGCTATGTCTCCGAAAGAGAATCAAGCATGTGTAAAGGGGCATAAACGCAGCAGTGATAGGATTGGAGAGTTTCGGTGAACAAATGAAGACCCTTTGAAGTCATATTGCATGGTACCCATTCCACGGGTTTCAACTACCCAGGTTTAAGGTATTCTTCCTTCAGCTAAAACATGCATGTGGAACCCAGAGTATGATCAACCATGTGAACGGGAGACGTGTTCAAATATGTCTCAGTTTTCCTCCCCTGGTACTCGGGTGCCACATTCCAGACGCTTTACTAACACTCTCCCCACTTGGAGAGTCAGCGCCTTTAACCTCCTGTTTGGCGCAGTTTGCAATTTCTGCGGAAGATGAACAGGAATAGGGAACACCAATGAGAGACTACCTGGAGGTGTCTGGACGGGCAAATTTAACTCTCATTTCCCACCAGGAAGAGGAATTAACCAAAGGCTCAGCGTGCCGTGCCGGAACCAGATTAGGGCCTGAAGCCATCCTGCGGTGTTGCGGCCAGGTCACAAGAAAGCGAGTTGAAGAAAGGAGCTCAGGGGCACTGTAATTCACAAACCTGCAGAGTTATAAATGACAGCTATCGTCCAAAAATATACTGAAGTAAGGCTGCCAAGAGGACTCGAAAGCGGGGCAGAATTGCAGGAAACCGATTTCAGGAGGTAGACTGGAATTGCATTGAAAGCATAGGAAAAGAGGCAGAACGTCCACAATGATGCACTTGGCCAAAAAGGGCGTATGCGTTTTTTCCTGAATATATTCAGGAAAAAACGCATACGCCCTTTTTGGCCAACCAAGCAAGCTTGCAAAGGAAATCTGCACTACAATGAAGTCTCACTTCCCCCCGGTCAAAAGGGCCATCTGAAAAAAGTGTAAAATCCAGAAAGGCAGGACAGGCCATGGAGAACAGGGAGCCTTGTTATGCTGATGGGCGGGATGTAAATTGCCAACAGACACTCGGGAGAAGTGTATGGTGTTTCCTGAAACATCTAAAAAACAAAGCAACAGAGCCTAGGGCACTTCCACTTATGGTCCTATAGCTTAGGTAAATTAACATCAAAAAGACACAGCCACCCCAAAGTTTGGGACGCCTCTGTTTACAAGAACCTCGTTTACCGTACAAGTTCAATATCACAGAAAGTGAAAAATGGATAAAGAACTTGTGGTACTTACGTACAATGCAGTATCACTCAGCAATGAAATCTATGTCATCAGGCCCGTAGCAGCATAATGAGTGGATTCAGGTACGATGATTCTAACTGAAATAAGTCACACAGAAAAAGAAACATCATAAGATATCACTAATACACGGAATGTAAACTTGGCTACACAGGAACTGAATTCCAAAACAGAACAGGGTCTCAAATTTAGAAAACCAACTTATGCTTGCTTAAGGGGAAAGGTGAGTTGGGGTGCTGCATAAAACCAGAGATTGAAACGAGCACAGATAAAGTTCCTTAAGCCAAATATGGAATAGACAAGAGCTACTCCTTGCTCAACGAAATGGACTCAACACCGCATATTAAACGCCTAAGAATGTACCTGACTAGTAAGTATCTTAAAACCTATGGATTGCTATGTCTCCGAAAGAGAATCAAGCATGTGTACAGGGGCATAAACGCAGCAGTGATAGGATTGGAGAGGTTCGGTGAGCAAATGAAGACCCTTTGAAGTCATATTGCATGGTACCCATTCCACGGGTTTCAACTACCCAGGTTTAAGGTATTCTTCCTTCAGCTAAAACATGCATGTGGAACCTAGAGTATGATCAACCATGTGATCGGGAGACGTGTTCAAATATGTCTCAGTTTTCGTACCCTGGTACTCGGGTGCAACATTCCAGACGCTTTACTAACACTCTCCCCACTTGGAGAGTCAGTCCCTTTAATCTCCTGTTTGGCCCAGTTTGCAATTTCTGCGGAAGATGAACAGGAATAGCGAGAACCAATGAGAGACTAGCTGGAGGTGTCTGGACGGGCAAATTTAACTCTCATTTCCCACCAGGAAGAGGAAATAACCAAAGGCTCAGCGTGCCGGGCCGGAACCAGATTAGGGCCTGAAGCCATCCTGCGGTGTTGCGGCCAGGTCACAAGAAAGCGAGTTGAAGAAAGGAGCTCAGGGGCACTGTAATTCACAAACCTGCAGAGTTATAAATGACAGCTATCGTCCAAAAATATACTGAAGTAAGGCTGCCAAGAGGACTTGAAAGCGGGGCAGAATTGCAGGAAACCGATTTCAGGAGGTAGACTGGAATTGCATTGAAAGCATAGGAAAAGAGGCAGAACGTCCACAATGATGCACTTGGCCAAAAAGGGCGTATGCGTTTTCTCCTGAATATATTCAGGAAAAAACGCATACGCCCTTTTTGGCCAACCAAGCAAGCTTGCAAAGGAAATCTGCACTACAATGAAGTCTCACTTCCCCCCGGTCAAAAGGGCCATCTGAAAAAAGTGTAAAATCCAGAAAGGCAGGACAGGCCATGGAGAACTGGGAGCCTTGTTACGCTGATGGGCGGGATGTAAATTGCCAACAGACACTCGGGAGAAGTGTATGGTGTTTCCTGAAACATCTAAAAAACAAAGCAACAGAGCCTAGGGCACTTCCACTTATGGTCCTATAGCTTAGGGAAATTAAAATCAAAAAGACACAGCCACCCCAAAGTTTGGGACGCCTCTGTTTACAAGAACCTCGTTTACCGTACAAGTTCAATATCACAGAAAGTGAAAAATGGATAAAGAACTTGTGGTACTTACGTACAATGCAGTATCACTCAGCAATGAAATCTATGTCATCAGGCCCGTAGCAGCATAATGAGTGGATTCAGGTACGATGATTCTCACTGAAATAAGTCACACAGAAAAAGAAACATCATAAGATATCACTAATACACGGAATGTAAACTTGGCTACACAGGAACTGAATTCCAAAACAGAACAGGGTCTCAAATTTAGAAAACCAACTTATGCTTGCTTAAGGGGAAAGGTGAGTTGGGGTGCTGCATAAAACCAGAGATTGAAATGAGCACAGATAAAGTTCCTTAAGCCAAATATGGACTAGACAAGAGCTACTCCTTGCTCAACGAAATGGACTCAACACCCCATATTAAACGCCTAAGAATGTACCTGACTAGTAAGTATCTTAAAACCTATGGATTGCTATGTCTCCAAAAGAGAATGAAGCGTGTGTACAGGGGCATAAACGCAGCAGTGATAGGATTGGAGAGGTTCGGTGAGCAAATGAAGACCCTTTGAAGTCATATTGCATGGTACCCATTCCACGGGTCTCAACTCTCCAGGTTTAAGGTATTCTTCCTTCAGTTAAAACATGTATGTGGAACCCAGAGTATGATCAACCATGTGAACGGGAGACGTGTTCAAATATGTCTCAGTTTTCCTCCCCTGGTACTCGGGTGCAACATTCCAGACGCTTTACTAACACTCTCCCGACTTGGAGAGTCCATCCCTTTAACCTCCTGTTTGGCCCAGTTTGCAATTTCTGCGGAAGATGAACAGGAATAGGGAACACCAATGAGAGACTAGCTGGAGGTGTCTGGACGGGCAAATTTAACTCTCATTTCCCACCAGGAAGAGGAAATAACCAAAGGCTCAGCGTGCCGTGCCGGAACCAGATTAGGGCCTGAAGCCATCCTGCGGTGTTGCGGCCAGGTCACAAGAAAGCGAGTTGAAGAAAGGAGCTCAGGGGCACTGTAATTCACAAACCTGCAGAGTTATAAATGACAGCTATCGTCCAAAAATATACTGAAGTAAGGCTGCCAAGAGGACTTGAAAGCGGGGCAGAATTGCAGGAAACCGATTTCAGGAGGTAGACTGGAATTGCTTTGAAAGCATAGGAAAAGAGGCAGAATGTCCACAATGATGCACTTGGCCAAAAAGGGCGTATGCGTTTTTTCCTGAATATATTCAGGAAAAAACGCATACGCCCTTTTTGGCCAACCAAGCAAGCTTGCAAAGGAAATCTGCACTACAATGAAGTCTCACTTCCCCCCGGTCAAAAGGGCCATCTGAAAAAAGTGTAAAATCCAGAAAGGCAGGACAGGCCATGGAGAACTGGGAGCCTTGTTATGCTGATGGGCGGGATGTAAATTGCCAACAGACAATCGGGAGAAGTGTATGGTGTTTCCTGAAACATCTAAAAAACAAAGCAACAGAGCCTAGGGCACTTCCACTTATGGTCCTATAGCTTAGAGAAATTAAAGTCAAAAAGACACAGCCACCCCAAAGTTTGGGACGCCTCTGTTTACAAGAACCTCGTTTACAGTACAAGTTCAACATCGCAGAAAGTGAAAAATGGATAAAGAAGTTGTGGTATTTACTTACAAAGCAATATCACTCAGCAATGAAATCTATGTCATCAGGCCCTTAGCAGCACAATGAGTGGATTCAGGTATGATGATTCTAACTGAAATAAGTCACACAGAAAAAGAAACATCATAAGATATCAGTAATACACGGAATGTAAACTTGGCTACACAGGAACTGAATTACAGAACAGAACAGGGTCTCAAATTTAGAAAACCAACTTATGCTTGCTTAAGGGTAAAGGTGAGTTGGGGTGCTGCATAAAACCAGAGATTGAAACGAGCACAGATAAAGTTCCTTAAGCCAAATATGGACTAGACAAGAGCTACTCCTTGCTCAACGAAATGGACTCAACACCGCATATTAAACGCCTAAGAATGTACCTGACTAGTAAGTATCTTAAAACCTATGGATTGCTATGTCTCCGAAAGAGAATCAAGCATGTGTACAGGGGCATAAACGCAGCAGTGATAGGATTGGAGAGGTTCCGTGAGCAAATGAAGACTCTTTGAAGTCATATTGCATGGTACCCATTCCACGGGTTTCAACTACCCAGGTTTAAGGTATTCTTCCTTCAGCTAAAACATGCATGTGGAACCTAGAGTATGATCAACCATGTGATCGGGAGACGTGTTCAAATATGTCTCAGTTTTCGTACCCTGGTACTCGGGTGCAACATTCCAGACACTTTACTAACACTCTCCCCACTTGGACAGTCCGTCCCTTTAATCTCCTGTTTGGCCCAGTTTGCAATTTCTGCGGAAGATGAACAGGAATAGCGAGAACCAATGAGAGACTAGCTGGAGGTGTCTGGACGGGCAAATTTAACTCTCATTTCCCACCAGAAAGAGGAATTAACCAAAGGCTCAGCGTGCCGTGCCGGAACCAGATTAGGGCCTGAAGCCATCCTGCGGTGTTGCGGCCAGCTCAAAAGAAAGCGAGTTGAAGAAAGGAGCTCAGGGGCACTGTAATTCACAAACCTGCAGAGTTATAAATGACAGCTATCGTCCAAAAATATACTGAAGTAAGGCTGCCAAGAGGACTCGAAAGCGGGGCAGAATTGCAGGAAACCGATTTCAGGAGGTAGACTGGAATTGCATTGAAAGCATAGGAAAAGAGGCAGAACGTCCACAATGATGCACTTGGCCAAAAAGGGCGTATGCGTTTTTTCCTGAATATATTCAGGAAAAAACGCATACGCACTTTTTGGCCAACCAAGCAAGCTTGCAAAGGAAATCTGCACTACAATGAAGTCTCACTTCCCCCCGGTCAAAAGGGCCATCTGAAAAAAGTGAAAAATCCAGAAAGGCAGGACAGGCCATGGAGAACTGGGAGCCTTGTTATGCTGATGGGCGGGATGTAAATTGCCAACAGACACTCGGGAGAAGTGTATGGTGTTTCCTGAAACATCTAAAAAACAAAGCAACAGAGCCTAGGGCACTTCCACTTATGGTCCTATAGCTTAGGGAAATTAAAATCAAAAAGACACAGCCACCCCAAAGTTTGGGACGCCTCTGTTTACAAGAACCTCGTTTACAGTACAAGTTCAACATCGCAGAAATTGAAAAATGGATAAAGAAGGTGTGGTATTTACTTACAAAGCAATATCACTCAGCAATGAAATCTATGTCATCAGGCCCTTAGCAGCACAATGAGTGGATTCAGGTATGATGATTCTAACTGAAATAAGTCACACAGAAAAAGAAACATCGTAAGATATCAGTAATACACGGAATGTAAACTTGGCTACACAGGAACTGAATTACAGAACAGAACAGGGTCTCAAATTTAGAAAACCAACTTATGCTTGCTTAAGGGTAAAGGTGAGTTGGGGTGCTGCATAAAACCAGAGATTGAAACGAGCACAGATAAAGTTCCTTAAGCCAAATATGGAATAGACAAGAGCTACTCCTTGCTCAACGAAATGGACTCAACACCGCATATTAAACGCCTAAGAATGTACCTGACTAGTAAGTATCTTAAAACCTATGGATTGCTATGTCTCCGAAAGAGAATCAAGCATGTGTACATGGGCATAAACGCAGCAGTGATAGGATTGGAGAGTTTCGGTGAACAAATGAAGACCCTTTGAAGTCATATTGCATGGTACCCATTCCACGGGTCTCAACTCTCCAGGTTTAAGGTATTCTTCCTTCAGCTAAAACATGCATGTGGAACCCAGAGTATGATCAACCGTGTGAATGGGAGACGTGTTCAAATATGTCTCAGTTTTCCTCCCCTGGTACTCGGGTGCAACATTCCAGATGCTTTACTAACACTCTCCCCACTTGGAGAGTCAGTGCCTTTAACCTCCTGTTTGGCCCAGTTTGCAATTTCTGCGGAAGATGAACAGGAATAGCGAGAACCAATGAGAGACTAGCTGGAGGTGTCTGGACGGGCAAATTTAACTCTCATTTCCCACCAGGAAGAGGAATTAACCAAAGGCTCAGCGTGCCGTGCCGGAACCAGATTAGGGCCTGAATCCATCCTGCGGTGTTGCGGCCAGGTCACAAGAAAGCGAGTTGAAGAAAGGAGCTCAGGGGCACTGTAATTCACAAACCTGCAGAGTTATAAATGACAGCTATCGTCCAAAAATATACTGAAGTAAGGCTGCCAAGAGGACTTGAAAGCGGGGCAGAATTGCAGGAAACCAATTTCAGGAGGTAGACTGGAATTGCTTTGAAAGCATAGGAAAAGAGGCAGAACGTCCACAATGATGCACTTGGCCAAAAAGGGCGTATGCGTTTTTTCCTGAATATATTCAGGAAAAAACGCATACGCCCTTTTTGGCCAACCAAGCAAGCTTGCAAAGGAAATCTGCACTACAATGAAGTCTCACTTCCCCCCGGTCAAAAGGGCCATCTGAAAAAAGTGTAAAATCCAGAAAGGCAGGACAGGCCATGGAGAACTGGGAGCCTTGTTATGCTGATGGGCGGGATGTAAATTGCCAACAGCCACTCGGGAGAAGTGTATGGTGTTTCCTGAAACATCCAAAAAACAAAGCAACAGAGCCTAGGGCACTTCCACTTATGGTCCTATAGCTTAGGGAAATTAAAATCAAAAAGACACAGCCACCCCAAAGTTTGGGACGCCTCTGTTTACAAGAACCTCGTTTACAGTACAAGTTCAACATTGCAGAAAGTGAAAAATGGATAAAGAAGGTGTGGTATTTACTTACAAAGCAATATCACTCAGCAATGAAATCTATGTCATCTGGCCCTTAGCAGCACAATGAGTGGATTCAGATATGATGATTCTAACTGAAATAAGTCACACAGAAAAAGAAACATCATAAGATATCAGTGATACACGGAATGTAAACTTGGCTACACAGAAACTGAATTACAGAACAGAACAGGGTCTCAAATTTAGAAAACCAACTTATGCTTGCTTAAGGGGAAAGGTGAGTTGGGGTGCTGCATAAAACCAGAGATTGAAATGAGCACAGATAAAATTCCTTAAGCCAAATATGGAATAGACAAGAGCTACTCCTTGCTCAACGAAATGGACTCAACACCGCATATTAAACGCCTAAGAATGTACCTGACTAGTAAGTATCTTAAAACCTATGGATTGCTATGTCTCCGAAAGAGAATCAAGCATGTGTAAAGGGGCATAAACGCAGCAGTGATAGGATTGGAGAGTTTCGGTGAACAAATGAAGACCCTTTGAAGTCATATTGCATGGTACCCATTCCACGGGTTTCAACTACCCAGGTTTAAGGTATTCTTCCTTCAGCTAAAACATGCATGTGGAACCCAGAGTATGATCAACCATGTGAACGGGAGACGTGTTCAAATATGTCTCAGTTTTCCTCCCCTGGTACTCGGGTGCCACATTCCAGACGCTTTACTAACACTCTCCCCACTTGGAGAGTCAGCGCCTTTAACCTCCTGTTTGGCGCAGTTTGCAATTTCTGCGGAAGATGAACAGGAATAGGGAACACCAATGAGAGACTACCTGGAGGTGTCTGGACGGGCAAATTTAACTCTCATTTCCCACCAGGAAGAGGAATTAACCAAAGGCTCAGCGTGCCGTGCCGGAACCAGATTAGGGCCTGAAGCCATCCTGCGGTGTTGCGGCCAGGTCACAAGAAAGCGAGTTGAAGAAAGGAGCTCAGGGGCACTGTAATTCACAAACCTGCAGAGTTATAAATGACAGCTATCGTCCAAAAATATACTGAAGTAAGGCTGCCAAGAGGACTCGAAAGCGGGGCAGAATTGCAGGAAACCGATTTCAGGAGGTAGACTGGAATTGCATTGAAAGCATAGGAAAAGAGGCAGAACGTCCACAATGATGCACTTGGCCAAAAAGGGCGTATGCGTTTTTTCCTGAATATATTCAGGAAAAAACGCATACGCCCTTTTTGGCCAACCAAGCAAGCTTGCAAAGGAAATCTGCACTACAATGAAGTCTCACTTCCCCCCGGTCAAAAGGGCCATCTGAAAAAAGTGTAAAATCCAGAAAGGCAGGACAGGCCATGGAGAACTGGGAGCCTTGTTATGCTGATGGGCGGGATGTAAATTGCCAACAGACACTCGGGAGAAGTGTATGGTGTTTCCTGAAACATCTAAAAAACAAAGCAACAGAGCCTAGGGCACTTCCACTTATGGTCCTATAGCTTAGGTAAATTAACATCAAAAAGACACAGCCACCCCAAAGTTTGGGACGCCTCTGTTTACAAGAACCTCGTTTACCGTACAAGTTCAATATCACAGAAAGTGAAAAATGGATAAAGAACTTGTGGTACTTACGTACAATGCAGTATCACTCAGCAATGAAATCTATGTCATCAGGCCCGTAGCAGCATAATGAGTGGATTCAGGTACGATGATTCTAACTGAAATAAGTCACACAGAAAAAGAAACATCATAAGATATCACTAATACACGGAATGTAAACTTGGCTACACAGGAACTGAATTCCAAAACAGAACAGGGTCTCAAATTTAGAAAACCAACTTATGCTTGCTTAAGGGGAAAGGTGAGTTGGGGTGCTGCATAAAACCAGAGATTGAAACGAGCACAGATAAAGTTCCTTAAGCCAAATATGGAATAGACAAGAGCTACTCCTTGCTCAACGAAATGGACTCAACACCGCATATTAAACGCCTAAGAATGTACCTGACTAGTAAGTATCTTAAAACCTATGGATTGCTATGTCTCCGAAAGAGAATCAAGCATGTGTACAGGGGCATAAACGCAGCAGTGATAGGATTGGAGAGGTTCGGTGAGCAAATGAAGACCCTTTGAAGTCATATTGCATGGTACCCATTCCACGGGTTTCAACTACCCAGGTTTAAGGTATTCTTCCTTCAGCTAAAACATGCATGTGGAACCTAGAGTATGATCAACCATGTGATCGGGAGACGTGTTCAAATATGTCTCAGTTTTCGTACCCTGGTACTCGGGTGCCACATTCCAGACGCTTTACTAACACTCTCCCCACTTGGAGAGTCAGTCCCTTTAATCTCCTGTTTGGCCCAGTTTGCAATTTCTGCGGAAGATGAACAGGAATAGCGAGAACCAATGAGAGACTAGCTGGAGGTGTCTGGACGGGCAAATTTAACTCTCATTTCCCACCAGGAAGAGGAAATAACCAAAGGCTCAGCGTGCCGGGCCGGAACCAGATTAGGGCCTGAAGCCATCCTGCGGTGTTGCGGCCAGATCACAAGAAAGCGAGTTGAAGAAAGGAGCTCAGGGGCACTGTAATTCACAAACCTGCAGAGTTATAAATGACAGCTATCGTCCAAAAATATACTGAAGTAAGGCTGCCAAGAGGACTTGAAAGCGGGGCAGAATTGCAGGAAACCGATTTCAGGAGGTAGACTGGAATTGCATTGAAAGCATAGGAAAAGAGGCAGAACGTCCACAATGATGCACTTGGCCAAAAAGGGCGTATGCGTTTTCTCCTGAATATATTCAGGAAAAAACGCATACGCCCTTTTTGGCCAACCAAGCAAGCTTGCAAAGGAAATCTGCACTACAATGAAGTCTCACTTCCCCCCGGTCAAAAGGGCCATCTGAAAAAAGTGTAAAATCCAGAAAGGCAGGACAGGCCATGGAGAACTGGGAGCCTTGTTACGCTGATGGGCGGGATGTAAATTGCCAACAGACACTCGGGAGAAGTGTATGGTGTTTCCTGAAACATCTAAAAAACAAAGCAACAGAGCCTAGGGCACTTCCACTTATGGTCCTATAGCTTAGGGAAATTAAAATCAAAAAGACACAGCCACCCCAAAGTTTGGGACGCCTCTGTTTACAAGAACCTCGTTTACCGTACAAGTTCAATATCACAGAAAGTGAAAAATGGATAAAGAACTTGTGGTACTTACGTACAATGCAGTATCACTCAGCAATGAAATCTATGTCATCAGGCCCGTAGCAGCATAATGAGTGGATTCAGGTACGATGATTCTCACTGAAATAAGTCACACAGAAAAAGAAACATCATAAGATATCACTAATACACGGAATGTAAACTTGGCTACACAGGAACTGAATTCCAAAACAGAACAGGGTCTCAAATTTAGAAAACCAACTTATGCTTGCTTAAGGGGAAAGGTGAGTTGGGGTGCTGCATAAAACCAGAGATTGAAATGAGCACAGATAAAGTTCCTTAAGCCAAATATGGACTAGACAAGAGCTACTCCTTGCTCAACGAAATGGACTCAACACCCCATATTAAACGCCTAAGAATGTACCTGACTAGTAAGTATCTTAAAACCTATGGATTGCTATGTCTCCAAAAGAGAATCAAGCGTGTGTACAGGGGCATAAACGCAGCAGTGATAGGATTGGAGAGGTTCGGTGAGCAAATGAAGACCCTTTGAAGTCATATTGCATGGTACCCATTCCACGGGTCTCAACTCTCCAGGTTTAAGGTATTCTTCCTTCAGCTAAAACATGTATGTGGAACCCAGAGTATGATCAACCATGTGAACGGGAGACGTGTTCAAATATGTCTCAGTTTTCCTCCCCTGGTACTCGGGTGCAACATTCCAGACGCTTTACTAACACTCTCCCGACTTGGAGAGTCCGTCCCTTTAACCTCCTGTTTGGCCCAGTTTGCAATTTCTGTGGAAGATGAACAGGAATAGGGAACACCAATGAGAGACTAGCTGGAGGTGTCTGGACGGGCAAATTTAACTCTCATTTCCCACCAGGAAGAGGAAATAACCAAAGGCTCAGCGTGCCGTGCCGGAACCAGATTAGGGCCTGAAGCCATCCTGCGGTGTTGCGGCCAGGTCACAAGAAAGCGAGTTGAAGAAAGGAGCTCAGGGGCACTGTAATTCACAAACCTGCAGAGTTATAAATGACAGCTATCGTCCAAAAATATACTGAAGTAAGGCTGCCAAGAGGACTTGAAAGCGGGGCAGAATTGCAGGAAACCGATTTCAGGAGGTAGACTGGAATTGCTTTGAAAGCATAGGAAAAGAGGCAGAATGTCCACAATGATGCACTTGGCCAAAAAGGGCGTATGCGTTTTTTCCTGAATATATTCAGGAAAAAACGCATACGCCCTTTTTGGCCAACCAAGCAAGCTTGCAAAGGAAATCTGCACTACAATGAAGTCTCACTTCCCCCCGGTCAAAAGGGCCATCTGAAAAAAGTGTAAAATCCAGAAAGGCAGGACAGGCCATGGAGAACTGGGAGCCTTGTTATGCTGATGGGCGGGATGTAAATTGCCAACAGACAATCGGGAGAAGTGTATGGTGTTTCCTGAAACATCTAAAAAACAAAGCAACAGAGCCTAGGGCACTTCCACTTATGGTCCTATAGCTTAGAGAAATTAAAGTCAAAAAGACACAGCCACCCCAAAGTTTGGGACGCCTCTGTTTACAAGAACCTCGTTTACAGTACAAGTTCAACATCGCAGAAAGTGAAAAATGGATAAAGAAGTTGTGGTATTTACTTACAAAGCAATATCACTCAGCAATGAAATCTATGTCATCAGGCCCTTAGCAGCACAATGAGTGGATTCAGGTATGATGATTCTAACTGAAATAAGTCACACAGAAAAAGAAACATCATAAGATATCAGTAATACACGGAATGTAAACTTGGCTACACAGGAACTGAATTACAGAACAGAACAGGGTCTCAAATTTAGAAAACCAACTTATGCTTGCTTAAGGGTAAAGGTGAGTTGGGGTGCTGCATAAAACCAGAGATTGAAACGAGCACAGATAAAGTTCCTTAAGCCAAATATGGACTAGACAAGAGCTACTCCTTGCTCAACGAAATGGACTCAACACCGCATATTAAACGCCTAAGAATGTACCTGACTAGTAAGTATCTTAAAACCTATGGATTGCTATGTCTCCGAAAGAGAATCAAGCATGTGTACAGGGGCATAAACGCAGCAGTGATAGGATTGGAGAGGTTCGGTGAGCAAATGAAGACTCTTTGAAGTCATATTGCATGGTACCCATTCCACGGGTTTCAACTACCCAGGTTTAAGGTATTCTTCCTTCAGCTAAAACATGCATGTGGAACCTAGAGTATGATCAACCATGTGATCGGGAGACGTGTTCAAATATGTCTCAGTTTTCGTACCCTGGTACTCGGGTGCAACATTCCAGACGCTTTACTAACACTCTCCCCACTTGGACAGTCCGTCCCTTTAATCTCCTGTTTGGCCCAGTTTGCAATTTCTGCGGAAGATGAACAGGAATAGGGAACACCAATGAGAGACTAGCTGGAGGTGTCTGGACGGGCAAATTTAACTCTCATTTCCCACCAGAAAGAGGAATTAACCAAAGGCTCAGCGTGCCGTGCCGGAACCAGATTAGGGCCTGAAGCCATCCTGCGGTGTTGCGGCCAGCTCAAAAGAAAGCGAGTTGAAGAAAGGAGCTCAGGGGCACTGTAATTCACAAACCTGCAGAGTTATAAATGACAGCTATCGTCCAAAAATATACTGAAGTAAGGCTGCCAAGAGGACTCGAAAGCGGGGCAGAATTGCAGGAAACCGATTTCAGGAGGTAGACTGGAATTGCATTGAAAGCATAGGAAAAGAGGCAGAACGTCCACAATGATGCACTTGGCCAAAAAGTGCGTATGCGTTTTTTCCTGAATATATTCAGGAAAAAACGCATACGCCCTTTTTGGCCAACCAAGCAAGCTTGCAAAGGAAATCTGCACTACAATGAAGTCTCACTTCCCCCCGGTCAAAAGGACCATCTGAAAAAAGTGTAAAATCCAGAAAGGCAGGACAGGCCATGGAGAACTGGGAGCCTTGTTATGCTGATGGGCGGGATGTAAATTGCCAACAGACACTCGGGAGAAGTGTATGGTGTTTCCTGAAACATCTAAAAAACAAAGCAACAGAGCCTAGGGCACTTCCACTTATGGTCCTATAGCTTAGGGAAATTAACATCAAAAAGACACAGCCACCCCAAAGTTTGGGACGCCTCTGTTTACAAGAACCTCGTTTACCGTACAAGTTCAATATCACAGAAAGTGAAAAATGGATAAAGAACTTGTGGTACTTACGTACAATGCAGTATCACTCAGCAATGAAATCTATGTCATCAGGCCCGTAGCAGCATAATGAGTGGATTCAGGTACGATGATTCTAACTGAAATAAGTCACACAGAAAAAGAAACATCATAAGATATCACTAATACACGGAATGTAAACTTGGCTACACAGGAACTGAATTCCAAAACAGAACAGGGTCTCAAATTTAGAAAACCAACTTATGCTTGCTTAAGGGGAAAGGTGAGTTGGGGTGCTGCATAAAACCAGAGATTGAAACGAGCACAGATAAAGTTCCTTAAGCCAAATATGGAATAGACAAGAGCTACTCCTTGCTCAACGAAATGGACTCAACACCGCATATTAAACGCCTAAGAATGTACCTGACTAGTAAGTATCTTAAAACCTATGGATTGCTATGTCTCCGAAAGAGAATCAAGCATGTGTACAGGGGCATAAACGCAGCAGTGATAGGATTGGAGAGGTTCGGTGAGCAAATGAAGACCCTTTGAAGTCATATTGCATGGTACCCATTCCACGGGTTTCAACTACCCAGGTTTAAGGTATTCTTCCTTCAGCTAAAACATGCATGTGGAACCTAGAGTATGATCAACCATGTGATCGGGAGACGTGTTCAAATATGTCTCAGTTTTCGTACCCTGGTACTCGGGTGCAACATTCCAGACGCTTTACTAACACTCTCCCCACTTGGAGAGTCCGTCCCTTTAATCTCCTGTTTGGCCCAGTTTGCAATTTCTGCGGAAGATGAACAGGAATAGCGAGAACCAATGAGAGACTAGCTGGAGGTGTCTGGACGGGCAAATTTAACTCTCATTTCCCACCAGAAAGAGGAATTAACCAAAGGCTCAGCGTGCCGTGCCGGAACCAGATTAGGGCCTGAAGCCATCCTGCGGTGTTGCGGCCAGGTCACAAGAAATTGAGTTGAAGAAAGGAGCTCAGGGGCACTGTAATTCACAAACCTGCAGAGTTATAAATGACAGCTATCGTCCAAAAATATACTGAAGTAAGGCTGCCAAGAGGACTTGAAAGCGGGGCAGAATTGCAGGAAACCGATTTCAGGAGGTAGACTGGAATTGCATTGAAAGCATAGGAAAAGAGGCAGAACGTCCACAATGATGCACTTGGCCAAAAAGGGCGTATGCGTTTTCTCCTGAATATATTCAGGAAAAAACGCATACGCCCTTTTTGGCCAACCAAGCAAGCTTGCAAAGGAAATCTGCACTACAATGAAGTCTCACTTCCCCCCGGTCAAAAGGGCCATCTGAAAAAAGTGTAAAATCCAGAAAGGCAGGACAGGCCATGGAGAACTGGGAGCCTTGTTACGCTGATGGGCGGGATGTAAATTGCCAACAGACACTCGGGAGAAGTGTATGGTGTTTCCTGAAACATCTAAAAAACAAAGCAACAGAGCCTAGGGCACTTCCACTTATGGTCCTATAGCTTAGGGAAATTAAAATCAAAAAGACACAGCCACCCCAAAGTTTGGGACGCCTCTGTTTACAAGAACCTCGTTTACCGTACAAGTTCAATATCACAGAAAGTGAAAAATGGATAAAGAACTTGTGGTACTTACGTACAATGCAGTATCACTCAGCAATGAAATCTATGTCATCAGGCCCGTAGCAGCATAATGAGTGGATTCAGGTACGATGATTCTCACTGAAATAAGTCACACAGAAAAAGAAACATCATAAGATATCACTAATACACGGAATGTAAACTTGGCTACACAGGAACTGAATTCCAAAACAGAACAGGGTCTCAAATTTAGAAAACCAACTTATGCTTGCTTAAGGGGAAAGGTGAGTTGGGGTGCTGCATAAAACCAGAGATTGAAATGAGCACAGATAAAGTTCCTTAAGCCAAATATGGACTGGACAAGAGCTACTCCTTGCTCAACGAAATGGACTCAACACCCCATATTAAACGCCTAAGAATGTACCTGACTAGTAAGTATCTTAAAACCTATGGATTGCTATGTCTCCAAAAGAGAATCAAGCGTGTGTACAGGGGCATAAACGCAGCAGTGATAGGATTGGAGAGGTTCGGTGAGCAAATGAAGACCCTTTGAAGTCATATTGCATGGTACCCATTCCACGGGTCTCAACTCTCCAGGTTTAAGGTATTCTTCCTTCAGCTAAAACATGTATGTGGAACCCAGAGTATGATCAACCATGTGAACGGGAGACGTGTTCAAATATGTCTCAGTTTTCCTCCCCTGGTACTCGGGTGCAACATTCCAGACGCTTTACTAACACTCTCCCGACTTGGAGAGTCCATCCCTTTAACCTCCTGTTTGGCCCAGTTTGCAATTTCTGCGGAAGATGAACAGGAATAGGGAACACCAATGAGAGACTAGCTGGAGGTGTCTGGACGGGCAAATTTAACTCTCATTTCCCACCAGGAAGAGGAAATAACCAAAGGCTCAGCGTGCCGTGCCGGAACCAGATTAGGGCCTGAAGCCATCCTGCGGTGTTGCGGCCAGGTCACAAGAAAGCGAGTTGAAGAAAGGAGCTCAGGGGCACTGTAATTCACAAACCTGCAGAGTTATAAATGACAGCTATCGTCCAAAAATATACTGAAGTAAGGCTGCCAAGAGGACTTGAAAGCGGGGCAGAATTGCAGGAAACCGATTTCAGGAGGTAGACTGGAATTGCTTTGAAAGCATAGGAAAAGAGGCAGAATGTCCACAATGATGCACTTGGCCAAAAAGGGCGTATGCGTTTTTTCCTGAATATATTCAGGAAAAAACGCATACGCCCTTTTTGGCCAACCAAGCAAGCTTGCAAAGGAAATCTGCACTACAATGAAGTCTCACTTCCCCCCGGTCAAAAGGGCCATCTGAAAAAAGTGTAAAATCCAGAAAGGCAGGACAGGCCATGGAGAACTGGGAGCCTTGTTATGCTGATGGGCGGGATGTAAATTGCCAACAGACAATCGGGAGAAGTGTATGGTGTTTCCTGAAACATCTAAAAAACAAAGCAACAGAGCCTAGGGCACTTCCACTTATGGTCCTATAGCTTAGAGAAATTAAAGTCAAAAAGACACAGCCACCCCAAAGTTTGGGACGCCTCTGTTTACAAGAACCTCGTTTACAGTACAAGTTCAACATCGCAGAAAGTGAAAAATGGATAAAGAAGTTGTGGTATTTACTTACAAAGCAATATCACTCAGCAATGAAATCTATGTCATCAGGCCCTTAGCAGCACAATGAGTGGATTCAGGTATGATGATTCTAACTGAAATAAGTCACACAGAAAAAGAAACATCATAAGATATCAGTAATACACGGAATGTAAACTTGGCTACACAGGAACTGAATTACAGAACAGAACAGGGTCTCAAATTTAGAAAACCAACTTATGCTTGCTTAAGGGTAAAGGTGAGTTGGGGTGCTGCATAAAACCAGAGATTGAAACGAGCACAGATAAAGTTCCTTAAGCCAAATATGGACTAGACAAGAGCTACTCCTTGCTCAACGAAATGGACTCAACACCGCATATTAAACGCCTAAGAATGTACCTGACTAGTAAGTATCTTAAAACCTATGGATTGCTATGTCTCCGAAAGAGAATCAAGCATGTGTACAGGGGCATAAACGCAGCAGTGATAGGATTGGAGAGGTTCGGTGAGCAAATGAAGACTCTTTGAAGTCATATTGCATGGTACCCATTCCACGGGTTTCAACTACCCAGGTTTAAGGTATTCTTCCTTCAGCTAAAACATGCATGTGGAACCTAGAGTATGATCAACCATGTGATCGGGAGACGTGTTCAAATATGTCTCAGTTTTCGTACCCTGGTACTCGGGTGCAACATTCCAGACGCTTTACTAACACTCTCCCCACTTGGACAGTCCGTCCCTTTAATCTCCTGTTTGGCCCAGTTTGCAATTTCTGCGGAAGATGAACAGGAATAGGGAACACCAATGAGAGACTAGCTGGAGGTGTCTGGACGGGCAAATTTAACTCTCATTTCCCACCAGAAAGAGGAATTAACCAAAGGCTCAGCGTGCCGTGCCGGAACCAGATTAGGGCCTGAAGCCATCCTGCGGTGTTGCGGCCAGCTCAAAAGAAAGCGAGTTGAAGAAAGGAGCTCAGGGGCACTGTAATTCACAAACCTGCAGAGTTATAAATGACAGCTATCGTCCAAAAATATACTGAAGTAAGGCTGCCAAGAGGACTCGAAAGCGGGGCAGAATTGCAGGAAACCGATTTCAGGAGGTAGACTGGAATTGCATTGAAAGCATAGGAAAAGAGGCAGAACGTCCACAATGATGCACTTGGCCAAAAAGTGCGTATGCGTTTTTTCCTGAATATATTCAGGAAAAAACGCATACGCCCTTTTTGGCCAACCAAGCAAGCTTGCAAAGGAAATCTGCACTACAATGAAGTCTCACTTCCCCCCGGTCAAAAGGACCATCTGAAAAAAGTGTAAAATCCAGAAAGGCAGGACAGGCCATGGAGAACTGGGAGCCTTGTTATGCTGATGGGCGGGATGTAAATTGCCAACAGACACTCGGGAGAAGTGTATGGTGTTTCCTGAAACATCTAAAAAACAAAGCAACAGAGCCTAGGGCACTTCCACTTATGGTCCTATAGCTTAGGGAAATTAACATCAAAAAGACACAGCCACCCCAAAGTTTGGGACGCCTCTGTTTACAAGAACCTCGTTTACCGTACAAGTTCAATATCACAGAAAGTGAAAAATGGATAAAGAACTTGTGGTACTTACGTACAATGCAGTATCACTCAGCAATGAAATCTATGTCATCAGGCCCGTAGCAGCATAATGAGTGGATTCAGGTACGATGATTCTAACTGAAATAAGTCACACAGAAAAAGAAACATCATAAGATATCACTAATACACGGAATGTAAACTTGGCTACACAGGAACTGAATTCCAAAACAGAACAGGGTCTCAAATTTAGAAAACCAACTTATGCTTGCTTAAGGGGAAAGGTGAGTTGGGGTGCTGCATAAAACCAGAGATTGAAACGAGCACAGATAAAGTTCCTTAAGCCAAATATGGAATAGACAAGAGCTACTCCTTGCTCAACGAAATGGACTCAACACCGCATATTAAACGCCTAAGAATGTACCTGACTAGTAAGTATCTTAAAACCTATGGATTGCTATGTCTCCGAAAGAGAATCAAGCATGTGTACAGGGGCATAAACGCAGCAGTGATAGGATTGGAGAGGTTCGGTGAGCAAATGAAGACCCTTTGAAGTCATATTGCAAGGTACCCATTCCACGGGTTTCAACTACCCAGGTTTAAGGTATTCTTCCTTCAGCTAAAACATGCATGTGGAACCTAGAGTATGATCAACCATGTGATCGGGAGACGTGTTCAAATATGTCTCAGTTTTCGTACCCTGGTACTCGGGTGCAACATTCCAGACGCTTTACTAACACTCTCCCCACTTGGAGAGTCCGTCCCTTTAATCTCCTGTTTGGCCCAGTTTGCAATTTCTGCGGAAGATGAACAGGAATAGCGAGAACCAATGAGAGACTAGCTGGAGGTGTCTGGACGGGCAAATTTAACTCTCATTTCCCACCAGGAAGAGGAAATAACCAAAGGCTCAGCGTGCCGTGCCGGAACCAGATTAGGGCCTGAAGCCATCCTGCGGTGTTGCGGCCAGGTCACAAGAAATTGAGTTGAAGAAAGGAGCTCAGGGGCACTGTAATTCACAAACCTGCAGAGTTATAAATGACAGCTATCGTCCAAAAATATACTGAAGTAAGGCTGCCAAGAGGACTTGAAAGCGGGGCAGAATTGCAGGAAACCGATTTCAGGAGGTAGACTGGAATTGCATTGAAAGCATAGGAAAAGAGGCAGAACGTCCACAATGATGCACTTGGCCAAAAAGGGCGTATGCGTTTTCTCCTGAATATATTCAGGAAAAAACGCATACGCCCTTTTTGGCCAACCAAGCAAGCTTGCAAAGGAAATCTGCACTACAATGAAGTCTCACTTCCCCCCGGTCAAAAGGGCCATCTGAAAAAAGTGTAAAATCCAGAAAGGCAGGACAGGCCATGGAGAACTGGGAGCCTTGTTACGCTGATGGGCGGGATGTAAATTGCCAACAGACACTCGGGAGAAGTGTATGGTGTTTCCTGAAACATCTAAAAAACAAAGCAACAGAGCCTAGGGCACTTCCACTTATGGTCCTATAGCTTAGGGAAATTAAAATCAAAAAGACACAGCCACCCCAAAGTTTGGGACGCCTCTGTTTACAAGAACCTCGTTTACCGTACAAGTTCAATATCACAGAAAGTGAAAAATGGATAAAGAACTTGTGGTACTTACGTACAATGCAGTATCACTCAGCAATGAAATCTATGTCATCAGGCCCGTAGCAGCATAATGAGTGGATTCAGGTACGATGATTCTCACTGAAATAAGTCACACAGAAAAAGAAACATCATAAGATATCACTAATACACGGAATGTAAACTTGGCTACACAGGAACTGAATTCCAAAACAGAACAGGGTCTCAAATTTAGAAAACCAACTTATGCTTGCTTAAGGGGAAAGGTGAGTTGGGGTGCTGCATAAAACCAGAGATTGAAATGAGCACAGATAAAGTTCCTTAAGCCAAATATGGACTAGACAAGAGCTACTCCTTGCTCAACGAAATGGACTCAACACCCCATATTAAACGCCTAAGAATGTACCTGACTAGTAAGTATCTTAAAACCTATGGATTGCTATGTCTCCAAAAGAGAATCAAGCGTGTGTACAGGGGCATAAACGCAGCAGTGATAGGATTGGAGAGGTTCGGTGAGCAAATGAAGACCCTTTGAAGTCATATTGCATGGTACCCATTCCACGGGTCTCAACTCTCCAGGTTTAAGGTATTCTTCCTTCAGCTAAAACATGTATGTGGAACCCAGAGTATGATCAACCATGTGAACGGGAGACGTGTTCAAATATGTCTCAGTTTTCCTCCCCTGGTACTCGGGTGCAACATTCCAGACGCTTTACTAACACTCTCCCGACTTGGAGAGTCCATCCCTTTAACCTCCTGTTTGGCCCAGTTTGCAATTTCTGCGGAAGATGAACAGGAATAGGGAACACCAATGAGAGACTAGCTGGAGGTGTCTGGACGGGCAAATTTAACTCTCATTTCCCACCAGGAAGAGGAAATAACCAAAGGCTCAGCGTGCCGTGCCGGAACCAGATTAGGGCCTGAAGCCATCCTGCGGTGTTGCGGCCAGGTCACAAGAAAGCGAGTTGAAGAAAGGAGCTCAGGGGCACTGTAATTCACAAACCTGCAGAGTTATAAATGACAGCTATCGTCCAAAAATATACTGAAGTAAGGCTGCCAAGAGGACTTGAAAGCGGGGCAGAATTGCAGGAAACCGATTTCAGGAGGTAGACTGGAATTGCTTTGAAAGCATAGGAAAAGAGGCAGAATGTCCACAATGATGCACTTGGCCAAAAAGGGCGTATGCGTTTTTTCCTGAATATATTCAGGAAAAAACGCATACGCCCTTTTTGGCCAACCAAGCAAGCTTGCAAAGGAAATCTGCACTACAATGAAGTCTCACTTCCCCCCGGTCAAAAGGGCCATCTGAAAAAAGTGTAAAATCCAGAAAGGCAGGACAGGCCATGGAGAACTGGGAGCCTTGTTATGCTGATGGGCGGGATGTAAATTGCCAACAGACAATCGGGAGAAGTGTATGGTGTTTCCTGAAACATCTAAAAAACAAAGCAACAGAGCCTAGGGCACTTCCACTTATGGTCCTATAGCTTAGAGAAATTAAAGTCAAAAAGACACAGCCACCCCAAAGTTTGGGACGCCTCTGTTTACAAGAACCTCGTTTACAGTACAAGTTCAACATCGCAGAAAGTGAAAAATGGATAAAGAAGTTGTGGTATTTACTTACAAAGCAATATCACTCAGCAATGAAATCTATGTCATCAGGCCCTTAGCAGCACAATGAGTGGATTCAGGTATGATGATTCTAACTGAAATAAGTCACACAGAAAAAGAAACATCATAAGATATCAGTAATACACGGAATGTAAACTTGGCTACACAGGAACTGAATTACAGAACAGAACAGGGTCTCAAATTTAGAAAACCAACTTATGCTTGCTTAAGGGTAAAGGTGAGTTGGGGTGCTGCATAAAACCAGAGATTGAAACGAGCACAGATAAAGTTCCTTAAGCCAAATATGGACTAGACAAGAGCTACTCCTTGCTCAACGAAATGGACTCAACACCGCATATTAAACGCCTAAGAATGTACCTGACTAGTAAGTATCTTAAAACCTATGGATTGCTATGTCTCCGAAAGAGAATCAAGCATGTGTACAGGGGCATAAACGCAGCAGTGATAGGATTGGAGAGGTTCCGTGAGCAAATGAAGACTCTTTGAAGTCATATTGCATGGTACCCATTCCACGGGTTTCAACTACCCAGGTTTAAGGTATTCTTCCTTCAGCTAAAACATGCATGTGGAACCTAGAGTATGATCAACCATGTGATCGGGAGACGTGTTCAAATATGTCTCAGTTTTCGTACCCTGGTACTCGGGTGCAACATTCCAGACGCTTTACTAACACTCTCCCCACTTGGACAGTCCGTCCCTTTAATCTCCTGTTTGGCCCAGTTTGCAATTTCTGCGGAAGATGAACAGGAATAGGGAACACCAATGAGAGACTAGCTGGAGGTGTCTGGACGGGCAAATTTAACTCTCATTTCCCACCAGAAAGAGGAATTAACCAAAGGCTCAGCGTGCCGTGCCGGAACCAGATTAGGGCCTGAAGCCATCCTGCGGTGTTGCGGCCAGCTCAAAAGAAAGCGAGTTGAAGAAAGGAGCTCAGGGGCACTGTAATTCACAAACCTGCAGAGTTATAAATGACAGCTATCGTCCAAAAATATACTGAAGTAAGGCTGCCAAGAGGACTTGAAAGCGGGGCAGAATTGCAGGAAACCGATTTCAGGAGGTAGACTGGAATTGCATTGAAAGCATAGGAAAAGAGGCAGAACGTCCACAATGATGCACTTGGCCAAAAAGTGCGTATGCGTTTTTTCCTGAATATATTCAGGAAAAAACGCATACGCCCTTTTTGGCCAACCAAGCAAGCTTGCAAAGGAAATCTGCACTACAATGAAGTCTCACTTCCCCCCGGTCAAAAGGACCATCTGAAAAAAGTGTAAAATCCAGAAAGGCAGGACAGGCCATGGAGAACTGGGAGCCTTGTTATGCTGATGGGCGGGATGTAAATTGCCAACAGACACTCGGGAGAAGTGTATGGTGTTTCCTGAAACATCTAAAAAACAAAGCAACAGAGCCTAGGGCACTTCCACTTATGGTCCTATAGCTTAGGGAAATTAACATCAAAAAGACACAGCCACCCCAAAGTTTGGGACGCCTCTGTTTACAAGAACCTCGTTTACCGTACAAGTTCAATATCACAGAAAGTGAAAAATGGATAAAGAACTTGTGGTACTTACGTACAATGCAGTATCACTCAGCAATGAAATCTATGTCATCAGGCCCGTAGCAGCATAATGAGTGGATTCAGGTATGATGATTCTAACTGAAATAAGTCACACAGAAAAAGAAACATCATAAGATATCACTAATACACGGAATGTAAACTTGGCTACACAGGAACTGAATTCCAAAACAGAACAGGGTCTCAAATTTAGAAAACCAACTTATGCTTGCTTAAGGGGAAAGGTGAGTTGGGGTGCTGCATAAAACCAGAGATTGAAACGAGCACAGATAAAGTTCCTTAAGCCAAATATGGAATAGACAAGAGCTACTCCTTGCTCAACGAAATGGACTCAACACCGCATATTAAACGCCTAAGAATGTACCTGACTAGTAAGTATCTTAAAACCTATGGATTGCTATGTCTCCGAAAGAGAATCAAGCATGTGTACAGGGGCATAAACGCAGCAGTGATAGGATTGGAGAGGTTCGGTGAGCAAATGAAGACCCTTTGAAGTCATATTGCATGGTACCCATTCCACGGGTTTCAACTACCCAGGTTTAAGGTATTCTTCCTTCAGCTAAAACATGCATGTGGAACCTAGAGTATGATCAACCATGTGATCGGGAGACGTGTTCAAATATGTCTCAGTTTTCGTACCCTGGTACTCGGGTGCAACATTCCAGACGCTTTACTAACACTCTCCCCACTTGGAGAGTCCGTCCCTTTAATCTCCTGTTTGGCCCAGTTTGCAATTTCTGCGGAAGATGAACAGGAATAGCGAGAACCAATGAGAGACTAGCTGGAGGTGTCTGGACGGGCAAATTTAACTCTCATTTCCCACCAGGAAGAGGAAATAACCAAAGGCTCAGCGTGCCGTGCCGGAACCAGATTAGGGCCTGAAGCCATCCTGCGGTGTTGCGACCAGCTCAAAAGAAAGCGAGTTGAAGAAAGGAGCTCAGGGGCACTCTAATTCACAAACCTGCAGAGTTATAAATGACAGCTATCGTCCAAAAATATACTGAAGTAAGGCTGCCAAGAGGACTTGAAAGCGGGGCAGAATTGCAGGAAACCGATTTCAGGAGGTAGACTGGAATTGCTTTGAAAGCATAGGAAAAGAGGCAGAACGTCCACAATGATGCACTTGGCCAAAAAGGGCGTATGCGTTTTTTCCTGAATATATTCAGGAAAAAACGCATACGCCCTTTTTGGCCAACCAAGCAAGCTTGCAAAGGAAATCTGCACTACAATGAAGTCTCACTTCCCCCCGGTCAAAAGGGCCATCTGAAAAAAGTGTAAAATCCAGAAAGGCAGGACAGGCCATGGAGAACTGGGAGCCTTGTTATGCTGATGGGCGGGATGTAAATTGCCAACAGACACTCGGGAGAAGTGTATGGTGTTTCCTGAAACATCTAAAAAACAAAGCAACAGAGCCTAGGGCACTTCCACTTATGGTCCTATAGCTTAGGGAAATTAAAATCAAAAAGACACAGCCACCCCAAAGTTTAGGACGCCTCTGTTTACAAGAACCTCGTTTACAGTACAAGTTCAACATCACAGAAAGTGAAAAATGGATAAAGAAGTTGTGGTATTTACTTACAAAGCAATATCACTCAGCAATGAAATCTATGTCATCAGGCCCTTAGCAGCACAATGAGTGGATTCAGGTATGATGATTCTAACTGAAATAAGTCACACAGAAAAAGAAACATCATAAGATATCAGTAATACACGGAATGTAAACTTGGCTACACAGGAACTGAATTACAGAACAGAACAGGGTCTCAAATTTAGAAAACCAACTTATGCTTGCTTAAGGGGAAAGGTGAGTTGGGGTGCTGCATAAAACCAGAGATTGAAATGAGCACAGATAAAGTTCCTTAAGCCAAATATGGAATAGACAAGAGCTACTCCTTGCTCAACGAAATGGACTCAACACCCCATATTAAACGCCTAAGAATGTACCTGACTAGTAAGTATCTTAAAACCTATTGATTGCTATGTCTCCGAAAGAGAATCAAGCATGTGTACAGGCGCATAAACGCAGCAGTGATAGGATTGGAGAGGTTCGGTGAACAAATGAAGACCCTTTGAAGTCATATTGCATGGTACCCATTCCACGGGTCTCAACTCTCCAGGTTTAAGGTATTCTTCCTTCAGCTAAAACATGCATGTGGAACCCAGAGTATAATCAACCGTGTGAATGGGAGACGTGTTCAAATATGTCTCAGTTTTCCTCCCCTGGTACTCGGGTGCAACATTCCAGACGCTTTACTAACACTCTCCCCACTTGGAGAGTCAGCGCCTTTAACCTCCTGTTTGGCCCAGTTTTCAATTTCTGCGGAAGATGAACAGGAATAGGGAGAACCAATGAGAGACTAGCTGGAGGTGTCTGCCCGGGCAAATTTAACTCTCATTTCCCACCAGGAAAAGGAATTAACCAAAGGCTCAGCGTGCCGTGCCGGAACCAGATTAGGGCCTGAAGCCATCCTGCGGTGTTGCGGCCAGCTCAAAAGAAAGCGAGTTGAAGAAAGGAGCTCAGGGGCACTGTAATTCACAAACCTGCAGAGTTATAAATGACAGCTATCGTCCAAAAATATACTGAAGTAAGGCTGCCAAGAGGACTTGAAAGCGGGGCAGAATTGCAGGAAACCGATTTCAGGAGGTAGACTGGAATTGCATTGAAAGCATAGGAAAAGAGGCAGAACGTCCACAATGATGCACTTGGCCAAAAAGGGCGTATGCGTTTTTTCCTGAATATATTCAGGAAAAAACGCATACGCCCTTTTTGGCCAACCAAGCAAGCTTGCAAAGGAAATCTGCACTACAATGAAGTCTCACTTCCCCCCGGTCAAAAGGGCCATCTGAAAAAAGTGTAAAATCCAGAAAGGCAGGACAGGCCATGGAGAACTGGGAGCCTTGTTATGCTGATGGGCGGGATGTAAATTGCCAACAGACACTCGGGAGAAGTGTATGGTGTTTCCGGAAACATCTAAAAAACAAAGCAACAGAGCCTAGGGCACTTCCACTTATGGTCCTATAGCTTAGGGAAATTAAAATCAAAAAGACACAGCCACCCCAAAGTTTGGGACGCCTCTGTTTACAAGAACCTCGTTTATCGTTCAAGTTCAATATCACAGAAAGTGAAAAATGGATAAAGAACTTGTGGTACTTACGTACAATGCAGTATCACTCAGCAATGAAATCTATGTCATCAGGCCCGTAGCAGCATAATGAGTGGATTCAGGTACGATGATTCTAACTGAAATAAGTCACACAGAAAATGAAACATCATAAGGTATCACTAATACACGGAATGTGAACTTGGCTACACATGAACTGAATTACAAAACAGAACAGGGTCTCAAGTTTAGAAAACCAACTTATGCCTGCTTAAGGGGAAAGGTGAGTTGGGGTGCTGCATAAAAGCAGAGTTTGAAATTAGCACAGATACCGTTCCATAAGCCAAATATGTAATAGACTAGACCTACCCCTTGCTCAACGAAATGGATTCAACAATGAGGTATCACCTCACACATGGTAGAATAGGCATCATAGAAAATCTACAAACAAAAAATGCTGGAAAGGGTGTGGAGAAAAGGAACCCTCTTCCACTACTGTTGGGAATATAAATTGATACAGTCATTATGGAGAACAATATGGAATTTCTTATGAAACTAACAATAGAATTACCATATGATACAGCAATCCCAGTACTGGACATATACCCAGACAAAACCATAAATCAAAAAGAGTCATTCACCGCAATGTTCATTGCATCACTATTTACAATATCGAGGTAATGGAAGCAACTTAAATGCCCACAGACAGACGAATGCATAAAGCCGTGGTACATATATAAAATGGAATATTACTAAGCCATGAAAAGGAATGAAATTGGGTCATTTGTAGAGACGTCGATGGATCTAGAGACTGTCATACAGAGTGAAGTAAGTCTGAAAGAGAAAAACAAATCTTGTATATTCATGCATATATGTGGAACCTAGAAAAACTGTACAGATTAACCATTTTGCAAGGCATAAATAGAGCAACAGATGTAGACAACAAACGTATGGACAACAAGGGGGGAAAGCTGTTGGGGGGGTGGTGGTGGGAGGAGTTGAGAGACTGGGATTGGCATGTATACATTTATATGTATAAAATAGATAACCAATAAGAACCTGCTGTATAAAAATATAAAATAAAATTCAAAATTAAAAAGAAATAAAATTTAAAAAATAAAACAAAAAACAATTATTCCCTGCACATACATGTATTTATATGAATAAATTATTTCCATGCTTATATCTGTAAATACAAAAAAGAGGAATAAAATCTACCTTGAACCAAAAACGAAAAAGAGAAAAAAAACACAGAACCCACCAGTTACACAGAGGAAAACCGTATCAGGGCACTTGCTCCAGTTGTAAGCAATTCTGAAGTTGGTCAGTGGTGGGGAATCGTCTCCCATTCAGCCAGCAGCCCCCACGCAACAAGCGTCCTCATTGCAAAGCTGGGGCACCGTGCCGAGGCATCTGTGAGTAAACGTGAGCTGAGCCCCAGGCCAGTTGCTGCTGAACTATTCCCACCCGTCCCAGGTAAAACACCTGAATATATACAAGGACTTGAAAGCCTAGAGGAAGGGCCATAGAGCCACACGAGTGACAGCATGCCGGCCGACTTGGTGCCTGCAGGCCAGCCAGGATGGTCCTGGCCCTGGGTGCTCTTCTGGAAGATTTCCATTTCCCTGCCTGAGATACCCGTCCTGTCCCTGCCCCCACGGCTTTTTTCCTTCCTCACCTCTGCCCAGGGAGAAATTCCAGCAGCAGGTATGGGTGACACATCCTCTTCTTTAGCAGGTGGCAGCCTGGCAACTGCTGCAGAAAGTCCAGCAGAGCCCCACTCACACTGGGCCACCCACAAAGCCGTGGCCTCTCACTCCCTCCCACCAGCCCAGCCCCGAGACTGCTGACAGGGCAGAGAAAATGGCGTCAGGCACGGCTGCAGGGGCTCTTGCTGCCTGGAGTGGTATTTATATTGATCTCAACCCAGGCACACCTGGGGAGGGCTGGCCGGCACGGTAAGGCTGCCCAGGTCAGCCAATCATCACCCCTCAGGGGCTCACAGTTGCAGAAAATGGAACTTGCTGAACCGGCCAGGTCCAAGGAACAGGTGTGGGCTCCTGAGAGTCAGGATAGACAAGGGGCTGCAGCTTTGGCTTGTTTTCTAATCATTTTATCTGGCCCATGAGTGGGAGACAACTTCAAGAAAACCCTCTCCTAATGAGAGGAACCCAGGAGTCAGGGAGAGGAGGGGTGGGTGGTGGTTGGAGACAGAGGCCTGGTGCCCCAGGTGCAGTGGAAGTCTCTGGAAGACCAGGTGGAGGGAGGCCTCATGGAGTGATGCCCAGGGTCACAGACCTGTCGCAGCTGCTGTTTGTTAGTTCAAGTCCTGCTCTGAGGTGCTCTGTGTCAGCTCTGAGCGACAGGTGAGCTGGGGGTGCTCTGCAATGAGGGCTATGTGCACGGTTCCTGTGTGCCCAGCCCTGCCACGGTACCTGCAAGGGTAGCTCTGTATCCTGGGAGGGCCCTGACCACGAGAGCCCCGTGGGCTGGGGTGGGGGTGGGGTACCTGCCCAGGTGAGCTCCATATTCTGGGATTGGTCTGACCACGAGAGCCCCATGGGCTGCTGGGGACCTGGTAAAGGATGTCAGGACAGTCAGTGAAGCCACCGAGGATATACCTCCAGTTGCTCCTAATTCCTACACCCTGCTGGTCATTCTACCAACCACCAGGACATGGTATTCTGTATTAGTCTTCAATGATGCCTTCTTTTGTATTCCATTAGTCCCAGAGTCACAAGAAATTTTGGCTTGTGAGTGGCAGGACTCAACATACAACTAAAACAATACTTCCGGGCCTTTCGGCCCCAAGGGTGCAAAAATTCCCACACCATCTTTGGGGAAAGCTTAGCTAAAGACCTAAAAGTTCTACCTCTGGAAAAGGAAACCCTCCTTCAATATGCAGACGACATTCTGATCGCCAGCCCTACTAAGGAGGCCTCTGAACTACCAAGCCAATAAAGGATAGAAGTTGTCCAAGAAAAAGCTCAAATATCACAGACTGCGGTGACCTGCCTGGGCTTCATTCTCACAGAAGGTCAGAGAAGCCCATCCCAGGAAAGGGAAGAAACCATTTTCAGCCTTACCCCTTTCTAAAACTAGAAGACAGCTTAGGGGTTCCTGGGGAGGCCAGGGTTTGCTGCTTCTGGATCCCTAACTACAGTCTACTAGCTGGGCCTCTATATGAAACACTGAAAGGAAAAGATGATGATCCTTTGGAATAGAATCCAGAAGTGGCCTTTCAAGAATGGAAAGAGCAGTCAATTCAGACCCTTGCCCTGGAACTCCCTAATTTAGCTAAACCCTTTGACCTTTACATTCCCGGTGAAAGGTGAATCGCCATTGGAGAATTAGTGCAAAAACTGGGACCACTTGAAATGGAACAATGCAAGAATGCCATCCAGGTAGGATAAACTACGGTCACTAAGGGGCTTGGCCCACTGCCACATCTGGCCAAGATAATGGCGGTATCTAAAAACCTGGAAATCAGCAGCCCAAAAGGCCACCTCCCTCCTAAGGGAAAAGGACCCCACGTGGTGATCCTAACCACCAACCATGCCCTGAAGTTGCAGGGTTCACTCCGTGGGCACACCGACCTTGAGTGAGGAGGCCCTCCAACTCCAACATCCAGAGAGATAACCGGGGGCAACAGGGCACCATGACGACTCGTGTGAACATCACTTGACCTGGAGTTTCTCTCATAAAACAACAAGAGTGTGTCCCAAAAGAGTAGACTACTGCTTGCAGGACTTACTGCACCCAGAGGGGAGCTAATAATCTTGGCGGGGGAACGGTATATCACACTGTCACCATAGAAAAGCCTACAGACACCGTGATGATGGTGGCCAATAAGACCGGCTGGACTCCTGTTTACTTCAAAAGGCTGTTGACTCAGTGGCCATCATGGTCCTTGATCACCACTGACCCTGGACTGTCTGGGAGTTGAGCGGGCAGGGCTCTGACACCTGGTGCTGTTTGTACGTTAATTCAGGGGCCTAATTGAAGAAAGCGCAGACTACTGGTCAGAGCATCTAGGCTGGCAGAAACGGTCAGCCTAAGGTGGCCGAACAAATGTGGGGCGGGGTGAAACCGGCCCCCACAGCGTCTCTGCACATCTCTTTCCTGGACCCTTAAAGGTCATTAGAATCTATAACACTTCCAATGCTGGTGCTCAGGTGGACGAGCAGGGAGGCAGGGGTCCTGGGGACAATCAACGTCACCGGGAGGCTGCTGGGGAGAAGCTCTGACCCTCGCCCCAGGGTATGAGGGCTCCCAACTCAGCACTCAGCAGTTACAGAAGAAGGGTCTACACCCTCAGCACTCCAAGAATGAGGAACAGGACAAAAGGCAGAGGAGGGGTTTGTCCCCAGCAAAGCCCATTAAAAATCCCTGGGAGATAAAAATAGAATCTGGGCAATAAAGTCAAGTCTAACCTTTTTTATCCTTTGTGCTTTGTCTAATTTCACGTGCTCCTAGGGTCCCGCATGCAGAGGTTCCACACCCGGCACTTCAGACCAGATTTCCTAGTGCAGAATGGCTGGGTCGACACCTCAGCTCCTGGGGCCCAGTGCAGACTCCACGATATAGAGCCTGAGCTACAGCCAACCCGGCCCTCGAGAGCTCCGCCCCCTCCCTCCCACTGACTCTGACAGGATCTCTACACAGCAGCCCAGCCCACAGCCCACAGCCCACGGGGTAGTGCATGCTCTCACCTCTCCATTCTCTGATCAAAATATAAAGTTTCCTTTGCTTGTGAACCAAACTCAGTCTCGATCTGTTGGCCCCAATGACACTGGGCAGGGGGACACTTGTTGGGGTCCACTCTGGAAGATCAGTAACAGAAATTGAGACTATTGTAACCTCAATGAACAGATGTGTGAGCCAAACTGTAGTTAACATAGAACAGTGTATAAGGCTCGGGTAAAATAAGATGTTTCTAACACTTCCATTTGATATTTCCATCACTTTATTATAAGCAAGTTCAGTGAAAAGGTTTGTCTTATTTGTCAGGTCAATATTAGAGAAATGAAGTGATTTCTTTCCAAGGATGTACATCTAATAATCTTGGTTAAACCTTCAATCTTGTTTTAAATGCTTTTCCATTGAAAATGATACCTCTCTTTCAGCTCCCCCATTTCTGAGAAGTATAAAATCTTATAATTTATTATTACCAAAGGGGAAAGGTGGGAGGAGGGATAAATTAACAGTTTGGGATTAACACATACACACTGCTATGTATAAAATAGATCATCAACAAGGAACTACTGTATAGCACAGGGAACTACACTCAACATTTTGCAATAACCTATAAGGGGAAATAATCTGAAAAAGAATAGATATTTTTATTGACATCATCTATCAATGACAGTTAAAGTGTAACCTAAGGGAAGCTGGTGGTGAGTGCTTCTGACCCTGAAGACTTCAATCATCTAAAGTTTGGACTCTGCCTACTTCCCATGGCCCTTAATGAACATATGTGTAGCCGTAACTTAAAAACTTCCCCAGTTTGGGTTTCGGGGAGACACTGATTTTGAAAAAGCCCTGGTGTTCTCCTTACATGAATGGGACTCTTCCTACTGCTAAAACATGTCTGTCACACCCAGAGGATGGTATACCGTCTGATCGGGAAGAGTTTGGAAAAGGCATCTCATCTCCTCATCTCCTGGTGCTCGGTTTCACCCCTCCAGCGTCTTTACTAACAGTCTCCCCACTTGGAGATGTCAGCACTGTCAACATCCTGTTGCGTACAGTTTGGAATTTGTCCAGAGGATGAAGCGGAAGGATGAGGAACAATGAGAGACAAGTCCTAGGTGTTCAGACAGGCACATGTCACTCTAATTTCCAATCAGGAAGACGAATTGACCAAAGGCTAGGGTTGCCCATGGAAACAATATAGGGCTTGAGGAAATCCCGCTGCTTTGTGGCCAGTTCCCATAAACACAAGTTGAACAATGGAACTCAGGGGCAGTAAAATTCACAAAACTGCAGAGTTGAAAATATCCATCACTGAAAAATGTCTTGAGGAAAGTCAGAAAAAAGGACTTGTAAGCAAGGGAGAATGGCAGGAAAGGGATTTGAGGAGGTAGAAAGGACTCGCCATTAAGCACAAGAAAAGGAGCTGAACATTGCCAACATTGCAGTTGGCCAAAAAGGGTGTATGCGTTTTTTTCTGTATATATTCAAGAAAAGGGCATACACTTTTTTAGCCAACCAAACAGATGGGCACTGGAAGTCAATACTACAAAAGATATCACTTCGCATCAGTCAGAAGAGCCATCCTCATAAAGCGTAAACAACAGAAATGCAGGACAGGGCAACGAGAAGAGGGAGCCCTGTGAGACTTATAGTGGAAATGTATATTGCCAACGGCCATTCTGGAGAAGTGTATTGTATTTACTAAAGCATCTAAAAAATGAGCTACAGAGCATAGGGCACTTGCACTCATGGGCGTATATCTTGGGAAAAACAAAAATCGAGAGGACACAGGCACCCCAATGTTTACCCCCTCTCTGTTTAAAAGATCCTCGACTAGGATATAACTTAAATGTCTCTGGAGGGAAAAAATGGATAGAGATGTGGTACTTAGGTAGAGTGGAATATTATTCAGCCTGGAAATCAATGAAATATGGCCAGTTGTAACAACTCCGGAGGAGTTACGTATGATCATTCTAAGTGACAGAATTCAAAAAGAAAAAGACACATATCATAAGATATCACTTAAAGGTGGAATCCAAAATGGCTACACATGAAATAAATTACAAAACAAAAACATAGTCAAATATGTAGAAAACACGCATAAGGCTGCTAAACGGGAAAGGTGGGGAGGGGTGAGGCATCATCCAGGAGGTTGAAATTAGCAAAGATACCATTCCAAATACCAAACTGATAATCAACAAGGCCTACACGGTAGCTAAAAGAACTGCACTCAGCACACTCAAGTCACCGGAAAAGAATATATACGACTGGTAAGAATCTGAAAAAGAATTTATTGATGTCTCTCTGTACGTGAATCAAGTGGATGTACAGCAGCAAGAAACAGAGCTTTGAAAATCAGCTGTAACCAATATAGTAATAAATTGAAAAAAATAAACGACAGAGAGACAGAGAAAACCTCTTACAACTTTTCCTCAGGGACGGTGATGCAACATGGATTGAACACATCTAGACCCACAGCAGGATGAGACATAAGGCTGGAAACTGTTTGCGCTAAGAGAAATGTGAGGTTGGGTGAGGAAATGCACACCCTTTAAAGTAATACTACCTGGTACCCATTCAATGGGTCCCAAATCTGCAGGTTCAAGGGATCTTCCTATAGCTAAAACATGCATGGAAAACCCAGAGGACTGTACACCATGTGATCGGGAGATGTGTCTAAAATGCACCTCATTTATCCTCTCCTGGTGCTCCTGTTCACCATTCCAGCCACGCTACTTAGAATCTCCCCACTTGGAGAATCAGCACATTTAAACTTCTGTTTCACACATTTTGCAAATTGTGAGGAGGATGAACGGGAAGAGGGGGAACCAATGAGAGAATAGTTGTAGGGGTTTGGACGGGCACATATCACTCTAATTTCCCATTAAGAATAAGAATTAAAGAAAGGCTCAGCCTGCCTCGCCGGAGCCAAAATAGGGCCTGAAGCAATCCTGCGGGTTTGAGGCCAGCTCACAAAAGAACAACTTAAAAAATGGAGCTCAGGGTCACTGCAATTCACAAACCTGCAGAGTTATAAATGAAAACTAACGTCCAAAAATATGTTGAGGTAAGGCAAAGAAGAGGATCTGAATGCAAGACAGAATTGCAAGAAACAGATTTCAAGAGATAGATTGGACTCGTCTTTAACGCACATGAAAAGCGGCAGAATTTCGACAATGATGCAGTTGGCCCAAAAGGGCGTATGCGTTTTTTCCTGATTATATCCAGGAAAAAACGCATACGCACTTTATGGGCAACGAAGCAAGCAAGCAATGCAAATGTGCACAACAAAGAAGTCTCATTTCCCACCGGTCAAAAGGGCCATCCTAAAAAATTGTAAAAACCAGAAATGCAGGACAGGCCATGGAGAACAGGGAGCCTTTATACGCTGATGGGTAGTGTGTGGACTGCCGAGAGCCACTCTGGAGAAGTGTATGGTGGTTCCTAAATCATCTAAAAAACAGAGCTACAGAGCATAGGACACTTCCAATCATGGGAGTATATCTAGGGAAGTCTAAAAATCAACAAGACACAAGCACACCACAGTTTAGGGCTACTCTGTTTACAAGAACCTCAACTTCAGTACACCTTAAATATCCCAGGAAAGAGAACAATGGATAAAGAAGATGTGGTACTTATGTACAATTTCTTCACCATGAAATCAATGTAATAAGGCTAGTAGAAGGATAAAGAGTGGATTTAGGTCCGATAATACTACTTGAAATAAGTCAAACAGAAAAAGAAACATATCATAAGATATCACTTATAGAGGGAGGGTAAATATGGCTGCACAAGAAATGAATTACAGAACAGAACAGTGTCTCACATTTAGAAAACACACTTACGTCAGCTTAAGGGGAAAGGAGAGGTGGGGTGATGCATAAAACCTGAGTTTGAAATTAGCACAGATACCGTTCAATAAACCAAATAGGTATTAGACAAGATCTACACCTTGCTCAATGAACTGGCCTCAACACACCCTATACACCGCAGAGAAATATATCTGAGTAATAAGAATCTTAAAACCCATGTATTCATATATCTCCATAAGGGAATCAAGTGTGTGCAGAGCGGCACAAACACAGCAGTGAAAATGAGCTAAACCCCATTATAGAAATAAATTTTAAAAACAAAACGCTGAAACAATGAAAGAGAGAAAAATTCTTACAAAATTCGCTCAGGGGCTGTGATGCAACCTGGATTGACCACATATAAACCCACAGCTGGATAAGACATAAGGCTGGACACTTGGGGCTGAGAGGATTGGTGAGCTTTGGTGAGCAACTGCCGAAAGTTTAATGCAATACTTCATGCTACTCAGTCCAAGGGTCCCAACACTCCAGGTTGAAGGGAATCTTCCTACAGCTAAACCATGCTTGGGAAACCCAGCGACTGGTATACCATATGATCGGGAAAGGTTTCTAAAACACACCTCATTTTTCCTCTCCTGGGGCTCCGGATCGACATTCCAGCCGCTTTACTAACAACATCCCCACATGGAGAGTCAATGCCTTTAAGTTCTGGTATCGCACAGTCTGCAGTTAGTGCGGAGGATGAATGGGAATAGGGGGAACCAGTGAGAAAACTAGCTGTAGCGGTTTCAATGGGCACATGTCACTCTAATTTCACATCAGTAAGAAGAATTAACCAAAGGCACAGCAAGGTGCCCCAGAAGAAGAATAGAGCTTCAAGGAATCCTGTGGTTATGGGGCAAGATCACAAAAATAAGAGCTGAAAAATGGAGCTAAGGGCCACTGCAATTCAAAAACCTGCAGAGTTATAAAGGCCAACTATTTTCAAAAAATATATTGAGGTAAGGCTATGAAGAAGCATTGAAAGCAAGGCAGAATTGCAGGCAACCGATTTCAGGAGATACACTGGAATTGCATTGAAAACATATGAAGAGAGTCAGAACCTCGACAATGATGCACTTGGCCAAAAAGGGCGTATGTGTTTTTTCCTGAATATAGTCAGGAAAAAACGCATACACACTTTTTGGCCAACCAAGCAAGCTTGCAAAGGAAATCTGCACTACAATGAAGTCTCACTTTCCCCTGGTCAAAAGGGCCATCTGAAAAAAGTGTAAAATCCATAAAGGCACGACAGGCCATGGAGAACTGGGAGCCTTCCAATGTTGATGGGCGGGATGTAAATTGCCAACAGCCACTCTGAAGAAGTGTATGGTGTTTCCTGAAACATCTAAAAAACAAAGCAACAGAGCCTAGGGCACTTCCACTTATGGTCCTAGAGTTTAGGGAAATTAAAATCAAAAAGACACAGCCACCCCAAAGTTTGGAATGGCTCTGTTTACAAGAACCTCATATACGGTACAAGTTCAATATCGCAGAAAGTGAAAAATGGATAAAGAAGTTGTGGTACTTACGTACAATGCAATATCACTCAGCAATGAAATCTATGTCATCAGGCCCTTAGCAGCATAATGAGTGGATTCAGGTACGATGAATCTAACTGAAATAAGTCACACAGAAAAAGAAACATCATAAGATATCAGTAATACACGGAATGTAAACTTGGCTACACAGGAACTGAATTACAGAACAGAACAGGGTCTCAAATTTAGAAAACCAACTTATGCTTGCTTAAGGGGAAAGGTGAGTTGGGGTGCTGCATAAAACCAGAGATTGAAATGAGCACAGATAAAGTTCCTTAAGCCAAATATGGAATAGACAAGAGCTACTCCTTGCTCAACGAAATGGACTCAACACCGCATATTAAACGCCTAAGAATGTACCTGACTAGTAAGTATCTTAAAACCTATGGATTGCTATGTCTCTGAAAGAGAATCAAGCAAGTGTACAGGGGCATAAACGCAGCAGTGATAGGATTGGAGAGGTTCGGTGAGCAAATGAAGACCCTTTGAAGTCATATTGCATGGTACCCATTCCACGGGTTTCAACTACCCAGGTTTAAGGTATTCTTCCTTCAGCTAAAACATGCATGTGGAACCCAGAGTATGATCAACCATGTGAACGGGAGACGTGTTCAAATATGTCTCAGTTTTCGTACCCTGGTACTCGGGTGCAACATTCCAGACGCTTTACTAACACTCTCCCGACTTGGAGAGTCAGTCCCTTTAACCTCCTGTTTGGCCCAGTTTGAAATTTCTGTGGAAGATGAACAGGAATAGAGAGAACCAATGAGAGACTAGCTGGAGGTGTCTGGACGGGCAAATTTAACTCTCATTTCCCACCAGGAAGAGGAAATAACCAAAGGCTCAGCATGCCGTGCCGGAACCAGATTAGGGCCTGAAGCCATCCTGCGGTGTTGCGGCCAGGTCACAAGAAAGCGAGTTGAAGAAAGGAGCTCAGGGGCACTGTAATTCACAAACCTGCAGAGTTATAAATGACAGCTATCGTCCAAAAATATACTGAAGTAAGGCTGCCAAGAGGACTTGAAAGCGGGGCAGAATTGCAGGAAACCGATTTCAGGAGGTAGACTGGAATTGCATTGAAAGCATAGGAAAAGAGGCAGAACGTCCACAATGATGCACTTGGCCAAAAAGGGCGTATGCGTTTTTTCCTGAATATATTCAGGAAAAAACGCATACGCACTTTTTGGACAACCAAGCAAGCTTGCAAAGGAAATCTGCACTACAATGAAGTCTCACTTCCCCCCGGTCAAAATGGCCATCTGAAAAAAGTGTAAAATCCAGAAAGGCAGGACAGGCCATGGAGAATTGGGAGCCTTGTTATGCTGATGGGTGGGATGTAAATTGCCAACAGACACTCGGGAGAAGTGTATGGTTTTTCCGGAAACATCTAAAAAACAAAGAACAGAGCCTAGGGCACTTCCACTTATGGTCCTATAGCTTAGGGAAATTAAAATCAAAAAGACACAGCCACCCCAAAGTTTGGGACGCCTCTGTTTACAAGAACCTCGTTTACAGTACAAGTTCAACATCGCAGAAAGTGAAAAATGGATAAAGAACATTTGGTATTTACTTACAAAGCAATATCACTCAGCAATGAAATCTATGTCATCAGGCCCTTAGCAGCACAATGAGTGGATTCAGGTATGATGATTCTAACTGAAATAAGTCACACAGAAAAAGAAACATCATAAGATATCAGTAATACACGGAATGTAAACTTGGCTACACAGGAACTGAATTACAGAACAGAACAGGGTCTCAAATTTAGAAAACCAACTTATGCTTGCTTAAGGGGAAAGGTGAGTTGGGGTGCTGCATAAAACCAGAGATTGAAATGAGCACAGATAAAGTTCCTTAAGCCAAATATGGAATAGACAAGAGCTACTCCTTGCTCAACGAAATGGACTCAACACCGCATATTAAACGCCTAAGAATGTACCTGACTAGTAAGTATCTTAAAACCTATGGATTGCTATGTCTCCGAAAGAGAATCAAGCATGTGTACAGGGGCATAAACGCAGCAGTGATAGGATTGGAGAGGTTCGGTGAGCAAATGAAGACCCGTTGAAGTCATATTGCATGGTACCCATTCCACGGGTTTCAACTACCCAGGTTTAAGGTATTCTTCCTTCAGCTAAAACATACATGTGGAACCTAGAGTATGATCAACCATGTGATCGGGAGACGTGTTCAAATATGTCTCAGTTTTCGTACCCTGGTACTCGGGTGCAACATTCCAGACGCTTTACTAACACTCTCCCGACTTGGAGAGTCAGTGCCTTTAAACTCCTGTTTGGCCCAGTATGTAATTTCTGCAGAAGATGAATAGGAATAGGGAGAACCAATGAGAGACTACCTGGAGGTGTCTGGACGGGCAAATTTAACTCTCATTTCCCACCAGGAAGAGGAATTAACCAAAGGCTCAGCGTGCCGTGCCGGAACCAGATTAGGGCCTGAAGCCATCCTGCGGTGTTGCGGCCAGCTCAAAAGAAAGCGAGTTGAAGAAAGGAGCTCAGGGGCACTGTAATTCACAAACCTGCAGAGTTATAAATGACAGCTATCGTCCAAAAATATACTGAAGTAAGGCTGCCAAGAGGACTTGAAAGCGGGGCAGAATTGCAGGAAACCGATTTCAGGAGGTAGACTGGAATTGCTTTGAAAGCATAGGAAAAGAGGCAGAACGTCCACAATGATGCACTTGGCCAAAAAGGGCGTATGCGTTTTTTCCTGAATATATTCAGGAAAAAACGCATACGCCCTTTTTGGCCAACCAAGCAAGCTTGCAAAGGAAATCTGCACTACAATGAAGTCTCACTTCCCCCCGGTCAAAAGGGCCATCTGAAAAAAGTGTAAAATCCAGAAAGGCAGGACAGGCCATGGAGAACTGGGAGCCTTGTTATGCTGATGGGCGGGATGTAAATTGCCAACAGACACTCGGGAGAAGTGTATGGTGTTTCCGGAAACATCTAAAAAACAAAGCAACAGAGCCTAGGGCACTTCCACTTATGGTCCTATAGCTTAGGGAAATTAAAATCAAAAAGACACAGCCACCCCAAAGTTTGGGACGCCTCTGTTTACAAGAACCTCGTTTACCGTTCAAGTTCAATATCACAGAAAGTGAAAAATGGATAAAGAACTTGTGGTACTTACGTACAATGCAGTATCACTCAGCAATGAAATCTATGTCATCAGGCCCGTAGCAGCATAATGAGTGGATTCAGGTACGATGATTCTAACTGAAATAAGTCACACAGAAAATGAAACATCATAAGGTATCACTAATACACGGAATGTGAACTTGGCTACACATGAACTGAATTACAAAACAGAACAGGGTCTCAAGTTTAGAAAACCAACTTATGCCTGCTTAAGGGGGAAGGTGAGTTGGGGTGCTGCATAAAAGCAGAGTTTGAAATTAGCACAGATACCGTTCCATAAGCCAAATATGTAATAGACTAGACCTACCCCTTGCTCAACGAAATGGATTCAACAATGAGGTATCACCTCACACCTGGTAGAATAGGCATCATAGAAAATCTACAAACAAAAAATGCTGGAAAGGGTGTGGAGAAAAGGAACCCTCTTCCACTACTGTTGGGAATATAAATTGATACAGTCATTATGGAGAACAATATGGAATTTCTTATGAAACTAACAATAGAATTACCATATGATACAGCAATCCCAGTACTGGACATATACCCAGACAAAACCATAAATCAAAAAGAGTCATTCACCGCAATGTTCATTGCATCACTATTTACAATATCGAGGTAATGGAAGCAACTTAAATGCCCACAGACAGACGAATGCATAAAGCTGTGGTACATATATAAAATGGAATATTACTAAGCCATGAAAAGGAATGAAATTGGGTCATTTGTAGAGACGTCGATGGATCTAGAGACTGTCATACAGAGTGAAGTAAGTCTGAAAGAGAAAAACAAATCTTGTATATTCATGCATATATGTGGAACCTAGAAAAACTGTACAGATTAACCATTTTGCAAGGCATAAATAGAGCAACAGATGTAGACAACAAACGTATGGACAACAAGGGGGGAAAGCTGTTGGGGGGGTGGTGGTGGGAGGAGTTGAGAGACTGGGATTGGCATGTATACATTTATATGTATAAAATAGATAACCAATAAGAACCTGCTGTATAAAAATATAAAATAAAATTCAAAATTAAAAAGAAATAAAATTTAAAAAATAAAACAAAAAACAATTATTCCCTGCACATACATGTATTTATATGAATAAATTATTTCCATGCTTATATCTGTAAATACAAAAAAGAGGAATAAAATCTACCTTGAACCAAAAACGAAAAAGAGAAAAAAAACACAGAACCCACCAGTTACACAGAGGAAAACCGTATCAGGGCACTTGCTCCAGTTGTAAGCAATTCTGAAGTTGGTCAGTGGTGGGGAATCGTCTCCCATTCAGCCAGCAGCCCCCACGCAACAAGCGTCCTCATTGCAAAGCTGGGGCACCGTGCCGAGGCATCTGTGAGTAAACGTGAGCTGAGCCCCAGGCCAGTTGCTGCTGAACTATTCCCACCCGTCCCAGGTAAAACACCTGAATATATACAAGGACTTGAAAGCCTAGAGGAAGGGCCATAGAGCCACACGAGTGACAGCATGCAGGCCGACTTGGTGCCTGCAGGCCAGCCAGGATGGTCCTGGCCCTGGGTGCTCTTCTGGAAGATTTCCATTTCCCTGCCTGAGATACCCGTCCTGTCCCTGCCCCCACGGCTTTTTTCCTTCCTCACCTCTGCCCAGGGAGAAATTCCAGCAGCAGGTATGGGTGACACATCCTCTTCTTTAGCAGGTGGCAGCCTGGCAACTGCTGCAGAAAGTCCAGCAGAGCCCCACTCACACTGGGCTACCCACAAAGCCGTGGCCTCTCACTCCCTCCCACCAGCCCAGCCCCGAGACTGCTGACAGGGCAGAGAAAATGGCGTCAGGCACGGCTGCAGGGGCTCTTGCTGCCTGGAGTGGTATTTATATTGATCTCAACCCAGGCACACCTGGGGAGGGCTGGCCGGCACGGTAAGGCTGCTCAGGTCAGCCAATCATCACCCCTCAGGGGCTCACAGTTGCAGAAAATGGAACTTGCTGAACCGGCCAGGTCCAAGGAACAGGTGTGGGCTCCTGAGAGTCAGGATAGACAAGGGGCTGCAGCTTTGGCTTGTTTTCTAATCATTTTATCTGGCCCATGAGTGGGAGACAACTTCAAGAAAACCCTCTCCTAATGAGAGGAACCCAGGAGTCAGGGAGAGGAGGGGTGGGTGGTGGTTGGAGACAGAGGCCTGGTGCCCCGGGTGCAGTGGAAGTCTCTGGAAGACCAGGTGGAGGGAGGCCTCACGGAGTGATGCCCAGGGTCACAGACCTGTCGCAGCTGCTGTTTGTTAGTTCAAGTCCTGCTCTGAGGTGCTCTGTGTCAGCTCTGAGCGACAGGTGAGCTGGGGGTGCTCTGCAATGAGGGCTATGTGCACGGTTCCTGTGTGCCCAGCCCTGCCACGGTACCTGCAAGGGTAGCTCTGTATCCTGGGAGGGCCCTGACCACGAGAGCCCCGTGGGCTGGGGTGGGGGTGGGGTACCTGCCCAGGTGAGCTCCATATTCTGGGATTGGTCTGACCACGAGAGCCCCATGGGCTGCTGGGGACCTGGTAAAGGATGTCAGGACAGTCAGTGAAGCCACCGAGGATATACCTCCAGTTGCTCCTAATTCCTACACCCTGCTGGTCATTCTACCAACCACGAGGACATGGTATTCTGTATTAGTCTTCAATGATGCCTTCTTTTGTATTCCATTAGTCCCAGAGTCACAAGAAATTTTGGCTTGTGAGTGGCAGGACTCAACATACAACTAAAACAATACTTCCGGGCCGTTCGGCCCCAAGGGTGCAAAAATTCCCACACCATCTTTGGGGAAAGCTTAGCTAAAGACCTAAAAGTTCTACCTCTGGAAAAGGAAACCCTCCTTCAATATGCAGACGACATTCTGATCGCCAGCCCTACTAAGGAGGCCTCTGAACTACCAAGCCAATAAAGGATAGAAGTTGTCCAAGAAAAAGCTCAAATATCACAGACTGCGGTGACCTGCCTGGGCTTCATTCTCACAGAAGGTCAGAGAAGCCCATCCCAGGAAAGGGAAGAAACCATTTTCAGCCTTACCCCTTTCTAAAACTAGAAGACAGCTTAGGGGTTCCTGGGGAGGCCAGGGTTTGCTGCTTCTGGATCCCTAACTACAGTCTACTAGCTGGGCCTCTATATGAAACACTGAAAGGAAAAGATGATGATCCTTTGGAATAGAATCCAGAAGTGGCCTTTCAAGAATGGAAAGAGCAGTCAATTCAGACCCTTGCCCTGGACCTCCCTAATTTAGCTAAACCCTTTGACCTTTACATTCCCGGTGAAAGGTGAATCGCCATTGGAGAATTAGTGCAAAAACTGGGACCACTTGAAATGGAACAATGCAAGAATGCCATCCAGGTAGGATAAACTACGGTCACTAAGGGGCTTGGCCCACTGCCACATCTGGCCAAGATAATGGCGGTATCTAAAAACCTGGAAATCAGCAGCCCAAAAGGCCACCTCCCTCCTAAGGGAAAAGGACCCCACGTGGTGATCCTAACCACCAACCATGCCCTGAAGTTGCAGGGTTCGCTCCGTGGGCACACCGACCTTGAGTGAGGAGGCCCTCCAACTCCAACATCCAGAGAGATAACCGGGGGCAACAGGGCACCATGACGACTCGTGTGAACATCACTTGACCTGGAGTTTCTCTCATAAAACAACAAGAGTGTGTCCCAAAAGAGTAGACTACTGCTTGCAGGACTTACTGCACCCAGAGGGGAGCTAATAATCTTGGCGGGGGAACGGTATATCACACTGTCACCATAGAAAAGCCTACAGACACCGTGATGATGGTGGCCAATAAGACCGGCTGGACTCCTGTTTACTTCAAAAGGCTGTTGACTCAGTGGCCATCATGGTCCTTGATCACCACTGACCCTGGACTGTCTGGGAGTTGAGCGGGCAGGGCTCTGACACCTGGTGCTGTTTGTACGTTAATTCAGGGGCCTAATTGAAGAAAGCGCAGACTACTGGTCAGAGCATCTAGGCTGGCAGAAACGGTCAGCCTAAGGTGGCCGAACAAATGTGGGGCGGGGTGAAACCGGCCCCCACAGCGTCTCTGCACATCTCTTTCCTGGACCCTTAAAGGTCATTAGAATCTATAACACTTCCAATGCTGGTGCTCAGGTGGACGAGCAGGGAGGCAGGGGTCCTGGGGACAATCAACGTCACCGGGAGGCTGCTGGGGAGAAGCTCTGACCCTCGCCCCAGGGTATGAGGGCTCCCAACTCAGCACTCAGCAGTTACAGAAGAAGGGTCTACACCCTCAGCACTCCAAGAATGAGGAACAGGACAAAAGGCAGAGGAGGGGTTTGTCCCCAGCAAAGCCCATTAAAAATCCCTGGGAGATAAAAATAGAATCTGGGCAATAAAGTCAAGTCTAACCTTTTTTATCCTTTGTGCTTTGTCTAATTTCACGTGCTCCTAGGGTCCCGCATGCAGAGGTTCCACACCCGGCACTTCAGACCAGATTTCCTAGTGCAGAATGGCTGGGTCGACACCTCAGCTCCTGGGGCCCAGTGCAGACTCCACGATATAGAGCCTGAGCTACAGCCAACCCGGCCCTCGAGAGCTCCGCCCCCTCCCTCCCACTGACTCTGACAGGATCTCTACACAGCAGCCCAGCCCACAGCCCACAGCCCACGGGGTAGTGCATGCTCTCACCTCTCCATTCTCTGATCAAAATATAAAGTTTCCTTTGCTTGTGAACCAAACTCAGTCTCGATCTGTTGGCCCCAATGACACTGGGCAGGGGGACACTTGTTGGGGTCCACTCTGGAAGATCAGTAACAGAAATTGAGACTATTGTAACCTCAATGAACAGATGTGTGAGCCAAACTGTAGTTAACATAGAACAGTGTATAAGGCTCGGGTAAAATAAGATGTTTCTAACACTTCCATTTGATATTTCCATCACTTTATTATAAGCAAGTTCAGTGAAAAGGTTTGTCTTATTTGTCAGGTCAATATTAGAGAAATGAAGTGATTTCTTTCCAAGGATGTACATCTAATAATCTTGGTTAAACCTTCAATCTTGTTTTAAATGCTTTTCCATTGAAAATGATACCTCTCTTTCAGCTCCCCCATTTCTGAGAAGTATAAAATCTTATAATTTATTATTACCAAAGGGGAAAGGTGGGAGGAGGGATAAATTAACAGTTTGGGATTAACACATACACACTGCTATGTATAAAATAGATCATCAACAAGGAACTACTGTATAGCACAGGGAACTACACTCAACATTTTGCAATAACCTATAAGGGGAAATAATCTGAAAAAGAATAGATATTTTTATTGACATCATCTATCAATGACAGTTAAAGTGTAACCTAAGGGAAGCTGGTGGTGAGTGCTTCTGACCCTGAAGACTTCAATCATCTAAAGTTTGGACTCTGCCTACTTCCCATGGCCCTTAATGAACATATGTGTAGCCGTAACTTAAAAACTTCCCCAGTTTGGGTTTCGGGGAGACACTGATTTTGAAAAAGCCCTGGTGTTCTCCTTACATGAATGGGACTCTTCCTACTGCTAAAACATGTCTGTCACACCCAGAGGATGGTATACCGTCTGATCGGGAAGAGTTTGGAAAAGGCATCTCATCTCCTCATCTCCTGGTGCTCGGGTTCACCCCTCCAGCGTCTTTACTAACAGTCTCCCCACTTGGAGATGTCAGCACTGTCAACATCCTGTTGCGTACAGTTTGGAATTTGTCCAGAGGATGAAGCGGAAGGATGAGGAACAATGAGAGACAAGTCCTAGGTGTTCAGACAGGCACATGTCACTCTAATTTCCAATCAGGAAGACGAATTGACCAAAGGCTAGGGTTGCCCATGGAAACAATATAGGGCTTGAGGAAATCCCGCTGCTTTGTGGCCAGTTCCCATAAACACAAGTTGAACAATGGAACTCAGGGGCAGTAAAATTCACAAAACTGCAGAGTTGAAAATATCCATCACTGAAAAATGTCTTGAGGAAAGTCAGAAAAAAGGACTTGTAAGCAAGGGAGAATGGCAGGAAAGGGATTTGAGGAGGTAGAAAGGACTCGCCATTAAGCACAAGAAAAGGAGCTGAACATTGCCAACATTGCAGTTGGCCAAAAAGGGTGTATGCGTTTTTTTCTGTATATATTCAAGAAAAGGGCATACACTTTTTTAGCCAACCAAACAGATGGGCACTGGAAGTCAATACTACAAAAGATATCACTTCGCATCAGTCAGAAGAGCCATCCTCATAAAGCGTAAACAACAGAAATGCAGGACAGGGCAACGAGAAGAGGGAGCCCTGTGAGACTTATAGTGGAAATGTATATTGCCAACGGCCATTCTGGAGAAGTGTATTGTATTTACTAAAGCATCTAAAAAATGAGCTACAGAGCATAGGGCACTTGCACTCATGGGCGTATATCTTGGGAAAAACAAAAATCGAGAGGACACAGGCACCCCAATGTTTACCCCCTCTCTGTTTAAAAGATCCTCGACTAGGATATAACTTAAATGTCTCTGGAGGGAAAAAATGGATAGAGATGTGGTACTTAGGTAGAGTGGAATATTATTCAGCCTGGAAATCAATGAAATATGGCCAGTTGTAACAACTCCGGAGGAGTTACGTATGATCATTCTAAGTGACAGAATTCAAAAAGAAAAAGACACATATCATAAGATATCACTTAAAGGTGGAATCCAAAATGGCTACACATGAAATAAATTACAAAACAAAAACATAGTCAAATATGTAGAAAACACGCATAAGGCTGCTAAACGGGAAAGGTGGGGAGGGGTGAGGCATCATCCAGGAGGTTGAAATTAGCAAAGATACCATTCCAAATACCAAACTGATAATCAACAAGGCCTACACGGTAGCTAAAAGAACTGCACTCAGCACACTCAAGTCACCGGAAAAGAATATATACGACTGGTAAGAATCTGAAAAAGAATTTATTGATGTCTCTCTGTACGTGAATCAAGTGGATGTACAGCAGCAAGAAACAGAGCTTTGAAAATCAGCTGTAACCAATATAGTAATAAATTGAAAAAAATAAACGACAGAGAGACAGAGAAAACCTCTTACAACTTTTCCTCAGGGACGGTGATGCAACATGGATTGAACACATCTAGACCCACAGCAGGATGAGACATAAGGCTGGAAACTGTTTGCGCTAAGAGAAATGTGAGGTTGGGTGAGGAAATGCACACCCTTTAAAGTAATACTACCTGGTACCCATTCAATGGGTCCCAAATCTGCAGGTTCAAGGGATCTTCCTATAGCTAAAACATGCATGGAAAACCCAGAGGACTGTACACCATGTGATCGGGAGATGTGTCTAAAATGCACCTCATTTATCCTCTCCTGGTGCTCCTGTTCACCATTCCAGCCACGCTACTTAGAATCTCCCCACTTGGAGAATCAGCACATTTAAACTTCTGTTTCACACATTTTGCAAATTGTGAGGAGGATGAACGGGAAGAGGGGGAACCAATGAGAGAATAGTTGTAGGGGTTTGGACGGGCACATATCACTCTAATTTCCCATTAAGAATAAGAATTAAAGAAAGGCTCAGCCTGCCTCGCCGGAGCCAAAATAGGGCCTGAAGCAATCCTGCGGGTTTGAGGCCAGCTCACAAAAGAACAACTTAAAAAATGGAGCTCAGGGTCACTGCAATTCACAAACCTGCAGAGTTATAAATGAAAACTAACGTCCAAAAATATGTTGAGGTAAGGCAAAGAAGAGGATCTGAATGCAAGACAGAATTGCAAGAAACAGATTTCAAGAGATAGATTGGACTCGTCTTTAACGCACATGAAAAGCGGCAGAATTTCGACAATGATGCAGTTGGCCCAAAAGGGCGTATGCGTTTTTTCCTGATTATATCCAGGAAAAAATGCATACGCACTTTATGGGCAACGAAGCAAGCAAGCAATGCAAATGTGCACAACAAAGAAGTCTCATTTCCCACCGGTCAAAAGGGCCATCCTAAAAAATTGTAAAAACCAGAAATGCAGGACAGGCCATGGAGAACAGGGAGCCTTTATACGCTGATGGGCAGTGTGTGGACTGCCGAGAGCCACTCTGGAGAAGTGTATGGTGGTTCCTAAATCATCTAAAAAACAGAGCTACAGAGCATAGGACACTTCCAATCATGGGAGTATATCTAGGGAAGTCTAAAAATCAACAAGACACAAGCACACCACAGTTTAGGGCTACTCTGTTTACAAGAACCTCAACTTCAGTACACCTTAAATATCCCAGGAAACAGAACAATGGATAAAGAAGATGTGGTACTTATGTACAATTTCTTCACCATGAAATCAATGTAATAAGGCTAGTAGAAGGATAAAGAGTGGATTTAGGTCCGATAATACTACTTGAAATAAGTCAAACAGAAAAAGAAACATATCATAAGATATCACTTATAGAGGGAGGGTAAATATGGCTGCACAAGAAATGAATTACAGAACAGAACAGTGTCTCACATTTAGAAAACACACTTACGTCAGCTTAAGGGGAAAGGAGAGGTGGGGTGATGCATAAAACCTGAGTTTGAAATTAGCACAGATACCGTTCAATAAACCAAATAGGTATTAGACAAGATCTACACCTTGCTCAATGAACTGGCCTCAACACACCCTATACACCGCAGAGAAATATATCTGAGTAATAAGAATCTTAAAACCCATGTATTCATATATCTCCATAAGGGAATCAAGTGTGTGCAGAGCGGCACAAACACAGCAGTGAAAATGAGCTAAACCCCATTATAGAAATAAATTTTAAAAACAAAACGCTGAAACAATGAAAGAGAGAAAAATTCTTACAAAATTCGCTCAGGGGCTGTGATGCAACCTGGATTGACCACATATAAACCCACAGCTGGATAAGACATAAGGCTGAACACTTGGGGCTGAGAGGATTGGTGAGCTTTGGTGAGCAACTGCCGAAAGTTTAATGCAATACTTCATGCTACTCAGTCCAAGGGTCCCAACACTCCAGGTTGAAGGGAATCTTCCTACAGCTAAACCATGCTTGGGAAACCCAGCGACTGGTATACCATATGATCGGGAAAGGTTTCTAAAACACACCTCATTTTTCCTCTCCTGGGGCTCCGGATCGACATTCCAGCCGCTTTACTAACAACATCCCCACATGGAGAGTCAATGCCTTTAAGTTCTGGTATCGCACAGTCTGCAGTTAGTGTGGAGGATGAATGGGAATAGGGGGAACCAGTGAGAAAACTAGCTGTAGCGGTTTCAATGGGCACATGTCACTCTAATTTCACATCAGTAAGAAGAATTAACCAAAGGCACAGCAAGGTGCCCCAGAAGAAGAATAGAGCTTCAAGGAATCCTGTGGTTATGGGGCAAGATCACAAAAATAAGAGCTGAAAAATGGAGCTAAGGGCCACTGCAATTCAAAAACCTGCAGAGTTATAAAGGCCAACTATTTTCAAAAAATATATTGAGGTAAGGCTATGAAGAAGCATTGAAAGCAAGGCAGAATTGCAGGCAACCGATTTCAGGAGATACACTGGAATTGCATTGAAAACATATGAAGAGAGTCAGAACCTCGACAATGATGCACTTGGCCAAAAAGGGCGTATGTGTTTTTTCCTGAATATAGTCAGGAAAAAACGCATACACACTTTTTGGCCAACCAAGCAAGCTTGCAAAGGAAATCTGCACTACAATGAAGTCTCACTTTCCCCTGGTCAAAAGGGCCATCTGAAAAAAGTGTAAAATCCATAAAGGCACGACAGGCCATGGAGAACTGGGAGCCTTCCAATGTTGATGGGCGGGATGTAAATTGCCAACAGCCACTCTGGAGAAGTGTATGGTGTTTCCTGAAACATCTAAAAAACAAAGCAACAGAGCCTAGGGCACTTCCACTTATGGTCCTAGAGTTTAGGGAAATTAAAATCAAAAAGACACAGCCACCCCAAAGTTTGGGATGGCTCTGTTTACAAGAACCTCATATACGGTACAAGTTCAATATCGCAGAAAGTGAAAAATGGATAAAGAAGTTGTGGTACTTACGTACAATGCAATATCACTCAGCAATGAAATCTATGTCATCAGGCCCTTAGCAGCACAATGAGTGGATTCAGGTATGATGATTCTAATTGAAATAAGTCACACAGAAAAAGAAACATCATAAGATATCAGTAATACACGGAATGTAAACTTGGCTACACAGGAACTGAATTACAGAACAGAACAGGGTCTCAAATTTAGAAAACCAACTTATGCTTGCTTAAGGGGAAAGGTGAGTTGGGGTGCTGCATAAAACCAGAGATTGAAATGAGCACAGATAAAGTTCCTTAAGCCAAATATGGAATAGACAAGAGCTACTCCTTGCTCAACGAAATGGACTCAACACCGCATATTAAACGCCTAAGAATGTACCTGAGTAGTAAGTATCTTAAAACCTATGGATTGCTATGTCTCTGAAAGAGAATCAAGCAAGTGTACAGGGGCATAAACGCAGCAGTGATAGGATTGGAGAGGTTCGGTGTGCAAATGAAGACCCTTTGAAGTCATATTGCATGGTACCCATTCCACGGGTTTCAACTACCCAGGTTTAAGGTATTCTTCCTTCAGCTAAAACATGCATGTGGAACCTAGAGTATGATCAACCATGTGATCGGGAGACGTGTTCAAATATGTCTCAGTTTTCGTACCCTGGTACTCGGGTGCAACATTCCAGACGCTTTACTAACACTCTCCCGACTTGGAGAGTCAGTCCCTTTAACCTCCTGCTTGGCCCAGTTTGCAATTTCTGTGGAAGATGAACAGGAATAGCGAGAACCAATGAGAGACTAGCTGGAGGTGTCTGGACGGGCAAATTTAACTCTCATTTCCCACCAGGAAGAGGAAATAACCAAAGGCTCAGCGTGCCGTGCCGGAACCAGATTAGGGCCTGAAGCCATCCTGCGGTGTTGCGGCCAGGTCACAAGAAAGCGAGTTGAAGAAAGGAGCTCAGGGGCACTGTAATTCACAAACCTGCAGAGTTATAAATGACAGCTATCGTCCAAAAATATACTGAAGTAAGGCTGCCAAGAGGACTTGAAAGCGGGGCAGAATTGCAGGAAACCGATTTCAGGAGGTAGACTGGAATTGCATTGAAAGCATAGGAAAAGAGGCAGAACGTCCACAATGATGCACTTGGCCAAAAAGGGCGTATGCGTTTTTTCCTGAATATATTCAGGAAAAAACGCATACGCACTTTTTGGCCAACCAAGCAAGCTTGCAAAGGAAATCTGCACTACAATGAAGTCTCACTTCCCCCCGGTCAAAAGGGCCATCTGAAAAAAGTGTAAAATCCAGAAAGGCAGGACAGGCCATGGAGAACTGGGAGCCTTGTTATGCTGATGGGCGGGATGTAAATTGCCAACAGACACTCGGGAGAAGTGTATGGTTTTTCCTGAAACATCTAAAAAACAAAGCAACAGAGCCTAGGGCACTTCCACTTATGGTCCTATAGCTTAGGGAAATTAAAATCAAAAAGACACAGCCACCCCAAAGTTTGGGACGCCTCTGTTTACAAGAACCTCGTTTACAGTACAAGTTCAACATTGCAGAAAGTGAAAAATGGATAAAGAACATGTGGTATTTACTTACAAAGCAATATCACTCAGCAATGAAATCTATGTCATCAGGCCCTTAGCAGCACAATGAGTGGATTCAGGTATGATGATTCTAACTGAAATAAGTCACACAGAAAAAGAAACATCATAAGATATCAGTAATACACGGAATGTAAACTTGGTTACACAGGAACTGAATTACAGAACAGAACAGGGTCTCAAATTTAGAAAACCAACTTATGCTTGCTTAAGGGGAAAGGTGAGTTGGGGTGCTGCATAAAACCAGAGATTGAAATGAGCACAGATAAAGTTCCTTAAGCCAAATATGGAATAGACAAGAGCTACTCCTGGCTCAACGAAATGGACTGAACACTGCATATTAAACGCCTAAGAATGTACCTGACTAGTAAGTATCTTAAAACCTATGGATTGCTATGTCTCCGAAAGAGAATCAAGCATGTGTACAGGGGCATAAACGCAGCAGTGATAGGATTGGAGAGGTTCGGTGAGCAAATGAAGACCCTTTGAAGTCATATTGCATGGTACCCATTCCACGGGTTTCAACTACCCAGGTTTAAGGTATTCTTCCTTCAGCTAAAACATGCATGTGGAACCTAGAGTATGATCAACCATGTGATCGGGAGACGTGTTCAAATATGTCTCAGTTTTCGTACCCTGGTACTCGGGTGCAACATTCCAGACGCTTTACTAACACTCTCCCGACTTGGAGAGTCAGTCCCTTTAACCTCCTGTTTGGCCCAGTTTGCAATTTCTGCGGAAGATGAACAAGAAAGGCGAGAACCAATGAGAGACTAGCTGGAGGTGTCTGGACGGGCAAATTTAACTCTCATTTCCCACCAGGAAGAGGAAATAACCAAAGGCTCAGCGTGCCGTGCCGGAACCAGATTAGGGCCTGAAGCCATCCTGCGGTGTTGCGGCCAGCTCAAAAGAAAGCGAGTTGAAGAAAGGAGCTCAGGGGCACTGTAATTCACAAACCTGCAGAGTTATAAATGACAGCTATCGTCCAAAAATATACTGAAGTAAGGCTGCCAAGAGGACTTGAAAGCGGGGCAGAATTGCAGGAAACCGATTTCAGGAGGTAGACTGGAATTGCATTGAAAGCATAGGAAAAGAGGCAGAACGTCCACAATGATGCACTTGGCCAAAAAGGGCGTATGCGTTTTTTCCTGAATATATTCAGGAAAAAACGCATACGCCCTTTTTGGCCAACCAAGCAAGCTTGCAAAGGAAATATGCACTACAATGAAGTCTCACTTCCCCCCGGTCAAAAGGGCCATCTGAAAAAAGTGTAAAATCCAGAAAGGCAGGACAGGCCATGGAGAACTGGGAGCCTTGTTATGCTGATGGGCGGGATGTAAATTGCCAACAGCCACTCCGGAGAAGTGTATGGTGTTTCCGGAAACATCTATACAACAAAGCAACAGAGCCTAGGGCACTTCCACTTATGGTCCTATAGCTTAGGGAAATTAAAATCAAAAAGACACAGCCACCCCAAAGTTTGGGACGCCTCTGTTTACAAGAACCTCGTTTACAGTACAAGTTCAAAATCGCAGAAATTGAAAAATGGATACAGAACATGTGGTATTTACTTACAAAGCAATATCACTCAGCAATGAAATCTATGTCATCAGGCCCTTAGGAGCACAATGAGTGGATTCAGGTATGATGATTCTAACTAAAATAAGTCACACAGAAAAAGAAACATCATAAGATATCAGTAATACACGGAATGTAAACTTGGCTACACAGGAACTGAATTACAGAACACAACAGGGTCTCAAATTTAGAAAACCAACTTATGCTTGCTTAAGGGGAAAGGTGAGTTGGGGTGCTGCATAAAACCAGAGATTGAAATGAGCACAGATAAAGTTCCTTAAGCCAAATATGGAATAGACAAGAGCTACTCCTTGCTCAACGAAATGGACTCAACACCGCATATTAAACGCCTAAGAATGTACCTGACTAGTAAGTATCTTAAAACCTATGGATTGCTATGTCTCCGAAAGAGAATCAAGCATGTGTACAGGGGCATAAACGCAGCAGTGATAGGATTGGAGAGGTTCGGTGAACAAATGAAGACCCTTTGAAGTCATATTGCATGGTACCCATTCCACGGGTCTCAACTCTCCAGGTTTAAGGTATTCTTCCTTCAGCTAAAACATGCATGTGGAACCCAGAGTATGATCAACCGTGTGAACGGGAGACGTGTTCAAATATGTCTCAGTTTTCGTACCCTGGTACTCGGGTGCAACATTCCAGACGCTTTACTAACACTCTCCCCACTTGGAGAGTCAGCGCCTTTAACCTCCTGTTTGGCCCAGTTTGCAATTTCTGCGGAAGATGAACAGGAATAGGGAACACCAATGAGAGACTAGCTGGAGGTGTCTGGACGGGCAAATTTAACTCTCATTTCCCACCAGGAAGAGGAAATAACCAAAGGCTCAGCGTGCCGTGCCGGAACCAGATTAGGGCCTGAAGCCATCCTGCGGTGTTGCGGCCAGGTCACAAGAAAGCGAGTTGAAGAAAGGAGCTCAGGGGCACTGTAATTCACAAACCTGCAGAGTTATAAATGACAGCTATCGTCCAAAAATATACTGAAGTAAGGCTGCCAAGAGGACTTGAAAGCGGGGCAGAATTGCAGGAAACCGATTTCAGGAGGTAGACTGGAATTGCATTGAAAGCATAGGAAAAGAGGCAGAATGTCCACAATGATGCACTTGGCCAAAAAGGGCGTATGCGTTTTTTCCTGAATATATTCAGGAAAAAACGCATACGCCCTTTTTGGCCAACCAAGCAAGCTTGCAAAGGAAATCTGCACTACAATGAAGTCTCACTTCCCCCCGGTCAAAAGGGCCATCTGAAAAAAGTGTAAAATCCAGAAAGGCAGGACAGGCCATGGAGAACTGGGAGCCTTGTTATGCTGATGGGCGGGATGTAAATTGCCAACAGACACTCGGGAGAAGTGTATGGTGTTTCCTGAAACATCTAAAAAACAAAGCAACAGAGCCTAGGGCACTTCCACTTATGGTCCTATAGCTTAGGGAAATTAAAATCAAAAAGACACAGCCACCCCAAAGTTTGGGACGCCTCTGTTTACAAGAACCTCGTTTACAGTACAAGTTCAACATCGCAGAAAGTGAAAAATGGATAAAGAACATGTGGTATTTACTTACAAAGCAATATCACTCAGCAATGAAATCTATGTCATCAGGCCCTTAGCAGCACAATGAGTGGATTCAGATATGATGATTCTAACTGAAATAAGTCACACAGAAAAAGAAACATCATAAGATATCAGTAATACACGGAATGTAAACTTGGCTACAGAGGAACTGAATTACAGAACAGAACAGGGTCTCAAATTTAGAAAACCAACTTATGCTTGCTTAAGGGGAAAGGTGAGTTGGGGTGCTGCATAAAACCAGAGATTGAAACGAGCACAGATAAAGTTCCTTAAGCCAAATATGGAATAGACAAGAGCTACTCCTTGCTCAACGAAATGGACTCAACACCGCATATTAAACGCCTAAGAATGTACCTGACTAGTAAGTATCTTAAAACCTATGGATTGCTATGTCTCCGAAAGAGAATCAAGCATGTGTACAGGGGCATAAACGCAGCAGTGATAGGATTGGAGAGGTTCGGTGAGCAAATGAAGACCCTTTGAAGTCATATTGCATGGTACCCATTCCACGGGTTTCAACTACCCAGGTTTAAGGTATTCTTCCTTCAGCTAAAACATGCATGTGGAACCTAGAGTATGATCAACCATGTGATCGGGAGACGTGTTCAAATATGTCTCAGTTTTCGTACCCTGGTACTCGGGTGCAACATTCCAGAGGCTTTACTAACACTCTCCCGACTTGGAGAGTCAGTCCCTTTAACCTCCTGTTTGGCCCAGTTTGCAATTTCTGCGGAAGATGAACAGGAATAGCGAGAACCAATGAGAGACTAGCTGGAGGTGTCTGGACGGGCAAATTTAACTCTCATTTCCCACCAGGAAGAGGAAATAACCAAAGGCTCAGCGTGCCGTGCCGGAACCAGATTAGGGCCTGAAGCCATCCTGCGGTGTTGCGGCCAGGTCACAAGAAAGCGAGTTGAAGAAAGGAGCTCAGGGGCACTGTAATTCACAAACCTGCAGAGTTATAAATGACAGCTATCGTCCAAAAATATACTGAAGTAAGGCTGCCAAGAGGACTTGAAAGCGGGGCAGAATTGCAGGAAACCGATTTCAGGAGGTAGACTGGAATTGCTTTGAAAGCATAGGAAAAGAGGCAGAACGTCCACAATGATGCACTTGGCCAAAAAGGGCGTATGCGTTTTTTCCTGAATATATTCAGGAAAAAACGCATACGCCCTTTTTAGCCAACCAAGCAAGCTTGCAAAGGAAATCTGCACTACAATGAAGTCTCACTTCCCCCCGGTCAAAAGGGCCATCTGAAAAAAGTGTAAAATCCAGAAAGGCAGGACAGGCCATGGAGAACTGGGAGCCTTGTTATGCTGATGGGCGGGATGTAAATTGCCAACAGCCACTGGGGAGAAGTGTATGGTGTTTCCTGAAACATCTATACAACAAAGCAACAGAGCCTAGGGCACTTCCACTTATGGTCCTATAGCTTAGGGAAATTAAAATCAAAAAGACACAGCCACCCCAAAGTTTGGGACGCCTCTGTTTACAAGAACCTCGTTTACAGTACAAGTTCAACATCGCAGAAAGTGAAAAATGGATAAAGAACATGTGGTATTTACTTACAAAGCAATATCACTCAGCAATGAAATCTATGTCATCAGGCCCTTAGCAGCACAATGAGTGGATTCAGGTACGATGATTCTCACTGAAATAAGTCACAAAGAAAAAGAAACATCATAAGATATCAGTAATACACGGAATGTAAACTTGGCTACACAGGAACTGAATTACAGAACAGAACAGGGTCTCAAATTTAGAAAACCAACTTATGCTTGCTTAAGGGGAAAGGTGAGTTGGGGTGCTGCATAAAACCAGAGATTGAAATGAGCACAGATAAAATTCGTTAAGCCAAATATGGAATAGACAAGAGCTACTCCTTGCTCAACGAAATGGACTGAACACCGCATATTAAACGCCTAAGAATGTACCTGACTAGTAAGTATCTTAAAACCTATGGATTGTTATGTCTCCGAAAGAGAATCAAGCATGTGTACAGGGGCATGAACGCAGCAGTGATAGGATTGGAGAGTTTCGGTGAACAAATGAAGACCCTTTGAAGTCATATTGCATGGTACCCATTCCACGGGTCTCAACTCTCCAGGATTAAGGTATTCTTCCTTCAGCTAAAACATGCATGTGGAACCCAGAGTATGATCAACCATGTGAACGGGAGACGTGTTCAAATATGTCTCGGTTTTCCTCCCCTGGTACTCGGGTGCAACATTCCAGACGCTTTACTAACACTCTCCCCACTTGGAGAGTCAGCGCCTTTAACCTCCTGTTTGGCCCAGTTTGCAATTTCTGCGGAAGATGAACAGGAATAGGGAACACCAATGAGAGACTAGCTGGAGGTGTCTGGACGGGCAAATTTAACTCTCATTTCCCACCAGGAAGAGGAAATAACCAAAGGCTCAGCGTGCCGTGCCGGAACCAGATTAGGGCCTGAAGCCATCCTGCGGTGTTGCGGCCAGGTCACAAGAAAGCGAGTTGAAGAAAGGAGCTCAGGGGCACTGTAATTCACAAACCTGCAGAGTTATAAATGACAGCTATCGTCCAAAAATATACTGAAGTAAGGCTGCCAAGAGGACTTGAAAGCGGGGCAGAATTGCAGGAAACCGATTTCAGGAGGTAGACTGGAATTGCATTGAAAGCATAGGAAAAGAGGCAGAACGTCCACAATGATGCACTTGGCCAAAAAGGGCGTATGCGTTTTTTCCTGAATATATTCAGGAAAAAACGCATACGCCCTTTTTGGCCAACCAAGCAAGCTTGCAAAGGAAATCTGCACTACAATGAAGTCTCACTTCCCCCCGGTCAAAAGGGCCATCTGAAAAAAGTGTAAAATCCAGAAAGGCAGGACAGGCCATGGAGAACTGGGAGCCTTGTTATGCTGATGGGCGGGATGTAAATTGCCAACAGACACTCGGGAGAAGTGTATGGTGTTTCCTGAAACATCTAAAAAACAAAGCAACAGAGCCTAGGGCACTTCCACTTATGGTCCTATAGCTTAGGGAAATTAAAATCAAAAAGACACAGCCACCCCAAAGTTTGGGACGCCTCTGTTTACAAGAACCTCGTTTACAGTACAAGTTCAACATCGCAGAAAGTGAAAAATGGATAAAGAAGGTGTGGTATTTACTTACAAAGCAATATCACTCAGCAATGAAATCTATGTCATCAGGCCCTTAGCAGCACAATGAGTGGATTCAGGTATGATGATTCTAACTGAAATAAGTCACACAGAAAAAGAAACATCATAAGATATCAGTAATACACGGAATGTAAACTTGGCTACACAGGAACTGAATTACAGAACAGAACAGGGTCTCAAATTTAGAAAACCAACTTATGCTTGCTTAAGGGGAAAGGTGAGTTGGGGTGCTGCATAAAACCAGAGATTGAAACGAGCACAGATAAAGTTCCTTAAGCCAAATATGGAATAGACAAGAGCTACTCCTTGCTCAACGAAATGGACTCAACACCGCATATTAAACGCCTAAGAATGTACCTGACTAGTAAGTATCTTAAAACCTATGGATTGCTATGTCTCCGAAAGAGAATCAAGCATGTGTACAGGGGCATAAACGCAGCAGTGATAGGATTGGAGAGGTTCGGTGAGCAAATGAAGACCCTTTGAAGTCATATTGCATGGTACCCATTCCACGGGTTTCAACTACCCAGGTTTAAGGTATTCTTCCTTCAGCTAAAACATGCATGTGGAACCTAGAGTATGATCAACCATGTGATCGGGAGACGTGTTCAAATATGTCTCAGTTTTCGTACCCTGGTACTCGGGTGCAACATTCCAGAGGCTTTACTAACACTCTCCTGACTTGGAGAGTCAGTCCCTTTAACCTCCTGTTTGGCCCAGTTTGCAATTTCTGCGGAAGATGAACAGGAATAGCGAGAACCAATGAGAGACTAGCTGGAGGTGTCTGGACGGGCAAATTTAACTCTCATTTCCCACCAGGAAGAGGAAATAACCAAAGGCTCAGCGTGCCGTGCCGGAACCAGATTAGGGCCTGAAGCCATCCTGCGGTGTTGCGGCCAGGTCACAAGAAAGCGAGTTGAAGAAAGGAGCTCAGGGGCACTGTAATTCACAAACCTGCAGAGTTATAAATGACAGCTATCGTCCAAAAATATACTGAAGTAAGGCTGCCAAGAGGACTTGAAAGCGGGGCAGAATTGCAGGAAACCGATTTCAGGAGGTAGACTGGAATTGCTTTGAAAGCATAGGAAAAGAGGCAGAACGTCCACAATGATGCACTTGGCCAAAAAGGGCGTATGCGTTTTTTCCTGAATATATTCAGGAAAAAACGCATACGCCCTTTTTGGCCAACCAAGCAAGCTTGCAAAGGAAATCTGCACTACAATGAAGTCTCACTTCCCCCCGGTCAAAAGGGCCATCTGAAAAAAGTGTAAAATCCAGAAAGGCAGGACAGGCCATGGAGAACTGGGAGCCTTGTTATGCTGATGGGCGGGATGTAAATTGCCAACAGCCACTGGGGAGAAGTGTATGGTGTTTCCTGAAACATCTATACAACAAAGCAACAGAGCCTAGGGCACTTCCACTTATGGTCCTATAGCTTAGGGAAATTAAAATCAAAAAGACACAGCCACCCCAAAGTTTGGGACGCCTCTGTTTACAAGAACCTCGTTTACAGTACAAGTTCAACATCGCAGAAAGTGAAAAATGGATAAAGAACATGTGGTATTTACTTACAAAGCAATATCACTCAGCAATGAAATCTATGTCATCAGGCCCTTAGCAGCACAATGAGTGGATTCAGGTATGATGATTCTCACTGAAATAAGTCACACAGAAAAAGAAACATCATAAGATATCAGTAATACACGGAATGTAAACTTGGCTACACAGGAACTGAATTACAGAACAGAACAGGGTCTCAAATTTAGAAAACCAACTTATGCTTGCTTAAGGGGAAAGGTGAGTTGGGGTGCTGCATAAAACCAGAGATTGAAATGAGCACAGATAAAATTCGTTAAGCCAAATATGGAATAGACAAGAGCTACTCCTTGCTCAATGAAATGGACAGAACACCGCATATTAAACGCCTAAGAATGTACCTGACTAGTAAGTATCTTAAAACCTATGGATTGTTATGTCTCCGAAAGAGAATCAAGCATGTGTACAGGGGCATAAACGCAGCAGTGATAGGACTGGAGAGTTTCGGTGAACAAATGAAGACCCTTTGAAGTCATATTGCATGGTACCCATTCCACGGGTCTCAACTCTCCAGGTTTAAGGTATTCTTCCTTCAGCTAAAACAGGCATGTGGAACCCAGAGTATGATCAACCGTGTGAATGGGAGATGTGTTCAAATATGTCTCAGTTTTCGTACCCTGGTACTCGGGTGCAACATTCCAGATGCTTTACTAACACTCTCCCCACTTGGAGAGTCAGTGCCTTTAACCTCCTGTTTGGCCCAGTTTGCAATTTCTGCGGAAGATGAACAGGAATAGCGAGAACCAATGAGAGACTAGCTGGAGGTGTCTGGACGGGCAAATTTAACTCTCATTTCCCACCAGGAAGAGGAATTAACCAAAGGCTCAGCGTGCCGTGCCGGAACCAGATTAGGGCCTGAAGCCATCCTGCGGTGTTTCGGCCAGGTCACAAGAAAACGAGTTGAAGAAAGGAGCTCAGGGGCACTGTAATTCACAAACCTGCAGAGTTATAAATGACAGCTATCGTCCAAAAATATACTGAAGTAAGGCTGCCAAGAGGACTTGAAAGCGGGGCAGAATTGCAGGAAACCGATTTCAGGAGGTAGACTGGAATTGCTTTGAAAGCATAGGAAAAGAGGCAGAACGTCCACAATGATGCACTTGGACAAAAAGGGCGTATGCGTTTTTTCCTGAATATATTCAGGAAAAAACGCATACGCCCTTTTTGGCCAACCAAGCAAGCTTGCAAAGGAAATCTGCACTACAATGAAGTCTCACTTCCCCCCGGTCAAAAGGGCCATCTGAAAAAAGTGTAAAATCCAGAAAGGCAGGACAGGCCATGGAGAACTGGGAGCCT